>NC_073699.1:36874470-37513636 GCF_023634085.1 Falco cherrug | reverse complement strand
GCTCCATTCAACAACCAAAGGTGTGAGCAAGATGAAAAGCAGAAGCCAGTCAATGCTAAGGAGTGTCACAGATGCCAGAATGTGAAACAAGAAGACTGAAGACAAAGAATTACAGTGGTAAGACACACAAAGTCCACACCCAGTTCAGAGGAAACATTCCCTACCCCAGGTCACCATGTTATTGGCAGGAAATTCTAGGACGATGGAGTTGCTGGAGAATTTCATATGGAAGTTTTTCCAGTCTGTGGTATCACCTAAAAGGAGCTGAACAAAATGTGGTCTGATTCAATGGCCAAAACTCTCCTTAAAGAGATGTGGTATTTTGTTTGTGACCCTGCGGGCCACATGCCCCCTGCACAGACCAGAAGCTGAATGGCACAGATAAAACGTAATTTGCCAGCTTTGCTGAAGAGATTTTGCAAGAGCCCACAGTGACAAAAAGAAAGGGATGGGGAAGAGACTTTCTTTCCAGCTGAGCTCTCCTGCGTCCTTCCTATGCAAAATTACTCCATTCCACACTTCTCTGAAGAACGTGTGTCTGAGGGAACCTCCTCTTCGCAGAGTTTACTAGGACAGGCTAATGAGCATCTACCCTAACTGAACTGCACAGCAGCTAGTGTGTGCCGTAAGACACAGTACCTGCTGGGACTTCTGGAGAAAACATCCATGCTCACTAGCACTAAGCTAGTTCATATCAGGTGTTGTGAGAGAGCTTGTCTACCCTGGCTGATCCCAGGGCACCTAGGCTCCTGTTCCACCAGTGTTTGCTGACATGCTCTGCAGGCTCATCACACCTCTCTTCTCCCTGCTGCCCCACATGGATCCAGAACAGGAAGCTGATCTGTTCCTGCATTTTGCTACCTTGATAACTGGCAAGGATTTAAATCAGACATGTCAGCAACAATACCTGATCTCTGAAGGCAAGTTTTGATGATGCAGTCACATGGATTTGCTGGTGATGTGACAGACTGAAGACACCTGATGCAAGTTGTGAGATTTTTTTTTGTCCATGCCTATTCCCAACTTCGATGCAGGGTCATAACCTCAGAGAAGTGCAGCTCCACTGTCCTGAAACTTTTTGGAAGAGTTAACAGCATCGACAGAACTTAAAGGTGAACCATGTAACCCAATCATCCAGCACTGGGGGAGACTATGAGGAACACCCTCCCAACTCAGAAGCACGTTGCTGCTGCTGCCTGGAAGCTGGACTAAGCAGCCCAATGTTGGCAAGTCAGTTGTGGGTACTACAGTGAAACATCATGGTCACTCTTTAAAAGACACAGACCTGAAAACTCAATGTAAACTGTGTAAACAGCAGCATGTGTGCTTCATCCTATGATACAGACTGGGACACTGAGTAAGAACATCAGAGGGTAATTCTGTGGGTCCACATGCTCAGTGATGAAGGTGCTTCACACTCACTGCAGAGTAAGAACACCCACACAGTGATCAAAGTGAAGCTGAGGCATTGCCTGTTTATACCTTAGCTTGTTTGCAGTAACACCAACATCTGCCTAAACTTCATGGCATTCAATGTATATAATTGGAACAGGACACTCAAATTTGCACTTTTATTTCTCCCCAACATGGTGGTAGGTCCATAATAACAACATTATTTATTATCATCAACAACAGCATCCAGGGGTATGTGTACTTGGAGGGGAAGGGGAGCAGGGAGCAGCTAAAGGATCTGTAGTTCTCTTCTCCCCATCAGCACTACCTGGTTTAACACGCACTTTGGGCCATGTAATACTAGACCATTCTTGTGTCTGTGCTTCCAGCTCTGACAGCAGCTGTATTTAGCCGCAGTTCAAAGGATTTGAGTCTACATCTGTGTTTATCGGGTTCACACATTGGCCAAAAGCCTTCTGGTAATAAGTGTGAAACCACCTTTGCTGGTAGGTGAAGGAGTGAAAGTAGGAAACTTTGTGCATTTGTGATTTCCTATATAACTTGACAATATGATTTTTTTTTAAGATGAGGGTAAAACCAAAATTATACTAGATTTGAAGGAACATTCAGCAATGATTCTTTTCCAGAAGTCTAAAGCGAAATTTACACTGTGTAAAATCCTACTACTATTGCACATCATTTACAGATTAGTTATGCCAAATACAATTTTTATTAGATTTTGGGGAGCAGTCATAGGTTACTGTGGTTCACAGTAGGCAGTTCTGTCTTGAAAACACCTCACAAGCATGAATTAATTAATCCACTTGAAAGAGTAGAAAAATGCATCCAGTGCATTAATCAAGGAATATAAGCAAAGAAGGCTAGTGGTGATGCTTTGGCCAAGAATTTCAGAAAAAAATACATGTTTCTGTAAAAGCCATTTGAGCAATATGGTAACTCTCAATAATATTCACTGATTTCCTCAGACACACTTCTAGAAATACTAGAAAGCCATACTTCTTCCAGTCACAAATCTTCCAGTCTACTTACCATCACACCACAGCTTACTTTTTACTTTAACCTTTTACTGAACAGTTGTTCAGAAATAAGGTTTAATATAGTCAAGATTCAAATATTTCACAGACTAACAGAGTTAATCCTGCATTTTTGTTTTCCCACATTAACATTTGTTTGTGACTTCTATGTCTGTTGTAGATTTAAAATATTGGCTTTGATACAAAACATGTATTATTTATGAAAGACCAGACAAGAGGCAAGTTGCTAGTATACTTACTGAGCTATTACACAAAATGTTATGGAAATGTTACTAAAATACCCTACTTCATACTCAAATCAGCTTCAGAAGAAAATTAAATACCTGAGAAAAGTTAAGTGATAGGTTTATGCAAAACTTGTCAAGGAAGATCTTGCTTTACATCAAGCTAAATTCAGAATCATGAAATTAGGAAGTGTCAGTATCCGTTTCCATCCTGTTTTATGATCCCAAAGAAAGCTGACATTTCAATGTTTCCTACATGAAACAAGCATTTAGTCATCACCAAGAATCAGACTTCAGCAGTAGGCAAGACATAAGCTTGTTAAAGCTGGTCCAGAGACAGGCCAAGAAGATGATCAGAGGGCTGGCATAGCTCTCCCATGAAGACAGGCTGAGAGAGTTGGGGTTGTTCAGCCTGGAGAAGAGAAGGCTCCAGGGGGACCTTATAGCGGCCTTTCACTATTTCAAAGGGGATTATAAAAAAAAGGTGGTGAGAGACTTTTTACAAGGGCCCGTAAGTGACAGGACAAGGGGCGACATTTTTAATCTGAAAGAGGGTAGGTTTAGACTGGATATAAGGAAATAATTTTTTACGATGAAGGTGGTGAGGAACTGGCACAGGTTGCCCAGAGAAGCTGTGGATGCCCCGTCCCTGGAAGTGCTCAAGGCCAGGCTGGATGGGGCTTTGAGCAACCTGGTCTAGTGGAAGGTGTCCCTGCCCATGGCAGGGTTAGACTAGAATCTATTAATAGATGTCAATTCTGCTGCATTTATATTTATTGTTATACTTGTTGACACAGTTGTATTTTTTACCAATGGTTAGTCTCCCACACTTAAAGATATCAATAGCTGTGTTTGACTGTTTAAAGGTACTTTTTTGAGGTACATCCTGGACAAGCACAGAACACAAATTCCAAAGCTTTTGATTAGGAAACATTGTGGTAGAGAATCATGTTGAAACAAGGCTAAAAATCTTTGCTTCCAGTCATCTCAATGCTAAACTTACATTTCCTATCGTGGTGTAGCTCCATAGCTTGAAAGAGCTTGTTGTTTCAAGTAAAGATGCCCCGTTCTTTCCCACAGGAGCAGCAAGCTGGTCAAACTGCATCTTCCATAACATACCAGCCTAGGTAGTCAGAGGGAAAGCACTGTGCTACAGTGAAAGATGTAATTTGCCATGAACATCATCTAAACAGAGATACCATGACAATATAAAAAATTGCCAAGAAAAATTCCAGCTTTTTTCAGAAAATACATTTTCCAATGTAAAACACAAGTTTATAGCCAGCCCTAATCACTTCTAAAACCTAGACTGCTTTCTTATCATAATCAGGAAAATGGTGGATGAACTATGAAATTAGTCTTTTCCCATTCTTACATGTACCTACAAACTAGATCCTGGGTGAATGACTTGTCATAAATGAGGTGGGAGCATGCAGCCTGTCTTTTCTAGTACTTTCCCTTTACACAAAGGGCCCAGTGGCAGAGAAATTCTTAACTCCAGGATCACCCCAACTCATGCAATGACTAGGAGAGTTAGCCAGACACCAAGGATGACATAAACTTCATCCTTCAGGTAAAACAGTAGTGTACCTCCAGGAAGGCTGGGATTCACTGTCCTGTGTATTAACTGTATTTCTGACTCAGAATACTTCTTTGAACTAATTTTGGAAGCAAGTAATTTAAAGGTTGATCTATGTTTAGAGTTGTGCCAACAAAGCAACCCAGCTTTACTGAAATATGATCCAAGAAACCTCTTGAATTGAACTCAAGAAATCAGCTTATTTTACAACCAGTAAAACTTACAGTATTTATAGACAGTAGCTAGAGTCAATGTTTTACAGTAATTTGCTTACAGTTCCAGTCAGGATGCCACTGCAGAAGGAAAAAAAAACAATAGAAGAATCCTAAACACGTAGCATCTAATTAAAAAAATGAATATATTATGCTTGTTGACCTGAAATGAACATTTAATTCACATTGCAGCTTTTTAATAGAGTAGAAACAGTAACAAAAACAGTTTTCTGTCACATGCTAGTCTATTCACATTCTCACCCCATTGCAGCAATACCCAGTTGCTTTCCAGTAGTGCATTAAGCAACATGTTTGCTCTCCCTTCCTCTGCCCCAGGGGAGAGGTTTGTAGAATGATTTGCTTTGATAATTTAGGTGCTTTTCATTAATGTATATGTTGCAATGTGTTTATGTCATAAAGGTAGTTTAAAGAAATCTTTTTTACATTTATATGATTATGTTTGTGGTAGTCTTAGCTCCTGAGGGAATTCATTCCCTAGTCTTGGACCAGACTTCGAAAGTCTTTAACCTCCTGCACAGAATACATCAAGGCCAAAGAGTGAATATTTGTTTCTTGATTTTTGTCTTGGGTTTTTTTTTTTTTTTCCTGCTTTGAGCTTCAGCTCCTTTCTAGATCACTGGTTTTGAAAGTGAGGTGTGAGAACCCAAGAGTATGCAAGACAATTCTTTGGGGTGTGGCAAGAAAATACATTTTGTACCATTAATAAATAAAAAAGGTGTTTATTTAATCTTTAGCTTATCCTTTAATTTCTATTTTTGTGTATGTTTTGTAATGCTTGTAACAGCATTACATACAATTTATAAATTAAAAAATACATGTACATTGGGGGTGCATGCTCAAAATTTTTTAGTGCTAGTGGTACACTATCAAAAAAGTTTAGAGACCACTGTTCTAGATAGGATGCACTATCATCAGGAAACTGCTAATAACACAGACTGAGATCCCAAGTTTCAATCAGTATTCATAAGTCAATGCAAAAAAACCCCAAAAAATATCTTCCAGGCATACTTAAAGGAACTGCTGCTGTTGTGAAGAGTTGCTACAATCTTCCGATACATGGATTTCCCTGGTACCATGAATATTCTGCAAAAGTAAGTGAAGTAAGTGTGTAGCTGCTGTCTAACCAAGAGTGGAAGGAATACAAGAATAGGGCACGACAGATGGGCTGCTGACACAGGAGTCCCTGGCCAAACAGATGATTAAGCATTGCTGGCTTCCTGATCTCCCATTTGGGTGTCAGCAAGAAATGTAGAATTGCTCCCAAGCTGTAAAGTGAACAAGCTGTGGGTTTGTGCATTTTCAAAACAGCACCTACAGTGGGCACAAATTCTTCAAAAAAATTCTTGTGACCACCTCTGTCTTGCTGAGATTTCTGACCCAAGAACTGATACCGTTATGTCACATCCTCAAAAACTCAACCAAACTGCTGAAATGGGCATGTTGATGTAGCTGGGTGACCAGCACCAAGTGCTTTAGCATCTTGTCTTGAAAATGTAGCCTCCCTAGATTAAATCAAAATGTTTCAAAGGTGCCAATTCTAATTTTTTAAATTCATGTGCATAGATGTGCCTGCAGGGCTTTTTTGTTTACTTTAATGTCATTAACTGAGTTATGATATATGCTGTAATTTCTAGGATTGCTTACAGAATACATTGACAGAAAGTCAAGTAGCCACTTTGTTTTAATGTTAATAATACTATAACTTCATACATTCTCTCACACAAACAATTAAATGCTTTCCACTTTACTTACAACTTCCACCAAAGCCTGAGTGGTTGAACTGAGATAAGCCTGAAGTTTTCCTGACTAAATCAGGATTTTACAAAGCATTAAAGTTCACATTTTAGCAATATTATAAAAACTTTTTTTTCCCCTAGTGAAAAGAGACATGCCTTTCTGAAACACCCCTCAGGCAGCAATGTTTCCCACAGCAACATAAGGCTGTTAAGATTGAGTAGATTAGGACAACACCCTGTCCTTACCAACAAAGCAGAGGAAGAGGAGGAAAATGATGTTGAGCAAGAATACTCCAGGCAAGCTGATGCTTCTCAGACACACTCCAGGTCCATGCCATAGAGAAGGGAATAGCCACCACTGTTTAGGCAACACTTTCCCAGACCCTAAACAGAGCATCCAAGATGGCCATATGGGCATTACTACTATTACTATAATTTGGATAGGGGAATGAAATAGGTATAAGGTCATTGACACTGGATGTGGGAACCCATGCAGCATTCTGTGTGGAGAGGAGCTCGCTGGCACAGCCGAGGGCTTTGGTGGTTTGGGAAAGTGTACATTAGGGAGAAGAATAGCACAAGGACAGTGCAAAGGCAGGCAGTGTTTCTGTGGACCCCTCCCCTTGCTCGCACTAGCCAGCTCTGGGGGTGGGGTGGGTGGAGGAAGCAGTAGGTCAGGAAATGGCTGGTGAAGTGGGTAGGGGACTTCATCAGGGACAAAATGGAGTGTCAGGACTCTAAACCCACTCCCGTCCTCCTGGGGGTTTGGCTGCCTGGACTCAGGGCCAATCCAGATAGCGCAGCTGATGACCCCGGGGAAAACTCTTCCGGAAAGCAATGCAGGGAGGCTTCACCCAGGGCTGCCCCTCCTTCCCCTGGGACCTGCTTCAAAGCTGGGTCTCTTCCCCTTGGTCCCTGCCCGAATTACACTGCAGCTATGCCTGTGCATTGCCTGCCAAAGACTGCCAGAAGAGATTTGCATGACCATGTCTGGCAGCAACAGCAGAAACTGCAACATCCTGTAACGAGTACATCAGTAATGACGTTTCAGAATGCTAACCCTGTTCCTTACTGGCCTGGCATTAGCATCTTTGGTGACAGATTTCACTCAATTTAAGGAATTTTGGTTTAAATTTGATTTTGAGTGATTAAAGATAACCTGTAAAAATATTTTTAGGAATCACTTGAATTCTTTCCAGCAAGTACAATTATGGCTGCTGTATGGCATTGCAGAACTAGCAAAGTGTGCCACAATAAATCAGTGTTGTTTCCTTATCTCCTCCCAAGACAGGGATTCACAAACATTGTCCTACAAGGAGGACATTTTAATAAACAGAATTTTCAAGTTTCACTCCTGTTCACCACTGTGGACCAACTCCATTCAATTGAGATTCTGCAGCCCATGATAACTGCAATAACTGCTCAGTAATTAATATAAGGAAAGCTTAATGGAGATAGATGCTTCCTATGAACTTTGGTAACTTAAGACAAAGTACCATCAGCCCATGGGCAGACTTAGAAGTAAGAAAAATGTATAAGATCATCTAGAAAAATAAAGAGATGGGTAGTAGGCTAAAGAGAGGGGGCTAAACTTGACTAACTGCAGTGAGAGCACTAGGAGGAGGCTGTAACCTGACTGAACAGGCACTGATCAAAGTCACAGGGAAAGCGCGGTTGTTTAAATACCCAGAAGAGGAGCTTCACTCCTTTCCTAATTAGAGTGTATCTTTCACAGCTCGTTCCAGGGGTCCTCAAACTTTTTAACCAGGGGGCCAGCACATGGATGAAGTGGCAGGCAGTCATCTGCGGCTGCTTGGTTCCCCCCCCAACCCCTGGTGGGGTGTGGGGGTGGGGTTCTGTAAATACCGGGGGCCAGATTGAGGACCCCTGGCTCATTCACTCCCTGATAAAGCATATCTGTCCTGAAAAAGACTGATAAATACAGGACTGCTATGGAAGGAGGACCATAAAAAAAACCCCAAAGACATGAAATATCAAGAATGTACTACTTTTTCCAGTCAGCTAAAGGTTGAAATCCATCTGCTTTCAGAGCTGACTTCCATTCAGAGTAAACACCTAACCCAAAGACAGACAAAAGGACCAGAAATACGTGATTAAGACAAACTAAAAAATCTTAGGTAGGAACGGGCTATGTTGTTACTTTAAAAGAGGACTGGAACCAAGAGGAAATGCCTTGCATTTGCTAAGGCTAAAATGGCCATAGGAATACAGAAAAAAATGCCTCTGTTTCCTCAGCACTTGACCCCAAGGAGCAAGCAGATCACCACCTCCTGCAGCACCCTTCAGATTAGCTCTTCCAGTCCTATTTCAGGAGAAAAAAAAAAAATCTCTTAGCAAACCCCTATGTCCTTTCTTCATGGAAGCACATGAAAACACACTTATCTAGAGGTAAACACATGCTCAAGAGTTTTGCTGGGAATTTTTTTTTTCCCTTTAGGCTGCAGGTGACTAAAATAGCAGCACTGTCCATGTGTAGAATTTAAAATAAAAAAATGAAAACCAACAAAACCAAGAGTGCTAAGCTACAACATTAAAAAGATCAGACTAAGAACCTTCCAGAAGAAGCAATATAGTTAGTAGCCGTAATAACAACAGCGGATAAAGCACAATCTCTTGATAAGGATGTTGGAGCTTCTAGACATCCAAGAAAATACAAGCTAAAGAGAGAAGGAAAACACTGAAGAGGAGAAGAAAACAGATGCAATGAATCTGCCACACAGCAACAGTTATCCAAAGGCAGTGGGGGGATCTATGAAAGGAGGGATGCCACTACACATCCTATGGGCTTTTCAGGCAAGGTGATAATGTAACCAGAGGAGAAGTCTGTACAACAGTAGAGATACACCTAGAAAGAGGGTGACAAGGACAACTGTTCACAGCCAGGCAGACAAAACTCTCTCAGAGCCTGTGTGTAACTGGACTGCCCTAGGTTTAAGAATAATTGGAGTCACACACATACAACAGCCATGAGAAAGCATGCAAACTGGGACTGAGGGCTGGATGCTACTCCACAACACAGACTTCCTCCAATAGCATAAAATTACTGTGACACAGCTCTGAAGCAGACTGTCCCTCTGTTGCAGCACTCCCAAAACTAGCCAGCTGTAGCAAGGCTTTTACCACCCCATACCAGGTTAACTTCAGTAAGTAGTTCCCAAGCCTTGCCCTGCACAGCTACCAATCCCCCACAAGGTTTCAATAGTTCATCTACCATCCATGCTGTTTCTTCATACTCTTCAGGCCAGTCCCTCCACTTCTTGCCTCTGCTGCAGCCTTCTCATCTCTCCTACCTCCAGGACACTGACTCTCACTCCTCCCTCTGCTTCTTCCCAGTCTCTCTTCATTAGCTGCTCCTCTTTCATTCCCCTTAGAGCTATTTAACCACTTAGCAGGAACCAGTCACAGCTGCACCTTATCCACATCAGCCAACCCACCGCCCCTGAAGCCAGCCCACAGCTGTATATTGTTAATTAACCCAGCTTCACTCCTCTACATCCCTCGGCTGAGGGGCAGTAGTGCTATCCCATAGCCAGGGCTCCCCATGCATCTGGCACACTTCAAAGGAATAGCTCAGGTTCTGAATAAGAAAATTATGGATTTAATTCTGCAAGACTAGTCATTGATATTCACCTGTTAGACATTTTCACATTGTTTTGCTGAGTAAGAAGACTTTAACACCTCTGGATGCTTTCAAACTGTTTTGTACTGCCAGAGCAATATAAAAGTACTTAGTATAAAAGAATTAAGCCAGGAATGTGTAACAGAAAAGGCATGGATGTGTTTGGAAAACCTATAATACCCACAGCGCATGCAGGACTAAGTCATGCACTGGCACTCCGCTCGCAGACAGGTGTGCTGGTCTGTGACATTATATTCCTCCAGTTGTTTCTTACCACTCCTATGCTGAGAGCTTCCACCCCCGCAGCTCTGTTGGCAAAAAGAATTAAGTGAGCACTCCCTCGTGTGCTTCCAACAAGTCAGATGGATTAGTCAACAAAGAAGGTCTAAACCAGCCTGCTCGCTTTGCCTGAAGCAAATGAAAGCGCTCTTAAACAAACCCTTTTACCAGCAGAGCTATGGCAGTTGTAACTACAGCATCAAAGGGGTAGCATGTAGGTGCGAACTGGCAAAATCTTCAAATGGCACAGTTAGATCTGGAACATGCTGCCTATCCATAGCTTTACAAGCATGCACAAGCTATAGCATCTTGCGTGCACAACACCTGTCCACATGTATATTTTATTCTGCAGCAAATACAAAGTTAATGCAATTATACCAAAAATTCTTCCACTGTGGGCTAGATTAGGGCACATTATCTTACATCTGCTGTGTGCTAAGAGCATAGAAGAAAACAGTTATCAGACAACAGATGGTAAGTCTTCAAAAAGGGCAAGAAGGAGGACTCAGGAAACTACACGCCAGTCAGCCTCACCTCCACCCCTGGAACAGAGGTGCAACAGCTCATCCTGGATGTCATCTCTAAGCACATGCAGGAAAAGAAGGTTATCAGGAGCAGTTAACATGGGTTCACCAAGAGGAAATCACGCCTGACCAACCTAATAGCCTTCTACGATGGAATGACTGGCTGGGTAGATGAGGGGAAACTGGTGGATGTTGTCTACCTTGACTTCAGCAAGGCTTTTGACACTGTCTCCCGTAACATCCCCATAGGTAAGCTCGGGCAGTGTGGGTCAGATGAATGGACAGTGAGGTGGGTCGAGAACTGGCTGAATGGCAGAGCTCAGAGGGTTGTGATCAGCGATGCAGAGTCTGGCTGGAGGCCTGTAGCCAGCGGTGTTCCCCAGGGTCAGTGCTGGGCCCAGTCCTGTTCAATTTATTCATCAATGAACTAGAAGAAGGGCCAGAATGCACCCTCAGCAAGTTTGCTGATGACACCAAACTGGGAGGAGTGGCTGACACACCAGCAGGCTGCGCTGCCATTCAGCAAGACCTGGGCAGGCTGGAGGGCTGGGCAGAGAGGAACCTCATGAAGTTCAACAAAGGCAAGTGTAGGGTCCTGCACCTGGGGAGGAACAGCCCCACGCACCAGCACAGGCTGGGGGCTGATCTCCTCAAAGGCAGCTCTGTGGGGAAGGGACCTGGGAGTGCTGGTGGGCAGCAAGCTGGCCATGAGCCAGCAGTGTGTCTCTGTGACCCAGAAGGCCAATGGGATCCTGGGGGGCACTGGGAGGACTGTGGCCAGCAGGTGAGGGAGGTGATCCTGCCCTTCTGCTCTGCCCTGGTGAGGCCACATCTGGAGCGCTGTGTCCAGTGCTGGGCTCCCCAGTTCCAGAGAGACAGGGAACTGCTGGGGAGGGTCCAGTGGAGGGTTATGAAGATGATGAGGGGACTGGAGCATCTCCCTTCTGAGGAAAGGCTGAGAGAGCTGGGCCTGTTCAGCCTGGAGAAGAGAAGGCTGGGAGGGGATATCGTCAGTGTCTACAGATATCTTAAGGGTGAGTGCCAAGAGGACAGGTCCGGGCTCTTTTCAGTGGTGCCAGCAACAGGACAAGGGGCAATGGGCACAAACTGCAACTCAGGAAGCTCCACCTGGATGTGAGGAAAAACATCTTTACCTTGAGGGTGACAGATCACTGGCACAGGCTGCCCAGAGAGGCTGTGGAGTCTTCTTCTCTGGAGACATTTAAAAGCCACCTGGACATGAGTCTGTGCAACCTGCTCAGGCAAACCTGCTTTAGCAGGGGGGTTGGACTAGATGATCTCCAGAGGTACCTTCCAAGCCTGGCTATTCTGTGATTCTGTGATAACTTTCTAACCTACGATCACCGGGTATGATTATGCAAAATTAAGTAATTGACCTGAAAAAGGTCGTGATTTACCTTTCCAAATGTCACTTACAAGGTATTCCAAGACAGGTAACTGCAGAAACTCAATTTTAATTCAGTTTACTACAGATACAGCTACTGATTGTAGTCGAAATACTCTGCTGACACTGTACAAATGTGCAAGCTTCTATTATTGGGAATCACACTTCTGAAAGTCTTTTCTAATTGTAATCTGGAAGCAAGGATTGCAACATGAACAGATGTGCCTGTGCCAGGTTGGACAGCAATGAAATCTCAGCACACAAGCCTTCCCAAGTCACTCAGCACTCCCTAGGCTGCTGAACCTGTGCCACCAAAATCTACTTTGGTATGCCTACTACAGCAGCACCTGAACATGCAGTGTAAGCATAACCTCAGACTAGGGCTGGCATCAAGGTTTCAAAGTCCTTCCTCATCAGCTTCAATCTTTGTATTATCCTCCTGGTACCTGTGAAGTAGCACAGTTCATACTACAAAGTGATAGGTTAGGCTATTTATTTTCTGCTATGATCTGGTTTTCCACTTTTGATGTATCAGGGCAAACATGTGCTTGTTCCTGCCCCAGTAATAAGGCTCCAAGTCCAACACTTTGCTGTGTGATCCTCACAGCAGATCAGCCTATTTTGCAGAGTAATGCTTTTGCTTGAGAGACAAAAGAGCCTCCTCTCCCATTAGTGATCTTCTAGCTTCCAAAATCCATCAATATGCAGGAGTATATGCCCAGGAATATTGATTTCCAGTAACACAGAAACCATGTTAGTGAAACTTGAAGTCCCTCTGAAAAAAATCTTGACTCTTCCTTACTGTATGAGATGTGCTCTAGGGATAGGACAACAATCCATCGGTTTCAGACGCTATCTTGGAAGAGTCAGCCTGATCGCAAAAGTATTTCTGAGGTTCACAGCAGGAATTTCAGGACAGAAATCTTTCCAGATGTAACATGCTGTTAGTGTCAGTAATATTTTGCTGAAAATGCTATGATTGGTATATGCTAGAACTGCAACACGTCTCTCAGGGCATGATTTATTCCTCACTCATTTCTGTAAGAGTTAGCTCTCCTCAGCTGTGACAAAAGGAGACACTGGATGTGTGCAACAAGCTCACTACCCCTATGGATAATACACTGTCCCTAATCAACCGAGTACTCTACATCAGGCATCATGCAGGTATAAAAATTTAATCCTCAGTCTTCCACAAGGTGTTTTATCATCTAAAAGCAAAAGATCCTATTCTTTGTGTAGAAGCTTGCAATTTGTTCATTGAAACCCTAATTCAGCAGAATGTACAAACACAGATTTAAATGTTTTGGTAGAATGGGCTTTAGTACATATACAGAAGCAGTATTAAATATGGAATTGATTAGTGACAATATTAATGCACACAGGAGTTTTATAAACCACTCTCCCCAGATACATATACAGCTGGAGTGATAAAGAGGATTTTGTCTGATGTTCACTCCCTTTCATGGCATTTTGCCTACTTATTTATTTTTAAATATCGGATTTTTAGATCCTGGAAAACAAAAATAAGTGTCAAGCGATGACTTCCTAGGGTATGTACCCTGCACAAAGTGCTACCAGTGACTGGCACCTGTATAGTCTAGACTTGGGTTATTCTAGATTTGGAGCAAAATGCCACACTGCAGCAGTGTAGATACCATGATGTATCAATTATTAATTCCGCTCTCTCGTGTGAAGCCCTAGCCTTTCATTTGCAGGGAGCCAAATCAGTATGATTCTTTCCCAATGAACAGTGGGAGATTTTTATGTCTTTCTGTAACATAGGAGAAAGAAGCAGAAAGAACCAAAGGACTATTGGAGAAATAAGGAAGCTGCATGTTCCATCTGAAGAATTAGGTTTCAGACTGAACAAAATAGCATTTTCTATCTACAGGACTAAGACAGTTGACCTCTAAGGATTTCTTTCCTATACTGTCCTATGAAAGAGTGGAAAAGCAAAGACATTCTAGCTGCTGTCCAAATTTATGACCTTTGGCAGTAAGTACTACTGACTCTCAAGAGACTATGGGTGAAAAAGGTATGTTAAAAAATTACCATGAAGTGTACATCAATGATTACTTTTTACTTACGAACCTTAGCAGCATGTGAATTTGATAGGGGAACTGAAAAACAGTTGATGAAGAAACAGCAAATTAAAGTTTATACAAAATAAATGCATTTTTGCTACAGCATCTCATGACGCTTTTTAAAATATTTAGTCCCATCATGAATGGAATAAAAAACCTTCTTGCAACAAAGCAGTCTGAAATCAAGAATTTCTGCAGTGAAGATTAAGTGGTTTGAAAATTTTTGCAAATTATTCAGTGACAAAAAAAGTTATGCAAAAGTTAAGATTACCTGGGGAGACCTGTGTCCATGAAGACACTTCAGCAAAATGGAATTATCAAATGGACCAACACAACCTCAATTCTGCCATTACAGACAGAGCCATTACAGACCAACTAAATTAGCCACAATGATTCGGCGAAGTTCCCTTTCTTGAGTGCTCTGCACAGTGGTGGAATCCCCTGAGCAAGCTGACAAAGCAAAAGCATGATGAGATGATTTGGGAGGAGCTATTACCAAAGGTCTTCTCATCAAACAGTCCATGAGAGTCTGAGATGCGCTCCCTGAGCAACCTATGGTAACTTTGAGGTTGGCCGTGCTTTGAACTGAGTGAACTCTGGAGGCTTCCTGCAATCTAAATTATTTTATGATTCTGTATCGATTCATGAGCACTCTAGATTACCTGCTGCAATCAAGTAACAGTTCTTTGCACTCCAAAATGGGGACCCTAGAGCTCATGATCCTACCGTTTCTTCTATCTATCTTATCCCAGCTCGTTCCTGGATGTCCACTCCGTAGGTTTTAAACATACCAGTCCTGGGTGCCGGTTACGTTTCCCGAGATCACAAGTAGCCTGCTCTCTAAATGTGAATCCCAGCAGGGATTCTTAATGTAAACTCTCTGTATACACTCACTGCAATCCCCACTAAACATACAGCGAGAAATAATCTACCACACCAAACATCTCTTTAAAATTATAAAATGGGTAAGAAATTCTAATGTAGGTAAGTGCTGAGGCGCTAGTTAGCTGACAAATGCTGACAGGCAAGGACCAAGCGCCAGAGGAATGCAAAAACATTGATACATTACGAAGCCTAAAACTTTACGAAATACGGGTCTGCTTTGTATTTTATGGAGGCTGTGCCACGGGGAACCCTTTGCTTTCACGGACCCAGATCTGAATCCCTGTCTCCACCCTGTGCCCCAGTGAGGCACAGCAAATTTCAAAATTCTTCTGTCTCCCATCACTCCTCTGCCCCCTTGCCCAAATTGAGACCATCTTTGCTCCTCTCCCGGCAACGTGATCCTGCCCTTCACAGTGTCTTTCTCCACGACAGACCCGACCCTCCTCTCCCCCTGAGAATTTTAGAAAGATTTCCTTAATCTTTCCAAAGTATAAATTTTTCTACCAAAGGTCTCCTTTTCCCAGGGAACACTTCAGAAAGAGGAACGCGTTCTTGGTTGCAGCAGTTTGTATTTATAGCATTTATAGTATTCTTGCAAAGTCCTCTCCGAAGCGCAAGCCGAAGCCAGCTCCCGCAGACCTTTGCGCATCGCCAGGCCAGGGGAGAGCCGCATCTTTTTTTAAGACCGAGTACTTGCAGCTGCGTTACGCGACAGCCACAACGCCGCGCTTCACCTGGAGCCGCCCACAGCCCTCGGGCATCCGCTGCCTACTGCCCTGGGGCCGGCGGGGACGCAGTTAACGACCCTCACAGCAGGCCGGGGGGGGCTGCGGTTTAGATCCGCGACCGCCGAGCGGTGTTTGCACGGCACCGAGGCTCGCTCCGTTTATCACTCTGCCGCGCTCCAGGGGACAGATCGGGGGTGCCAGAGGGGTTGGGAGGCGACACCACCGAGCAGACGACGGGACCTGCGCAGGGGACAGCCCGCGCCGCCGAACACCGTGCCCCGCCGCAGAGCGGCCAGGGGGGCCGGGGCACCGAACCACCTTCTCCGCAGGGGCGGGCCGGGCGTCTGACCCCCGCGGGGTGCGGCGCGCCCGCCCCCGCCCCGCTGCCGCCGCTGCCGTCCCTCCGTGCCCCTCCCGCCTCTCCGCGCACCGAGCTGCTCTGTACCCCGGCCCGCCGGTCCCCTCGCCCTTCCCCTTCGTCGCCCGGGGGTGCGGGGCGCAGGCGGGCCCGGCGGAGTCGCCCTTCGCCATCCGCCCGGCACCCCCCACCTCCGCCCGCCCCCGCGCACGCTGCCGCGCCTCGAGCCGTCGCCCCGCGGAGGGAGGGGACGGGACCCGCCCCGCCGGCACGTGCGGGCAGCCCGCGCGCCTGCGCCGCGGCTATAACGGTACCGCCGCACCCGGTCGCGCCGCGCAGCCCGCCGGCCGCGCAGCCCCGGGAGGCTCGGCCGCGCCGCCACCCCCACCCCGCCGCTCGCCCCTCGGGACCCGCGGCCGGCCTGCCGCGCCTGCGCGCCGGAGCGGGGGGGGGGGGGGGGCCGCGGCCCCTCGGGGGGGAGGGAGGAGGGGGGTCGCTCGCCGCGGGGCGGGCGGGGCGGGGCGCGCGCGGCGGGGCGGGCGGGCGGCGCGAGGGGCGCGTGACGCGCCCCAGCTGTCGCGCCCGCCCCGCCGGCCCCCCGCCTGCCCGCCCCCCGCTCGCGCTCCCCCTCCCCTGCGGTGGCTCTCCCGGTGCATTGTGGGAGCAGTCCGTTGTTCATTTGCCATTCGACCTGATCCGGGGCCTGTTGGGACGGAAGCGCCGCCGAGCGGGATCCATTGTGGGGAGCCTGCGGCGGTGATCTAGGCCGGAGCCGGGGGGCGAGCCGCCGGACTCCGTTTCTCTCGGCCGCCACCCCCGCCCTTCCCGCACGGCAGCCGGCGCCTCCTTCCCCCTTCCCGCGGGCAGAGCCCTCGGCCGGGCGGGGAGCGGCGGGCCAGGGGCGCGAGGAGGCGGCGGGCGGGGGGCGCGCGCGCGCCATGTTCGCGGAGATGAACCGGCGGACGCTGGCGTTCCGGGGCGGCGGCCTGGTCACCGCGGCGGCGGCGGCCGGCGGCGGGGCCGGCGGCGCGGCCGAGGCCTGGGACCGGCAGGACCCCGAGCCGCTGAACGGGCGCGGGGCGGACGAGGAAGTGGAGCTGGAGGGGCTGGAGGCCGAGGAGCTGGAGGGCGCCGCCGACGAGAAGGACCTGCTGCTGCCGCAGGACGCGGTCTCGCCCCCCGCCGCCGGCCCCATGTTCGCCGAGAGAAACCGCCGGACGCTGGCCTTTCGGGGCGGCGGGGGGCTCCTGGCCGCCCCCTCCGCCGCGAACAATGGCTGCGAAGCCCCGGCCTGGCCGCGGAAACACTTCAATGGGCGGGGGGCGGACGAGGAGATGGAGTTGGAGGGCGCGGAGGGCCTGGAGCCGGAGGGCCTGCTGGAGGGGAAGGAGCTGGTCCAGGACGGGGGATCCCTGAGTGACAGCAGCGACGACGAGGAGGACGGCGAAGGGGGCAGCCTGGGCGACGGCAGCGGCGCCGAGGGCGGCAGCTGCAGCAGCAGCAGGCGGTCTGGGGGCGACGGAGGGGACGAGGCGGAGGGCAGCAGCGTGGGCGCGGGGGAGGGGGAGAGCATCAAGCATTTCCCGCTAGCCAGGCCCAAGTCGCTGCTGCAGAAGCTGCACATCTCCTTCCAGGGCTCCTGGCTCAAGGAGTTCCCATGGCTCTACTACTGCCAGGAGACCGGCCTCATGTCCTGCGCCTGGTGCACCGCTGCCGCGGCCGCCGCCGCCCCTCCCGAGCTGATCATGGCCGGCGGGGCCCTGCCTGGGGGGCACGACGAGCTCTGCAAGGGCACCCGCAACTACAAGCGGGCCCTGCTCCTGCGGCACCACCTCTCCGCCGAGCATCGCCTAAACGAGCCCGTCAGCGCCGAGCAGGTAGGGGACGCGGCGGTCGGGCCGGGTGGCGGAGGAGGGGCGGGGGAGGGGGGACGTACCCGGCCGGGTCCCGCGGGGAGGCCGGCCTTCCCTCTCGCGTAGGTGGCTTTTTCTTTTTTTTGTTGGGGTTTTTTTTTGTGTTTTCTTTTTGTTTTAACCTGATACCCCCGTGTGTGAACTTCTTTAAATGGCTTCCTGTGCTGTTTATTGTTGCCCGGCGGCCCGGGCACGCCGTGCTGCTCTCGCACGCCGTCTCCGCAGCGGGAGGCGAGTCCGCTCCGCTTTCCCGTTCGGGGCGACTGTCCCGCTGGGTTTGGGCAAGCACAGCGCTGCCCTGGTGCAGCTCGGCAGCGGTTGCACCAGCTATTGTTTGTGGCTGTAACGTCACCTGTTCGGTGGTAGCGGGTGCCGTTTTCATTAGTTCATCTGTTTATCTCGCGAAGATACACCGGCAATGTGGGAAAAAGTTGCGTACGCGTACCAGTGTTGCAGCAGTGATTTAAAAACACTCGTTACAACTTCCTCCTGCGGTACCGGGGAAGGGAGGGTAGTGTCCGGCTGCGTGTGAAGCGGGTACTTGCCAGCGTGAAATTAGAATTGCTCTGCCGTTCTTAACGGCGTGGTCCCAGGGCACTAGTCGGTTAACTGTGTAGTCAAGACCTTCTCGTTTAAATCTTTTTTCCCCCCCCGATTGTGTTGCTTTAGATTGAGTTACTGAGCAAGAAGTCTGCAGTGTCGCTTGGTGTGCGAGATAAACATGTGGTTTCCTGAAAGCCATGTTAATATGCCAGCTCTCCTCTAATGTTTTAGGACTAGCGAAACTCATCATGTTCCCCGCTGAACTTAAAATTACTGTGTTTCTTGGCAGCTATTGCGAATAAGGCAGGGCTAACTCTAGAACGTAGGTGGATACAAAGCTCCTAAAGAATATTCGTGTTGAATCACCAGCCTTCTGTAGCCTTTCCTCCTAAGGATATGTGCGCTGCAAAAAGTTCACGCAGGTCGTCTAGCTGGCGTTAAACTTGCCAGCGGGCACAAGCTAATGAATGTGCTTCAGGTTAGGCTGGTACTTGAACTGCTAGGTTGAACTTGAGCTGTTAGCCAAAACGAATTCCTGATGGCTCTGTTTTTCGCTATTCAGAGTTCGGTTTTTATTAAACGCTCACCTTGGTTGGATAAATGTGTCGAGTACAAATTGCTGCGCAGTAGTTAAATTGAGCTTATTGCTTGAAGGCTTTAAGGAGCTCAGGGTACCTTGGACAAGAGCTGTGTTTCTAATATGTGATTCTAATGTTTGGGGAGGATGTCAAGATGACAGATAAAATGTTAGGTGAATGTAGATTTTATTAGAGCGCGTTGAAAAATCTTGTGGTGCATGAGTATCAGTTATCCAAAAATACTATTTTTGCATTTACACATGCGATGCTCACCTTCAAGATAAATAATACTACCTTTTCAGTAAATGTATTTCTAAGGCAGGTATTGTTACAGGCATTTCATGGCAGTAGGTCATCTTATCGGTTTCCTCCAATCTGGGGTTTGCTATTCACTCGGCAGTATTTTAGCCAAACTTGCTTGAAATACGTGTTTCTAATTTTGAAACTTTAATTCCCTATTTCTTTTAACTCTTTCTATTTTTGAAAATGTTTTTCTTGTTTAATGTTATTGCAGTGTATTCCTTGCCACCTTGTTGCCTAGTTTCTAACTTTTGAGTTGTGAATGATTACCCCGTAAAGGTATGTCCTGTCACTGTAGCCTCCAGTGTCACTAGGTGTTGCTAATTCATGCCACACTCAGAAGTTTCTCTCACCCCCATCAAGCTGTGTGTAAATAAAACATATTCCAAGCAGTTTTTCCTGTTAAACTGACTAGCTTTTTCTTTCTGTCTTCCTACACCCAGTCTGTCATAAGACCACTAAATACTTCTTTAAATTCTAGGCTACTGTGACATGCAAGCCAATACTCTCTCCCCCCTTCCACCACCCCGAATGTTTATTTTGAGATTAACCTTTTATTGTCCTATTGCTTTTATACCACTGATAGTTTTAAGAAAAAATATTTGTAAGTAACTAATTATAAATGAAACAGTAGGATAGATGAGATGCATCAGTGGTTCTTTTGTACTGTATTAAAGGTAAGGTTTGGTCAAAGTAAGCTTCTGTGAAGTAACTTTACAGATTGATGTTTTCAAGTGGAAAACAGTGCTGGATGCATCCCTGGGCAATTACATTTCAATTTAAAACTTCTCACAAGGGAAGGAATTGCAATTTTTCAAACATCTGTGTAGGTTTTTTTGTGGTGCATTTTTGGGTTATACTTGCTTTATTGAAAAATCTGATTAAGACCCTTTGTTTTCTTTCTGCTTTTGTGTTTAATTTCCATACACTTTTAACACTTTCAATAACACTTGAATTTCTCTTGATACATATGTTTAAATTAATCCCAAAACAATAATCCCATTTTTTCCTTAATGTACCAGATACTTGGAACAGAAGTAGGTAATTTGTACCCTGACCATATTTCCAACGTACATAATGAGGCCGCAAAGCCATTTGGATTTAATGAAACTTGGGAGAGATCTTTCAGCCTTTGTCTTAGAGACAACACACATGTTTTCTTGACTTGACAAGCTTCAACTGCAGGGCATGTTTAGCAGCTGCTAATAAACATATGGCATAGTGCCACTGTTCAAGTGCAAAAAGGAAATTGTAGGTGTTAAGACAGTAAAGCAGTGGAAATTTCTATAGGTCTGTTGGATATTACACTCATGAGGAAATGAGTGATGATTTCAGTTTATTTTTGGGATACATTTAATTTGGAATGCCAAAATACATCACAAGTGGTTGCAGCTGCTGTAATTCAAGGGTATTGAGCTGTCAGTCAGTGCTGCTTTCTAAGATGAAAATCTTGACTTTTTTTCTGTTCTTGTTTTTAAAATAATGTCTCCATAGTAAAGCTTAAGGAAAATTATAATCGGCTTGAAACTACCTTTGTGGGTTCTTCTTTTTAATGAATGGGCTATTGTGTTGCAAAAAAATCTTAAGAAATAGACACTTACTGGGAAATCACAGCAAAAGATTTTCATTCTGTGATTAATTTAGATCTGTAAGATGCAGATTTATTGGCTGCTGGGGGTTTTACCCCTTAAAGCAGCTTCTTAAAACATTTTCTCTCTGGACATAATTTGAGGCTGAGCTTTGGAAATACTGCCAGAAAAGCTTTCTCTAGTCTAACAGGCATGTTGGTTTAAAGCAGAAGCTCTGCAAAAGGAGGAAGGCCTTTGATGTGTTATTTTTTCCATGTGAACGGTATTTGTTTGCTTTGTGACCAGTGATGAATAGAAGTTCTTCAGATGTAAGAGTTGCATTATAGTGTCCTAAGTTAATTTCTTGAATTACTCTGCGCAGAGCAAAAAAAAAAGAGGAGGAAGTCAGGCTTTCAGGGTAAGGATCATAATTTACCATATTTTTATGTAGTGTTTTTACCAGAGCTTGAACTACTTGATTGGATGTTAGGCACTTAACTGAACAGTTTAAAATCGTCGAGTTTTCTGTGAGCAGTGATACAGCATGTAAAACAGCAGCAGAGCATCATATGTGCAGTTGATAGAACCGTATTTTGAAATAATTTTCCTCTGCAGCTGCACATGCTTAAGAAGCTCCTGATAGTTCACTTCTGTTAGAGGATCCATTTTTCAGGCTGAGATTAATTTGGGGGCATAGGGAACTGATGTAGAGTAAGGTGTGGTAGTGGGGAAGGGATTACAAAAATGTGGCATAACTACTTTTCATATACATACAGTTGAGATGGAATCTATGGTTAGATTGGGGGTTTTATGTGGTGTTTTTTCTTTCTTCACCACTGCCTCCCTCCCCACCCCCCATTGCTCCCAGGAGACAGTATGCTGATGGCACAGGAGGAGAAAGAAAAGCAAGTTTCTGTAGCAGTTTTTGATCATCTGTTTTTGCTCCTTTTAGCTTTTAGGCAAGTTTAATTAGTGAGTTATATATACGAAATAATAATTTCTCTTTGGGTGTATTCAGATGACTCTTAATTCATTGAAACTGAGCACAGTATTTGTTTCCTTGAGCAGTCTCTGTTCTGTTAGACTGCTTCTTAATCTCACCTACAGCGAGAAGCTTTTCAGACTTACAATGCTGTAGATTCCACAGGTAAAACTGAAGTAGTCCTGATTTTGATTCTAGAATTCCTGTCAGTTTTTATTAAAGGATAAGGTGGTTTGGTGTTAGATCACTTAGGTGATGGGCATGTTTGGTCTGTATTCTGAAAATATATTGACTTCTAAGCAAGTGTTATTAGTGTTTGGTTCTCATCTGAAAAACAGTACCCTTATGATGTGCCGTGAGTGCAGCATAAGTAACAAAAGCTTGAAAATAAAGGGGCTTTTTTGTTTTCTGTAACTATTTTCTGCATTTACTTTTGATTGAATGGTACTGTACTTCTCCTGTACAAAGGGGAGATGTTTAAAACTCTCCAAGGGATATTATTTTTTTCTCACAGTAAATGTTAATGCTACTTGTCACGTTTGGTGTACATAGGCTTGAAGACTGTTCAGATGTTGGGGCTTTCATTTCATTTGAGATGTGGCATTCTCATACCAGCAGTTAAACAGTTCTTTTCCAGTATTACAGTTTTTAAAATGCTTATGCACCCATTTCTGTAAAGCTGTAATACTGATCTCTTCCCCCGTACACACCCGTGTAGCTTGGACAGTTGTTACATAATGTCTCTTATTTTCACTCAGCCTTCTGATCTTCTCATAATGAAGACTTCAGCCTTGTGTTTCTGTAGCACATTTGTGATCTGCAGCTCCTTTCCAAACCACTGCAGAATTAAAAAAAATAATAGTAATTGTAGTGCTTAATGTGTTTTCAGAGAATGAAATGGTCAGCTATCATACCTAACATTTACTGTGTGAGGTGCAAGTCACTGATGATTGACTTTAACTTGAGTGACAACACTTTAGGGTATGATAGTTTTTGTCTTGATCTCATCCAAGGTGTGTTGAAACTACACAGTGCTTCTCCATTAGCTGTCACACGTTTGGGACATACTTCCTGTTTCAGAGGTCTGATATGGAAGAGTAATTGGGTATGTTGGAGCATATGCAGAAAAAATTAAGCCAAAGTTGGACAAAGATCTCTTGCTTGTTGTCACATAAGGGTAGAGATTTAGGAGCAACTTGAATGTGACAAACTGGAATGCCTGCAGAAGATGCTGAAACAGTAGTTTCTGTTTTGGTTCTGCTGGGTAGTATTTGCTGCTTATAGATGTAAATACTATTTTAGAGGATGTAGTTACAACCTCAGTTGTCATCCCAGTGATCCACACTGGGATTTTAACTTGAGGTGTGAGTACTGATTTAATGCACCAATTCCTGTGTGGTAGAAAGTGACCTTTTATATATATATATGTATATATGGCTGGTTTCTGCCGTAGTCCCAAATTAAGCGTAGTACTTTTCTGCAATATATATTTTAGTGCCAGTAGAGATTATGGGCTCATGACAGCATTAACATTACCTGTTAATGCTGATTTTTACCTGTAATGTTGAGGCAGTCAAGCTTTTAATGATACCTCAATCCCCCAAATCTATGAGGAGTTTTAGGAAACAAGAGGAGAAAATAATGGTATCATTTATGAAATCTGATCTCTCTTCCTAAACCATATTGGAGCCAGCCAGTTTTGAACTGTTCTTATTTGCTTGGGAAAGAAGAGAGAGTTTTAGAGATCCAGTATGGAAAAGACTCTCTCATTGTTGCTGCTCTTGATGGCAGTACATATTAATTGATACAAGTATGGTCTCAAATACATCAGCCTGTGTTGTTTTCTGCTTTGTCCTAGCTGCTGCTTTGTTGGAACTCTGAATCATCATTGTCTGAACATCAGTTACAAGTTTTCTAAATGCTGTCATATCTAGTTCAGATCTCCTGTTACTTAGCAGCCTCACTGTCTGAACTAATCTTTAATAACAACTAATTTCTTGGTGTTGGATTGTCTGATACTACTTTTAGCAAAATTTTGAAGCCACGTTTGAGATCATGTCTTGAAAATGTCATAGAGACACAAGTACACATTGTCTGTGTAATAAGTATGTACCAGTTAAAGGTGTTGCTACTGGAAAGTTTCAGTGGAGCTTGATTGAAGAAAGTCTTGGTTAAATAATGTAACGGAAGCTGAAGTTCTGTTTAGTTGCCTGCAACATTCTGTCAATTTGTCAGGCAGTACTGCTATTTAATCCTAAACCTGCCACTAACAGAAAATAAAGACTAAATGATTAATTTGTAGAACTGTGTAAGGAATATGTCTACTATTATAACTACTACAGTAACATGTTTTCTTTAAGACATACATGGCAGGGGGGCTGGAAGTAAATGATCTCTAAGGTGCCTTTCAACCTAAAGCACTCTGTGGTTGGGAGAGCATGAGAAAATGTTGAATCAGTTATCAGAGTTCTACTTGCCCGTTTAAGTGGCGGTTTTTAGGGAAGAATGGGAGGTTGGATATGTGAGAACCATGTATTTAAATCTTTGGAAAGAGACTCCTTTAATGTATGTGGCTTAAGACAAACAAGTACTTCACACTCAAATCTTTCCTTGCTTTTGGCTGAAATTTCATTTCCTTTGCCCTCAAGGCCATTCTGCTAGTGTTGGTTCAAATTTGGAGGTGGAGGGTGCAGAATGAGATCGTGATTGTTAGTTTTCAGAAGTGTTTTTTTAATTACATATTCCTGCCTCTATGACCAAGAATGTTAATTTCATTCATATGATTTTTTTATTTGTGTTCTCAGTTTATTTTCATATCCTTATTATAGTGTTGGACTAAGGAAAGCATTCATTAAACGCTAATTATGGTTGTGGGGTTTTTTTTAATTGCAGGAATCGGAGTTACCATCAGAACTGAATAATGAAGGATACTGTGATTTTAACAGCAGGCCAAATGAGAACTCTTACTGCTATCAGCTCCTGCAAGAGCTCAATGAGCAGAGGAAGAAAGGCATTCTTTGTGATGTTAATATTGTGGTGAGCGGGAGGGTCTTCAGAGCTCACAAGAACATCCTGGTTGCAGGCAGCCGCTTCTTTAAGACTCTCTATTGCTTTACAAACAAAGAAAGCCGTAACCAAACCACTGTTACCTATTTAGATGTTGTTGCTGTTCAAGGTTTTTCTGTCATCTTGGACTTCTTATATTCTGGTAACCTCGTGCTTACGAGCCAAAATGCCATTGAAGTCATGTCAGTGGCCAGCTACCTTCAGATGACGGAGGTTGTCCAGTCCTGCCGCAACTTCATTAAAGATGCCTTAAACATTAGTATAAAATCAGAAGCTCCAGAGACCGTTGTCGTGGATTACAACAGAAGATCTGTTAGTAGGGATGGTTTGTCTCCAAGGGATCAGAAAGTTGCCAGCTTCTGGGCAACACGGAACCTTACCAACTTGGCAAGTAGCATAAAAACTGAGAATGATGGTTACTCTATTGATGAGGGCCAAATGGAAAGCTACCAAATGAATGACTGCAGCTGGGTCCAGGACAGCTCACCTGAAATGGCTGAAAATGAATCTCAAGGTGAGGGAAAAGTTTTCGTATGGAATGACATGGGCGCACAGGGTCAATCAGTTCAAGAGCCTGGAAAAGCAAGAAGGAAAAACCAAACTACAAAGAGATTTATTTATAATATACCACCTAATACTGAAGAGAACTCAGAAGATTGCTCAGTGTTGCAACCATCAGTCCCGTATCCGGAAGAAGATTTGTCATTTATTAAAGAAGAAGCAGGTAAATATTGCTTAATGTCAATCATGTCATGTGAAAACTGAATTAATGAATAAAGTACATGACAATGTAACTTTTATAAAATACGTTGGATAGGATCTTTTAGTAAATTCAGCACACCAATCAGGTTACTAAATCAGTAATCTGATTGTCCACCTTGGGACACAGCAGTGTATCTTTGGCTAGAGAATGGAATGACAGTGCTGTGCTGTGCAGTGTGTAACATGCTGTTCGCATTTGATGCTTGAGTTGGGGATCCTTACCAGCAGGTAGAAACTAGAATTTTTGTTTACATTTAATCTGTAGCTGCTATTAGGCATAAAATCAAGGAGTGATAACTGGTGGTTAAGGACGTTAGCTGGTTGCATAGAGCAAAAAGACCTTTAACTTCCTTCCTTACACTAGCAAAAGACTTTTCTGGTAATCTCCCTTACCTGAGTGTCACCCAGAAAGAGAATTCAACTTTATGCTGCTGTTTATTGTAGGGGTATCTGGGAGGCTACGTAATGGAGTAATTGTGACTAGTATAATAGAAACACTTAAAGCAGATTTGTGAAACAGATTGGAAAGAGATGCCACGATGACATGTAGTGGAGGGAGTATCTTTTTATTGGACTGTTCTTTAAACAAATCCTGAGAGTGACTGAAATAATAGGATTTTTTTCCTTAAGGTTCTGTGGTTAATGTAAATGCTAGAATAAGATTAAACATCTGTTTGCTAAACAAATATGGTCACACAAAGAATTATAAGCAGACTGTTCACAGTGTAATTGGGGTTTGGGGCAATGTAATTAAGTTCAGGGTTTTATTTTTTGAATTACTATTATACTGTATGAATAGTTGAAGTGTATATTAAGTACTGCTGTTTACCTGTATCATGTAGATGAATTAGCAGTTTTAAAAACTTACCACGGTTTAGGAGTCAAATTAAGGGTGGATTTGAGACATAGCTGGAACAGGCTTTTTTAGATGTGTGTATTTTTTGAGCATTTTAAAATGTATGCCCCCTTCAGACATCAAGGGACTGTGGATATCCTCTGTTTGTGAGGTTCAAGGGGTAGAACTGAGGGCAATAAAAAAAAAATTGGCACTCATATTTGTGGGTATAGAGTATTTCCAGATATTTTGGTATTCCAGGGACAAAATGGAGATCGGAAAGCAACCTCAGTTCTGGGAGGGTCTAGGAACCTGTATTTATTTTGGTGGAAGGAGGGATGATGTTAGTTTCTTCCTGTACCCTTAGTTTTGTTGAAAAACAAGGCTGAAAGAAATTCTTTCAGTAGCTGCATGGACGGGCTGTTTTTACTGGGGCCCTGACATGCCTCTGCCTGCAGTGTTGTAGATGCCCATCTGTGTGGCCGGCAGCTGCCAAGGGGCAAGGAGACAATAGGTGAATAAAAGTCCTGCACAGTGCATGTCGTGGCTCTGCACTGTTCTGTACCATACCAGTACATGTGCGTGAGCACCACAATGACATGGAGCAGTATAGAGCACTGCGGTGTGGAGCTGTGGACATGTACATCTGGCACATGAGCAGGAGAAGCCCGTACAAGATACATCCACGAAGTTCGCAAATAGTGTGGCACAACTGAAGCAGCTCTTGAGAAGTAGCTGTGTGGAGCTAATGTTCATTCTGTAAATGCTTCAGGGGGTTTGCTTATCTCTGAACTCTGGGTAGGTGTACTTTAGCTTTGCAGTTCAGCTTGGGAGTGTGCACTTGTAAAGTGAATTTCCTGATCTTTTCTTACTGTCTAAGCTTCCTTGGACTGCATAGAGTTTCTTCTGGCTGAAATGAAAATAGAAGTTGTGTTTCAGAAAGGTGCCTATTGTGTGCCAACTGCTAACAGGCCTTAGGTCCACAGCACCGGGTTAGATCTAACCTTAAGTAAAACACCTTTAGATGTATATAGTGAGGATGTTGAGTCCTCAGCACCCACACAACAAATCTGCCTGTGCTGGACTACACTAATTGCTAGTACATACTCAGTTGCAGTGGTATGAAAAAGGGCAGCAGAGGGTCTGGAGGAAGAGCTGAGAACTTGTATATTAATTGCACAAACATCAAATTACTGACAGTTTAGCATGTGATTTCTGTTTCTGATTTACATGGAGTAGGTATTCAGCCTCACTTACTGTTGGAAATACCATGTGTCTACTAAATGATGACCCCAGCAACAGAAATAAACACTTGTTTGCATTCTGCAGAATGCAAATGTACTGTAGAGCTTTCTTGAAGAAATAATGGAGGATATGGGCAGTGCAGTAACAATTAAACAAGTTTGGTCCTTATTCAGTTTTTTTGGACAGAAGCACCAAGGTTTCCAGTAACTGGTGCTAAAAGCATTAAATTACAAAATACATTCATGCAACATTTTGCTGAAGAGCAATGTATTGGATGCAAGAGGCACACTGAATTCGTGCTGTGGTGTCCATCCAAAACCAATGAAAGTTTTGTGATTTGGGGGGGGGGAAGTTTCTTTCATTGAACTGTAAAATAGTGTCAACTAATGATCTACTTGGGATGTTCAGAGCACAACATAAGTGGTCTCAAGTAAGTAATATTTTCTGTCAGTGTTAGAACTATTTTGGAAGCCCAATCTAACAATTTTATAATAAGACCTTTACTTTTATGAAGTTCTTACATGTATGCACATTGTTTGAAACAAGAAGAGATATTGGAAGTAGGGCTTAACTCTTACCCGTAGTCTGGCCTTCAGCATTCAGTTCTTCCTCCTCTACAGCTGGCTAGCTTTTTCTTTGCTCTGCAGGTAAATTCCACTCTTAAACACTCTTCTTTCAATTGCACTCTCTATGCCCAAGAAAAGGTGGAAGAGGGAGGAGTGGAGAGTTGGAAGAATGACAAGAATGAGTTGTAGAGTAACTTGCAGGTTATATGGTAACTTTTTAGTTGTGGATTAAATTTCTTGTGAAGATGAAAATCTACCAAAAAAAAAAAAGGCACTGGGAGTTAAAAATGCATAAGAAAATGTCTTCTGGAATAGATCTAAGACAATGCTATGAGAAGAAAAAGAATAGTAGATTCTTACAATGAAAGCCAAGGAGTGCACTGTCCCTTCAGTGGTGGAAAGGGAAAGAATGAGCTTCTACTGTTATGCTTTGTCATGTGCTGATGGGGATAACCAACACCAGCTGTGGTTATGAGAGGTCCAGTTACATGCAGAGTGAGTTGCTGTGTCCTTGATTATGGTTTTGGGTTGTCTGGTTTTTTTTTTTTTTTTGTGAGGGGAAAGAAGTACCATAGATATGGTAGATGGGAAGCCTATTTAAAAACATTACTCTCACTACAAAAATTTACCCTAAAAGCCACTGCCGTGAATTCTTTAGTAAATGGACTTTCATGGGGTACTGCTAGGGAAGTATTGGGTAGTTAGAAAGCTTTTATTGTTGACTATCTGCTACCTCTCTTGTCCCAGTAGAGTGAACAGGTTAAACTGCTCCTTGCCGAATGTGAGTTCCTATAGATATCCGTAAGGATATGTCAGCTGCTTCTTCCAGCGTTGCCAGTGAGTTTATATTTAACACTTTGTCTGTAAAAAGTAGCACTGTGAGCTTCAAAAAACTCCCATGAGGTTGAGATGGATTTTTAAATTGCGTATACTGTCTTACTTCATTTATCTATTTTTGCTGAAGCTTTCAAGCCTTCTTCAGTTTTAGATATATTAATTAAAATAGCTGTGTTTCTTCACATTGAGTATTACCACCTATTCCACTGTTTTCCCTTCTAGTTGATAATCTGCAAAAAAGTCTTCACTGTTTACAGCCATGGTGCATCCTGCAATTAACCATTTACCATGGTGAAAATAACAGTGCAGTCAGCATCTCTTAGTCAGTTTCCAGTTCATAAAAGTTTAGTGATTCTAATTTGTCATGTTCTTAATGGCTGATCATAAGGTTTTTTATGATAACACAGCATAACGCAACTTGATCGGAACTTTACAATAAGGACAAGGTATCTTTGTATTTGGAGAAATAAAGATTCGTGGACTTACCTGGACGTGTATATATTTCTTGTAGGGATAAACCCCACTTGACTGCCTGAGTTACAAAGAAGAAAAACAGTATTAAGAAAATTAAGCTTTTTTCCTCCTGTTCCATGGTATTATGACTCACAGTCAGGTTTTCCTCAGATCTCCAACTGATACCCTGCTTGAAATACTTAAATTGCTTAATGGACCTTTAACTTCATTTGCCCCATTCCCTATGTAATCTGGTATTGAAGCCCTCATAGGTTTTTAGAAGTAATCTAAAGAGAGTAAAATCTGGGGTCAACCTCTTCCCAATTCATTAAATTTACTTCTGCTGGGGATGATCCCACAGATTGTCACATTCTCATGGTATGGTCAACCACTGACCTTGCAATTTTAAGCAGTATTTTGCATATCACTGTTGTGCATATGGTGGTTTTGTGGTTTTTTACAAGTAAAACAAGGTAGATGGGTTGGAGAAGTTTGTGATGTCTGCAGACCTTTTCTTCCTGAAAAACTTTTTTGGTCCTCTGTGCAAGTGAAGCACAGGCGCAATGCATTCGCTTCTAAAAAGTTACCAGTGTGAAGCACTGATTTGACTTTTTGTTACCTCATTTATGAAATAGTGATGATGATGACAGCAAATCCATAAATAAAGAAAACCAGGGGCTGTATATCTTAATTTGGGCACCATAACTTTAGCCACAGAAGTTAGCTGTGCTATTCTTCAGCTAGCTTCCCTCCTGCGTCTCAAAGACTTAGCTCAGTAAGTCAAATCTAATTAATTTTATCACGTTCTGAGCAGTGAAAGTGGTTTTACTCCAGATGCTTCAGATCCTTTTGGATTGTAGCTGATTTTCAGAGTGGTGTGGAGCTTTTTTAAACTGTTGTGAAGATTGGAATGCAGCATCCTTTAAAAAGCTTTTCTGATAGTAATTACCCTAGAAGATGAAGCCTTGTTTTTATCCACAGCCCCCTTATCTCCTACACACTTGTCCTCATATGCCTATCCCATTCCCCTGTTGATACTTACAAAGCTTAAAAGATGATGAAGGACTTAAGATAATATTCTTTATGCCTTCACTGACATGTGGTACAGAAAAACAATGTAACGCTGTTAAGTTTCTTACTTAACCTGTAGGCTTTCTGCATTGGTAGGCCTATTCAGCTCAGTTACACCACTGTAACTCCCTCTGAGAGCACTCAACACTGAGTAGCTTTGTCACAGAGGAGTTTATAGAAGGTGAACTGATCAACTGCTGTTCAGGTCTCTGGGCTTAAGAGTCTTAGTGTGTTGTGTGGTTTTGGGGGGTTTTGTGGAGGTTTTTTTTTAAATTTGAGGTAAGGGGTAGGTTATCCTCAGTGTTGGTAGCTGAGTAGAATAGGTTTGAAATGGCATGTAACTTGGCTAAAAAATGATTCCTTCAGGTTCTGTTTCCTTGCCAAGTTGTTTTGCTCACTGCTCAACAATTTATTCTCTGTGTACATTCTGGAATTTTTGTGTACAGAACTTGGAGTCATTTTTTGGGGTGGAGGACAGAGGCAGGCAGCATTTCTTACTTGTGCCGGTTCTTGGCAGGTATCAGTAAATATATCCAACCAGAAATGTTCATAGTGTGGAAATTTATATAAAAGTAAAATACTCTATCATAGCAAGCTTATACTATGTGTTTACCCTAAAGCTCATTGTAGTACTTGCAGTACACCTGTTGGTAGGAGTACAGCTTTAGCAGACAATTTCAATTTAATGACTAGCCTTCATCAGTGCAGCTTTGTTAGTTACAAGCTTCATCCTGTCATACTGAGAACAATGGAGAGGGGTGTTACCAAGATCAGAGTTGCCATTTTACTGTAAAAATGTAGCCACAATTGCAGAACTTCAGTCACTTCTAGTCTTTCCAGGTCTTTGGAGGGTGTTGAGAGAATGTGATCTTTAAAGCTGGGGGAAAAAAAACAGTAACGTTTGCCTTTCATGGCCAGATCGTTTGTATGAAAAGTGTGAACTGTGTAAAAGTTCCAATCTTTTACACATTTGCTTGCTTTTGACTTGAGCTGATCCCCTTTCTCTAGGGTGTAATGTTGGGTGTTACACTCTCGTTACAAAGTAACGCCAGTCTGGCAAGCTTCATTTGTCAGGTGCTCCCAGATCCTATTTTGCAGAGCTCCCAAGGAAGTATCTGGATTGGGGTTTTTGTTGTTTTTCTTGGGCTTTTTTTTTTGTTTTGTTTTTAATTCTAAGGGTTGGGCTGTTTGGTTGGTTTTTTTGTTTGTTTTGGCATTTTTACAGATTTGCACCTCTGTCTTGTACCTTACTTTTCTCCTAAGCCCAGTGTAAAGACAAAATCCCTTGATATTCCTGGACAAAGTTAGGCTTTGGCAAAGTAAGTCTGAAATGAATGATACTGAGATAACAGTTCAACCCAAGGGTTTTGGTCAATTATGCTACTGCTTTTAAGACTGCCTGCAATCAGAGAAGCTAACATGAAGTGAAAATCTCCTTAGCATTTCCTTTCAGCTGTTTTAGCATAAAAAGTTTGGACCAAAACAGTCTTTACATGGTAATGATACCTGTGCTTATGTCTTTACATAAGAATAAATACAGATGAAGACCTGTATCAGTTTTTGGTGTATTTCTCACCTACAGTGACATCACTGGTCTTTGATCATGATGATTCTTCTATTTCCTGTCCCTCAAGATGACACTTAATCCTTCCTTTAAGAAAATATGTTTACAAGCTACAGTATGTAGCTGATAAAATGATGGCAATAGCAGTACTCTGATGCTGGTGCAGGACATAGCTAATGGCTTTACTGTGTAGAGAACCCTTGTATCACAGCTAAGATGGGAATAAACTTAACTTTTGGGGGGTTAAATTGGATGCTTTTTTACCCCCTTATTAGGGAGACACTGGCAGCTTTGAGGACAAATCAAACATTTCCTTGGATTTTGTTCTGTAGTTGCTTTTTCAAAGAGTTAGCAAGAAAATAGGAGCAGAACATAATGCCAGGACACTTAATTTGGTTACCAGGGTATCTGAAATGATTGGTCTTTTTTATTGTATTGAAGGTTCATAATCCTAAATGCCAGTCTGTAGGAGTTCCATGTGGCCTTTCAGATGTATATATTCTTGAAAGTCCTACTTATATTAACACTTCAAATACAAGACATGATGAAAAGAGCATGTGAAATGTTTATATTAGAAAGTCCTTGAGTTCTCTTGAATACTTGAGAAAGCTCTTGAGATACATCTTTAAATTGACTTGCTTGCGGTGTTCATGATATCGTCATTGAGCTTACAACATAGTCCAGAAGTTTATGGATGAAGGTATTGTCTTGACAGTGAAGTCAAGAAGGGCCATTTTCCCAAAAACAGCTTGCTGAGTCACCTACAGTTTTAACATCCTTCCTTATCAGTGATCAGGATAGCAGGGTGGAAGACACCCTCAGCAAGTTTGCAGGTGACATCAAATTGGTGGGAATGGTTGATATACCGGGGGGACAGCGTTGGGCTGTCGTTCAGATGGACCTCAATGCTATAGGAATTGACCAACAGGAACCCCCAAGATGTTGTGCAAAGGCAAATATCAAGTCCTGTCTCTGGAAGTAACGACCTTGTGCATCAGTATGTGCTGAGTGGCTGTGTAGTAACTGTGGAGAAGAACCAGGGGGTCCTTGTGGACAGCAAGCTGAATGTGATTCGGTAGTGCATCCTAGGAGCAATGAAGGCCAGCCTCATAGTGGTAGTATTAGCAAGAACATAGCCAGCAGGCTGAAGGAAGTGGTGATAATACCCCTGTACTCGGGACTGGCAAGACCACATTTGAAATCCTGTGCCTGGTTTAGGGCAGCCCAGAAAGATGCCAGTGAGCTGTATGAGCCCAGCAGAGGGGCACTAAGGTGGTTAGGGGGATGAAGAATGTGTTGTCAAGGAGGGGCTGAGGAACTGAATTTATTTAGTATGGAGAAAGCTGAGGGATTTACCTGACATCTTCTACCACCTTAAGGGGGTTACAGAGAAAATGAACCCAGATGCTTTCCAGAGGTGCACAGTGAAAGGTCAAGAGTCAGTTGTCACAAGTTGTAGGTAAGGAAATTCCAGTTGTATATGAAGAAGACTGTTGACCATGAGAGCAGTTGTGCTGGAACAGATTGCTTAGAGGGTTTATGGAATCTCCCATCCTTGCAGATATTTAAAACTTTGCAAGGTCCAAAGCAACATACAGTCCAGCTTTGAAGTTAGTCCTGCTGTGAGTAGGAAGTTGAACTAGGTGACCTTCAGAGGTCCCTTCAGATTTAAGTTTTTGTTTGAATCTGTGATAGTTCCCGAGAATAGTAACTGCCCCACAAATAAATGGTCTGGATGAGGAAAGCTTTTACTATCTTGTGTTTTGCTGACGTAGCCTTTGTGGGAAGAGATCAGCAAAATAGCTTTCTAATGTGAATGGCACCCCTTTCTCAGGGAGGAGTTTTTCAGGGAATATATGATAAGCAAGCTGGAAAAGCAAGTGGTTAATATAGTTGGTATCAATTGATGGTCATCTGGCCGGGTTAGTTGGTGACAGAACTGCCTCCATTTTCAAAGCAAGAAACCATTTTTTTGTGAATGAGAAACAGTAAAAATTAAGAGCAATTGGGAGCAGTACACAGAGTATGAGTAAGATTGCATTGGCAAAATGTCTTCAGTTTGTCTGATCCTTCTGTTGCAAGAGACAGTTGAGAACCCCTTTTCAGAAGCAAGGTTAAAGATGTGCGTAGTACTCTGGGAACAAACGGAGTACAATGTATTTTCTTTCCACCACCTTCCGGGAATGTCAGTCTTGGCAGTGGTGGGTTTGGTTTTTTTTTTTTGGTCTGTCAGGTTACTCAACATAAGCAACAAATCCAGCTCTCTAATAGCAATCCAGATTGTCTCAGTAGATTACCGTTGCGCTCTCTACAATCCTTGAAAGCTATGGCCTAATTGCTTATCCTGTCTACTTCCTGTCATTTTTTTTTAATTGACTTGGACGAGCAGTCAATATGAGAAAACCTGGTGGAAAAATAGCATTCTTTCTTTCTTGCTGTATCTAATGCAAAGCTTTGTATTTTCTCCCTCAGTGCAACTGTATCTAATGCAAAGCTTTGTATTTTCTCCCTCAGTGCACTGTACATCCATATCCCTTTCTATAGTGGCCTGTTTAATGGCTTCTATCATTCATCTTCTCATTAATCTCCTTGATCATCCCCTACTCAGTGATGTCTCCTTTTCTCAAAAAATCAGCATATTTCTGGTTACAGGAAAAAAAGCAGAATTTGTCAAACTGAGGATGTTGCCGCTCAGATATGTTCTGTCTTTCTGGTGATACTCCCTATATTCTTGCCTTCAAAACTGACAATCGGTGTGTCTGACTTCTGGTTATTCTTTTCCCAGAGAATACATACAGTGGAACATAAAATCCTTCCATAAAGTTTGTTAAAGTTTTTGTAAAAGCCTACACAACTACTTCATTGTATTTCAGACTATCTTAATCTCTTCTCAAATTAACATCTTGAGAATTTTAATGCTGATAGTTAATCAGCTTATTTGTATTGCTTTTATTTTGAGTTTGGGTTTGGGTTTTTTGTGGGTTTTTGTTTGGTTGGTTTTTTTTTTAAGATCAGGTTACACACAGGAGCTCCAGAATCTACCCATTCTTCTACCCTGTGTGGAGAAGAGCTTAACTGACACTTGAATTATTAACTTATACCTGTTTTAGGAATCAACTAAATTGTAACAAGGTATCTTCAGATCAGAGGAATGTTGTGGTCAGATGACCTGGTCTGGAAATAGAGAACATTATTGCTTCAGATTTTTTTTTTATTTTTTTTTTTTTTAAGAAAATTTCTCGCTGCTGTCGCTATTTCCCCCTTTGCATTCCACACCCAATCTACCAGTACAACCACGTACGTAATTGCTTTCAGTCTCCTATCAAAATCATCTGGGTTTAAGTTGACTGGAACAGGTTAGATGTCTATACCTGTAATTTTGCAAGCAGGTTTCAGGGGGCAGTAGCCTGGGTGGGAGGAGGGATGGGAGAAGTTGTTACAAGCCGCAGGGTTCTGTAACATCTTGTAGTTGGCTCAGCTACAGTCAGAAGCTTATCTGATGTAGGCTATATGTCCACTCGGGGAAACTAATAGAGGCTAGGTATTGCACTTCCACTTCACGGTCTATATGCGATTCATGTATTTCCTGTATGGATGAGCCGTTAGACATAAAAAATGCCTTTTTTTGTTTTGTTTTGAACATGTTCTATGTGTGCTTAATCTAGAAAGCAGGTTTTCTAGGTCAAAGAATTATTCTAGGAATAAGCATTAGGTTTAGTTATGATCTCCTTAGTCCTGTACTGTGCAGAGACTGAAGTGTCTGTAACAGCCTTTTATCTTTTGTGGTATCTGTGCTGATGTTCTTTCATGTTATAGCAGGTGTTCTCTTCAAATAGGAGGTAGAAAGATTTAGTAGCTGTTACGTACACTATACAACAGCTCTTAAGTGTGTTTGGCTCTATGCTGGGTCTTCTGTTAAGTTCTAGACCTGTGCAGGGGTTTGAGCTCCTGACTTCCCACAAACTTCAATATCAGCTGTGAGCATAAATGTGCCTAAATAAATTTGTGTTCTCTTAGATCCAGAAGAACTGTCAAATTGACAGCATTATAAATGTGCTCAGCTTGGTACAACTCTGGCTTATGGTCAGTCTTTGTATGCTTATTTTGAAGGAAGCTATACAGTATTGTCTGTGCACAGCATATATGTTACATCTGTCAGCAGTAAAGGCTTAGTGTGTTGATCTTATAGATATTCCTCCCATAAGTGGGGGAAAAAGTGACTGAAATATTTTGATCACTGATCTTTCACTAGTCAAGTAGACAGGACAGCTCTATTAGAGGGGAAAAACCTATGAAGAAAAGGTCTAATATTTTAAACTGGTTATAAAAGTTGTTTTATTTTTTCTCTGCTAAATCCTGAAGCTTGCTTTGATTTGGAGGTTTTTAGCCCTGAGGTAATCATTTTTGCTTTTGCCCAGAACTGTACAACACTGCTTCCTCACTAATCCTTTCTTGCATATTACAGGAGGAAGTTTTACTACTCACCTCAAAGGAATGTGTAGTTGGCATGTCTGTAGGGTGTCTGTGTTCTATTCCTTGAGATGCCATTGCTGGAGTCCATAGCTCCAAATTGAGTAAGGAGTTCTTGTCTCTTTTGGACATAACAGCTATTAGTCAGTAATTAAAAAAAAATTAAAGAATATTTTCCTTGCTACTTTGTTTCTTAGAGGCCAGAGATATTCATTCCCTGACCTCTGCCTCCCCTCCCCCTTCTTTCTTTTTGTACCAAAATAGCAAGGTGGATGAGCTAAAATACTGGGATTTCTCTTCCTTCATCCACTCGAGCTCTGCTTTTTAAAAGCCCTGATGGAATACCTAGTTTGGCAGTTGTGATCCAGCTTTGCTTAGCATTTGCCACTCTCTAACAAATAGGATGGAATTATAAGCTTCCTATTTGTTAATTGATTTCCTCTTTAACTGTTGTCTTATGTTGCAGATGAAACCACTGCTGCCAACTGTACACTGTCTGAGCAGTAAATGAAACTACTGTCTGTGTCTAGTGCTGTAAGGATTTGTAGCCTGTATTTTTTTCCAGTAAAACTGCAAGTGCTGAGTGTTTCAGTATGCAGCTTATCACTAGCTGCTTAAAATTCTAGTTTACACTAAGAGAATTTCCTTTCCAGGAAAAAACACTTAGAATGAGCAGAGTAGGGGCAAAGGAAAGAATCTTTAGACTATTAAAATACACAGTCTCAGACTTGAAAGTAAAAATGTGTCTTTTTGCTATGAAGCCATTCGCAAAAGTTTTTATAACAGTGACATTGGGAATCTAGTGTGAGGACCTGAGTACCACCTGGACAAATAAAAGGAAATCTGCCAGTTTCCACTGCAGTTTAACAACTGTGTGCCTGTGAGGAAAGTAATGGGTTTATGAGTTCATGTTTTCTAACAAACTCTAGTCTTGGGTATTGTGGGGAAGGTTGATTTGCATTCTTGCCAGAAGAGTCTTTGCCCCACAGATAAGGTTTTGTCAAATGCCTGGTGCAGCTTTCTGTTGTACTATTTATAGTTCTCTTCTCTGCACTGTGTTAATAGTGATTCCATAATCACTCATGCAATTCTTGTTACAAGAGTATAGAATTAAACAAGCAAAGATCTCTTTCTTTTTAAGGCACTGTTTACTTTTGAGTGATTTTTGTTCTTTTAAAGAGGGGAAAGAAGCTACAAACACCATGCAAACTGCATGAAGAGCTTTTCTAAAGACCAAATGTAAATGTGCAAGCTAGTCTTTTTAAGCTGATATATTCCAAGTAATTAGGGTCTCCTGAATTAATGTGGTTATAGAGTAATGGAGATGATTATTTGAAAAAGGATTTAGTCATAGCTGTAGAATACTTTATATAAATAAAGGTCTTTAAAGCACTTTGTATACCTCTGAGGTATTTTAAAGTAATAAAGAAAATCACACCTCCAGTAGAAAATGTTTACTTTTGTACCAGCTAGATTGCCTGTGGTAGACCAGACAAAGTCACTGCACAAAACAGTTGTAAAGAGAAGCCAGTGGAAAACTTCTTAGCTTTGTCATGATGATAGTGAAGGAATAAATATCCTTACTATAAAGGTTCCTGTAGTATGAAAAAGTCTTCGAAATTTTCTCAGGATAGGGAGAAGAAACGGTGCTGTGGAGAGTAGTTAAGAAGTCTGATTTCACTGAAATTATGGATGCAGTTATTTCTTCACTTCCATATTGAAGATTATGTGAAAAAATATTATAATTACGATTTTAAGGTTTGAAACTTTTTTGTCACAGTTTAAAAAGGATGTATATTTTGCTAAACAGCATGACTGAATTGAGCCTGGGAAGCTAAAGTAAGACTATGTTTGTAATAGGTACTTCAAGTGACTTCAAGTACGGACTGCTGCCGGGTACTTCAAGTGACTTCAAGTACGGACTGCTGCCGGGTACTTCAAGTGACTTCAAGTACGGACTGCTGCCGGGTACTTCAAGTGACTTCAAGTACGGACTGCTGCCAGAATCGTGGCCAAAAGAAGCTTGGGAAAATGGCAAGTATCTCTGGGAGAGGATGTTGTTTTTTTGCCTCTGAGAGGAGTTCTTTATCTTCTGTGTCACTGCTGGTAATATTTGATTAATTTGTTTAGAGTTTTCTAAGATTAAGTGTTTACATAATCTTCTTCCATATCATTTGCCTTTCTGGATAGTGTAGATAGGAGTACTTTCTTGGAGGGAGAAAAAAGAATTAAAATGTATAGAAAAGTAAAAACAGAACATGATTTATATCAGCTCTTGTACTATGCCTGAATATGAAGATACCTGAGGTCTTTAATGATCTGATAGCTTCTCCAAACACGCACACACCTTAGTAAGCTGACTACAGATAAATGGGCTTTGAAGTTAACACTTGGATGATGAAGGTACAGAATTAAATGTAATGTTAAAGGTAGATCTCACAGCATACTTCTTGCTATTAAATTTCTTTATTGCAATGAAGTTTTTATTTTTGAATTTGTTGTTTCTTTTTTGACTGAAGAATTACAACTGCATCAAACAACCCTTTTCAGACCTGTGCTATATCACCTACTTTTTCACAGATTCTGTGCCTTTCTTAATAGTTCAAGCAGGCAATTATCTATATATTATTTTTCTGTCTGAAAACATACCAAAAAAACCACCACATCTGAAATAATTGTTGTTAGGTCCTTAACATAGTCTTCAGTAAAAAGAGGATCTTAAGAACTGGGTAATAGTAATGCCTACTTCTTCTCTGTAACTTTTGAGCTATTAGTGGGATGTAGTTTATGGTTTACTTTAAATATTTTGGTTTATTACAGTAGAAGAAATTGGGTCATCAGAAGGTGCAATTCAGTAGCAGGCAAGGGTTTAGAGGTCTGCCTGTTCTTAAACCATTACATTCCCATATTTCTTACGGTCCTGACATCTGCCTGTCTGTCACGCCTCTGTTGATGTGTATAAGACTGCAATTTAAACTTTTTTTGTACTTGCTTTTCTTCATGTAAGCCATTATGTGACACTGTTGACATGCAGCTTGCATGAGTGCTCCAATTATACCAAGACAAACTTTTGAATATTAGCAAAATTTAACTTCGTGTTATGATGGATTTTGAAACTGAGAGAAGGCATCTTAGATGAAGGCGTTCAGGCCCATGCACGTAACACACAATTGCTTTCTTCCTGCCAGCATGAGCATTAAAAACTCATATGCATATAAGCATGAAGCTTTAGCCAGTGCTTTTTGGATGGTTCTAGATGCTTATGATCATGTTCATAACTTCTCATCTGTTGTAAGTTGAGCCAGTACCATATTCTTGGAATAATCCTTGCATTCCTGTATGGCCACCTTCATAACTGTCACAGCATCCTGTGCTTTTCAGTTTCACACAGTTACAGGTAGTAAACCCATTTTGCACATATCCTTTGAGCAAGCTCTGTTATCCTTGGCCTAAGGATATGTAAATACCTATTCTTCCATCATAAGAAAGAAATGGGATATTGCTACTTCCAGAAGTTTAGTGTTCTCCTTATTTTTTTCTGCTGTTAGACCAAATTAGACTTTGAGTAAGGAATAGCAAAGGTTTGAGCCAGTAACTTCCCTTTTTAGCTATATAAGAATTGTGCTACCTCTTACTGTCCTACTCCTTTTGTCAATATTTGTTCTTCCTTAGTTAGACTTTCTTTTTTTATTTATCTGTAGAGTCAGATATTGGCAGGCAGTTCTGCACATAATTCTCAATAGAAGGTTAGGGGGGAAGACTGTCTAAATGTCGGAGAGCTAGGGGGTTTCTCATCCCGAATAAAGTATTTTCTGGTATAGGTGACATCTAGAAAATGGAATACCACTAGCTTGTAGCTAATTTACTCTAATGCATGAAATAAAACGTCTTTTCAAAGAATTGATCTGTAATTCTGTAGTAAAAATTCCTTGGTTAGAAGTAGGTATTTTTCTAGCAAAATTGTACGTGCAGAACCTACCAGTATTTGGTTTCTGTAGGCAGGCATTGTCCTGATTTGTCTGATGAAAAGTCACGTGGATGCTTTATTGTTTTGGCACCTGTTTATTTTTGTGCACCAAGCAGAACATATTGAAACAGGTTTTTTTGTGTTTCATCATCTTTTCTCCTGATGGCTTATTATTTTGTAGGTGATTCCTCTGCTTTAATCATGAACAAGTTGAAGTGTCCACACTGTAATTATGTAGCCAAATACAGAAGAACACTAAAGAGACACTTGCTCATTCACACAGGCGTGAGATCTTTCAGTTGTGACATCTGTGGGAAGCTGTTTACTCGAAGAGAACATGTAAAGAGACATTCCTTGGTAGGTAACTGCATGTGTGTGTGTATGTATGCACATGTATGAGTGGGGTCTTTATGTTTTTTCAAATGTTTTGGTAGCTGGGAGAAACACTGTTCTCTGATTTGCCATAACGTAAATTGTTTTATCTTAATCTAAAATGGATCAAGATAAACATCTCTTTGTGATAACTGTACCTCTTATATTCTTAATGGAAAATGCAGTATCAATTAAGACAATCACTGGAATTCTGATAGAGATAATATCAAGATGATTTTGAAAATGACGTATGAAGAGATGTAAATATTCTGTAGATAACGAAAGGAAATTCTGTCTTGGTGTTACTGTAATAGAATAGCATGTAGTATTGTCCTGTAATGCTGCACCACCATTTTCTGTGAGGATACCCTGTTAATCAGCAATTGCGTGATATCCTGGGGTAGTTCCAAAATACTTACTTCACAACTAGAGAAAGCTATAGTATAGTATTTACTGTAAGGTTCAGAAAGAATGAAAAATATCTGAGATGCAGAAAGTAAATGTCCTTCTGACTTGTATTGTACCAGTACCATAATCAGCAGTTGAGCTTACCCTGCCCTGTGCATGTTGTGTAACTCAGGATTTGACTTGAGTACTGTTTATCTGAGGATCCAGAGAGAATTTTGTCATGGGTATTTTGCAGGTACTTTGTGTCTAGTCTGTAAGGAAATTAGGACTTCGTTATAATATTTACTGTATAAAGTCCAGGGTGTGTTTTAAGGGAGTAACAAAAGCAAGATCATATTGGTGGTGAAAAGTAATAACATTTCTCCAAGCTGTGATTCAAAAAAAACCAACTCATTTTGCAGATACTCAAAACAGGTTAGTACATGAAATGGGGTAAATCGCACTTCTCCATTTTGGTAGCTTTCCTTAGCCCTTTGCGAACCAGTGGACCACCTTTCTCCCTCATGAGGGTGTTCCCCAAGTCTCTGTAGCCTTCTCGCAGTTGGCCTTTTGTTCCACAGCAAGTAGAAAAAGTGGTTGTGAGTTTCCAAGTTCTAATGGGGATGCAGGAAAGAGCTTTTGGTGTAAGTCTTTCTAACTTTCCTTTCTAGCCTGTGCTATCATGAAATGAAGTTCCTGTTAGCTAGTAACATTATTATAAGTAAATAATAACCTGAGTGATACCAAGATGTAATTCTAGAAGATAGTTATGAGACCACTGTAGTAATTTTAAGTATTCCTTAAGTGGTTGTGAAGGTAGGGCAGCTGTATTAACAGATCCTGTGTAATTTTTAGAACCAGCGTCTTTTTTTTGTTCCACTGGAGTTCTTTCATCTTAGATACACATCTTTCCACCCTGCTACTGCTGCCTTTCTTCCTTCTCCCATACCACCTGGTGAAGGCTTAGATGCTCAAAGGGGTGGAGGTACCCATAATGTTACCAAGCTAGAAGGATATTTTGTGCTGTAGTGTATGGAGGTGACTGCAGGGATGGAGGTGATGAGTGGTACAAGGTAACTGTGGCTGGGCAGAGGAGGTTAGGTCGTTACCACCTTATTGGTGGGTGATACAGTGTAACATGTCCCAGCAGCTACTCCTTCCTTTGTGGCTCACCAGGGAAGGTAGCAACAGTGGGTGGTAGGCAGTCTACCAGGAAGAGTATGATAGGACTACAGGTTCCTGTCCTACAGTATCTAACAAGTTTTTGTAGCTGAAGACTTTTTCCCTCCAGATTAGGAGTTGGTCAGACAGGGTGAAAATAGCTATAGAGTGAGCTCAGCCCAGCCCTGTGCTGTAACTGAAGTGTGCTGTCCCCGATGGAGTCAGAACACTTTTTTTGCCCCCTATCCCCCTGTTCAACAAATGCCTCAAACATTCTGCTCTGTGTGACACGTTATCATAACAAGTCTAGAGGCTGAGGAAAGAACATGTAGTGTCAGATGTACAGATTACACAGTGGGACTAAAGTAACTTTATATATTGATCTTGGGTTTTTTCCTCTTACCTGCATGGTAATTTCTGTTTTGTTTTAAATGGTAACTTTTTCAATGTGACCTCAAATGAGATATTTAAGCACATAATTGTAATCTGTTTTGAGGACACCAGACAGTAGAAAGAAGTCTTCAACTTAATTTTTTTCCAAGGTGCTAACTATTATACCTGGTTGCTGAATTCAGTTACTTGAACAAGTAACGTATTCCTGAATTCAAAATTTAAATCTATGTTTAGTTAAGTTAGTCACCAGCAGCCTTCTGATTTTGCACACAAGCTCACTTACATACAAGACAAAAAATTCACCAAAGGCACCTGGAAAGGTTATGTTGGAGAGAGGTGTCATGGAAGAAGGATCTTGCTTTTTGAATTCTTGCAGATTTTATTAACTCCTGCTTGTTCTTAATGTTTCTAGGACTTAAAATTACAAAGGCAGTTTTCTAAATGAGATACAATCCTGCGTGCAACATAAATGCTTATACTGTTCTCATTGCCTTTCAGAGCCTTGCTCTATACAGTGAGTAGTCATAAAAAGAACACTCACCTGCTTACAGAACAGGCAGCTATTCAGCTACCTGCTGAACAGTAAGCAGGTAGTTTGGTTGTGGGCAATAGCTCATGTAGTCAAAATGGATGTCTATTAGTGCTTCTCTTTCTCTGAACAGTGTTGGGGATTCTTTTGGAAGAGTTCAAAAATTAATTTTTGTATTGGCAATTATTATTAATAGTTTTCTACTACTATACACAAATGCAACCTGATACATACGTTTTCAGCTGTTAATATTTCTCTTCCATATAGGTGCATAAAAAGGATAAAAAGTATAAATGTATGGTGTGTAAGAAGATTTTCATGCTAGCAGCCAGCGTTGGAATAAGACATGGATCACGACGTTACGGAGTTTGTGTAGACTGTGCAGATAAATCTCAACCTGGAGGGCAAGAGGGAGCAGACCAGGTGCAGGACACAGATTTCCCTAGGGATGAAGAATACGAGGAAAATGAAGTGGGAGAAGGTGATGAGGAGCTTGGTGATGATGTAGAAGAACAGAATGACCAGTCTCGATGGGATGAATCTGGGGAAGTTTGTATGCCTTTAGATGACTGACAGAGCATATGACTTCAGGGTGCTGCAAATGGACACTATATGGATTGACTATTTGAATTTTTGGACTGAAGGCTTGCGAAATATGGTACAGGCTGGATGGTAGTTATGTTGCTGTGAAAAATGTAGGGTCAAAGCCTTATAGCAAAAAAGGATTATTAATTTTTTAATGATATTTGCACAGGACTGTACAGCATACAACCATTTGGTTGAATTATACAGAGTCCTCACATCTACAGTCAGTTATGAAAAGAAAAATGTATTTTTTATTATTTATAGGATATAGCTACTTGGGTCCTATTCAGACATAGTAGTAACTGTACTTACGTTACACATTCATGTATCTGTTAACATGAATGAAGAAAATGGCAACTTGGTATGGAAATACAAAGACAGCTTTCCCAAATCCACTTGTACGTTGTCAGTGAACCAGTGAAGCTAATCTGAGCTAGTGGCTCTTGTTTCCACAAGCATGTCTTTACCATACAAACCTTACCTCTCCCGTACTCTGGTAGGTGAAAGCCAATCATTTAAATATGCATCACAGGTAATGCCAACACCGTATAGAAATTTGGTTTTAAAACTTTTGGCTCTATGCTGGCAAGTGTTATAGGTGATAAGCACTGGAGAAGTTAATAATGGCATTAATTTAGTGTCTGTTTCTTCACAGTCTTGAATTTTCAAGAAGGTTGCTCTTGATTCATCAGTTCCAAAATGATCTTGCAGAAGGAATGACCAATAATGAAACAGTAGACTGATCAGAGCATGGGTAACTCTTCTACCACTTAGTCTAAAGAGACAGTCATGCTGAAAGGTATCCGATGTAATAATGTTTCCTCCTTCCAAGGCCCCCTCCTCTCAAACTTTTTTAATTCCCTGGTGTATACCTCAGTCCCACGGAATAAAAATACAAGAAATGGAGAAAGTGTCATATTAAAAGACTTCTTGGTTGATAATTTTACTTGTCCGGTTTTTTGCTAGTTTGTGATGTGAATTGGACACTAGGCTATTGTGCCCATCGTTTGTCATTAAAATGAACACAAATAATTTTTTATTCTTTTGTACTTAATGGGTTGTTGCTAGTCTTTAATATAAACCGATTATATTTAACTTGTTGACTTAATTTGCTGGGATTTTTTTTTTTTAAGAAAAACAAACAGTCCAAAGCAAAATAAATGCTTTTTGAGTTGTCTACTTTTCAGGATGATATACTCCCTACACTCTTTATTTCAAATTTTCTAGGAGGCGTTGAAACTTGAATTTTTGTAGCCACGTGGATTTTTTTCCTGAGCATGTAATACTTGTACCAATGATTTCAGGCCTCTTTCATAGGGAGGGGAGGGCATTACACCTTCATCTTAAACTCCTCTGTGTTGTCTAGCCTAAGGCAAATGAATTCAGGCAATCATTGGAACAATACATCTGATGTACTATTATGTCACGACGAGTAAATATGCAGAGCATTTATCATGATACATAGCTAGGCCAGTGTGACAGTACTGTATAAAAACCAGTTGAGGGTCACCCTATTTTTCAGCTTTGTTTAATTTTAAAATGAGTATATTTTTTCCTATTTTATATCGGGTAACTAAATTATGCTAGTTGTGTGGATAACTTTGAACTATGCTTTGACGGACAGAATCTTAATGGTGCTCCATCTGATCAAAGTTGGTATATATTTAAAAGAGACAAGCTTTACTGTTGTCCTTTACATCAGTAGAACAGTAACATAATGTTAAGACGTTCTTTTTGCTGATTGAAGCTAAGTTTGAACTACAGTTATATGGGAATTAAAATGCTTTTTTTTATCATCCACTTGTTTCATTAGTAGTTTCCACATCATTGTAAACCTGACAGATGATTAGTTTTTGGGGGGAGGGTGGGGAGGGTGGGTGCCTTTTTTTTTTTTTTTTGTTACACTGAAGAATACATCTTATTCTCATTGTTCTAGACTAAAATGAGTAATGTGTAATTCTGGTGGGGTCCAAAGTAGAAATTAGTTGGGCAAAGATGATATGAATGAAAAAATATTTTAAACGTTAAAGTAATGTTCTGCTTTGTGAATATGTAAGTATAGCATAAAGATTTTTCCATCCCATTTATCCCCTTTAAAATCATAGTTTACAATTGGTAGATCTGTCTATATATATAAATATATATATATCTGAAATTCACCTAAATCTGCTTTAATTAGAATACTGCTCACTTAATGCTTAGAAACTGGACCTGGCTCTACATTCTTAATGTATTTTCCTTTTTTGTTTTGTTTTGGGTTTTTTTTTTTCCCTCAAGGTATGAACTTATTATCTTGGAACTGAATCTTCTTTTGCTACTTAAATCATTTATGTATATCTGGTAAATTATGACCAAATTTGTTGTTAGACTGCATACAGTAAATTGAAATATACACTTGGTACACTACAGAATTGTTGTGCTTTTGTTCTGGTTATATTTGGAAAAGCAGGCTTTGATAGAAATTAGTGTTACTTATAAATATTCAGTTGTTATTCACTGGCCTTAATATTCTGTTGCATTGTGACAATCGTTGATTCCTTGGTGATACTTAACTGCTTGCTTTTAGAAGTTGCATCAAAATGCCCTTAGGAAGGTTGGAGGGAGAGGGATGACTAATGAAATGTGACACTAGTTCTTTAGCAAATGGTGTGAAATAGCTTAATGGAGATCCACTGTTCTTATATTGGAGAACCAAAAGAATTTGTTTGGGTGCTATCTTTTCTGAGCTGTTTATTCAAAAGTTATTTTAAATATATTACTTTGGGGAGCTCTAAATTGATAAAAGTAAATTTCCAAATAATTACCTTAAAAGGGACAGTTCAAGTTTATTTATTATAAAAAGCAGGAAGAGATTTCTGTTTGCACTGGATGTAGTCTTCCCTCTTAAACCCTGGAGCTATGCTGTAGTAACATGGCAGTGAATTTTGGTTTGGTGTTGAGTTTGGGGGTAGGGGTTTTTTTTCCTCTTTAAAAGAAGAAAGACTAGTGTGCTTTAACTGTCATTCTTATCAAATTAAAAGATACCCAGTCTTTTATTTTGTCTTCTGATGAAATATTTCTCAAACCAAATGTCTGAGATTTGCTTATTTGGGGCAGTGCCACGCAAGAGTAGTTTATGAAAAGAATCAGGTATGTTATAAAATCAGACTAACAGAGTTCTGATGTTGGGATTCCCCCCCTTCTGTGGTTTTTTTTTGTTTGCTTGGTTTTTTACCTTGTCTCTTCAAGCAGTGGCAGTTATCTTTTAGAAATAAGCATACAGAGCACTTTCTGGTAGGGAACTGCAATGCAGAACAAAATAAAATCAGTAAGTAAATTCACTTTCATTAAAGTAGGTGTGATGTAGGGAGGACAGACAACATAAAATGCATTTGTCTTACGCTAATGTTACTACAATGCAATAGCAAGCTCCTTCCAGTTGTAATGTCATTTGCATCTTGCAGGAGAAATGGCATTTTTTTTTAATTGTGTAGAAAATTTCATAGTTCAGTTTGCAAACAGATCTTCTGGTAAAATCATTTCCTGAAGTGAAACCAGTTTTGAAAGCCAGAAATGATACTTGGTTGTCAGCACAGTGGTGCACCCTAAGAAGTAAGAGTTGAAATTACAGGTCCCCGTAGTATATACACTGTTACTTTTTGACATGCATATACTTCTGCAAATGCAGTTTTCACCTATTACTACATGCCCCTCTTCCCTCTGAAAACAGTGTTACCCGTAGGTGAAGAAAAGTTTGGGGCCGGGACACTGGCATGTAGTAGGCTTCTAGCTGCAGGTCACAGCAGTAATGCTGTTAGCAGAAGATGCTTTCTTTGCCTAGCTTTACGTTGGTAAGGCCTTTAATAGGATTTTCTTTATTGAGGCCAATCTGGTTTGTTTGCTTTAAGTTTTGCTTCATTTGACTTTTCCTGTTCTTGCCACTCGATAACATGAGTCTCCCACCAAATATTTATATAGTCTGCTGCCTCCATACAGATGCAGAAATAACTTTGCAAGAACTGTGCCTTATTGGCTGTTACATTGTATGTTGTTGTATTTAAATGGCTTTGGAAACTAACAAGAGAAATTAAAGCAAGATAATTGACACCAGCAGCAGCCCAAAAAACTTGTGCCAAAAGAAGGTGAAAAAGGAGAAAAATGTTGAATGCAATGTGATGAGAAAAAGGCTTTTGGATTTGAGTTGTTACAATTCCTCTAGTTTGCTACTTGAATGTTTCGGACAACCCACTGCGTTTCTTTCTAGCACAATTTGGTGACAAGCTTCTGATGAAGAAGCTGTACAAGAAGTCCACTTTTGAGTTTATTTTGTGTCTCCAGAATGTGGTTCATGCTCTGTAGAGGTAGTACCACTGAGTAGTTTTCTGTAGGTATTTTACGATGTAGCCTTCTGTTAATATCCCTTTTCACTATGTAATTAGTTTCCCATTTTTTTAATTTGATAAATGTTTGCTCCTTAGAACTGAGATTTGCCTTTTATATGTTTCAATAGCACATTACTGCGTTTCACTAAACAGTATGGTAAAGGTTAAATATTGACACAATGAACACAAGACATAAGTTGCTTTTCATATAGTATCCTTTAACAAACCTATAATAAAATAAGTCTTTTGTAATAAAGAAAACACAGGTTAATCCAGGCATTGCTAGCTGAACCTTTTGAGATGTTGGAAGATCCCACGTATAATTCACTATGGGTTTTTAAAATACTTTTCTGTGAAAAAAGGTAAAATACACTAGAAGGATCCTATGACCTAAACTGGAGGGGGGGGGAAAAAAAATGGCTGAGTACTTTGTATGTAACATTATTGCAATTTGAAGCAATTGTTTAAAATAAGCTTTATATTAATGTTTTTCTTACCTGAATTGATTTGGATTAGTGACTTGGGAATACAGACACAAGTAATTTCTCACTAACATTGGTATGGAAACATAATTTCCAGACTTCTAATACTATGCGCACCAGTCTTTTTAAGTTACCATGCTGCAAATAAATATAAAAAATGACTGTTTCTTTCTATCTATTTTTAACTGTGCCCTGCCTCCTTCCCCTCCACAAGTATATGCAGAGAGAATTCTTTGGATGGGTAAGTATTAATGTACAGTCATTTGCTGCAAATGACTTAATTTCTGCTTCTGATATAGAATTACATTTATGGAAAGTAGAGTTTATTTTAAGGTTGTATTTTAAGCTTTTCTCATAATAAGGCAGATCACTTTTAAGATAGGTAGCTTCCAAAAACCAGCATCCCAGATAAGGTGTGTTTACCTAAAACTGGATTTTAGGCAAACTTTAGTGCAACTTTGAGATCACTTAAGGGACACTTTAGACATTCTAGTGTGTACCAGAAGGATTGGATCCCCTCAGAAGTGCAGTTGCACTGTGTGTGCCCAAAACATTTACCTTGGTGTTTTGTTCCTCTCTCTAGCCCCACCAGCCTGAGATGTTTGGAAGAAATGCTTTCTCCTGGGTTTCCCAAAAGCTGCTTGGCTGAATAATGCCGGATGTGTGTTTGGACTGATCCTTTGGCTTCTGTTGTCATCTTACTTGAGTGTTATTTTTAGTGGGTAATGCACAAGTGGTTTCATTAAGTTAAAAAATTATCAGCCTTTTCTAAGTCCTCTCAAGGATTGAAAACTTCAGAATTTTGTTTGCCCTGTTAGCAAAAACTTTAGGTTCTCTATCCTGGATAGACAAGTCTGCTTGTATGTATTGACTTGGATACTAGAGGGTTCTGAAGACTAAGGCTTCTGTCTGATTAGCTTTTCTGACTAGCTGGCTCTGCACAGCTCTATCTGATACATAGATAAAGAACATAAAAAAAATTGTCTTGTCGGGGACAATAGCTCTGTTTTTGGGATAGCCTTGAAGATAACCTGCAGGCCATTGAACAAACTTCTGGATTACTTTTAAAATTATCTGAATGGCATTTCTCAGAATTGTTTCAAGACTTCAATATATTTTCAGCTTGTTAATTAAATGCTATATAGTAATGCAATGTTTTCTTGTTAAATATATGTAAACTCTTACATTATCTCTAAGTATGTTAGGAAAAGAGCTTCAGATTCCACAGGATAGTGTTAACTTTGTAGCTAGAAAGTAGCAGCAGGAGAAGAAACGTTTGTAAAAATTCAGCAAATTCAGTCTAATTAAGAATTAAAATAGGGACAGCAAGCAGTTGTAGAAGATGAGCTGTAAAGTTTGTAGGAGGGTCATGAGAAAAGCTTGTTCTGAATGAAATGGTCTCTCCTAGCTTTCCGAATGGATCTGAAGTCTAGGTGCATTCATCAAGGACAGGAAGAGATGCTTATCTTTGCAGCATGGTTGAGCTGATGTTGTAAATTCCTTAACTCTTGCAATGCTCACCTCCAAAGGATAGGCCTAATATCAGGCTTCTAAGCAGTCATCTTCTTTCTAGCCCTTTAACTTGAAAACATCTACAGATTAACTGTTAAAAGATGCCAAATTTATGCTGAGAAACAGCCTAAGTTATTTTCAGATCAAATGAGTGTGTGATTATACCACCTCAATGCCTTTATTTCCCAAATTCATACAGTGGAGTCATAGTACTAGTTCAGTTCATTCAAAGGTTTTCTTAATACTGAATACGAAAACTGCCAGCTTGATTGGAAAATGGTAACTGTGTCCCACTCCTATTAACTCTTAAAATGCCTCTAGCTTGGAAGGGTTGCTTTTATCAGTCAGTATGTGCTGCATTCTCCCAAGATACTGTCTCCCTAGGTTGTTACATCTTCAAACAAGCCCAAAGTTCTTCCTCCTGAGTAAAGATTGCCAAATGTTACCAATGAAGAAGTGTCACAAAATAAATCCTACCTGGGAATGTTTTTCTTACTATATTTTTCATTGCTAATATGTAGGAAGATGCTTCTGAAGTGCTGCTGTAATTGAAAGATACTTTTACTTTAAGTAACTTATTTTCTTAAGGGAAGTTGATTTGGTGAGTGACCTGCATGTGCTTATTCAGTGTTGAGATACCATCTTTTGGTAAGTTTTTCTTTGCATCCACTTGAAAAATGAGACTGCTGAGGTCATAGGATATCATATTAGTATGTCTATGCATTTTTGTCATCTTTCTCAGAAACAGAGGTAATTGGAAAAGAGGGGAGAGTGGAAAGGTTTATCTTTAATCTCTGAGTAATTGGAATTTAGGAAGATGCTTGTTTTTAAGCCTTACTGAGACTTGATGTGCCAAGATGTTTATAAACTGCACGGGATATATATGATGTTACTCTGGCTAGGTTTTCAAAAATTGCTATTGCCGTATTTAATTATTTTTTCAAAACTTGGAGTTGTAATCAAAATCATGTTTGCTGTCATACCTCTAACATGATTTACAACTCTAGAGGATCTACTCACTTTCTGGAAACAGCAAGATAGGAATATGTGATGTTCACAAAGAAGTTGTGTAACTCTTACTGTTGGAAGGCATTATTCTGCCCTGGATTCCTCTTCAAATGATGGTTTTTACTGTGGAAGATGTGGAAAGGGGGCATGGTGCCCACTGTGCGCTCATGGAGGGGGGGGGGGGGGGGGGGCGGGAACTTAATTGGCAAAAAGGCATATGTATTCATACTTAAAGCAGACTTTTCCCTTGGAATTTCTTGCACCTCCCTCTGAAGCATTTCAGTTTTGTAACCTGAGTAGTAGTAGAGACTGCTAGTCTGTCTGAAGTGGTACGGTAGTTTTGGTGCTTATACACCATTCAAGTTAATAAAAATGTCTCATTATAGTGCAGCACAGGTCTTAACTGCAGTTGTTACTATTAGCACTGCTTTGCTGACGGTAGCTATCGAAGTGGTGTGGTCTGATCACAGCATTTGACAAGGCTTTTTAAAAGCCCTTTTGTTGTCCGCTTGTGCCATGGCCTTCTGGCTAGTCCTGGCGAGGTTCATTTGCCCCATATATGTCTTTCCTCAGTTACATTGTTGTCTTTTTCCTTTTTGCTGAGATATTTCATAAAGCTCTCCTGAAGTGGTGAGAGAAATGCTATTAAGGAGCCCAAGTATTGGAGTACCTGTGTAAATCTGTGGTGTTTTATGAGAATTATTGGAAGTTCCTCCTCTTTGATGTAGATTTAGAAAAGAATCTAAAAGTGAATGTGGTTTTAAGTTACCACATCAAATGATTTAACTCTATAGTATATTCATTGTGACGGATGATGACTCATTTCTTTATCATCACAGGCTAAAATCTCGAACAACTGTTTTCTAAGAAACACTTTTACCTGTTTATCTTGTACCAGATACTTTTTTTTTTTTTTCCCCTTCAAGGGTGGAATGCTTCAATCCAGCTCGTAATTATCTTTTTTCTGTTTCTCTTAGCTGGCTCTGAAGTGATTGTTCCTCTAGATCTGTGGACTTCCTTCCTTACTGGAGATGTGAAAACTCTGGAAAGGAGTTACGTAGGAAGAACCCCTGTAGAGTTAGGGAAAACTGGGTTTGCTCAATGAGAGGTGATAGTTGTAAAACACACTTGATATTTCTCAATGTGATCATAATAATTAAGAATTAAATAATGGAGAAAGGAGAAAGAATAATGAAATTATTTAACCTAAGTATGTTCTACTGGGCTAGGTGGTTATTTTTTGTGATGCTGCCTTGCCTTTACTGATGTTGGTGAAGATTGGCTTTCCCCACACCTACTGACTGTAGAACAGTTACAGTAAATATTTAAAGTGAATGCATCGAGTTCAGCTGAACAACTCTTGACTGTAAATTGCCTGCAAATGCGGTGTGTCCTGAAGATTGCTAGCATGCTAAAAAAACTTACTAAATCACTTGTAAGCAAACAAATAATAGCTTTTCATTTTGGATTTTATGGCACTCTTTAAAAACATTTTAGGTGAAGTATCTTAAATCAGGGTTTATTACATAACCAGTATTTGGAGCTATGTTGCACTAACTGTAAATTACTGCAAATCACTTGTAATTCTGTAACTTGATACTGGGATTTCAAAGTAGTATGTTTAATAACCACCTGATGGCTGGATGTGACATTCTCTCAGGAAGAATGGCAGGGAACAACTGAAAATATCATAGGAGAGGGAACCCTCAGTTTTGGCACAGCAGGGAAGAGGACCCCTGCTTTTAAGAATTCCTTTCATAGTAAAACTGCGTGGAATTAGATTTATGTACTTTGGAAGACGGAAGGACTGAGTCAGCTCTGTTGGAATTTGAACTTTTGTGCTAGGGCACTTGGATATTTCAAGTCTGAGCTTACACCTCATCCCCTTTAACAGTATATGTTAGTAGGCTGTAGCATTTAGTCTGCAACCTGTTGTTGCCATGTGAAGGTCAGATTTTGTTTTTAAACTGGTTTAAATTCCCAACTTAAGGTTTGTTGTTTTTTTTTTTTAAGCTGCTTCCACATGAGCGTTTGAGAATCCCTTGCTTGACACCCTGTGTGTAGTCAGTATTTAATGCAATTGATAGATAAAATATATAGTACCTTTTCACATGCAGCAAGGGTTTTGTGTTTCATCTTGCAGTTGTTACTTCAGATAAGCGAGCTTGAGCTCGGGTTGCCTGCCTTTGTTCCTGTACGGAGACTAGCTCAGAACTTAGCTTTGAAATGCAGCTGCTCTCCACCTTTCTCAGCTGCTGTTCCTGTACCAACTCAAACATCAAACTCCTCATACCGTGTGTTTAGCTTATTTGGTAGGCATGTAATTTGAAGCTTGGTGGTTTTTGACAGGCTACATAATTCTTTCAAAAAAAAAAAAAAAGGAAGCAGCACAGTGTTTTTCAGGTGCTAAAATAAAGGCTGTTCCTGAGCATTTGACCTCTTTATGTTCAGTATGGCCAAAGCAATATCTTATTGATGCGTTTAATATTAATGTAACATCAACTTTGCCTCGAAGCAATCTCTGGTTCCATGTCAGAATGTGTGCCTTCAGGCACAACTGCAATTATGAATAAAACATGGTACAGAATGCAATTGTATTAAAGTATGCAGCAGATCTTTTGAGGCAAGTGAAGTGGAAGAAATCAAGGTATCGCTAAAGCTCAAGCTACTAGGGCACAAACATTGCCAGCCAGCCTTGTGACATGGAAGGCTCTTCTGAAAGCTTGGTCATGTCCTTTTTTGCTCTCTGCTGAGAAGCAATGTTTGTCCTCGGCAGTGCATGGTTTTCTCCTTGGCATCGTTTCTGAGGGACAAAATGCAAGTCCATCAGGTGTCCTACTTTCTTTCCAGGGAGAGGGTTATTCTTTTGAGCTTGCTGTTATTTAATTTGCACTCTTTAAATACTGTGGGTAAGTGCATGACAGTTGTTGAGGCTTCAGATATTTAGTAAACTGTCATGAGAGATGGCGTATGTGGTATGTTCAGCTTTCCAAGTTTGAACTGATCTCTCTCTTGCCTTTATTTAATAGAGATCACACAGTATGTAGAGGATAGGGATGACAGGCTCAGTATTGACAGATTTTTGTCAAGCCTGTACTACTCTTGGTTCTTACCAGTTTTAGCAGTCAGTGACTGATGCAATCGATTCATTGGTTTCCTGTATCTTCTGCTGTTATCAGCTAAAAAGCAAGGGGTGGGGATTGAATTTCTGATTTAAATCCTTTTTATGATGTTTGCTGGCTAAGCTGCCAGTGCTAATAAGCTACTTTACTCTTAAGCTTTATCAGTTTGCTACTGCTGTTGTTAAACCTAAGTAAAGTACAAATCAGCCTTGTCAGATCATCACAATTTAAAAGAAATAATGAGGGAATCAACATGGGTGCTATAAAAAGGACAACTCCACTGTTACGGAGGTCTAGCTTGTTTAGAATTTACTGTACTTGGACATCCTTTTCAGAATAATAATTTCCTGAAAATACATCTGTGCCCCAATTTTTCACATACTTGTGACCAATTTTTTTGTTTTCCAGCAAACTGTAAAACTACCACCTTTTCTAGTACCCTTCGCTGCCCCCCCTTAGACTGAATGAACTTGCTTTAAAAAAAAAAAACCAAAAACTCTTGTCAAGTTGCCTTCTGGCTTTTGCTGTAGTCAAGACGTAAAAAAGACCCATTTCTTTTGCTAGGTGTCAACAATCTTTACATTTTGTTGTGTAGACACTTTTAATCAGTAGAAATTTCTTTTTCTTTGAGCTGTCTTCTAGGGTTTTTTGGTTTCTTTGCGTAATACATAGTCATAATTATAAACTTGAATGATGTATTGTTCTGAAATACTGCATGAATCAGATGCTCATTAAACTTAAACTTTGACATTTGGATCCAATCTTTTCACCTTGCAAAGGGGAAGTGCAATTCATTATTACTCTGTTCAGTTAAAAAAAACCCAAACAAACACCCACCCCAAACCCACCCTAAGGTTGAGTATTTTTGCTAGTATTCTTTAGTATCTTGGGCCCTATATGTTAATAACACCCAAACCCAAGGGGATGATGAAGTAAAAGCAATTTAGTTTTCCAGGTGTCTTCTGTCACTGAAGAAAAGGTGACCCTCTGAGACTGGTGCAGGGAGAAACAATGAAGGCTCTCTGTCCAGCTCCTATTAGAACTTCACACTGCACCCAATGCTCATCTTTGCGTTGCTGCGTGCTGTTTCTGAGCTGGTAAGAGACCAGAAGACTTGAACTATGCTGTATCACTTACAGAGTCAAGGTGCAGGCATTTCAACCTAAGTCTGTTTGGGTAAAGAAAAGGCATTGCTTTCCAGTACCATTGGTCAAAAACTAAGTGTGCATCCAAGTCAGTGAGTGAGTTTGAATTGGAAGGTTACTTCTGAGGCAGAACTCTCCTCCCCACTTACCCAGTTTTAGTTTATGTTGCAGAGCTCTGAACGCTTCATCGAGTTCCTTTTGGAGGAAACTTGAAGACATACTTCAGGAGTGCTCCTGATAGGCTTCAACCATGAATACTTTGCTGTCCGTGGAACAAATTAGAGTTAGTTCAAAGGAAAACTTCCTTGAGATGTGTGGAGTCTGGACAACTATTTACAGATCTGCTTTTATGGGGTCACAAAAGACATGGCTGAAATGGTCCCAAATCAGTGTTACCCTGGAGCTGTGCTGCTTTTGCTTGCATCAACTCTACTAAAGACCAAAATGAGGACACAGAATTTCTTAACTTCCAAAGTAGTTACTGGAAAGTGATTTGCAAACCCAGATAATTGCTGGCAGTTTTTCCTACTGATGTTTTTAGCAGTGTGATGTTGTACAGCCTGGGAGACAGAGCAGTATTTATCTTCCTGCTGATGAAGCAGTACCTGAAAACTTGCACATGCTCACACACTTTTTGTCTTGCTTCATTATCCTGCTTAATTTTTGTTATGAGGCCAAAACAAACAAAATCTCTTAAAATTTAAGAATCTTTAAATTCCTTTTTAGAACTGTTCTTCTGGAGCAGTATAGTGGCTTTACTGGAAGTAGTGACAGTAACTGGAGGTGGGGGAGGGGAAGTGACAGTCGTGATAGCAGGATTACCTCTGTAAGTTGTGGATATGATTATTGTGACCTTTTCTAACGTGGTGGAGGGGGAAAAACTGACAACCACTGTTCTAGAGCCGTCCAGGTGCATTCCTATTCATGGGGTGTTGTGATGCTTCTGGTCTCACAGAGACTCCCATTATTCCTCTGGAAAACATTAGCAATAAAATTGTTTACTTAAGAATGCTCAGTTTGCTGAGCATCTTGCTGATGGAGGCTCAATGCCTGTCACCACAACGGAAATATTAGCCATTTTCCATTGCTGTATGTTAAATGCTTGTGCTGACTGAACATGAGACCAAATCGTGCTACTGCCTTACACCCTACTGTCATAATTTTGGTAGATCGCAGCTTTGGTTTTGCCTTCTGCAAACAGTGTCCAGGTGAGACACGCACACACAAGGAGCTGTCTGGTGTGACTTGGGTGTCCACTTCGCTTTGTTTATCACAGAGCAGTTTGTGGTGTGTGGATGGTGTACAGAAATAATTGCAAAACACATTTGTAGACATAGAGCTAAAGCTGACTAAGCTTAGTGGGGTTTTTGGCCCCTATGTTTGATTGAACCTGCCTAGAGTCCAATTTTTATTTGTTTATTTTTTAAAATCTCTTGAAAAGCCAAGTAATCATTGCATTTTGTATCTTTTTCCCTTGAAAAAAGTACCATTTCTCAAGCCAAGCCATTTTCCTTCCTATTCTGGGAGTTGCAAGGTTGGGTCCTAGAAAGCATAAAAACTACTTAAGGTACTTTGATAAATTGTCACTTAACATAAAGGAGTGCATTTATGTACTGCAAAACTTGTTCAGAAACCTTCTACTGTCCATCCTTATATCACATTAGGTGCTCACAGCAACGTTGATTGTAATCTTTCTTCAGTGTGATTAAACTTTCCATCACATTTGTAGAAATTACACTTTGACAGGCAATCATTATTGTTTAAAGTGTATTGAACGTGAAAAATAAAGATGAGTGGTAATGTGAGGAACTAAACTATACTTGATTTTTGTTGTACCCAGTTGCTTAAAATACAATAGTGTGCACTCGGAGTGAGGGTTAGCTTGGAAACTAGCCTTTTAATTATTCTAGTGTTCACACAAATCACTAATCAAACTTTGATTGTACAAGGTAGGAAACTTCATCAACCAGGTTTTATAAGCATTTTAAATGTGTGGCAACAAATTGGGCACCTTCCAGAGATCACATTGATGGTACTGTGATAATGCAAAGCGGGTAGCAACCATACCTACCTTGCAGAGGGCGGGATAACTACAGCCATGCTGGTGTCTTTTGCCAGGCCAATGGAGTGAGTTCTGCTGGGAGGAGAAAAGAGGAGGAAAGGGACATCTTTGGGATGCAGGTTTCAAAACAGACAAATCTGATTTTGTTCTTACCTGCACAGTATTATCAGTGGGTGTAATTGAAAGATTCCCCCTACACACATCTGTCTCTTTTTAATAGCTGTTTGTGAGATGTCATAAAGTGTCAGGGAGCTGATGAGGTGTCTTCCCCCTCCCCTCTGCCCCCAGCTGATGTGGCCTGTCTGTTAGTGGCAAACAGATACTGAATTATTTGTGGAAGTGGCTTTTACCCACCAGGATCACAAGTCTTTGCCCTCCAAAAGGTGCTGGACTAAGACTGAACTTGGATTACACAGGGCAACCAGTGTTTTTGCTTCTTGGCAATGGACTTAATGTGAATCTAGGAGATTAATTTCAACCTGGTATTTGACTGGCACAATTGGTATGGGTCCTGCTTACTGATAAATTTTTAGTTCAGGAAAGAGCACTCTGGAGTTTTTTGAGGAACCCAGAACCTGTATCTGTAGACCCTGCACCCCAGCCTGCTCCAGCAAGGTATGCCTAGTTAAGCCTTGGTGGCTTAGTTCAGTTAAGCACCTCTGAATGACAGGTGGGGGGGTTTATACCTGCATGGAAAAGCATTTTAGCTATTGTCATCTTTTTGAACCTGTAGAACTTAATCTATGATTCCCACGTAAACCAGCGAGAGGTGGTTGTCAGTGTAGTGATAGTCAGGAGCAACATGTACAGAGACGTCTTGAAAACAACCACCCCTATCTTCAGGTGTTTCGCTTCATAATGAAGTTGTAACACTTAAAACCCAACTGTTTTTTAATATTACCATAAGATTTTTGGAACAACTCAGTCAAAATTGTATTGATTAGGTATTCCTTGGCCACTCATCCCTTTGTTATATGCTACTTTTAGTTTGTCTGGTCATGTACAATCTTACACAAGTTTGCTACTCTCACCAGTTACTCTTGACAGCTGGCAAATCCAGTGCAAACCATCCAAAGCAAACATTTAATTCATCCATCCCAACTTCTTAAAATGCTGCTACTTTGATTTGAAGAAGCTTAATCAAATGTTTCCAGAAGTTTGACTAGTTTATATGCCCTGATTCTTCAAAGCACTTAAGTGTCGGTTTTATTATGTTTTCAAAAATCCAGGGTTTAATTTTTGTCAATATCTGAGGGCCTGATACTGATCACTGAGTACTCTGAGATACTGACAGGTTCAAAAGAAATTTAGGGCATAGACTTGAATGCTGAAAGTTTAAATACTATGTCAAGTCATGCAGAGTTTTGGGGATTGCTCGACAGTCACAGGAATCAAAGATTGCAGTGAAAACCTTTACTCTCCAAATGCTTTCTAAGTAGGCTGGTTTATACACCTCAGATTGAGCACCCTGTTTCCAACTCCTAAAAATCCATGAAAATTAATTTAGGAATTATGGCAAAGAGATCATATTACTTCATTTTTTGAAAAGATGAATGTTGTGGTTTTTTTCTTTGATAGTCGCTGGTTTTGTGTAGCTCTTTCTCGTATTCTCTTTATTAAATGTCTTGAATAGAAATATCAACTACCTTCAGCTGTGTAACATTTTCATTAACAGCTTTCCTGTCATTTGCATTTGTGTAAAATAATCAGTCACCCAGATAGCTGTTGCATAGATTTTAATCTGTTCCTTAGATTAGCACAAAGAATTCTCAGATTTAATTTCTCTTAAATTGCTATATTGAGTAACACTTTGGAAAATGAGGGAGGGGAAGAAAAACTTAAGTATTTGCAGTTAAATTAGAATGTGTGAAAGGATGTTAGAGAACCTTCTTTTTAAGTCACTTTTAAGAATTAATTTTAATTGAACAATTAGTTCTTTTTCAGACATAAATACCTTCCTGAAATCCCATTCTTTTCCCTTTGAAGCATCTCCCCAGATCCCATTTGTTTTAATCATTGTCAAGAAGTGAAGTAGGCGCATTACATTTGATTTGCAGGAATCTGCATGGACCCAGTTGTATGTGTCAAAATGAGGTACAGCAAGACCCAGTTCTTTGTCCTTCACCTTTTTTTATAAATGATCTTGGTGAAATTACAAAAAAAAAGAGTTCATTTATCTTTAGCCTACTGATAGGTAGCTTTAAAAAGCAATATTTAGAAGCTATGTTGTTGAACCGTGCTGTCATGGTCCTCTCTTCGGTGTTGTCCCATACTCTCCAGTCCCTGAGCTGCTATTGCTTTCAGGGAAGTATGGCATGTAAGTGTTGCTGCTACGCTCTTACCTATGCAACTGCCTTTGATTACTGTTGGAGCGCATGACAAATGGGAAGGTCCATATGTTCAGTCTGAGCCAGTACAGCAGGGCCTGCTCTTACACTGCCCAGCGTGATTTCGAGTGCCATCTACACTTTTTGTCTTGTGATAGACTGTGTTCAAATAGTTTCACCTCTCTGTACTTAATCTTAATAGACACGTTCATATTCATTAAAAATGATCCTTCAATAAACAAAATGCCTTTGTGAGGGCCCCAGGTGAGTGCTGCCTGCAGAATGGTGTTTAAATCCTTGACAGAGTTGGCAGACATTTCCACACGGTTTGATTTTGTGTCCCTAAAACCTTAGTGCAGCTGTCATTCTTCCCAAGTTTTGGCTGAACATTATTTATTTGACTGCTGCCACTAAGATGGAAATGAAGAATGAAAATTCTGTGTGTTTCTCAGAGTTGTTCTGTCAGGAGAGGCATCAAAGCTTCCTTCTGAAAAGAGGCCAAGCTTCTTAGCAAACAATAAAATGAAGTAAAATGGTCAAAGAGAAAGCATGCGGGCCACATTATTAATTAAAGCAAAGAGAACCTAATTCTGTGCTCTAGGAAGACTGAAATAATAAAATTTCATTAGGATTGAGGAATGTAGCTGGTAGTCTTGATTTACGATTATGTATATGAAACAGTCACAGTCTCTACTCTGAATACAGGCCAGATTTCTGTCAGCACTAGATTGCATCTCACCTTGATTGTCTAGGTTCACCTCATTCGTTTCACACATCTGCTTCAGAACAAGATGAACTTAACCCAGGAGGTGCTTATGATTTTTTTAATTATTATAAAAGAAACCCTTCTCGCATGAAGGGAGTTAGGGCTCAATCCAACTGCTCAATTTCAGATGTTTTAGGGTATCTCACTTGGTCTTCAGTTGCTGGTCAGAAAGCGTGTGGGTGACTTGTAGATCCTGCATGGTATTTGCCAGTCCCACATGGATGTTTTGAAGAACGGAAGTCCTGAATTGATTCCATAGGATGGAGATTGGCCAAGAAACCAATGCAGGCATCTACATCTGAGGTACCCTTCCACTGGAGTCAGTGGAGAGCTGCTCGCTACACTGACTGCATTGGAAGCTCAGCTCAGATGTAGACTAAAAAGCCATTTAGGGGACAAGGTATTGAGAGTCTCTTTTAGGGTAAACAGAATTCCTCTATAGACTCCATTGAGCCTATTTAGACAGGTAGAGATCTGAATTTAAGTGTCTTGATCTGGAGCAAAAGCCTGCCTTTTACTTGGTCAGAAAACAATTTTACTTGTTGTGGCTATTCCTTTCTGAAAGTCCATGAGGCAAAGAAGCAGAGGAGCTGAAAGACAGCCCTGGTGGAGACCCAGAGCAACACTGAAGTGTGAAGGATCTCAAGAACAAGTTTTATAAGGGGTGGCTGAGGGAACTGGGGCTGTTTAGCCTGGAGGAGAGTCAAGGAGGACCTTATTGCTTTCTTTACAGCTACCTGGAAGGAGGTTGTGGGCAGGTGGGGGTCAGTCTCTTCTCCCATATAACAAGCAACAGGACAAGAAGAAATGACCTCAACTTATGCCAGGGGAGGTTTAGATTGGATATTGCAAAAAATTTCTTTACTGAAAGGGTGGTCAAGCATTGAAACAGGCTGCCCAGGGAGGGGTGGAATCACCATCCCTGGAGATACTTAAAAAATGTGTAGATGCGGTGCTTAGGGATGTGGTTTAGTGATAGACTTGGCAGTCCTGGGTTAACAGTTGGACTTGATGATCTCGAAGGTCTTTTCCAGCCTAAATGGTCTGACTGGGTGTGTGACCTTGAGAAAGGCCTGGAAAATATTTGTTGCCAGCTAAATGCTGCTGTGTATGATGATGATCCCTCCTGTTCTCTGCTGAGGGAAACAGGGTTTAAGTATATAGGGATGCATGGAAAAGCCAGTTGATAGTTGTCTTCACCAATCCAGAGGACTCCAGGTTTTTGTTAGCTACTTGCACCAAAGAGTAAGACTTATCCTTTATTTTTCATTTCGCAAAACAATGTGGTATAGCAACTTTCACGTGTGTACGAGTAAGCTGTGGCAAAGAGTGCCACAGTAAGTCTGCCAAGGAAATCCTCAGATTGGAATCCAGTTCTTTAGATCAGAATTTCTTTAGAAGTGGCTGCTGCTTATGATTAGATAATTAACACTGTAATGTGTGGAAAATATCAGAAAATCTATTGTGGGAGAAGCTGTATTATTCACCTTTGATAGATTCACAGAGTATAATAATTAAAGGGAGTCAGGAGTTAAGCAAAAGCTCAGCAAAACAACCTGGTGCTGACATACACAGATAATGTCAACTGATGGCTGGCTGGCATTATGAATTGTTTTATAATTAGGTAATTAAAGCAAGTCTGTACAAACTTTAACTTTCAGGAAACTATAAAAATACATGTAGCTGTAAAATTATATTTAGCCATTAATTTCTTGTCAGGTCTGTCATACCTGCTCATAAAATGCTTAATAAAGAAGCTTAAACATACATGGTCTCATGCATTTATTCTAGAAACCACAGTATGTAATGGCACAGTTGTAGAATACGGAATTACAATTGTAAAAATATATATAATTTTTTTGTTCTTCATTCACTTTCAAGTTGAAGTTGCTATTACAGCTTCCATCTTTTTAAGGCAGGAGGGCACCTGAGGCCCACCAGAAGGTAGTCCCACTGACTCGGCTAAGACTGTGCAAAAATGTCAATTTTTTTTTAATGCAGGATCTCTAGACTGAGAACTAAAACTGTTGGTTACTGGAATTCAGATATCTTCCTGAGTTTCATTTCTGTTCCACTGCCAGAAAACACATCCTAGGACTTCACAGGGAAAACAGATGTTAGTCAGTATTGAGTCCTGAACTAGCACGTTGTCATGCTTTTGGGTCTTGTAAGCTCAAAGTAGATCCAAGTAGCTCTTTTACGCAAAACACAGGTATCCCATGACAGACATGGAGGAGCTGATGATGAATGAAAGCACACCAGCAGATTCACACTAAGAGAAAAAAATGGAATACAAGCCTTAAATCTAGGATATTTAGTTTAACTCTGTTGCACTTGGAAGTTAATGAAATTTGGTACCTGTAGCCTGAGGATGGATTTTGGGTCTGTGTGTCTGAATTTCCAATTTTCTGTCCAGCTGATCCAGGGTCTTTTAAAAGAATTGCTAAAAACGTTTTGCATTTTTTCAGGGATGGTGATGGAGAGTTCTTTGCATGCTACTTTTAGTTTCAATTGACTGATATGTTTGCAGAAACACGCACTACAAATTATATACAACAGACAACAGGCTATTACAAACATCTTTTGTGTTGGGTAATTCCTCCTAATGTTGAATAAACTCAATGAAGGATTTTATGTAAAACTAAAATGGATTAAAACAAATAGATATATCACAGATGCAGAAATAGCTGAATGGGCTGATATGAGAAGTTCCTTGGTTTTGGGGTTTGGTTTTTTTTTTTGAGGGGAACACTTGCTGGCCAGTTCATACTGCAAGAGTAAGTCCCTTTTACAAAAGTGTAGGTCACCCCAACTTCAAACTTTATTAGAAGTGCTTAGCTATCTAATGCATCTTTGATCATAATGCATTAGTCTCCCAACAGTAAAAACTGTAGAATTTTTAAAGAAGTGTTCATTCCTAATCTAACCTGAACTTACCACATATGCAGCTGCTAACATAAGAAATTGTGATACAGTAGAATAAAACAAAATGGATAAGATACATAGGCAAATCGAATGCTGCCAGTATCAATTGCTTTGCGTCTTTATAAGCAATTTGCCTTCACTGGGAAAATACTTCTGACAAATGAGCTTTAAGGTGCTTTGGGGGCTGGCACAATTTTACTTCCTTTGTTTTACTCATGCTTTATTTATGATGTGCCAAGTGCTTGTAAAAGGAAAGCCAGGGCTCGCTCTCTCTGCATTTCACAATGCTTTAATTATTGGAACAACCTTACCAGTGCACTTTTGTCTCTAAATCTTAGCTATAGTACAATAAAACAAAAAACCAACAAACCTGAAATATTGGTATCTGAAACGCTGGAGTTTTCTCTTCCTAACCATCTTGTTATAAAAATATATCAACAGTGACAAAGGCCTGTGGTTGTCACTAAATCTGGACGAAAAGCTCAGTTTTCTTAGTGCATGTTAACCATGTGCATAAAAGTATACAGTTATTGGAGCTTCCTACATAAACTTTTTAAGAAAGGGACGGTCATATTAGTTCCACTGCAAAATCCATCACAGCTTCTGTTTCAATTTTGTAATTTATTATCTAAATTAGACAATACAACAGTGAATTTACAACACTCTGCCACTTGTGTGCACTCCTATTGTCCACTGATGATCCTGTCCTCATCTCAAAGGACAACATGTATTCTGCTGATGAGCCAAAAATTTGTTTCTAAAAAGGCTTGAAGACTTAAACTTTATTTTGTCTTTTGTCAAAATGAAATGTGAACAGCTTTAGAAAGCGGTGGCACTATAGGCAAGAGAAGTCAGAAATTAGCCTGAATATTTACATCTTGGCATTTTGGTTTTTACGTAGCCAGAACTGGAACTGTTGGCCTACCAGCTTCTGTTTTCCAACTGTAGAGTAGATATGCTATAGCTGTGGGAAGGGAAAAACTTGAGGTTTATAATGTACGTTGACCCTGGTACTAGTAGCATATTCTGCAGAACAAGTACCAGACTCTTACAGCAAGGGATTAAAAAGTGCTTTTGGGGATCCAAGTCCTTACCTGTGTTGCAGTGAAATGACTTTTGTAATCTTTTGACCCTCCCCAACCTATAACCACAATGCAGTTTGACACCACAGACCCAGCCTGGGCATAAGCAAGATGAGGCCAGCAATTGGGAGCCTCCCAGCTCGAATCCTAGCTCTGACACAAACTGCCCAGCCTACGGTAAGGGGCTTTGAGATAGCAGGGGAGTTCTCTTGAGCCACACCACAGTGGTGGTGGACATCATAGCTAAGGTGAGCAGAGCGTGTGTATCCGCTAAACAAGCAGAGAGAACATCAGGCTACAACAGATCCGTGGTGGTGCCGCAGCCGCCGCCTCGTGAGCAGCATCGGCTCACCTTTCTCCATAGGTTAAACTCATGTAAAGAGCCAGGACCGGGAGCAGCTCAGACAAGAATGTATAGTTTATTCTGCTCTGCTTGTTCTGGGGAGAGGTGGACAGTAACCTTTGCAGACACAAGGGTAAAGCAACCTCACCTACTGTACTCTCTTAAGATACTACAGAACCACTTTGCTGGTGCCTTAAGTCTGCTGGAATGTATGCTTAACTTCCAAAGAAAGGAGCACTCAGCAGCATCAGCGTGCATGCCTGTGCTAACTAAAACTGCATAGTGCATGCAGACTTCAGTAACTGTGGTTCATATTATGGGTTTTTTGTTGAGCATGCACGTGTACAAGTCGTTGCTTCCAATATTCACTGCAGCCATTACCCATGCAGCAAAAATGCATTGCAGTGAGACTTGCTGAGTCAAATCACCAGGCGGAGGTTAATACGGTTTATTCACAAATATCATAGGAGTTTTAAGAAGGATAATCAGGGGATGCTAAGTTACATACAGTGATGATTCAGTCTCACTCCATGTTATTGCAGTGGCTTAGAGGCAGGCACAGGTATTGTGACTCAGCTGACAAGATGGTAACTTAAACATGCAGTCACCGTAAACATGTCACCATATGTGTCTGCATAGGCAAACCCTTTTAGCACTAGAAAGAGGTTACAAAAAAGCAGGAGGCAGATCTGCATGGAGCAACTTTTTTGTTGTTGTTCCCTTGTATCATCACAGAGATCTAGATTATCGCTTCTGTTTCTAACGAAATGAAACCCCTATTATTTTTGCATCTAGGCCTTATCGCATTTGCAGCCATTTAAGATACTTAACGTGCTGTAATGCTGTACTTTAGAACACTAATAATTTCTTCTTTCTCATTTTTCACTCATCTGCAAAATCCTCTCACTATTCAGACATGTTAAATATTTTCAGTACTGCAGTGTGCTAAAACTTTTTTTTTTTTTTTTTACCTCTAAACAATTTGACTGACCGATATTTTCCTGGAGGATGTCTAAATCTTCATCAATTCTCTAAACACACTGTCTCAAAATGCTCACAAATATGATATATGATGTTAAAACTGGCAGCAACTCCTCAACAAAATGGCTCTACCTGACCACATGGGTTTAATGTTCTCTAGTTCATGTTCTTTAGGAGAGACATAGACAAATAAGCTGAACATTTACCCTGAAAAAGTAACAGAGGAAAATGTCTTTGGTAACACTTTTATCTGTTTTAATCTGCTCAACCCAGATGTAGTTGAAGCATTTCCTGCATATGGGCCAACAGGTGCTGTAGCTCAGCCCCGTGCAGCATCAGGGCTACTGACACCCTGCAGTTTTTAGCTAATGCTGCAGAACCACACTGGGACCCAACCACACCACCTGCCTGGCTCCTCCTGCAATGAATTTACAGGACTCCCAAGCACCATCACTTCCTTCCCATGAGCCATTTTAGCACGTTTTCTGTCCTGATTGCAAAGTTAAATATGGTATGTTGTTGGTGGCTATTGATTTGTATGAAGAATTTAGTATTGTGGCGGGGATGCTCAAGAGCATTGGCCAAATCCAGTCTAGTTAGAAGTATTTTTGTAGTCAATGCCCAGTATTTTAGTACTGGGTCTTATGTTTTTGCATACAGACACAATTTACTTTCCTCAAGCACGGGAATGACAGTCCTGCTTTAAATGCCAAGAACTATACAGGCTCATATGCTTAATGCCACAGCTCTATAGCCAGCATAAGCATATTAAGTGCAGACTAGTCCATACAGTCTTTTTAAGGTCACTTTATACTCAAGGATGACAAATGATACCTGAAATTCTATGGAATTAGATCAATATGGCAAATTGAAAACAATAACTGATTCAGCAATGACAGTTACATCTCCGAACTTTCTTTTCAAATGGGTTTGTAATTGTTTAATGCTTTGGGTTCTGTGCCTGCAAAGGTTTCATCTGTACTGGGTGCCTTAAAGTATGTCTAGTGGAGCTGTAGTCCGAGAGCTGCATGGCACAGAGCTTTCTGTAATTTTTTTTTCTGCCTCGGTTGTGCTGGTGGCAGATATAATGTAGGCTTCACTCCTTTCACTCTGTTTTGAGCTCCACCTTCTTTTTTAGGCTGTCTGTGTCTGACACCAAATAAAAATTGGGCCAATATATGGGAATATCAGTATCACAAGGTGGAGTTGGGAGATACTACTCAGGACCATGGCAGAGCACTATAAGCATTGAAACTGCTATAAGCACACTAGGTCATATTTTAAAAAGAAAAGGAACGTAGTTGGGATTAGGCTGAGGAAAAATCTCTATCTCCTCCAGCAATTTTCCTGAATGTGATAGACTGCAATATATTTTCCCCATTTGCACCTCAAGAAAAGGGAGGGAATGAGTTCTACTGAGCTGTTTCATCTGAGGGAGTGGAAATTCACTGTGTACACTTGGATGAAAGTTTTTACTCTCAAATTCTTTACAGAGTAAGAGCTTTGTAGCCAGAACTGTAAGAGCAGTAACTGTAACAGTGCCTGAATAAATGAGACCAGCCAAGCTGGAGGTGATTGTACTGCCTTGTCAAACTGGTTGGGGAGGACTGGTGCAGTGTAGCAGAGGGCAGCCACCACAGAACATACATCTCGAGGGGAAAGAGGCTATGGAGTCACACTTCAGGGATTTAATATAACTGGGAGCTGTAAGTATTTAGAATTAGAAAACTACCTTCATCTTCTGCAAGACTTGTTCTGCCTGAACAATGGGTTTTGGATGGATGCTGGTAGCCTTTTTGGACTGCTCTCATTATAAATTACTGTTCAGGAATTGTTGGCTTGTTAATAGAGCAGTATGGGCTTGTTCTTTCCAAAAATCATGTGGTAATTGGAATCACATACTAGCTGCAATTTTCTTCTGGCTAGACTATAGTATTTGGATACGACAAATAATATGGATGCTACTGTTCTCATCTTGCAACGAACAGACAACTGCATACTGCTCCTAAAGTCTCCACCTTGTTTAAATAATGCATAACGGGGAGGTGTCAGCTTCTGTGGGTTTTGTTGCAGCTCATTTTATAACAGATTTTCCCTTTTTGGGATTTGAGTTGCAGGGATAGAGCAATTGCAATAGAACAGAACTTTTCAAAAGAAAAAATAAACTAAGCCCTACAGCTTGCACAGCACTTGGAAAATGTGAGTCAGGTCCACCCTCAAGCTCAGAAACCAGAAAGCAAATAAAAGAACCTAACAATGTTGCCCAAAATAAATAACCACAGTGTGGTGGCACCTGACTAGGGGGTGTGGGGCAGGGAGAAGTTCTTAAATTTTTAATCCTCAAGCTTGGCACATCTGCCACAAACTAAATAAACAAATTGTTACTGGAGTTAGGAAAGGACAAGCTAATGTAAAACAGGCCAAGACTAAATTAGTAGTCATAGTGATCTGTCACAGGTGAGTGCTGCTCAGAGAAGTGACTTGAAATGCCAAACAAACCTACTGAAATCCTGGCAATGTGTTTATCCAACCGCTTTATTTTAATCTAAGAGTTAGTAACAGCTACTATGAAAAATGTGTCTAGCGAAATATAAACACTCCCAACTGTTGCAAAATTTACTAGTAAATTTCCTTCTGTGGCTTCTCTGCCCTCACAGTGCCTGTGTAGCCATGTGCGGCACTGAGCAGCCACAGTAAGTCAGGCCTCTCTAAACCAGAAGATAGGAAAACTTAAAGCATTGCTGCTTCTTTTTAAATTCCACTGTCTTATGGAATACATTTCTTCTTTTTCTTTGCAACCATTAGAGTTATCAATGACAAAGAAAATAAAAGACAGAATTCCTGCATAATCTTAACTCCAACAATGGAATTTAAGGTTTTATGGGGAAAAAACACCTATGATGCAAGACTAAGGGTAAAGCAATGACAACTAGTAACAAGTAAATGTGCTCATTTTCTAAATGCTTTCATACTCACAGCAACTGTTAGAGCCAACTTTGCCAAAACTTATCAGGAAATGTCATATTATTTCTTTATATTTATTCCTTGGGTTAGCACTGGCTTGTAACATTTCAACCTCAAGATCTTATGTTAGGCTAAAGATGATGATCATACGAACCGTGAGGAAATTGTTAAGCAGATGTTAGAATTACTGGCCCAAATCGACAAATAATTAACACTCATAACTTTGACCAAATGAGTAGACTTAATAGAACACACACACAAATGCACGCTCCGAAAATAACTGAAAGGGGGCTATTTCTGGAGTGCTTGAGGAACGTTGTGACAAAACGTTTGTTCTTACAGTTCAGCCAGTCTTAATCATCATCTCACATTTCTCACTTCAGATTACAACTGTCTAAAAAATGACTTCTGTCTGAAGTGCTGTTAAATTTGGAAAACAATGTGGCGGGTTGACCCTGGCTGCACACCAGGTGCCCACCAAGCCCCTCTATCGCTCCCCTTCTTGCTGGACATGGGAGAGAAAATATAGCGAAAAGCTCATTGGTCAGGATAAGGACAGGGAGATCACGCAGCAATTACCATCACGGGCAAAACTGACTTGGGAAAATGAGTTCAATTTATTGCTAATCAGAGCAGAGTAGGGTAATGAGAAATAAACCCAAATCCTAAAAACACCTTCCCCCACCGCTCCTTTCTTCCTGAGATCAACTTCACTCCTGATTTCTCTACCTCTTCTCCACCAAGCAGCACAGGGGGGCAGGGAATGGGGGCTGTGGTCAGTTCACCACGCGTTGTCTCTGTTGCTCCTTCCTCAGGGGGAGGCTCCTCACACTCTTCCCCTGCTCCAGCCTGGGGTCTCTCCCATGGGAGACAGTCCTCCATGAACTTCTCCAATGTCAGTCCTTCCCACGGGCTGCAGTTCTTCACGAACTGCCCCAGCGCGGGTCCCCCCCACCAGGTACCATCCTTCAGGCACAGCCGGCTCCAGCGTGGGTCCCCTGTGGGGTCACAGCCCGGCCAGCAAACCTGCCCCAGCCTGGGCTCCTCTACCCATGGGGCCACAGGCCCTGCCAGGACCCTGCTCCAGCACAGGCTTCCTATGGGGTCACAGCCTCCTTCAGGCACCCACCTGCTCCAGCATGTGGTCCTCCACAGGCTGCACGTGGAGATCTGCTCCACCATGGACTTCCATGGGCTGCAGGGCACAGCCTGCCTCACCGTGGCCTTCACCATGGGCCGCAGGGGAACCTCTGCTCCAGCCCTGGAGCCCCTCCTGCCTCCTTCTGCACTGACCTGGGTGTCTGCAGAGCTGTCACATATTCTTACTCCTCTCTCTGGCTGTAGTTGTGCAGGTTTTTTCCCCCTTCCTAAACACATTATCCCAGAGGCACTACCACCATCACTGACAGGCTCGGCCTTGGCCAGTGGCGGGCCCACCTTGGAGCTGGCTGTCATTGGCCCTACCAGATATAGAGGAAGCTTCTAGCAGCTTCTCATAGAAGCCACCCCTGTAGCCCCCTGCTACCAGAACCTTGCCATGCAAACCCAGTACAGCCCTTATTTTGTGAGACGTACTGTCTGCTCAGGCTCACATTGATTTGATCAGAACTCGATGAATAGTGCGATTGTAGGTTTCTTTTTTTGGTGTAAAGCTGAAACAATGGTCCAAGAGGCTTTATTGAATGTTCGCGATACAGGCTGTTTGGGTGTAATAACAAAGCAGGTTTATTTGATGGCTGAACAGTCTTAACAAAGCTAAATAGCTTAGACAGCAAATCTTTATTTAGATTTAATTGCAGCAGAACCTAATTAACAGTTGTATATTACAGACTTGAGAGTCTCTGATCTCTTAGAAAAATCACCAATACTGCCAAACTACAAACTCATAAAACCATGACACTGATTTACATTGTGAGATTTTCATACTGAAGTCATGCATGCAGTTTCTTCAGAAGGAAAATAATAGCTGTCATTAAAAACGAACAAAAACACCAAAGCGATTTAAAGGGCCAAATCTGGGAGAAAGTGTGAAAAGTTGGAAGAAAAACAGCAATGAAGAGACTTTCCTAGTTGTAAGCAGCAGACTACTTAAGTATCAGATACTGCAAAGTTTCAGAGATTTTCATGCTATCACAAGAAGGAATCGAGGAAACATATTTATATTTTAACTAAAGAGTTATAATGGCAAAACTGTGCCCCTAGCATGGGTGGGTACAGCCCTGCTCTGCACAGCTGCCAAATGACAGGATGGGCCTGTAGCACAGGTCTCCAAGTAACGTGAGGCTGTAGCTTATTTCTCACGTTTCTCTGCAGCAGTACAGACAGTCTTTGGTTTACTTGATCTGATGTGCAGACAGCAAAATAAAGAAGTTGCCATACTCCACTGAAAAGGAGGGAAGCAAGAGCTAAGGTCACCTACAATAATGATTTTATGCCTCTCCTCCCTTTGAAATCCTTGGCTGCTGCATTACTTCCACCAGGAGAAAGTTCAGGTTTAGAAGTAAAGACAAAAAAATGCACAGGACTTTTTCTTTTGTTTATTATCTTTTCTTTCCTACTGCTCCACTGTAGATGACTAATTTCCCTTCCAGTCCTCAGGGGGGGCTGACAGTACAGCATGGTCCCCAGCTGTTTCGGGAATGGCTTTTCATTTTGGTAAAAGAAACTCGCCCAGATACAGAATGCGCAGCCCACCCAGAGCCTCCATACCGTGTCTTTCTTAGATGCAGCTACTGACCGCATGTAGAATGTGGACATAAGGCCTACAGCTTCCTTTTTGCAGGTAGAACGGTACCAGAACAGGATGAAGACCTGTAACTTCTCCTCTTCTGTCCCATAAATCTTTATGTCTGGAGAGGACATCAGACCATGACTGTTGTACTAGCAGAAGAAATCCCGCACTAGTCCACTTACCTGCATGACTTTGCTCTGATCTGCAAAATGACAGCATCTGCCCAGGTTCCACCACCTGGCTCTTGGGCATGTAGATCCCCTCCAAGGAATGCCACAGCAATAATGCGTGAATATTCACTGCAATTCAGGCAAAAAGTCAATTGTTTCATATTAGAACCCAACAACCTTTTGGTGAGCCGTGAGAGGCAGCTGTTCTCTGATACTGCAGAAATGTGGAAGTCAGAAGTACTAACAGGTTAATGAGACCATGAAAAATACAAACTTATGTTTTTTTCCTTCTGCATGGAGTTCTGATGTGTCTTCTAGAGGTTTTCTCTTAATTTCTTTTCCCCGCCCCCCCCCCCAGAGCAGCTGGGAATATTAGCCCTCCAGAAAAAAAGTTTTGCAGGAAAATCTGATTACATACACTGTATTTCAACCCAGAGCACATTTTACAGCCTACTTCAGAAACAAAGCTACTAGTTATGGTGCTATGATGTTATTACCGATGTTATAATAGGGATTTTGTGTCTGACCTGACGCCTATCTCACCACTCTATCAGACTGGTTGGCTTTTGCAAAGTCTGACTAAGCATTAACTCAAAACATAAATCCTAAGGAATTTTCCCAGTCACTTTGACATTTTCTAGTTTGCTGCCATGCATAAAACCCCCATTCTACAAATCCCTATGCTGTCACTTTAGTGAATGAACGCAAAACACTCTTGGAGCCATAGTAAACACAGACTTTTACATAGAGACACTTAATTTATTCCAGCTGCGTAATTTCTCATCTATTGCTATGTTTTGTATTTTCCTAATCAAGCCACCTGTTGTTTCAGCTAAATGGCTAAAACTATCTGCCTGTTTTAAGTTTAGGATCCAACAAGGACATAATAACAAGATGGTCATTCAATCTGTATTCTCCAAACAGATAACTAAATTCAATATGCAAATGAAAGACAAGTGTGCAGTTGGACAGAGAAGCGGCTGAAGCAGCTTGGAAGACTGCATTCCTGGTGGGAAGAAAGTCCTCTGCCTTTAAAATCTGGGCTGTTCTCACAGCTAGGAACACACCCTTAGGAAACAGCAAACATTCTCCCAAACGGGGAACTGCACACAGTTTCCAAATAAGGAATTATCCATGGAGTCTTAAACAAAGGAAATCATCCTCTTTTCCTACTGTAAGTCAAATGAATCATTTTTCCTCTAGAAGAAACTTTAAGTATATGTTCCTAGATGGACACATTCACTTGAGTTTTGAAGTTCCTATGCTTTCAGTTTTGTTTTTGCAAAAATATATAGAAATGATGCCTCAAGTTCCAGTAGGCAGACTTGTTTCTCTAGCTTCTTTATATTCTCTGCTCCAATTAATTTGGGAGAGCCTGTCTGTCTGCAGAGACAAGGAGAAAAGCATTTTTTTGTTGGTTTTGCTTTTTTTTTTTAATACAAACTATCTTCCTGAAGTCTGTAGAGAATATGTTCATATGACAAATATTTGTTACTGCTCCCAGAACAAAGGGACTAAACCCAGATGTGTGTAACTCATTTAGGAAAGGAAAAAAAAAAAAAGCCTTAACAACTGCCTAATCTGCTTTTGCTCTATAGCCTTTTGCTGAGTACCAGGATTTAGGACTCAAGGTCAAAGATTGCTACGCTCATGTGGATTTAAAAAATTGCCTTTGAGCCCATAGCTGACATGCCCTCGTCTTCCAGTTCCAGCAAAGCCTCCTCTACTTCTGTGTTACTTGTAACACCAGCCTGTGAGCTCCTGGATGGGATTGACAATGTCAGTTATGTGCAAATCTACAGTTCTTGACTGGAATTTGGATTTTTCCCCTATACTAGTGCTTTGTATCAAGTTCTCACTTGCAACTTTATAAGAGCTGTTTTAGCCCACAGGCAGACCTCTCAATTACTGTAGCAATATCTCCCAATAAAATCAGGACCTAATTATTAGTGATTTTTTGTTTCCCTCTGAGAAGCTGGTAAGCAATCAGACTTAGTGGGAGCATGGCCTCTGACCAGCCTACACCCTAAGTATCTTCCCTACATCCTTATGGGCAGCAGTGGCTGCTAGTTGCTCCAGCCAACTTGGTCCTTGGAAGGTGCCAGCAGGCCTCCTAGTGATGCTCCCCAGGAGCTGGCTTCAAGAACAAATGCAGTGTTAGACCCTATAAAGAAAGCAACACAGCTGGAATTTCCATGCATGTCATCTGATGCTCACTTTCCATCTCTAAGCTGAAAGCTAGGTCTCAGTTCAGAACACTTTTCTGCTCCAGTAGAGACTACAGTTCCTCAGATTCTTTTGCTGGTAACAAGAGCACAATCAATAAACACTGTGAAAGGAATGCTGGGGTGAGTGAAATGGGTGGTTTGGCTTTAAGGAAACAATGCCCTCATTCCATAAAGTTCCCTTTTCTACTTAGAGAGAGGGGGAAGGTAGGGAGGCATAAGAGAGGAGATTCACACATCTCCAGTTTAACTTCTCTACGACGCGATGGAGGGAATTGGGTTCTGCATCTGACCTTAAATAGAGTGCTGCAGAAACCTCACCCCAGCTACCGCTGCTCAGTTACACTCTCCCTGTCACTCTCCCTCTCAGCTGTGTTCATCCCTGGGAAGACTCCCTCTTGCCAGGCATGTTCTTGCCTCCTCCTCCCACCCACCCGCCCTATTTTCCCTGGCAGCTGTGTCTTAGCCTTGCTCCAGCCCTTAGGATGTCTCCACCTACCACTTCCTGCTATGAAAACCCTTTAGATTTATACCACATCTGCTAACTTGGATAACAAGACACCAAATGCTGAGCTGTATCACCTCTCAAAGGCACAGACGGGGGGAAGGGATGCAGAAATAACTAAACATACATTGGCAGCTCTTTTTTTTCTGTTTGGATTCTAGGGGATCAGCACACATCAAGGACTGAATCTGGTTCAGCAGCCCTCAAACTCCTTTAATTCATTCCAGCAGCCCCTATAGCACATAAAAGACACCACAGTGAACAGTCTCTGTACAGCAACCACTGTGTGGGAGTATTTACGACTGTCCTATACAGCTCCCAAGATATGGCAATTCTCTTACTATGGTTGTGATCCTTTATGATTCTTCAGCTGCAATAACCTGGGCTTGATGTGATCCTTAGTAATTGTTAGGGCCCTTATGACATTCCGTTGTGCACAACATGAGTACAAATACACGGCTGTAGTCTAGCCAGGTGTTGAAGAGTGCAAAGGCTTTTAAGACAGAAAGAAGTTGGGAGAAGGGGTAGGGAGATGGGAGCTGTATAGCTGCGTGGAGACTAGGAAAGGAGCTGCAAAGGCCCGCAGTCCTTTGGGAGGAGATGTTCCACAGGAAGCGCAGCAAGAAAGAGGAGTATGCTTCAGACTCACGCTTGACATCCTTTTTTTGTGGAAAAAAAGAGTGAATTAGTTCAATGCGTCATTATTCAGGAAGTGGCTTGTTCTGTTTGCTCCATTCCAAGTTATTAAAAATGGAAATACAAAAAAAAGAAATCAGTTTTCCAGAATCTCACTCCATCAGCAAAGAAAAAGAAACAAACATTTTATTTCTAGCAGGTATGTCATTAAATGTTGCAAACCTGTAATGTATGGGCTGTAAATGCTTCAGAGAACTTGAAAGAAAACTATTTCCACTGGATCTTAAATCACAGAAACATTTCTATTACTATGAATTTCTCACACTGTACCAAAATGAGCCTTGATGCTTTTAAATTTAGCTCTTCTTTACTTACCTCATGACATTACAGCAGGAAAGGTTTCATAAATACTGAGTATTATACCCCAAATAATGCCAAAACAATAAATTTCAAGATTCCTAAAGAGAAAAACTGTAGTTTTATGACAGTGGGCAGCAGAGACAGGAGAGAGACAGAGACAAAGAAAGAAGGTCATTTATTTAAAGCAGAACATTATACAGAAGCAAATATATGACTACATTTCTAATAATATAACTCTCAGAACATGTATGCTATGAATCCTTTTGAACCCCTCAAGACTGGTGTGTGGAATGCAGTATGTGCTGGAGGCCCAAAACAAAGAACACACATAAGTATTTCAAGGAATTAATTTAAAATATTATAGGATTCCTGCATGTAGTGTGTAAATTACTCTGATTGCAATTTCAAGGCTTTTTATGCCTGAGATGGATAAAAGCAAGTTTCCTATATTCCCAGAATATAGGAATATAGCTGTGAAATGAGTGATGTCCATCAAAGGACATGAGAATTTTGAGATTCTGCTCCATTGCATGATAAATTAGGCCTTTCTCTCCTCACGTTTATTGGTTTTCTTATATTAGGAAAACCTCATTGCTGACCAAAAGCAATATGTTTTTTTTCCCCCACAGGAAAGCCATGATTATAACATTTCCTATCCACTTCACTTTTTTCTCTCTTGTTTCCTGGAGACTCCTGGAGTCCCTGCCACACCAGCCTAATTGTCATGATAATAAAACTATGACCTGTTCAGTTTCTGAAAGACAAAACAGGATCCAAATCCAGGAAAGGGTTCATGGCTGTGAATCAGTTAAGGAGACTTCCTCCAGTCCAGAGTTAGTTAAGTAAAATCCTGAGCCTCAAAGATTTAGATGTCTAACTTGTATTTAAAGGTACCTAATTACCTCTAAGAATCTGAGCCTAAGTCCCTTGGGGTTAACTTGTGGCTCTCTCCTTAGCATTTCCTACAGCTCTTTCAGAGAGATCCCTGTTCAGCTTGCTGATGTTAGGCATTTCAGGAGGGAACAGGTCTCTTATTTCAAACCTGTGGATTCTATTAGGTATCAGAGCAGTTAAAAGGAACTCCTGGAACCTTTTAAATTCCCATCATGAATTTAGCTTCTCATTCCCAATGATTTGACTTTGCAAGCACCTGAAACCCACCTACTGTCCCTTCTTACGCTTTCCACCTTCTATATGTTTAAATACAACAACGTCCTCCACAAGCCCTACGTAACGTACTGCCTTCCTCTAAAAAGCAGCAAGCTTTTTCTTTCCTCTCCTTCTTTGCAACATCCTTACTTTGGAATCCATCCAGTAAGCTCCTTAAGCACATGGAGTCACAAGTACTTAGCACAGAAGGGTATTACATAAATAATAATAATAATAATATAATTAATAGCCCATAAATGGAACCTTAAGGGGCTTCTAATCTTCACATGTGCTTGGAAAGCAACTTTCTGAAATTATTTGGGTGAGAGTTCTTAGCAGCCACAAAATAACCAAAATATTAAACAAGTTTGTACAATTACATAGCCAAGCGGGATCAAGCACAAGGCAATACGTGTATATAGTTCAGCTGTGGCAGAGCATTGCCAGCCCTGGATTCCTGAATCTGATTTTTAAACAAAGTTTGCAGGGAACGTGTAGGATGTGTTACTCTTCTTCACTACTCACTTGAAACTGGGTGCCAGGTTGGAGGAGTGAATCATTTTGGAAGCAGTGGATTTCTTTAAGTTTCCTGGAATAAGAAATGACATAATGTATGTGGTTACGCACACACTATCAATACACTATTGATGGCTACATTTAATGATCTTGATTTTTTTTTTAAAGTTGAATGATGTCATATATAATTTCAACAGCCCTGGTGTTTGTAAGAACATGTTCTCCATTTTCATGGAAGATTTCAGTACCAAAATTGTGAGCAAAATGAGCAGAGTTAACAGTTCTGCTGGAGCTTCTGGTCTTATTTGTGACTGAAATGTTGCTTATGTAAAAAAAATAGAGATATCCTTGAATAATAATTTTTGGCTTCAGACCAATTTGACCACGTCATCCCCTGCACTGATCAGCAGTGGGACCTTCAAATACTAATCACTGAGTTTTCCATGAAATACACGTATTTCATCATAGAAACACAGAATGGTAGAACCGTTTGGGTTGGAAGGGACCTTAAAGGTCGTCTAGTTCCAACCCGCTGCCATGGGCAGGGACACCTTCCACCAGACCAGGTGGCTCAAAGCCCCGTCCAGCCTGGCCTTGAGCACTTCCAGGGATGGGGCACCCACAGCTTCTCTGGGCAACCTGGGCCAGGGGCTCACCACCCTCAGAATACAGAATTTCTTCCTAATATCTAATCTAAATCTACCATATTTCATCTTAAAGCCGTTCCCCCTTGTCCTATTGCTACAGGCCCTTGTAAAAGTCCCTCTCCAGCTTTCTTGTAGGCCCCGTTTAGGTACTGCAAGGCCGCTATAAGGTCTCCCTGGAGCCTTCTCTTCTCCAGGCTGAACAACCCCAACTCTCTCAGCCTGTCCTCATAGCGGAGCTGCTCCAGCCCTCTCATCATCTTCATGGCCCTCTCTGGACTCTCTGAAACAGGTGCTTGTTCTTCTTTCTTATGTTGGGGGCCCAGAGCTGAATGCAGCACTCCAGGTGGGATCTCAGAGAGAGGAGCTGAGGGGGAGAATCACCTCCCTTGACCCACTGGTCAAGTAAAAACTCAAATGGTTGAGAGTGGAGTATTGGTCTGTGCTTGGAAAAGAGCTATCCTGGAAATCTGCATTCCCAAAAATGGCTAAGACACAGGTTGTGGGCCCTCTTCTTGACACAGCATGCATTTGTGTGTTGGCTGCTACTTCCCAGTTCTGGTGCCTGACCCCGCAGCAGGTCCTGGGAAGCCACCGGCATGTTTTTCACAGGGGCATGTAAATCTTCTGGGGAAAACCAGCCTCCCCTTGGAAAAGGCCACCCGTCGTTGCTAGCCTACCCAGGGATGGGGAAAACTGCTGGCTTGGAAACTGAGGCACTGAGGTGGCCCCCAGGGCTGCGCCCCTCTCACAGGCTGTCCTCAGGGCTTGCGTGTGGTAACAGAGGATACTTTGGGGTGAAAACCAAAAGATGTGCCCGTATCAGCTCTCTGTTTCTCTCACGTTTTCCCTCCTGGCTCCTCGGAGAGGCCTCCGGGGCCTGACAAGCCCGCCGGCGCTCCGCCCGCCTCCCGCCCAGCCGGCTTAACGGCCGCTGCCGCCATGGAGACGGGATCGCTCTCCGCGGGCCGGGGGGGCCCGCCGCGCCCGATCCCCGCTCCCGCTCCCCGCTTGCCGCTCCCGCTGCCCGCTCCCCGCTTCCCGCCCCCGCTCCCGCTCCCCGCTCCCGCTCCCGCTGCCCGCTCCCCGCTTCCCGCCCCCGCTCCCGCTCCCCGCTTGCCGCTCCCGCTGCCCGCTCCCCGCTCCCCGCTCCCGCTCCCCGCTCCCCGCTCCCGCTGCCCGCTGCCCGCTGCCCGCTCCCCGCTCCCCGCTCCCGCTCCCCGCTTCCCGCCCCCGCTCCCCGCTCCCCGCTCCCGCTCCCCGCTTCCCGCCCCCGCTCCCGCTCCCCGCTCCGTCCCGTCCTGCCCCGCTGAGGGGCTGAGAGAAACCCGAGAGAAGTCAGCCCAAAGCGCTGCGTAACGGGGTCTCCTTCACGCCACGAAGTGCTGTTTCGAGGGCGGAGGGGCGAGGGGTCCAAATGTAGTCAGCGCACCACTTGTTACATGTATTCACGTTTAATAACCGAGGAAAGCGGCAGCATGCCGCGCTGGTGGGGAGTTTTTCCCGGCTGAAAGGGGAGGAATTGTGCAGGAGAGGGGAGGCCGCCGGAGGGGATGCCGGCGGGCGGGGAGGCGTGGCAGGACCCGACAGGGCTGGAGGCGGCGGTGGGACAGAGCGGGCTGGAAGGGGCACCTGTGGCGGTCGGGCGGGATCTGGTGTAGGCAGGTGGAGCTGCAAGTCTCCTCCTGCAGCGGCTGGAAGGACCGGAGTATGTGTTGTGCAGCCAGCAGGGAGGGATCTAGTGTGGATGGGAAGGCACAGAGAAGCTAGAGCCAAGGACGGTTCCCAAGCGAGGCAAAGAGAAGGAAACACGGTGGCTTCAACAGGAGGAATCTAAGGTTTGCCTGAGAAGAGCAAAGGCAGCAAGGCTATTCTTCATCAGCTGCTGTTCCCCTCCCAAACGTGGAGAAGGGCCCGTTTCCCCACAGGGTGCAAACTGACCACACACTGAGCTGGCCCCAGGGCCAGCCACTGCTGGCGTGCTGCTGCGAGGCCCTCCACCTCTGCCTCGCCCGTCTCTCCTCATCCCTTGTGCCGCCCTCTGCTAATCCTGCCCAAACCAGGTCAAGGAAGCAGAATGGTGGAGGGGCTAGTGACTGCTGCAGAGTTGAGAGGAGTGGGATGTCCCCTGCCGATAGACCAGCAGGGCCAGAAATGTGGAGCTGCACCCAAAATTTGCTACTCCTCTGCTGTCAACAAGTAACAGCAAGAAACCATCAAGTCCCTGCACTGCTCATCTGTATCAAAGATGGCAGTTTGCCACTGACAGATGTTAATCCTCCGGCTCAAATGACAGAAGGGCATGTTGTGAAGTTACAGTGTTCATCAAGCCTGCTAATGATCGTGTGGTAACATACGTGAATTCAGATGATGGGATGAGTGTCCTTGCTTTTAATACAACCTGAAAAATTATGCTGCAGGACTTTTTCTTAATTTATCCTCCTTCTGCATATATTTATTACATTGCAGGTTTCAATGGCATGATTGTGTGTCTTTTTTCCACAGGATGCCTCTCTTCCTCAGTGTGTGAGGTAGATGGTTGTAGCTGGGCACTGAAGGGGGATGTTATCTGGCTGGCTCCTGTTTCAGTTTTACAGAAACTGGAACACGTATAGTGAGCGACATGAGTCAGGTCTGAGGGAGACGGAATGGTCTCAGAAGCAAGGCAGTTAAATGCCACTTTGCAGAACTGCAGTCTCTTTTTGCCTGCGTGACAGAGCTGATGCATGATGCTGGGAAGCAACTTAAACTCCAGCATGCTGGCTACTGCAGGTGTGTGCTCCATTGCTGTGTTGTCCAGCCTGCGCTGTCACAGCTACAGCTGAGATCACCAGACTTCTAGTCCCAATAAAGTGAGTGCAATAAAATGCTAAACACTCTGAAAAAGTAAGAGAAACAAATGTTGGAGGTGTCTCAGACTGAGAATCCAAAGTAGCGTTCCTTGTTCATATTCTTTACCAGCCTTAAGGTTTAGTTAGATGAACATTTTCTGTGATACCAAAGCTAGAGCCTCCTCAGGGCAGCTACCATCTCCCCAAATGCACTAATGAAACTGTTTGTGGGCCTGCAGTGCAGATGATTTACAGGCCAATCTCATAAATGATTGCATCAGCGCTACTATGGAGGCAGTGAACTGTGCTGTGAGAGTGGGACAGCTGGAGATGGAGGCCAAGAGTGAGGGAATATCTTCAACTGCTTTTGCTGTGGGAGGAAACTATAACTACCTATAACTACACCCTGAGTCCCTCATCACTTGAGTAGTAGTGATGGTGTGAAACCTTGCCCCTCGTTTCCAAAAGGTGTGTAACAACATCTACATTAATGTTGGCGAGTAACTGTCATCTGAGCCCCTGAGTAACATTGATGAATAATTCTCTGTGCAGAGCAGAGTTGGGGCTGTATTTGGTGTATAAGGACACAGAAGCACAGGGAAAACAGAGGAGAAATCAAATTACTGACCAGGCACTCACCAAGCGGTCATTGATTGTTCTGCTCACCAAACAATGCCAGAATCCCACCGTAGAACACCACCTGTAATTGAAGACTGCATCCTCGCAGAATTGTGCAAGGGGCTAAGCAAAGGTCACAGCTCTTAAGCCAGCACTTGACTAAAATACTAATTTCCTTTAAGATACTCTGTTTATTCAAAAATACCTCTCTTCCCCTTCAGATTTGGTCAGGACAGTTGTTTCTCCATTTCAACCTGCTTGTGACACCTGGGAGGGAGCTGCAGGCTGCTGGCAGTATCCTGGTGCCTGAGGAGCGGCAGTGAGCTGACAGGGCCTCCGTGTCCTGCCTGCTGCTGGGGCAGCCCAGCCCAGCAAAGCCCTTGAGCCGGGCAGGGGCTGCAGCGTTCATTTCCTCCCCTGAAAGTAGCATGGGAGCTGAGCCCTGCGCGGTGGAGAGACAGCCTGGGTTCCCCAGGGAGAGGCAGGCTCTCGGATACATTGTTGACTTGCCAGGGGAGACTCCTGCCAGAGGGCAGAGAGAGAACAGGGCAGCTGGGCCCTGCGAGAGGGTAGCTTGCCCCACCAGAGATGAATATGCTTTAGCAGACCCAGGAGAACGCGCTGGGAAAGCCAGAAGTTGGACGGGCACAAATTTCCTTTGTTCTGTTTGTCTTATGGAAAAAAGAGACGAGGAAACAGGTTTAAGGATTCTGGGTGTAGAGAAGGGAATAACCTCTTTATTTACTGAGTAGCACAGCCCATCCAGCAGTGACAGTTTTTTTCAAGACTGTTTTAAGGTTGTCTATAGCTGAGGAAATGGTGACTGGTCAGGGTGGGGAATCTAGAGAGTTTAGTGCATGTTTATTGGGTTACTTTTGGTTTGAAATAAGGGCAGCTTCAGTGACAAGTGTCCAAGTACCCAAGCCGGTATTCTGCGGTTTTACAATCACACTTTAAAAAATGTTTTCTCCTTCCTGTTGCTGTGCAGAAGATCCACCGAATTAGCCCTGAAGATGGCCAGCACACCAGGCAAAATAAAAAAAATGTTGCTAATAACATCTGTTTTGCAGTTTGTGTGACATACAACACCAGGAGACAAATAGGTTTGAAATGCAAGTGTGTTTTCTATTGTTCTTAATTTGCCAGTGACTCTTTAAGAACATAACATTGCCTCCAGAGTTTATTTTACGGTTCCCAGTAAATAACAGTTAGGCTGCCAGACATGGTTACTTCGGGGTTTTTTTAGTTGTTCCTAAAATCATGGTCTAAAAACTCCTAAAATGCAAATTGAGCTGTCGTATGTTTTTGGAAGCACTTGTACTTTGCATCCCCACAGCACTCCATACTCTGCCTTACTACTGCACGTCTGCCTGTAAGTCTGTATTCAAAGAAATTGTTTTCATAACTTTGTTCCCTTTAATAGGAAAATATGAACAGCACTTTTTTTTTTTTTAATAATTGATACAAAAATAATGAGCTAAACAGGGCACAAGTGGTGACTGATGAGTGACTGTTCACACTGACAGCACAGTTCTTGGGATGGCATCAGTCCATGCAGCCAGTACTACTCAGAGTACAAGCTAGAAACCATTCCCAGTAGGCAGCGTGGAGACTTGTTTTAAGAGAGGGGGAGAATGCTGCCACATGTACACAAGCTGGGCAGTGTCAGTGGCGCTTAGAGCCAGAGGACAGGCACTGACCCTGTTCAGGTTGCTAATACGGATGTAACTGAAATGATTTATAAGGGAGGAAATTCTAATTCTTGAGTGGAAGGCTGAGGAGCAAACAGTGAGGTGAAGCAGCCAGGGCAAGTGGTAGGAGATCCTAACATGCAGCACAAATCTTCTTTTTATTCATTTTCAGGGCCATAGATTCACAATGTTGATGTTTCAGGTTTTGATAATCAGGTAACTAGTATGAAGCAGTGTCACAAATCTCAGCTTCATTAAGTACTTCACTGTCTTCACTGGTGAAATTAGTGTATTAGTGTACACCTTTCCTGTGTAATGGTCACGGTCCTCTGCATTAACTGTTAGGAGCGTCTCAAGCTGGTGAAGAATGTATGGTGCACAGAGGAGCTTGCCTGGTTTCTTTAGAGGGTGGATAATGATTTAAGTAACAAAATGCAGATTTCAGCTGCACCAGATATATCTGAGCAGTCTTTTTTCAGAAAAATGTGTGTTTCCTCTAGGATGTGAAATATGAGCTACAAGGTAGAAGGAGAAAGAAGCTGTAAATGTTTATTTTCTTTCTTCTTCTCCTACCAGTAGCCTATAACCTCTGGCAGCGAGTGGTCGCATCAGCTGGGTGTGTTCATGCTTCAGGCATTCCTGCTAAGCTTGCCAGCGTTTGTCTGTGAGAGACCAACATCAGTCTGAAGAAGGAAGATGTCAGGAACCTGTCTCCTTCAGCATGCTGCTTCAGCTACTCAAGCGCCGAACTTAGGGATCCAGCCGCTGTAAAACAACAAAATAAATTCCAGCTTCCCTTCCCCTCCCTCCCCAAACCCCCTGGGTTCTCCCTAAATAATGTCTGTGGTCACCTATTTAGGCTCCTTGCAAAGTTTCCACTTACCACAGTAATTTTGTAGGAATGAGTGTGTTCCTTCAGTGCTAGAGAATATGGCTTTGTGATAATAAGAGCAGAAATAGGGAATGGAAAAAAAGACCAGAGGAAAGCAGAGGCCTCGCCTAGTACTGCCCTTTTACCAAGTAGCCTGAGTAAAGAATCAGGGAAAAAGCCAGGCAGTACTTGCTCCTGAGCTATTGCATCAGTTAAGACTCAAAGCAATTACTTGACAGTTTTTCAGGGTTAACACCACGTTCAGGGTTGGATGATGTTTGTTCAGGCAAGAAGGCTGTCTATGCAGTCAACTCCAAATGCTTTTAATTTGTCTGATTCACAGGTTGCCACACCTGAAAACAGTGAGGTCCAGTTAAACTCGGAAACAGAAGGGCGCCTATGTGCACCTTGAAACGTCCTTCCTTAAAAACAAGACAGCAAATTCAAGTCCTTACTTCTAAAGCAACTTCAGCTTTAAAATCCCTGAAGTTTTGCACCTCTCTGTTCCTGTTAGGCTGTACAAATACCTGGGGAGTTTAAGTCACAGACTTTCACTGGAGAAAGTGTCTTGCTGACTTGAAGCTTCATCAGAGAAGTAGCCTTATACGCCAAAACAGCTGTCTGTAGAAAAGCAAGTGAGCTATGGAGTTGATGAATCAAGTAAAAGGCTTACCTGCTATGTACTTAAGACAGGTCTTCTTTAATGTAGGGAAGACATAGATGTTGAGGAAAAAGTTATACACATGCATATGATAGAGAAGGAGAGCTATTTCCAGCACAAAGCTGAATGTGTGTGGAATCAGGATGTGTTTAATCCAGACTTGCACAGGTAACATGCTGAATTCATATACTCCTTTGTTTTAAGAGTGACATTTCCAAAGATGCCTCTGGGATCTACATATTCAATTTTCAGTGGTACCAGCATGCTTAAATGCAGTTATTAGAAGCACAGACTTACTGTGAGGGCACAAAGAGAAGAGCTAAGTGACTCTGAGTAATCATTTTCTCACTAGAAGCAATGCCAGTGTGTGCTTCCATGAAGTGACCATAGCAGTGCCACCTTTCAGTGAGGGTGGCATCCTTGAACAACTCCAGCCACTGTGCTTTTTTTCAAAGATTCTAGGTTTTCCTTATGAGTATGGAGGAGGAGAAGTCTCTTTTGAAATGCTTGTTGATCCTACTCCTTATCTCACAGGAGGGGCATCCTGGCTTGACCCAAAGAAATCCGCACTGCTTCTGAAATGAGCTGTCACTGCTTTTGCATCACTCTTAAGTGGAAGGCTTTCTGTGCGTGATGTTGGATGTGTCAAAAGCCTCCAACCTACACAAGTTTACTGCCACATAACTGTTTATTTCCCTTTTAATTTCAGTCTTTCTTCAGAACTGTGGAATTTAAAAAATGTTTACATTTCCCTAAACAATTCTAGCGATCAAATATGAGAACAGTAGAAAACTGTATGTGAACTCAAATTAAATCTTACAGAAAATTCAAATGGATTTTTGTATAGCATATTTTTAAAGCTAATAAGTAGCTAAAAATACACTTCATCTTTGGAATTTCTCATGAAAACCACTTCTAAAAGAAAACATCCCCATTTCTCCTTTTTCTTAGTTCCTGGGGTACTTGCCACAGCTCATATTTTGTGTGGTGAAATTAGTGTATTAGGCGCTGAATTGAAAGAAACAAAATGATAGAACTTGTCCTTCATTTATCTTATTTGTTTGCTTCTTGCCTTTCAGGCCTGAGTTGATACCTCTTGTCCTTTACAGAAATAGCACTCTTCAACATGACGTGTGCAAGCCACCAGCCCCTTGGAACAAGCCATATTTTAGACACTAGTAACCTCTCCCATCCCACTTTTAAAAAGGCGGGTGGGCTGAACATGTCAAACTCTTTCTGTGCGCTCTTATGACATTAAAGGGGAGTGGCAAGAAGAGAAGACGTGAACATGGTAAAGGGTTGAACTACAGTGCACAGCAGTACAGCCGACAGGTACAGCAGATAGCTAAAGGAGTACAGAAAGGCTGAAGAGAGGAAAAAAAAGAAAGAAATTTTAAGACACTTTCAGCAAATCACTTGTGTGTCTGTTTTATGGTGCTGTGTTTTGTGGCAGTGCTTTACAGAGTTTATCAGCCAGACCTTTAAAATGTCTTGGCCTCCACCCCAGTCATTTATGTTGCCATCTAAGCCAAACGTTTCACTGGTTTTCCCACCCTTCCCCATTCGGAAAGTTCCTCTTCTCCCTGCCTTTTTCTCCACACAAGGTGCTCATTAGCTGTCCCCTACTTTCTAGTCCTTTTCCCTTCCATGCCACCAACTGTCTGATCACATCTCTCAGATAACTTCAAGGTACTTTAGAAAATACTATGTTAAAATTCACCCAGTTTTGAAGCCTCTCATGTTACATTTCCCAACTGTACATTGATAGACCAAAGAAACAGAAGTCACCACTGGCTTAAAAGAAGACACCCCTGCTGTGTCTAAGCACAGCTCTATGATGAGCACAGACTGTCTTATCTTTTGTCTGTTCTTTTCCTGTGGCTGCTGTCCCTACAAGCCCATTCTTCAATTTCCTACCTCAGCTTGTGCAAAAAGGATCCAACAATTGAGGTATAATGAAGTGCACTAGAAGGGTTCAGAATTTTATCTTTACAGCAGGCCAACAAGCACCGGCCTTTCAAAATGCAGGATCAACAAAAGGGTGCCTCCTGTTTTACCTCACTAGAGGAAACGCAGAATTGCACAAAGATGTGAATTATACTCATATGGATGGCACAAACAGCAGAACAGAAGTGTTCTCAGAGTAATAACTGTGACTGCCTCAACAAACAAGATAGGTGCCTTGGACATCTAACCCAAGTCCTATTAATCTGGACCATCACTTGCCCTCTGACAGCATACATTACCTTCCATGTAGATTTAATTAATCATATTGAATTGTTTTAACAGGGGCAGATCAAAGAAGTTGCCACCAGACATCTTTGTCAGGTTTTAAAAAGACTTTTTTAAATCAGAAACTAGGTGACATGAAACATCTGGTGGCCTGTCCTTAGAAATAATAATTTGCTCAGTTTACAAGGCAGAAATCTTTGCCTACTATAACCTGCCAGGGAAATATAATAATATCCTCAGAAATGGTTATATATATATTTATACTGGCCTTCACTATGCTAGAACCAAGCTGGTTTAAGCAAGCCACATTTCCTGTCTGGTTCAAGACACAGCTTTTCCGCACCTGGGAGGTTTCTTACGAAGGAAGAGTTTTGATCTGCACTTGTTGCAGTCTGAGCAGTACTGGTTTGAAGCGGCTCTCTGTTGATGAATACATCTTGCCAGCCCTTTGGGCTAGCCGCAACACCCTGTTTTCTCAGTGGAGAGCACCCTTGAACCCCACATGCGTTCCAACTCCCAGGCAACAGGCCCTCAGCCTGCACAGTAGGTTGTGTAAATGGGGACCACACCTGGCTTGCTCACCTGTGAATGCACCGTGAGGCAAGGCCAGCACAAAGACACTGCAGTAGGTTGCCCCTTTACATACTCTGTCAGCATTCAAAGAAAGCATATGTGCAATCCTAGAGCTGCAAGAGGAAAGGATGCTTCCTAGCAGGATGTACTATAGGAAAGAAGACAGCTTCCACCCTACTTCTTGGCTGCACAATCCAGCACCGGGGTAGAGCTTTGTTCCTATTGTACTTCTCAATCTTTTTGGAAACTTTGACTTGAACTGACCTCAGTGAAAGTTGCAGGTGTTTTGCTGAACAAGTAAGAAATCAGAACACTTAAGTTCTGATACTTCAACACTATGGTTTTGTCTCAAGTTCAGGGTAAAGACAGAAAAAGACCACCACCACCAACCCCACCCCACCCCCAATGAAATATTTAGAAATGTTCTCACATGAAAAGTTTTATTCTGACATTTTCTAATTCAGAACCGTTCATTTCAGCTTTATTTCACATGGAGATGTATATTCAGAGGTTGTTTTAGTGCCTTTGCTTTACAAGCCTCAGGATCTATATCCCATTCAACACAGTCATGGTTGTCCTTAAACGGTGTTCCATTCCAGCCAGAGACTAGAGTTAAGGGGAAAACATCTTGACAGGAAGAACTGTCTCACAGAGGAAAAAGGATTAAGTATCTCAGACTGTATCACCCAGCAATGTCTTGTGGGCCTTAGGCACAAACAGGTTGCTACCAAACTGATCTAGTTTGTCTCCCTTGTGTTCCTGCAAGCCATGTTTGAACTGACCAAATACTTTGTTTTTTCCTAGGGGGAAAAAAGTAGCTTCTTCATAGTTGCATTTTTCCATAGAAAGTGTTTTGTTGCAAGTTTTAGAGCAACTGTAAAACAATTTATTTGACAACCGTTCTCTTATTAATGGACCTTAATACAGGCTAAGGACACCCAGACTCAACTCTTCAAAGTTTTGGTCAGAAAAGAAAGTGTTCAAATGCTTACTGAACAGAACTACCATAAACTGGATTATTCTTTACCACAGTTTTCCTAGACAGAATTTTCACTTCCAACTTGATTCTCCCCAGATGTTGAGCTTCCCCTCCAGTAACCAAGTTCTTGCTGTCTGCAGCACAAGCAGATCAGTTCTGTTGTGAAAGAAGGAAATCAGCATGGCCACAAGTTCTGCATCAGCTCAGAATAAAACTGAAGTCTCAGAAGAAGAGCAGAGGTGGAAGGACGCCATTCAGAAGTTCCAAGAAGCCAGTTTAATTTGAAATAGAACAAGCAGCAAGGAAACGTTACTGTGAAATTGAAGCAGAAGTCCTCAATACTGCAGCTTTCACGATATAGAAACTGTATTTTCATCTCCTGTCAGAAGTCATTAAGAATACCAGTTCCTGTTCAAATGACCTCACTGCTGACTGTACCTCAGCTGGATGTACCGCTTTTCTAATTTTACTGTCTTTGTCTATGCCTTAAGACAGCTGCACTGAATTTCCCAGCAACACCTGCAGTTATGACGCCTACAATGAAAATTCAATAATTCTTCCTGTCTGTCTGGATGAAGAGCTATGGTAACCAAGTGTTTCCTCTGAAGTCCCTGTGCATCCTTCTCCCCCCCAGCCTTTGTACCTGTGCTCTGACACAACGTTTGAAGTCAGCAGGTGAACAATACGCACTGCAGAGACTCCTTTCTGAACTGTGGGGTTGCAGTACTCAGCACACTCTCCCCTTCCCCTAGAAGTAACCTGGAGTAACAAGGAGGAGCCACAGCACTACGCTCTGGCCAGCTTCCACTTTGGATAACTACACCCTGCTTGCCTATACCCCCTTTGCAAATTTAACTAGCCAGAGTGCGATTCACTTCCCACCGGAGTTTTCCATGTGGCTTGCTGGGTAGTTAAGATACAGTTCAACAAGAATGTGGTGGATAGCCTTTGCGTATCTGAATTGTTCTGATATCATTCTAGATGAAATATAGGCTGTGGGCATCCGAGAGAAAACAGCACCTGAACAGACTGAGCACAGCCTTGAGTCTTAAGGCTATGAAAAAAGAAAAGCCCTTACATATGCTACTGACACATGACTCCTGATGAAGCATTTGCCACACAGACTCAAGATCACGCCTTAAGATCAGAAGGGAAAACATCAAACCCGAGGCAGACCTCAGTATCTAGTGATTCACTTCTCTCCCCTTATGATGGGGAACACTCAGGGGACTGGAGTCCAGCTCACGCTAGGAGAGCAGGCCACTACGGGATTTCCCTGCACACTGCAATGCTGGGCTCCTGGCAGTGGGAGGCTGCCTGTGAGGTTCTGACACCCCAGGAAATCTGAGCTGCCAGAACAGCCACAAAGCCCTTCTGCTTTGTACTGCTAACACAGAGAACCCCAGAGCCCATACCTCATGGGAACAACATCAGAAGTTACCCCCGGTGTATCTGTCCCCCCTCTATGGATGTCAGACATCACCATATAAGACAAAGAGCACATTTGCACACATATTTCATCAATGCTCTACATATTCTAGCTCCAGCCCCACAACACATCCACAACTTGTTCACGTTGTGATCTAGCAGACTGACTGCATGTCATGCCTCTTACCAGCCTATGAAGATAACTGCTACCACTATTAATTTGGTAGCACTGCACACAAAACATTACTTCTCTCCTGAAGCATAGAAAACCAGACCACCACTACCCAGCAAAAATGAACTAACAAAGCCCATTTTCTTTCTTTCTTCAAGTCAATCATACGAAACTTGAATCACCAAGGCAAACAACATGGTCCCTTCCCAAACTGGAAGCCTTTGAAGTCTCTGAGCTGGGTAGCCAGCCCTGTGAGTCAATTCATGTCAGCTGTGCCCATCCACACTCCCCAGGAGGGCAGTTGCCCTTTGGAGGTCTTAAAGGGCCTCCACAGTCTGTTACATATCCCCTGCATGTAATGCTCTCCAACACTTGTTAGCCATTTGTTGGCTTGCTAATGTTAATGTTCTGTGAACTTTTATCAGATATATTTATTGCCATGGTTGTTAATGTTTTGGGAAGGCACAGGCTGGCTTAAGTTCAAAGGAAGACCACAAGAACGGAAAATAAGCCCTGCAGGTGCTTATTTCAGGAGCCTGACTAATGCATCCTGCTAAAAAGAAGGTTGAGAAAGGCAAGGTGATGAGTGGGTGTTGATACTCACAGCTGCAAAAGGTGTTTTAGTGCAGGGCTTTTCAGTCCTGCATAGCAAGATTCAGTTTCTTGCTCTTGATGTTAGAACCTCCAATGATATATCAAGTGAAGTGTATTTCTGAGAGGGGAATGTAATTTATCACCAGGGCAGAGCACAGGGTGGCATCAATAAACTCACCGTTGTTTGAGATTTTAAAAAGAGTAAAAGAAAGCTGTGCTGCATCATCTGATGCATGCTAATGTGTTGAGGGGAGTAGGGCGTGTGAGGGGTGTGAGGTGGTAAGATCCCGGTATCTCTTTTTTTTAACTCAATAACATATGCAAATTCTTTGTTTCTGCAGTGTAGTCTGTGAAGGTGGCAGTGGAAAGATATTCAAGGTCATGTTGTGATCTAAGAATACTAGAAAATGAGGTGCTGCATCTTGCATTATTAACTAGTGGATTTATCTGAATACAAAGCAGCATGAGAAACAACCGTGGTCCCGTTCAATTCCAGAGAGAGAATGCTGCAAGTGCAAGAGCTTAAAGCAAAAAATCTAAATATGCTTGGTGATTCTAATCTTTGCAGATCCTTTGTTTAGTGCTTATTAGTACAAAACTCACGTGAAGGAAAACAAGATGAAATCACTTGTTGCTCTTTTAAACCCTCAAATAGCTCTCATCTTCATAAGGAAGTTGATAGTGAAGGCAACGTGGTGTTGGTGATGGGTAGGAGTTTGTAACTGAGTATGGAAGTCAAGGAATGCTGGAGAACGAATCTGAAGGAGGAACTGATACTCTGGAGAATAAAAGGAGAATAAAAGCTTGATTTTGCTGGAAGATGTGTTACTTTGTGGAAGATTGTGTAGGCCAGGGTAAGACTTACAATTTAGGTGCTGTCCTAGCTCCTTTCAGTGGCTCATTTTTTCCTGAGCTATCCGGGTGCTTATTGTAGCTGTGTGACTGGAGTTCAGCCTGTGTGATCAAGGTAAAGGATAAATTTTCTGTCACGTTCTATCATTTCATGATTCTGTGTTCCTCTTAAAATCGAAAGGTTTAGTTAACAGTGTTTGTGCTACAAACCGCTTAAATACTATGCGGGCTTTGGTAGTTTTTGACACTCCTTATAGCATTCCGAAATGTAGTTGTTTACTTCAGACCATTCGAACTGTTCCTTCAGGGTTCCCTTTGAAGAATGAAGATGAGACTTTCTTGCCAACCAGGGTCAGTGTGTTCCATACACACGAAAGGGTGGAGCACAGCTGAAAGAAATATGACCTAAAACCAGTGAGAAGGAGGGGAAGCAGAGAATAGGGCTTCACCTGGTCTTGTCTGGGGTCAGCCCTGTGAGAGAGCAGCTCCCCTCTGCAGAGGGATAGGGCCCGGCTGAGCTGGGCAGCTTTGCTTTGCCTTGCCTTCTGTTTCCCACCAAAGAAGGAGGCACTGGTTTGTCCTTTGGAAAAACAGCATCTTTCCTATTGATGTTCTGACTGACTCTGCTCTGTCCCCTGTCATCGCAGGGCTCTTCTCCTGGCCTTCAGGTCCCAGACTTCTTCAGTAATATCTCAGCCCTGGCAGCCCTGGCATCATGCCCGGTTTGCAGGAACAGGGCAAGCTGTGGTCCCAGGAGAGGCTGGTAGGAGGGAACAGCAGGAGGAGGTATGTGTTTTGTTTTGGTTTTTTTTTAAATAAGTTGAAAAGAGAAAGAATCAAGGGTCTGCCAGTAACAGGTTTCTCTCTTCTCATTGAACTCGGCTTAGCTTTGACATGAAGGGCATAATTAGGTGTCCCTCTCTGTAGCTTGTGTTCTTCTATTGTATATAATTATAACTGTAACATGTGCAAAAATAAAATGAAGATGTTAGAAGGAGCTTTCAGTTTGTAATATTTTTTTGGGGAGATTAATCCACCCTGAGGTAAACAGAAAGGATTTTTTGAAGGACCCACAGGTTTGCCTAGACTTAAACTAGAGACATGATGGGGAAATTAGGTCAAAAACAAAAAGTGTGTTCTTACATATATATGCAGCAGTCACACAATCAGTCATATGGCAAGAAGGCGTGTACTGCACTGGATCAAAGGGGAAGAGCCTAGCACGAGATTAAAGCTGGGGATAATTTCAAGCAACCAGAAAGTTTTATAATAGAGGTGATAATAATATACAGCAGAGGAAGGAAACTGCAAGGAACAGAAATGAGGATAAAATGCAAATAAAAGAGATCCTTTGATCCTCCTGGCTTTCTCCCTATATAACAGAATTTTTTTATCACCCACTTACTTCATTTCCCTTCCACTTTCATCTTGCTTTCCTCTGATAGCTTTCTAGTTCCCCAGCTCTGACATTGCATCAGGGTCTGCCTCCCTCCACGTGTCTTGTAGCAGCGCAGTGCAGAATCCATCTTTATTGAGTGCCGATCCTAAATATAAAACATCTTCAGTGAGAGGCTGTACTTCTCATTTTGCTGCTGACTTTGGGAAGCAACAGAGCTGGCAGAGGGAGGAGCTCTGAAAATCACCCCACGTAGCAAGCCACATGCTGTAAGTTCAGCCTGAAATGCCAAAACTCCTGACCACCATTCTGGGAGAAAACATAAACATTTAAAGAAAAGAGAACCCAAGAAAGCAGCAGCCTGGGAGTGGGATTTTGCAGGTATTTTTGGAAGTTTCTGATTGCTACCAAATCCGTGGAAGTAAAAAACAATTTCTTTCCTCCTTCCTTCCCTTATTCTGTATCCTGTTTGGTTTCACAGGTCAAGAGGTCCGTCACCAGAAGGAAGGAACCAGTCCTTTCTGAAGAGGACATCATTTGAGTCTCCTAACGGAAAACTCCACTCTACAGCACTTCAGAAAGCCTGGTCAGTCCTAGCTAAGAGCTCAGGCTAAACTTGGTTACGTGAGTCACCACTTTACTCACTTCATACCTCAGGCATGACGGGAAATAACGGTGGTGATACTAACATACACCAGAACAAGGAACCTGCAAGGAACAGAAAAGAGGGGAAAAATAAAGAGGGGCAAAAATAAAGACCCGATTTCTGCTCTAAGACGGCTAGAAGTTGTGTTGATGGCCTAAAAAGGACTAAAAAGCATGTCTGGCAATGATTTCTGGGGGTGGCTTGCGCTCTGCTCACTGTGAGGGGGTGAGACTTTAAAGTACATGAGCTTGAACTAGAAGGGCTCTCATGTTTGCCTTTGAATAGCAGTTCCGGCTGTGTGGGAAGATGAAGGCATCCTCGGTGTGCTCCTGTTTCCAAGGGTGCAGTGGGAAGATGTGCTTTTTCTGACAATGCTAAAAGAGCAAGGCTGCAGGAATGAATTTGCTCCCTCTTCTGACGTAGGACTCGGGGTACCCTTTTTACTGACTGCTTGTACGGGCACTATTAGCGAGAGCCTTGCTGCTTTGAGGGCAGGGGACGCCCTACACAGTTGGAGAGTGGGTGAGGTGTATCCCAGGAAGTGGGAAGCAGGTCTAGTGGGACAGGTATAGGTGTAACAAAATGAAAGGGTGCCCAGTGCAGCTGGACCTCAGAGTGGGATGCAAATGTGATTAATCCTGTCACCCTTGTCGAAGCCCTCGGGCTTTGACATTTGACCTGGCAGAGGTAGTAGTATCTGCTTCCTCTGACCTTAAATGGGCTCACAATTGAGGGACATTATTAAAAATATTTGGGTTTTCACTTGCTGACTAATTTTCTGATCCTCTGGAGCCCAAGTAGAGTAGCTGGTTTGAGTGATATGGGTAAGTGCTTAGAGTAGTGAATAATGGGGACGTAAAGCATATATGCCTCACTGTGACAGTCGTGTTCCATGCTGGTGGGAAATGAGGCCACAAGGAAGATATCAGAAGCAAGGCAGGAGACTTGGACTTCCACAGATTTATCAGTCAAATGCACGCAACCACAGGTAATGAAGAGAGGGATGCGACGTGCCTTGTACACAACAAGGTAATTCAGTATTGGTGATAAAATGATAGAAACACAGCTCTAATCTGCAAGGATCAATGGCGAAATTTCTCTTACTCTAGTGTTTCCCAGCTAAAGCTTTTCCTGAAGCTTTGTGAAGAATTTACATAAATTCTCAAATTTCTGAACTGTTTTTACTCGACAGATTCACCATGTTTCAGTGCTGCGTAAGATGTAGGATTTTGTGTGCTCAGCAGTTAAAAATGAAGATTTTAAGGGAGGGCGGGGGTGTGCGCCCGCCCTCTGGGGTGTGCTCTTTGTGTGGGGATCCCAGCCCGGGTCTGAAGGGCCAACCCAGCGGCAGTTCTCCAACCTCGCCGTGGTGGTGACTCCCGCCACTCTGTTTGGCGACTGCAGATTTATTGCGTACCACTAGAGGGCAGCACTGCATAAGTTTGCACCGCAGGGGCACGGTCCCGACACTTTTCAGCTGTCGGGATTGTGCGGCTCCCACCGGTTTCGATAAAACTGGTGAGCACTGAGTGGCTTTCAGTAACAGTTGTATGTAATACACTGTCAGTTTGCACGCGTTGTTCATCTCATCTCTCCTAAAAAGGGACTGTTTTCTAGTTATTTTTCCCTTTTTCTGCATGTTCTCATTTTGAAACCTAACTTCATGAAAAGGATATCTGAACCATGTATATGCACACACACGCTCTGTATAAATGTACACACACATATATTACTACACATAGATTACCTATATTATATATATATAAAAATGCTGCTTATAGTATTATGCAGGAAAGCTAAAAAGCCTGCAATGCTAACAGTTAAAAAGTCTGGGGAGGAAGGGTAAGTCTGCTTCTAGCCAAAAAGGAATGTTCACTTATTACTGAAAAATAGCGAAGTTAAAGTTTGGTGGCCCAGTGATCTGCAGAGTCATATTGAGACACTTGGAGTTAGGCCATAGAGTTGGTTAAAACCCGAACTTGGTCGTTTAACCCAATTCTTGGTAGTGGTTCCTTCCATTCTCCTCATCCATAAATTTCGTTTTGTTTTTATGACCTTGCAAAAAATCAATGAAGTCTCGTTTCAGAGAAAGACGCTGTACTATAGTGACCAAAAGGCAAAGCTGAGCCAAAGAGTAGTGAGCAATTTGCTTGTCGTTTGCCTTGCATTGAAACAAAAGTGTTTGAAAACTCTTCTCCTTCCCCAAAAACTGTAAAAGAAAAAAACAAAACGACAAACCCAAACTCCTGCATCCGTTCATTGTGGCATCATCTGGGGATAAAGCAGGGAAATATAATTCAGGAAGGTGCATATTCTTTCTCTCTGTTTCTCCTCTCCAAAGCTAACTTCAGAACATAAATCTTAGCATAATGTTTGGGTTTTATTTTGTAGCTAAGAAGAGAAATGTAGCTCAATTTTCAAACCAATATGGCATTTTTATAACCTAAATATTTTTCTTGGCATCATAAAAAAGAGTGGGTGGGAAAGAGAGAAAAAAAGTTGGCAGTTTAAGGAAATAAACTAGAAAATAATACTTTCAATTAAGGGCACTAAAATGATGTTATTGTTCTCTAGGTTGTATTTTCATTGCCAAAAAGTTGGTTTGGTGCAGCAGATTTCCACTAGGACCTCGCAGAAGAAGTAAGATTATAACATAATGATTCTGTAACACCAAATTTGGAGAACAGGTCTCAAAGGTAGTGGCATAAAGCAAGACGATGACAGCATTTGAAGTACAAAATGCACAGGACATCTCAAAAAAATGTTCTTGCAGCTAAGAGTATTTGCAGCCCAAATTTAAATTTAGTGAATTATTTTAGTGAAAAGAAATGAGGTTAGAGGAAGTTATTGATCCAGACAGAGAAGGAATCATTCTGTCTCAAAGTTTTCTAAAGGAGGTACATGAAGGTGTGAAATATTTCTAAAGCAAAAGCACCTAGGGTAGTCACTTCTTAAAACTCTTCAGAACTGGCTCAGATAGAGGCGAAGCCTGTGCAGGCATGGAGAGCAGGGAGTGGAGGTATTGAATTTGGGGCTAAAATGAAATCTCTTTTCTTTAATGTACAAAAGTAGAAAACATGTTGTTTGTGTAAAGAAAATTGTAACGGTCCATCTGCCTGTCTTCAGAAAAATCAATTAAAGCAGAGATTATTATCTCTTTTAATTAGTGGAATTCAATGTGAAATACCACTAAAATGCTCCCCTGCTAATTACATGGCTTCAAATCCCTTTCTTTTTTATATCTAGAGGAATCAGCTGTAGGATTACCTAATCCAGTGATACAAATCAGACAGGTTTGGGTACCTGCCCGGCAGGAGCGGGGCTACGAAGAGAAGCTACAAGGAGCAGCACTCACTGCTCGCTTCAGCAGCACGGGGAACGGACCGTTTGGGCAGGCCAGACTGTCAGTGACGGTGCGTGCTGCTGGGCACCAGGGCAGGGTCTCTTTGTCCGAACTGTTTTGCCTCTGGCTGAGAGAACAGATGAGTTTAGAGATCTTCTTTACTGGAGATGGATGACCAAGTATGCATGTGTGTGGTGAGGAGCTGTTGCTTGAAGGGAGGAAAATGCGAACAGAAGAAAGGTGATTAAACCGCTCATTAAATTTAATAACCTTGCTATTTATATTGGAGTTGGCTTTGCAGCAGTGTGTAGGAATGCATTAGCCAAAGGAAAATCTAAATATGACCTAACAAAGCCAGAAGAGGAGTTGAGAACTTGCACAGAAATGGTATTAATTTATACTTCCCCACCCCCCCCACCCCCCCCAAGAAACTACTCCCTGTGTAGGAATGCCTTCCCAACTCCCAAGTTTAGAGCAGTACTTCATTAACTTTACCATGAGAAAGGCATATCCCATTCAAACGAAGCTTTCCCTATCAGGAGTGAGTGCTCTTTGCTGTGCTGGGGGACGCTGCTCCTCCACTGCCAGGCAAGAGCAGGACAGAAGTGTTGCTAGCTTAATGCATTAAGAAGACCAGGTTTATAGCATGAGCCTCGAACTGGGAAACCATAGTCACTAGCTAAATGCTGCACTTAAAATTCACAGGGCCAAAACTTAAAATCCAAGGGCCACATTCCTGTCACGTGTTTCTTAGCTCATGCTGTGGTGTTTAAATGTCTGCCTACCGACTGAAGGGAAGGAATTCAGTCCTGTTTGTAATGAAGTCAATGCAAAGCCTGTGGCTGACTCGAGCTGGTCCTTGGTTGGTGTGCTGACATTCATGGCTGTAAAAGAACTAAAGTTCCCATAAACAAGTAGCAAAAGTTATACACAAGGGTTTTATTACATTAATAATTTGACATAGTCTGCGGCAGTCAGATACAAGTGCATTTAATTAATGTTTTGTGGACATCATAACAGTCGGAGTATTTCAGCTGAACAGTCAGTATTTGGCTGAATTCAAGCCAGTGCAATTCATGACATAACCATAAACAGGAAGTTACAGGTCTACAATGAGGTTAGACTAGATAGCAACAGCATATTTATTGTCACATCAAAGCATTACAAAGTATGAAAGCCCAATATTTCAACTATCTCTAAAATGGTATTTGTACAAACCTGTCGTAGATACCTAAATGTAAGGATTTGTCGCATCAGTAATGGATCATGATTTTATTTTTGGGAGATATTTCAATATTCAAAACTATTTGGGGCAACAAGAAGAAATGTAAACATCTGATGGTCCTTTGAAAGTCCCTTCTGAGAAAATACATTGTGTGCCACAGGCAAAGTGCATTCTAACTGGTGTGTTTGCTATGGCCAGTTTGACTCAAATTCACATAGCACCAGGTATTTATCCATTTCTGCAGTAAAAAGTTAGAAAATCTTTGTATTAACTCAGAAAAGAGAAAACAAAGTCAAAAGTTTTTTTCTCTTCTTCTTTCTTTAGAGGAACAATAATTAAAAAAAACCCCAAACACAACCCCACCCAACATTTCAACAGTTACCTCTTATGTACAAAGGAACCAGGAGCTAGCAAAGCGCATAGCCAGTGAACAGTCTTTTTTTTTTTTTTTTTTTTTGCTTCAGGTTCATGTACCTGAATATATGAGTTTATTTACAGGTGGACAGGTATCCACAGAAGTAATAATCAGAATACGTCTATTTGGCTAAAAGTTGTATAAAAAAAGACAAAACACTTTTTTCAAATACTTTCCAAATATATATATATATATATATTAAAAGTATTCTGTATTTCCATTAGTGCCAGAGTTGGAAGCTCTTTCTCATTTTAAAAAGTTAACTTTGTGATAGTAAGTGACAGCAAAGGGCTGACAGTTGCAGTCAGAGCTTTGATTTAAAGGACTGCAGATGGATCTGCGCGAAGCCCGTGGACAGTTGCAGATTGCAGAGAAGTGCAATAGTGTCTTTCTGTTGCTGTTGTAGGCCACATCCTGGTAAGGGAGCTCTGCCAGTTCCAGAGAGCCTCCTGTGCCACGCTGAGCATCCCTACAGCCGCCTCTGCGGAACCCTTCTGGGGGCAGGTCTTCCGCTGATGTATATGGTCACAGCTATGGTAGGTATGGCAGCTGATAACCGCTGAAGACCTGCCCTCCAGCGTTTTTTTCAAGTCATTGGGTTCTATGGATCTCACTGTAGGGGCCTGAGTAAGGGCTGTTTTTCTACTGAGAAACACACAAAAAACACTGTGTTTTATTTTTAACAGAACAGTGTTTAAAAAAACCAGCAACCTAAAAACCTCTGAAGTAGCGGATTATTCTTTATGCAGATGAACAACTAGCATGGGCAGGTAGCTTAATAAACAGGAAAACAAAATTTCCACACTAATCCTTGTAAAGAATATCAAATTAAAGGCCATAGCCCATCAAATACAAATACATATTGCAAAAATATTTTTCAATTAAATGTGAACTAGGGGTCCTCAAACTTTTTAACCAGGGGGCCGGCGCGCGGATGCAGTGGCAGGCAGTCATCTGCGGCTGCTTGGTTTCCCCCTCCAACCCCCGGGGGGGGGGGGTGTCTGTAAATACCGGGGGCCGGATTGAGGACCCTGGGGGGCCGTATCTGGCCCGCGGGCCGTAGTTTGAGGACCCCTGCTCTAAAGCAAGGATATTTTCAGTATCTTTTTTTTTTTTCTTTATCTTTCTTCCTGTAGGATGAACTGCAAGAAACACACTTCATTCATTGGCCGGACTGGGCTGATATATGTTACAGCAACAACCCAAAATTTAAGTAATAATGTTCATGCAATACCTTCTTCCTTCATTTAATTACAGCAGCCACAAGAACAAGATACCCATTTTTCACCTTTCCCACTCCCTTCCAATAGATGGTATGCTAAAAAAATAAGGTCTGATCCTTCATTTCTTACACATCCCGGCCCTGAGATCTGGTCTTTGATTAGGACGAAGTATAGAGTGTTTTGAGCAATATATCATCTGAAGCGGCAGGTCTCAGCCGTGAGACCACAGCCCCGAAGGAGCCTTCCATGCCTCCTAAGCGGTGTGCTGCTGGAGAAGTGGTAAGAACGAACCTGGGCAGGTAGGGTGGCTGGAGAGGCTCTCCTGAGGGGGAGGATCGTGGCTGCAAGCCCAATTTGCAGTGGCCTCCTCCTCGGCATAGCTTGTTCTAGTGTTGCTGCAAAGTCCTACTGACCCCGTGAGAGAGCAGCCGCTGGTCCCACTCCGCTGCCTGAGCATGCAAGACACTGGTGAGACGCGCGAGAGGTGCTGGGGCCGGAGCAGCAGCAGCTCCGGCTGAGTGAGCACAGGGACTGCGTCCCTCTGCTTGGCCACGCTGGGCCCGGGAGTCCAAAGTGGTCCCCCAGGGCATGCCGGGTCCCTGCCTCAGCCACAGGCCCCCAGCCACTCTGCCCTGGGGCACTCCTCCATCCTGCGTTCTGGGGTTTTGGAGCGCAGAAACAAGATGGGAGACAACCATATGCTAAAGGAGATGGGAGCACCTTCAGCTCCTGAAGTTTGGGGGTTGCTAACCTAGGGGAAAAGGTTGGAGTTGATTCAAGATACAGTATGCAGCTGTACAAAAATGCATAGTTTGTTTGTATACATTCAATTTCAAAGATCAAAGGAAAGTTTTTTGCTATGTAGTTTAATCACCATCTGCTTTCAACAAAAATGCGACCTGACAAAGCTACGGGAGACCAGCTGAGCATGCAGCTCCGGAGTTAATGGTAGCTGAATGGCATTTCCCAAACAAAGAATTAACTTCTTTTTCTTCTTGCTTTTTGAGATAAAGTAGTTTTTCACTTGAAGATTATCGTTTCTGTAATAATGTTTAATAGAATTTGGGATTTTGGGAGATTCCAATTCAACCATGGTCATCTGAGTATTGGTGTACCCTGATCCGAGGTTTATTAACAAGTATAAGCCCTGTAAGACAAAGAAACAAACCAACAGAAATCTAGTTTTAACTATGGTATGTGAGCTAGATTAAAATGCAATTCTTTTAAAATGCTGAAATCCTAGTTCAGTAGTGAGTAGTGCTTTTTTACTTTTTTGGCAATAGCTGAGCTAGTATTTAGAAAATTCTACAAGTTTGCTCACTTTTGCTTTTATTTCAGTTAACACTTTGGAACTAGCTGCTTCCCATGAGGAATGTCTATTGTCCTGAGCATCCCTGAACGTGCAACAGTAATGTACCAGGCAGGATGGGCCTAAAGACAATTAGAAAACCTTGGTTTAAAAGAACTTTTTAAATCTTGTTTTCCATTTGTGCTTTTCCTGAAGAAAAATTGCTTTTTCACTTGTGGTACTTACTAAAAGATGGTGGTTTTCTACTGAATGTAACTTTAAAAAAGACCACTGCTTTTTACTAATCAAGATGTTCTACCAATATTTATCTCACTAACGGACTGACTTTGTTCATGATAGCTGATGTTTCTTTATGTTCTTAATTTTTACTTAGGAAAAAACCCAGTTAATGTCCTTATTAGATGACTTAGATTCTTCCTTGCAATTTTATTCAACTCTATCTATGAAAATTATACAAAAGCATTTTTGAAGCTAGAAAAAATATAATAATCAGATTATCAGGATTCATATGGAGGAGAGTAAATTTATCAAAGCATACTTTGCAATCTAGTTGAAGAATCGTTGCCGGTAGCTAGTGAACTGATCTTTCACTGGGAAATGAAAAAGCAGAAAAGATTTTTTTCTGTACAAACAATGAACACTAAAGTGCAAGAGGGTGAGATTTGCTCCTTCTAAAACCCAGTGACCAGAAACAAACTACTCATTACCTGAACCACTTGAATAACTTGAGAAAAAAAATACTCCTCCTTGACTCTTAGAAAAAGTTACTCCGTCCAAAGCTGGTTTAGTGCATTAATAAAACTCAGGAGCTAGTACTTAGCAAATTAGTAATTCCGTAGTCTAGTCTTTCTTTAAACTTTCAGGTACAAGCACATACTACTTAGTATTTAAACTCAATCATTTCTATAGACTTTTAGGCATTGATGTACACATTGCTAATTTTGCAGATGTTTGTAATTTAAGAAAAATATTTGAGATGTTTGGAGTGTCATGACTTGTACTGAGAATGACTCCCTACTATCTGAAGTCCACGGGCAGTACTCATGGTTCAGCAGGCAGAGTTTACTCAGACGCAGATACAAAGATTTGAACACTTTTTTTCCCACATAAAGTAACAGTGAATTCTGAAGAGTAATTTTGGAGAACCCAAGTCTGTCTGTTTTTGACCTAGCGCTAAAACATTTTCAGCGGCAATAGATTGCAGAGGCTTTTTGACAAGTTACAGCCAAGGTCCTCCAAATTCTGGAGCTCTCCCAGCTGCCGGTGCTATAGGGAGACAGCGAGAGTTTAACACAGGACTGCACGCTGGCATTTTGTTCTGTGTTTCTTCAGCTGAAGAAAAAGGAAAGAAAACCCACCCACTTCTACTAAGAAACAGTTTTTTGTTGCGGGCAGGTAAGGTACTTCCACTGCCAGAGACTTAAATCTGCTGTGCCGGCTGAGTGCCGGCTGACTGCCCCCAGAGGGCAGAACCGACCCAGACCGCGGAGGAGCCTCACCTACACGCAGAAGTTTTCTCTTTTGAGCTCTCCTCCAAACCATACAAGAAAACACAGAAACTAGTCGGGCAACGGATGTGTTATTTGTGCTCCCGACGGACCGCCGCCTTGTCACTGCTTTCTCCTCAGCCAAACACACACCAACTTTGCAGAGGCACCCTGTGCGTAGTGCAAAGGTTCTGATCTTGCTTTTCCCACAACTGCAAGACCTGAGCAGTGCTGCGCAGCGCTCAGCGGTACGATGTATGGGTAACATGGATCTATGCTTTCTCTTTGGCACAGGTATCATCGTGCTCACCAGTGTTAAGCATGAAGCTTACATGGCGCTGCCGGTGCACTTGCCATGCTCCAGGGACTCCCAGCAGTCCCTGGAAGGACACAACAGATTTACAGCATGCAGAAATACCCAGATCCTGCCCATCTTTTGTAGGCAAAACTGAAGCATGGTTACAAATGTAAAGATCTATTTTCAGCCCAAGGTGAGACTGTACTTATGCTATTGGAGCAGCAGTTAGCTTTTACTTTTACCTATGGATGCTGAAATGAAAAAGCAGAATGTCTGAAAGTCTCTGAAAAGGAACTGGGGATGCCTGGAAGTGGCTGACAAAGCACTTTTGCAGGGATTTCACATCATGGTGTCACGGGCTTCAGAGCTGTGTGTGGTCTGCACGCACACAGGCCCATCAGCCTGGGAGAGGGGCGCCCAGGAAGGACTCACCCTGGGAAGAAAACAAGAGCACCGCTGTCTCTCTCCTGCCTCTTTACCGCCATGCTTTATTTTCCAGTCACTGCAGACTTCCACTTCTCTAGGTGTGAATTGGAATAAAGAGTTTGGACAAAGTAAAAGTAAAAAAGGTCTTTATTTTTCAATATACTCCACAAGATTTGAAGGGATTCTGTGCTGGTGCAGAGTAGCTGTTCTTTGTTTAGTTGAAACTGGCACCTAAAAATTCTCATGCTGAACTACATACAATACTATTAGGGCTGGAAGTTTAACACCACAACCACAGGGAAAATGAGTTCTTCATTAGCTCATTTAGGAAGATTGTCATTAGGACACCAATTCCCAAAATTAGAGGGGATGAAGGTAGGAAAAAACAAATGAAAATACCACTGTCCACCTGGAAGTGGGCCTGTAAGCATAAGAGGCTGGAGTGCTACTGTTGGAAGCAGGGAAGTACATACTCACATACGGCTTCTGGCGGTGTCTTACACTTGAATGCTTTCAGCCCCTCCAGAGGCAAGGGGCTTCTCAGACTGCCCACTGTACAGCACTGCACTAGTGTAGTGAAAAACACATCTCTTTGGTAATTAAGTTAAACTGATCTCAACTTTTCAGTGAGCTCTTCTAATTTTAACCAGGCTTACCAAGTAAGACTTATACTTCTTTAAATTAGATAATTTTTTTAAGACCCATATCAATTAAACTAGTGCAGGTTCTGCATATAAGCAAATCCAGTATCTAGAACTTTGTCTTCTGCTTATTCATATCCCATTTTAAACCATGCTATTCATTAATGTATTGAATTTACCAAATAGTAAATCATTTTAGAAGCTATAATATTTCTCAACGTATCATTAAAAACGCTGTATTTTATGGAACTTGCATTTTTACAAAAACATCTTAGTTTCATAGTTAATTTCTAGTCAAAACTAGATTAACAAAACCTTTATTGTTTTGCATATCAAAAATACATGGCCCAACGAGTGAAAAAATAGATAAAGTGCAATGCAGAGCAAATTAAAGCTCAGTAATTTTACACCAAGGGAAAGAGGAAATGCTCTGGCCCTGAAAATAGTAATTCAGAAAAAATGTTTTTTAAAAAACTTACATTTGCTTTATATTCTACAAAACAGTATTTCATAGAAACAAAGGAAGAACAATACAGATAGTTCCCTTCTGTGACTGAAGCGAGACAAAAATATGCATCAATCTAAATACTGCAGCCCTATGCAAGCCAAGCGTATGAGAAACCCCATATTCATGAAAACTGGGCAACTGGGCTTTTTGTTTTCCTACAGCTGCTTAACTTGTGCTAAAGTCATCACCTTCTATGATGGAAATACTTTCTTACATGAAACAATGTATGAGTACCAGATGACAAGAAAACATAATTGCTTCCTTCACAGAGTTTAAAAAATGTAGTGCAATTGATGCTGACAGTTATCTTCAGTTACCTTAAGAACCTTTTCCTCAGCATTCCCATTGCTATTACACTGGTGCTATAATAAAAAGTGGCTGAAAAACTGCACTAGCAAAGCAGCTGAGGATCCTTCCTATTTGCTACCATGTCTGCATAAGAAGTATACTCTGGTTTTCTGCGGCCCAGAGATCTCATCTCCCAACCCCCCCAATAAACCTTGCCTGGCCCGAGATTACCCTGACAAAGATCAGATTGGCTCCAGGATGCACCTGGGGTCAAGGAGGAGCAAGGTCCAGTAAGGTTGCTTTTCACGTCCCTTAACTTCTCCAATATCTGCTTAACAAAACGATGACACAGTTAAGATGTAGTCTTAACACGTACAATTATTGATCTAACTCCTCTTTTTTTGTCTATATACTCCATTTCACACCAAGATCAACGCTGTTTAATGGTATTCTGGTAGTGCTAAACACCAGCTGTTTGCGGAGCTCTCAGGCCAGCTGCTGTAGGAGTATGCACAAGTCCAGGCCCTTAATGAGACTCCAGCCAGGACAGGGTGGGCTAAAGGCAGTATTGTCACGCCTGCCACATGAGGAGCGGAGGTAAATCCAGCAAGTCATATACTCATCTAGCCTGCAAGCATTTTATACAGACCTGCGCTTCTAGGAGTGGTTCAAGCCAGCATAACCCTGGCTATTTCTCTCTAGAAATGTCTCTGCTGGGGGTAGGGACAGCTCTTTCAACAGTAGCACAAGCTTATGCCAACTTAACCTGCTGTGGAACTACAGCATTAGGTGAAATGTAGAGATACACATGTAAAATAACATTCCCCAAACCCCCTGACTAACAGAGATCATGTCTGGTTCCTTCCAAACACAGGGGTGGCTGGTGCTGTTAGAAATACCACTGGAAAATGATGGAGCAATACCCTCTTTATAAAAGTCTGCTAACAAAACACTTGCTCAGGAAGTGGAAGAGTTGGGAAAGAGTTGGAAAGAGCCTCCTTTATCTGGGGGTCAAACTCACACTGTCCTGGTTTTAGGGCTCTTTGCTGGGTTCCAACAAATCTTGGGGAAGAAGACTTAGTTAAGGTTACAGGACTCCGTGAGAGCCCGGGCGGTGAGCTGCAGCATGGCTCTGCAAGGAAGGAAACCACCACTTCTGATTTCAGCCCTGACAATACCTCAACCTATTCGGTGACTTACTTTAACATGAAAGTTCTCCCAACAATTTTGATCTCTGAATGAAAGAATACTCTTCAAAAGAGCGTTCTGTACTGTGGGTCACAAATTAATGAAGATAACCACCTCCCTCAAGCCGGCCACAAAAACGGGAGCGCTTGCTCCAGCTGACAGCACACAGACTACAGTGGTGACTCCCTTCACACAGGTTGGCCATTCTGGATCCCATTCTGAGAAACCTTCTCCCAGGGCCTGGTATCAGTGGGATGGATTACAGGCTGAATACCATGTGCTTAACAGCTCTTAAACCTGTCATTAAGTGACGCATCCAAAGCACGGCCACTTCGGTATTACTATAAACTGAGCCAACATCTTCCGACAGCCAAACAAATGTGCCTAGGTACACATCCATCCCTCTCACAACGCCTAACTGCAAAATTCTCTCTCAAGCACTCCGGGAGATTCACAATTTCACACTCGCAATTACAGTGGACAGAGTCATACAGAGGAAAACCCAAGTGCCTTCATTCTACAATCTTTACCTGTGTAAGCAGTCCTAGTCAATGCAGTTATGCACAGGAATAACTGCAACTGTGCTGAGAAAATCTGTAATGCTTCCAGGGCTCAGTTGTTACAATGCTCTCTGCTCTTCATTGTGTAACAAGACTTTTTGTCAGGCTTGTCATTTAAAAAAAACCCAAACCCAAAAAACTTCTGTAATTGACTGCTTAAGACTATTCTTAAGGATCCAATTCTGAGCGATTTTGTTTCAGGTCTTACCTGACTGGCTCAAGCCTCTTTCAAGTAATTTCTCTAAATTTTGTACTCTAGCCCTCTGCAAGAAGTCAGTCAAACACGCAACCAACCAACCAGCCTACTGCTCAACAGAGCTGATCACTTCTGTCTTTCAGTTAATTCTGGACTCTCAGCGTAAGACAAAAACTGTTAAGAGATGGGAAAATGATATGTATGTTACAATCTAACAGCAAAACCCAAAAAGTGTAAGATAGCAAGATACATCATACTTGGTAACCTGTACTCTTTTGACCCCACGGGGCAGATGAGAGAAGTATGTGAGTGGAGCTTTTAGTTTGATTGCTCGTAACTGAACAACAAACCCTCAACGTAATCTCCTACATAACCTTCTGTGTGCATGTCCTCTCCATGTAAATTGGAGCAGATTACGTGTACGATCACATTCAGACTGTACAGTATGATGAAGAAACCTCTCCACTTCAAAAGTTATTTTCAAAAGAATACAATTTCAAGCCGAGTACTGGTAATTTATGAACGTCTTCACAATCAGAATACAAACAGACAAACCCCAGTAATAAAATGCAAGAGGTAAAGCAAACACTGAACACTGAAGTAGGCGTTTTCATAACATCATGCAACATTTCAGACTAAACTACCTCTGTAACCAAGAGCAATATATTTTTTTCTTTCAGTAATCCAGAATTTGTATAGCTTTGTAAAGGTGTTTTAGGTTACTTCTGCCGTGTAAAACAACATACCACTACCCTATGTGATTTACAATTCCCCTTCTCTTCCTTATGGTTCTTAGGAAATCCCAAATCCTGTTTCATAATGTATAATAAATGGTGATAAAGTTATACCAACACTATAATTTCGGAGAGGTAATAAGATCCCAGTGCTATAAAAGTCAGTTTTAAAAGAGTGCACATGTCGCAGTGATGTACAAATACACACTTGCTTCCATATTTAGCCCTTCTTAAGTATTGCACCTTGTTATTAAGGCTACTGTCTATTTTCTTTTAACACTAAAAATTACACATAGACAACATCACTTGTGGCTTAAAAGCACAGTATTCCTGAAATTTTTAGGTAAACTTATTTATTTCCCTGCATACTCACAGCTCGCGTGTCTCCAGCTGCCTGGAGGAATCTTGACTATACAGGGAATACAGATGGAACTATACAAATGTATATAATGTGACCTGCTTGTCATGCTTTTTTTTTCTGACGTGCTCAAGTAAGTTCCTTTGAGCTTGATGGCAAATACACACCTTTTACAAACCTAAACAATGCTTTCACATGCTGAACTGTACAGTTAAACGTGTTTTTCTCACTTTCCCTTTGCAATGCAAAAAAATAAAAAGGAGAATTGTCTAAATTCATCTGGTCTTCTAAGTACAAGATAAATTGCATAAACTCAGAGAAAGACAGATTGTCTACAAAGTGCGTATTTCAAAGCTATGAGTATCTGCTCTTGCCAAGGCCCGGTTTCAGAAGAGCATAAAAATGCATGCCTAACTTTAGAAATATGGAGAGTCTCATCAACAAACTCCACAAGTGAAGCCAAACACACACTTGAGTGCTCTGATGAATCCGAGCCTACATTTTATTGTTGGAATACCAGTAGTTCTACCTCTGCACAGCCATACCTGATGATTTATAGGTAACGTGCTCCCCCCTCCCTGAAAGGTTTGTTGGCATCACTGTAGGAATTAATTACTACAGTTAAATACTGATACTGAAAATTCTGACGCCAGGTGTTATTTACGTTTTTAGGCCCTAATACTGAAGATTCTGATTTTTATTCACTTCAGTATTTTCATTCCATTTGCAGAATGGAGTCCCTGGAGCCAGGAAAAAGTTGACAGAAAAAACTACTATGCATCAAAAATATTTTTTTTGCATACAAATACAGAAATTTTTGAGAATCTGCATATATATTGCTTCAAAATACTAGTTAACATGGTTTAATGAAGCCTTGGGTTTACTGAAGCTGATACCTTTGCAGATACGAAAAAAAAAATAAAATGTGTGCTGGCATTTTTTCTTCTAACTTCACACAGAATAAGCACTTTGCAAAAAGTATTCAACATCTCCACGATTTCATGCTAACATAATTTTTTTGCTTGCTGAAGTAATTTGGTAAGAAGTAATACAACTACAGACAAAGTATGCTTTGACCAAGCAACTATGTAAACAAGAAGCCTTTATATTTATAGTGAATCCTTTAAAGATTTACACAAATGTACAGATTTCTCTTATAATTAGGTTATGGTTCGAAGTAATTTTCTGTATTTTTACATGATATAACATATTGGGTTTTTTTCCTATTTGGAACTTCATAAGCTGTAGCATTAAGTAAGACCATGTTCACCAACTGGTGCTTCCCTCATATTTTAGTAATTCAAGTAGTGGCATGTTGCCCTTCAACTTTTGCCTAGAATAGAAAAAAAGTAATCAATTTCTTAACCATCTTTCCTTCAAATAAACCTACATCCTGCCTTTACAGCCCTCTTCTGTTCTCGGAGGAAATTTGTACTATCTTTTTTTTTTTCTATCTTCCCAAGGCAGTTTTTTTACAAACATTTTAGTAACTTTTGTTTATCTGACCATTACACATCATATACTAATTGCTGCAGGGTATAACATACTAAGACAAGGACTCCAAAGTCAAATCTTTATATTTTTAAGACGATTGGCAAATGGTAAACACTAACATTCAAACATTTAAAAATGTCCGAGTCCATCTTTAGCATTGAGTTACATCAAGAATTTGGATTTAATCTTGAAACTCTACCTCATTAGTATAATATTGTGTATATATGCCCAAGTAATAGGAAAGCTGAAACAGCCTTTCTGTTGCTAAATTAATTTCCCTCAAGGGACTATTAGAGATCTCACATTCAGATCCAAGCATGGAAAGAAAAAAAATTCTTGGTGTTGTGTTAAAAAACAGCAGAACACTGGTTTGTTACTAAATTTATCCTTTACATTTCATCAGCTGACTGTCCAAAAGAATTCTTGCTGTGAGTATGAGCAAGCGTAGGAGCAACCCATATTTTATTTCACCTGCTGCCAACAGACTGATTTCTATTTTCAGGGTCTTTCTGGATTGCTATTAGAAATGGTTTGTCTGAAGAATAAAAAACATGATTTGTGTTTTTCATATTGAGGAACAAACTAAAAAAGCTGCAAGTGGAAGATACACATCTTTAATCTTGCATTTGGATACAAGTGAGAGCAAGGTCTATGCAAACGCACTGCAGTCTAAGATGGAAAAAACAGTTCAAGTGGGCACTGCCAACTACAGGTGTACACCATTTTTTTTTCTATCTTGGAGCTTGACAGGCTCCACGGAGATGCAGACAAGGGCTGCTTACGTCTAGCAGATACAGAATGCATTTAAACCCTCAGCCTGGTTTATTTGCTAAAGGTGCCATCAAACTCTCCTGAACGTAACACTAGAACAAAAACGATGCGACGATGCTTTGCAACAGCCCACAGTTACCTACCAGAAAAACCCCTAACAAATGCAGATTAAATCCCATACTCTGTACAGGTCTCAGTTCCAGTGCTACCATCTTACAGGAAGATTGAATAAAGTGTAAATGTAAGACCAAGATGAGACTTTACAAACAGGTCCTCAAAATATTTCTAAGAAAAGGTGCAGCACAATTTTCTCCAACAGATGACTGAAGTTTGAACCAACAGAAACAAGCCTCGCCAGCAGCCTCTTATGCCTGTGCACATGGCCAGCAAGCTTCGCATTTCGTGTCCTGCTTCTGAGGTGCTGTTTCAACAATTACAGGAAGGGGAAGAAAGAAATAGCTCTGTATTGCCACACTTACAGCGAATGTCCCGAATTTTTTGGCAGGGCCACTCTAGCTGGTCCCAGACCACAGCAGAAACAGAAAACCATGAAAAACTAGGGTCAGTGACAAGAACATCTGGGATATTGCATGGAGCTGGAATCTGTTCTCACACACAGGTTCTACAAGAACTTCTGGCTAAAGCTTTGCCTCCTGTTGTGCTGCCGACCTAGTCATCTTCTTAAAAAAATGAAGGGGTGAAAGAATGAAGAAAGGAATCTTCAGGCGCAAGGAATCTTTTGATCATTAGACAGCTGACGTTCATAACACACTAATGATTTGGAAAAAATAATTCAACCGATAGGCATTCTGCTCAGCTTAGTCACACAAGCAGTGCTTACAGGTTTAGCTTATGTGACAAGATACCTGCTAGCTGACAAGTGGTATTTGTTAAAAGTAGGTATAAACCTGCAAATTGGAATGGAAGAGTTTTTGCTCACTCTGCATTTTGCGTACCCTGTTAGATTTGTGCAAGGCACTAGAGAATCAGGCACATTGTTTCAGGTGGAAACCATTTTATGACTAAGATAATCTGAGTTTGTAACATCCAATAGCTTCATATAGGAGCAGCTGGAGCACAGTCACATTTTAAAAACTGCCATAAAATTTCCCACTTCTAAAATTATCTCCTTTTCCAGATCTTTTGGGGGATGGGGTAAATGGGGAAGTGGGAAATAGCTTTGTTATAGCACGAAAACTCCTGAAAAAAATAATTGGGATCTATACAGTTGATCTCCACTCTGATACTGATGCTGGCAATTTCTGTTACCAGCATCAATAATACTAAGTGGTTAAACCCAATAGAATAGATCCTTCCATTTTTATATCTTGGGGGGAAGATCTGGCTTTTGATATAAATGAACCCATGTCCAAATCTCTTTAGCACACAGAGACAGTGTGATGTGTTCAGGCTGCTCTTTCTGACTTCTCCAGGTCAGAGACAATGACCTACCTCCCACAGAGAAACCAAAAATATGGGAAATGACATGTACCAATGACGATAAATGACCACAGCATTCAGGCTAGCTCTTCCTTGGGAAAACAAAGAAATCTGGCTCTTTCAGAGAGGCTGGTGCAGAAGCGCGAGATGAATCAGACGTTGGGAGGACACCGATGCAGCCTAAAGCAACACAGAAGCGAGAGACTGAAAAATGGAAGAGGTTATTTCAGATCACGCTCCATACCGCCAGCTCAGGAAAGGCTTTGCTGACATTTCTGTTCCTGCTGGGTGTGTCGGGAGGACAAAGGGGATCTCGGCGGCCACTGAAGTGCTCATGCGGCATGAAGTAATCTGAGTTCAAAGCATGAAGCGACCGGTGAACGCTTCAGGCAGGTCCAGACAGCTGTGCTGTCTTGCTATCGCTGGCCACGGCTGAGACACGTTAACTCGAGGAGTGCCTACTTTTCAATCAAAATGCCACAGCCATGAGATGCAAAACTGATTTAATATAAACTGCTGATTAAAGGTTGTGTAAAAATACTGGTAATTTAGCTTTGTCCTGGCAGGATCAATCAAGTACCTTCTGTCCTCTGTTTTGCTAATACCAACTTTTCATCCTGTTTCGATGATTTGTGGCTTTTGTGCCTATATGTAATCCATATCGAATTTGTACCAGAGGGCAATCCGGTCTGGCAACAAAACCATTCTCCTGTGCAGAAATTCATAAAGAATAATCTTATTACAATAATTCGTAAAGTGCCCTCAGGAAAGGTGCTCACAATGCCATGACATTATAGAAACAATATACAATCGGATACATTATTTTCAAAAAAATCTTCCAAAGCAAAATGGAAAATATAAAAGGAGGGGAACAACAAATATAAAGGCAAATACTGTCAAGTCTAACAACAGTCAAATTAATTATGGAACGCTTTTTAATTAAGTCTTGGAGTGCTCGTAAAAATGAGGGGGCAAACTGGCAGGAGTATCTTGGAAAAGTCCCGAATTTTCTAAGTTCTACCAAAGTAAATACACCATCCACAAGCTCGGTGTTTGAAGATGAAATAACCATGAATTACTGTGAGGTATTTTACTAAGGAAATTGAAAAAATACAACATCCAAAAAACCACCATGACCCACAATTCACTAAAAGGAAACAACATAATACAGTGGCTATGTATATCCACTGACCTTTAGTGTCTTGTTTTTTATATTTATAAAGAAAACAATCTTTCTCCTCCCTATTGATCCCAATTTTTTTTAATATATATATATAACCTATATAATATATAGTTTTATATATATATAAATACTCATACACGCTTATGTATATTTATTTCAGGGTCTTATTAGATTTCAGAGTCAGATTTTTGTTTTGGTTTTTTAAATGACTTAGAGAACACAATTGAGCAAAAAATCAAGTAATTGCGTGCATGCAAGCATATCTTGCCACTTGCACACGTAAATGACACAATTTGTAAACAAATGCAGAAATAGCATCCTCAAATTAAGCATCTGATCGCCCAATTAGCTTGTTCAAAGAAAATCAGATAATAACTTTCGGTAGCTCCTACTATAAATTTTACTTCTCAGTACTACATTACTGAATTCAGAGTGTACATTCTAAACAACTGCATTGTTATTTTGTGCTTTTACACAGGCATAAGTAGCAATGCATACTTAATAAAGCTACCAAGTGAACTTTGGACCACATTTTAGAAAGCTGTTTAGATACTTAGAGTTCCCTTATTTCAGTGAGAATGAGCCATCTTAGACAATAATAATTGTCTAACAACAATAAAAAAGAAAAAGCTCTGGTCTGATTTCAAATTGTATGAAAAAAAAATAAATCCAGGAATTTCTGGTCCTCCATGCCTCTACTGATAAGCAAAATTTTGCTTCTATGTCTTTGATTTTCTTTAAGGAGTCTGGCTTTCTTTAATAGGCAAGTATTGTTTAACTGTATAGATTCATAGCCTAGTAAATCCTCACTTCATTTTCAAACTGAAGGAAGTTTTAATTAATGGTAATTCAATACAAGTTGAGACAGAACACCATCTTGCCGCATTCTGCTGTATACCTTCTAATGGACAAAGAAACCAAAGCACCCAAATCTATCCAAGTATTGCAAGTAGAGAAACTTGTTAATTCGTACATCAAAAGGAGTTAAGAAATGGACTTTTACCATAAGCATGTTGTTCCTTTGCTGTTGTACTTTTTTGAGATGACATGTGAAAAGGGGGCATTTTCCTTTTCTCTACCAATTTTTTGCGTCAAATAAATCTTAGCAACTTTAATAGGGAGGAAAAAATAAGCTGAGCAAACTATTATCTTAACAACAATCTCTCAAATAAGAGAAAAGGAAGCAAGAGCAGAACTGCTGGGCTGGATCATGTCCCTGAATAGGTATTACATATAATCCTAGTGGCCACATTTACCACTTCTTTATAGGCCTCCTGCAGCAACAGCCGTGCTGGTCCAACTGTTCATCCTCCCTCAGAAATGGGAGAGCGCTAATAGCTACTGGACCCCCATTATATTCTTAAGGGTTTCAATCAAGCATCACTGAATTTCTTCTCTCAGCTTCTTGTGACAATATCTGCTGGTGACTTTCCATTGCTGCTTTTCTTCCTCTAGAGGATCAACATCCAATTTGGTACTTAAATTACTTTGTTCCACTCCACTGGTCTGTGCCTGGTTTAAAAATCTTCCAGAAGCACTGCTTGTCCTTCTTGCAAATTCAGACTTTGCTTTTCTCCTATAAACAAACAAATGAAAATCCCAACTCCTCCCCACATCCCCTTTCCAAAAATATAATATAAACATGATCCTTTGTATCAGGAGAATTATTTAGCAGTCTCCAGTCTTGGTACAGCTTTTGTTGAGAAAACTGTAGTTTATATGACTCTGAAGTGTTTATTAGAAAGCTTTCAAAAAGAGATCTTCATTTCAGGAAAAGAAAAATTGTTCAGTTTAGCAAATACAGACGTTCACAGCACAGAGACTGAAATGGTTAAAAATGATCCTAAGGAGCAAGTAGCTCACAGAGTTAGCAAAAAAATTAACTTTTTCCTTTCTTTTACAGAAAAACACTAATAGCTGCTCTGGTTTCCATAATTAGTACGACAGAATTTTCTTGTATGTTCTTGGTTTTGCTTTTTTTTTTTTTTTTTCTCTATTGCTCCACACAGGTTTTGATTAGTGCTTCTCCTTGGCTACAAGTGCTTCACTTTGAAAAACAAAGCTCTTTAAAAAAAAAAAAAAACCCAAAAAAACACCCACCCCAAAACCCCAAAACCCCCAACACCACATCACTGGAGGGAAAATGGGAAGTGATACAGTGCAGCTACAGCAATCTGGTTCTGCTGTTGTCATTTCCCATCCCCAAATCCTCTGCATAATTTCAATCTTTAGTCGATGAACCTTTGGCAGGCCTTCTTCCATCGGCAGGCAGTACACCACATATCTCTGTTCTCCATCCCATAGACCTTCCGACACTTTTTCCCCTCCCCTCTAGGCTTCCTGTCAGAGAGAAAGGGAAGCTTGTTAACGAGATGCTTTTGTAGCTTTGCTTTACCACCCTAAGATCAGGACAACAATCTCAATGGAGTGCGGCAGGCAGAGAACCCTTGGCCTTTCCAAGGGGTTTTGAGTCAGCTGGGAGCTGACAAAGCAGACAGACATACAGCTGTGACTCCACAGCTCTGAGGGACCCGTCCTCCTCGCCTGGCTTCTACGGCCTCTGCAGCAGCTGCTGCGCCTGCTCCTCTGCTCCAAGGGTGATGCCATCAATACACCAGGCCTGACTTCAGCCAGCACCTAAACTTGATCTAGATAAATGGTATTTCAGCCACATTAAGTGCCAAGCCGTAATGGATAGTCATAGTTATTCTACAATACAGTTCAGGTCATGCCAGGCAGAAGTCCTCTTTGCTGTAGAGCTGCGGTATAAATATTTTGCATAGCTCTGAGCAGCAGACCTTGACTGCCAGTAGGTAGCAGCTATGCAAAAGAGGGGAAAAGCTACCAGCTCCCAAGCTTGCCAGTGCTTCCTGCATGGTTTGCTCTGAGCTCACTGACTGAAAAACAACCAAGTGACTGAACACAAGTCTTAACCCTTGCCCTCATCTGCAGCACGTTCATGTGTGCTCCTTCTCTGTCATCCCCAAAGTCAGCAAGGAAGGCAGTATTTGCTTTTAAAGCTGTAGCAGTTGTCATGTTTTTCATCTTATAACCATGCTCAAAAGTTCAGAAGTTTAGAAAATGATCAAAGTAACCGTTAAAATGGAAATCTTTTTATTCAACACATAGCGAGCCAGCAAACCTGAGGAGCAACGCTACAACGAGTAACCCAATGCTCACTACAGCAGTGCCATCTGCCCTGGCATCTTTGAATCAAGTAACTGTACAGACAGAATTGTTTAATACCTGCGTTACACGCTGCGTGGCACACACCAGAATTGCCTGGTGATTCCTCTCTTGCATATCTATACATCACTCTGATTAGTTAACATTCATTAATGGGCACAATCCCTGAACTGGGAAGATCCTAAGTTTGGTTTGTAGCATATGCAATGGTCTGAGAGTCACGAAGAAAATAAAAAGCATGAAATCTCCCTTTTGTCTCATTTTAGCGTACAGTCACACTTAGGACTGTGAGAAATAAGGAATTGCTTTAATGTAAGAAATTTAGCGTCACGGTCTGATTTTTCAACGTAATTTTTTGAACACTTTCAATGTAGACTCCAGTCCAACATCAGTTAGCTTTAATGGAAGTGAATGTAGCTTGTGTCTCGGAAGAAAAGGTATAAAAAGCTTTGCTTCGATCTAATTTGTTGTAAGATATCGTTTCTTAGAATTCAGTTGAGGCCAAATACCACACTGACTGAAATGGTGCTGAACACACAAAACAGCCCAGCCTTTCAGGGAAAAAAGCAGAGCCACGTAATGCAGTTCAGGATGCTTCAGCTGAAGCAGCGAATCTGGGCAGCATTGCTTTACAGGGCAATTTAGATCTGCATCTGAACTCCAGGCATGCCTGCCATAAGGCCTGCAGTTTTGCTTCAGTCTGCCTTTTTCATTTCACAACAACTCACTTTTCCCCTGAATTCATTACCTTTGATGGTAATGAAACGCAAAACAGGTCCAGAATGCTTATTCTGAAGTGTTCTAGTAAGAAACTGCCTGACAACTGCAATCATGGTTGGTAGCGTGTTCTTTTTGTTCCTTTGGCCACTGACATCTTATTTACTAAATGCCCTCCAGGTTCTGAGGCTGCTGGTCTGTCAGCAGGAGCTAATGGTCCCATACCTCAAGCCAAACGCTACTCTAGGCGGTGATGAAAGAACTGTGTGAGACTGTTTCTGCTCTCCACTCCCTGCAGGACGATTATGAGTTGGTGAGACCTGTCAATACAGACAAAGAAACTGCTTACGAAGAACATACACATATGAATGTAGTATAAACACTTTTCCCAGAAAATGCAATTCATGATGCATGGTGGCAAGGATACCCAGGAAAGGTTATCATACAACATACAAACAGAAGTTGTAGGTCTGTTTAGAAAGATGTCCATTTAGCATTACATTATATTAGCTCCATTTTGTTTCCCTGTACTTCCAGTCATCCTAACAGAACAGACCAGAACACAGATTAGCATCGTAGCAGGTTTTAGGAAATACAGAAAATGCATTCATTCCTATTTAAGAACTCTGAATAGCTCTTATGAAAACTTCCTCCAATGTCAGCAGAGAAAATAACTGGAAAAATAAAACTCCAGCCTATGCTGAGATCAATACCAATAACCACTACGAAATAAAGGGATTTCACGCATTGCTCCTGTCTGTGACTTGGCAGTCTTTGTGGAGAGACAGCCTGGAAGAAGGGCATTTGCTGCAGGGCAGTAACATTGTGGCCCTCAAGGTTTTAATGGGAGTGCAAGGCAGCCCTTCTGATCAATGCTGCTAGTAAGATGTACTGGATTATTTCCTTTATTCTGCACTGTAAACCTTCTCAGCAGGTGTCATCCTTTGTGAATGTTCCCGAGTGAAGGGTGTTGTTTGGTCTTCTGAGACTTTTCGAAATAAGCCTCCTACATGACCCTGGGAGTTGGCAACATTATTCGAGAAATCACATAGCATAAAGCTTGGCTTTAAATAATTCCTAAATTATTTACTGCTAGGGTCTTATTTTGCTCCTGGGTGAAGGCCACAACTACTTTACATCTAAAACACAGGAAAAAAATTTATGAACACTCATTTTTTGTTATGTACAAAACATAGCAAGCTTCATTTTGGCATCTGATTCACAAACTCACTGCCTCCAGCAGCCAGAAACTGCAGATACTATCATAGTTCCCTGCATTGCTGCAGTCTCATAATATCTGGAAGAATGGCAACTGACCTGACTTCAAGAGAGTTATAGGATGTGCTTTGATTTTTTTATATAGTCTATTTTATAGCTGCTTCACAGTAACAAAAAACTAACCAAGACTTGTAGTGGAATGCAGACACATTCTCAACTTTTACTCTTGGCTGTTAACTACAGAAACTTCTGATTTAACTGCATGTGCAGCTCACACTAAACAAGTTTTGACCGTTACTGATATATCTCCAAAACCTGAAAGAATTTCCTCTCTGCCTGTTTACCCTAAGTCATGTTTTACACGTCCAGAGACGACACTAGCTCCTTCTATCCTATCATTCCAGAATAGAGGGCAGCGTGTTGTCTACTACTTTATTCCTATCTTTCATCAACCACTTACCTTGTTCTACCTAGTAACGATCAAAACACTGAAGACAAAATGCAAAATGGTAACATTTTTCTAGTCTTTGCCATTTACTACACATTGCACGGTTTTCTAGTCATCAAGAGCAACCACAGATCTCCAATCAATTCTGCTAAGATGCCTAAACATTTTAAAAAACAGAAAATTTTTATATCTACCACTACTAACTGATACTCAACGTAGTCTTTGGTTATCATTAAACAAAAAAGTACTTTGATGACCTCCTGTGTTATAAGCAATTCTCATTGCTTCCAAACACAGAACAGGCTTGAGCAGTAACTGCAGCGAACAGACTGCGCCTTCCCTCACGTTCTCCAGAGAAGGTCTCTACACCATGGTTTCCACAGACTGGCATACCAAGGCAGCTAAACTGCACCGAGGTTGAACTTCAGTATATTTTAATACACTTTGCAGCAGGTCTTAACAATACCAGTTAGCTGTACTCCTTTGCAGGCAACACCAAGAACATACTAGAGGCGGGCTTGAGAAGGCAATCCTTGCCCCTGGAGGCTTTTCATGTTTGAAGCGCTAACACAGACAATTAACGTGAAACAATAACGTGTGTTTGAAGCAAGAACCTGTTTCCAGTTACGTCTCCTAGGGGAACCTGTGGTTACAGAGATTTGTGACCTGTAAACATCAGATTATCAAATTTAAAGATACTCTCTCCTGTTCAACCTTTTTGGGTCTTATGAGCAAGCAGGTTAAAAATCAGTATCACACATTAGAGAGCATGCTGGCATTCCAGAAGACGTTACATAAAAGTGGAACTATATGGTCATTATGTTAAGTCCTCCAGTACCAAGAGATACAGACTCCACCATTGCTCATCCCTCATCATTGCTCAAATCATTGCGTCATTTAATTCACTCTGCTCATTCGTCCTCATGCTGTGCCTTATTTTTTCTCCTAGTTCAGTCTCAAGTGGTAAAGCAAACACGAACTTGTCCTTTCTGCTTCACGCGGAGAACTGCACCTACCAATGATGCACAGCTCTGCCAATACTCAACCCTCTCTTGCACTTCCCTAAGTTATTTTAGGAAAATGCTAAGAAAAAGTGTATTTTCCGTCTGCCTTGGGAATCTAACTTGATGTGTGACTCAGAGCAGAAAGTATAAGGACTTTGGAGATTCCCCTAATTCTCCTCTATCACTAAAAACCTTCTAAATAAATGCGTAGTTAGATGCTGTGAATACCCCTGAGCCTAAAGCAGCCGCATACTGAACCCCGACTGATCCAGCTGTATGTACAGCTTGTTTTGAGGCACTTAAGAACTTGCTGATAAGCACATTCATGTTCACAAAGGCCTTTGGGTACTGCTCTGCTAAAGGCTGCCTGAAAGCAAGGACTTAATGCAAGTCATGATGCCTGTCCAAACACCCCAGTTCCCAGAACAGCAAGTAGGCAGTGCTCGGTCTCATCGAAATTCAATGTCCACAAGACCCAGGGAATTACAGGCTGGTCAGTCTCACCTCTGTGCGTGCCTGGCAAGATCATGGAGTAGATCCTCCTGGAAACTATGCTAACGCACATGGAAAATCAGGAGGTGACTGGCGACAGCCAAACATGGCTTCACTAAGGGCAAACAGTGCCTGACAAATTTGGTGGTCTTCTACAACAGCATTACAGCACTGATGGATGAAGGACAAGCAACCGATGTCATATACCTGGACTTGTGCAAAGCTTCTGACACTGTCCTGCATGACATCCTTGCCTCTAAACTAGTGAGACATGGATTTGACAGATGGACCACTTGGTGGATAAGGATTGGCTGAATGGTTGCACTCAAAGATGTGGTCAATGGTTTGATGTCCAAGTGGAGACCGGTGACGAGTGGTGTTCCTTGGGGGTCAGTACTGGGACCAGTGCTGTTCAACATCTTTGTCAACAACATGGACAGTGGGACAGAGTGCACCCCTAGGAATTTTGCTGACGACACCAAGCTGAGTGGTTCAGTCAATGTGCTGGAGGGAAGGGATGCCATTCAGAGCGACCCTGACAGGCTTGAGAGGTGGAAATGTGCAAACCTCAAGAAGTTCAACAAGGCCAAATGCAAGGTGCTGCTCACAGGTCGGGGCACTCCCAAGCACAAATACAGGCTGGGCAGAGAATGGATTGGGAGCAGCCCTGAGGAGAAACGCTTGGGGGTGTTGGTGGACAAGAAGCTCAACATGAGCTGGCAACATGTGCCTGCAGCCCAGAAAGCCAATTGTATCCTGGGCTGCATCAAAAGAAGTGTGGCCAGCAGGTCAAGGTGGGGTGATTCTCCCCCTCTACTCCACTCTTGTGAAACCCCACCTGGAGTGCTGCATTCAGCTCTGAGGGCCCCAACATAAAAAAAGACATGGACCTGATGGAGCAAGTCCAGAAGAGGGCTGAGGATGATCAGAGGGCTGGAGCCCCTCTCCTATGAGGACAGGCTGAGAGAGTTGGGGTTGTTCAGCCTGGAAGAGAGAAGGCTCCAGGCAGACCTTATAGCGGCCTTTCAGTACAGAAAGGAGGCTTATATGAAAGATCGCGACAGACTTGTTAGTAAGGCCTGTAGTGATTGGACAATGGGTAATGGCTTTTAAACTGAAAGGGGGTAGATTTAGATTAGATATTAGGAAGAAATTCTTTACTGTGAGGATGGTGAGCCCCTGGACCAGGTTGCCCAGAGAAGCTGTGGATGCCCCATCCCTGAAGTGCTCAAGGCCAGGCTGGATGGGGCTTTGAGCAGCCTGGTCTGGTGGAAGGTGTCCCTGCCCATGGTAGGGGGGTTGGAACTAGATGACCTTTAAGGTCCCTTCCAACCCAAACCATTCTATGGTTCTACTTGATGATTCTATCCCACTGGTGAAAGAATAGTCAAATGTGTGCAAACCTAGAAGGCTGGGTTTTTCAGGCAGGTTGGTTTGTTTCATTTTGTTGGTGGTTTTTTTTTTTTTTTTTTTTTTTTTTGCTAAACAGCCTTATAAATGCTTTTAGAGATGTAAAGACAGTTCATATCGTTCCCTGAGCAGTTTATAATTCTGCCATCATAACTGTTTCCCAGGTTTTTGTATTGGGATTATTTTTAAATTGTACTTAAATCACTGGCATCTCCATATAATTCTCAAGAAAGTGATTTTGCATTTCTTAAAACTCTTTTAAGAACTCTCAACTCTACAGCCACCGATCAACGTTGTTGCTCGAACAAGTAAATTCAATGTGTACATGTCTAATCCTGTCCTCTTAAGTGTCTGATTTACAATGTAGCTAATTGCATTTTTAGATTCCCAACGCTCCTAGCACCAATTTCTGCTACTACACAAAAGAAGCCAGTTTGATAATTACTCCATATCAAGCCCATTGTTGGGAAATAAAATTCTCGAGGAACTTTATGGATAGCATGCTCTGTCAAGGCACTCTTGTTGAAATTGCTGCCAGCATGATGTCTTTCACTGTTAGTTTTTTCTTGATGGAATTTAATAAATATTCATTGGCAGAGCGCAGTGTAATTGATTCAGCCACTTTCATTTTTTATCAGCTCTGCAGGATGCCACAGCCTCTGCAGAAAATCTCCAAGATTTGCCAAAGGTTGACAGTAAGAAGCTTTGGAGATTCACTTGGTGAAGAGAAGGGAGGGAGGGAAATAGTATCTCCTATCGCCATGTGTAACATTCACTGTCAGTAGAAAAAAAGCTATATGGTTCTTTGGATTAGCAATGTGCCTTATATAACACACTTTAAAAATTCATATATTCATTAAGTGTAATATTAAATGAGATGTTATGATATCAAAAAGGTTTATGGTTCAGAATACCAATTTATACTCAAAAATGCTTTCCAATAAAAATTAGGATACAATACATTAATATTTATTTCTATTCATTATACAGAAGATTTTCCACTCTCATAAACAGTGATTTACATTTACTTTTAGTATTCGCCATGCTAGGCACCAGAAGCCTAATCCCTTTGAACTCTTCATAAAGGTTTTTAACTCCCCCTACAGTATCCACATCTATATTACATTACGTTTAGGACTACTGGAAGTTGATATTTAAGCAAACACCACATTTTTGCAGTACTGGTCATGAAATTAGGTCTCGTACACTAACATTTTTGAAGAAAGAGTCAGGGCTGACTCAACATCTAACACATACATGTAATATATCTTCATTAAAAAGTTGTAAAACTGCAATATGTATTAATATCAAAATGCAATATGTATTGAACACATTTTCTGTATAAAACAACAATTTTCTGCTAACAATAGGGGCTACATATATGTAACCTCTATATGTAAAAATCAGACTTTGCATTTCACCTTACTGTTTCTTTCAGTTGACTTTTAAGTATGCTTCAGACTTCCTTTAGGTAACAGCCTTACTGCTTGAAACCAATTAGCCTGTTAGCATAATGAACACCTTGCTGATTTTCCATCTAGCTTTCTGAGAAATCTCTTAGTGGCACAAAAAGGAGCATATAGTGCCAGGCTCTGCACCTATAAGAATGTTCTTTTGTAAGCATATAATTTAAAAACATATGTACTATAGATCCAATTCTCTGACTGTAGACACCGATTCAAAAAACAACTAACTGTACTGAATTAAAGAGACTGGCAAAGTGTTAAAACCAGCCATGCTGACAAACTGAGGCATATATTTATTTTGTTTCTTTTTGGTATCTGTTAAGTCGAATTTAATTCTATTGTGAGACACCGTGAAACAAAACACAAAGTCCTTTTAAACTTATTATTTTTTTCTTTCTTTCTTTTTTTGTCATTCACTTACTGGAATGCCGGTGAAGGTAACTGGAGGCGACTGCCAAGAGATGCTAAAGCTACTGCCATTGGGAGTGAATTTTGTTGAACCTGGAATGTTCACTGGAGGAGTGGCCTGTGTGAAAAGAAAATGTTATTCCAGTAAGAAGAACCATTCCTCTACCGAAGCATTTCACAGGATCTTTCGCTCCCTGAAACTGCAAACCTACAGAAGACTTTCCAAGGTGGAAACCACCTGCACGGTGACAAGCATTTTACCCTTATAAGAGGGATAATCATAGATAAGCCAGTAAGGAAGGGACATGTATGTCACTGTTCTTAAAACCTTTTTTAAAGAAAGATGGCACCTCTCACAAGAATCCATCCAAAACCTTTAAAAGTTAGATCTTACAAAAACCCACACAAAATCAAACATCATATACCAGTAACTTTCAAAATAATGCCAGCTAGCAAAAAGTCCTACAAATGACCCCCTGTTCCACAGTGATAAACAAGGCTGTATTTAGACTGATGGCAGCTGGTTTAAACAACTGAAGACCAGATAACGAGGCTTCTTGGACAACAGGGTTAATAATCAACAGTAAGGGTGGGCCATTTCTCATTTATCAGATAAATGCTTTAAGAATCATTCCAATTAAAAATGTCTTTCCTATCAAAAACAAGGAGCTGAAAATCATCACTGGGATTCAAAAAAACAGCTCTTAAAAGACTAAGCTAAAGCAAATATTTGAAGGACACCTGGACCCCTTGAACTCATGTTCTTCCCATCTGGGCTATAATATCCAGTGCTGCCCTGTGGTGCAATACCCAATAATATGAGCTCAGACCATTGAGCGTCTTTCATCTTCTGCCTTCCCTCTAGTTTTCCCACTGGGCTATGAGCCCTCAGGAATTCTTCCCTGCCCCTTTTTGAATTCCATTTAATTTACAGAGTCAGGAAATTCATACCCTGCAGTTACCCTGCCTAGCAGGAGCAGGAGCAGCCACTATGAACACAGGCTCTCTTTGACTCCTGAATTTCAAGCTTTCAACACAAAAAAAGGCTCCTTGGTTTAAACTTACAAAGAACTAGCTATTAGAAATTAGCTTTTACTTCTGCCCTTCAGTTGCCTGCACGTGGTATTTAAGTGGCAGTTGTGTTTGAGGCTGCTGAAGTTGTCTCACCGTTTCAAGGAAGAGAGTGCTTCCCTGAGCCACCAGGCAGAGAGGAGTGATGAAAAACTACAACTTGATAGTCCTATTAAAGATCATCTTCAGAGTAAACAAGCGCTGAAGCAATCCCCTGGAGTCCCTCCAAGGAAAAGAAACAGAGACCACTGGATGCCTCCGTCTATGACAGCGATGCTCTGCAGGCTGCAGAGCCTGCTGATAGCTCCAAGAGAACCCACACAGACATGTGAAGCAAATGTCCACTGAGATCCATAAAACATAAAAACCTCACTGAAAGGCATCGAGAAAAATTTGGCAACTCCAGATGGTACCAGTAGTGCTTCATTACAACCCTGTTCAAATGGGAAGGAGTGAATGACCACAGCACTTCTGCCAGAAAGAACTGGAGGCAGCTGGGCTGGCAGTGAGGCAGCACTGCCTCTGCTCAGATCCCATCAGGGTATCAGCTCAAAGCCGAGCTCAGCACAGTGTCTTCCTCAGGTATTCAAATAAGATCCGCAGTGGACACCCCAGACGCTGAAAGAGCCCCCCTGTAACTAAATTTTAACAGGTACAGGCACTCGTTTCATAACGAAACATAAGAAGTTTAAATTGCTGTCATTTTCAGTTACCCAAAATACTGTGGTGCTCAGCTCTTTTTTTTTTTTTTTTCTCAGTGTCTAAATATCTTGCCTCAAACATGATCAGATTTAGACAATCACCTTGTTCATTTGCTTCCCAGATGTGCATCTTCACTCATCAAGCACAGTTGCCTTTTTCACACTGACGTTTTGGATGATCTCTTCCATAAAGCAACACTGTAACATTACAACAAACTGAAGAGTTTCTATACCCCGATCTCACTTTGCTTAGAGGCCTCCATCTGATTTCCAACCAGAATATATTAGTGGATTATTTATAATTATTTATTTGTGCCAACATTGCCCTTACATCTGAAATAGCATGTGCTTGTCCTATTCCCTTACCATGTTTGTCCTCTCACTTTCTCCCCAGGCAGCAATCCCAATCTCTCCTTGCTCCTGCTTTGCCTGAGCTTTCAGTCCCTGGGCTGGAGAGGCTCTCCATGTCCTCCCTCTTCACTGATCACCTTCTTTCCACCCCTTCTAACTGAAGCCCATTGCCCTTGAACTTAGTTGACCAGAACTCTACTCAGGATCTCAGCTGAAGTTATCTTGGGGTCTTGTCCAACAGCATTGAAAATCCCTGTCTCTTCCAGATATTGATTACCCAAGAAAACTGACCTTTTTTTCCCCTTCACAGCTCTATTGTTGTTGGCTCATAGTCATTCTGTGCTTGATTAATGAATATAGGTTTCCTCCTCACATAATTTTCTAACTACCTCAAGTTTATAGCAGAAAAATCTCGTTAGTTCCTAAGATGCAGCACTTTGCGTGTTCTGTCATTAAACTGCATCCAAAACCTATTATTCTGAAGATCACCCAGCCATGTAAGCATGATATATAAATCTCTGTACTGCTGACGTCTCCTGACTTCATTATCAGGAAAGTTTATGACAGTATTTGTGTAGCACCAAAATGATTAAATGAAACTGAGATCAGGCCCAAACCCAGGTTTTCATTCAACTCCACTAATAACATTCAATAGCCCTTTCAAAGTAACTCTCTGCTGTTCTCCCCGACTCCCCAGCTTCCTCTCCTACACTAAATTTATTCTCTAGCCCAAGAAATACTGACTATATGTTTTAAGATCAAATGCTCTCCTCGAATCCGGAGGGGTTTGTTCTGTACTGCTTCTTTGTTGTTTACAAAGCTACCCTGTCCAAGGAACATGTTAGACTGTTCTAGTGTAATCTTCCTTTCGGGTTCCTCCATTGCAGTTCACCTCATTTGCTGTACTTTCCACAGTTTCTTCGATTATTCTTCTAAATCCTTCCTCATCCACAGGACTGGGTCAGACAAGTGTCAGGACTTGCCTGCTCACTTTCCCTTTATATCTTTCTTACCGCAGGTATTATAATTGCCATGTTCCAGTCATACGGGAAATTGCATCCAACAGATCTGTTTAGGATTCTTGTGACCCAGCTTTGGGTTCCATAGTTTTTCCCTTTTTTTAACAGGTATCCTGGGATGAACATTATTCAGCCTCCCTTATCCAAATTCCTCGAGCTGTGAATTTTGCCTCTTCCCTCCTAATGAAGTAATTTCAACGTTCATGCTCTCATCCGTATGAGAGATTGTCTTCATCGCTACATTCCCATTCAATACTTTGTTTCTGTTTTGATACAGATAATATTCAAAAGTAGAAAAAGTTTTGAAATTCTGGACATGGCTCGCTCCAGCAAGCAAACTGCAGGAAATATGGTGGTATTAAAGATGCCGTCATCATCATCTCTTCTATTCTCTTTTACACAACAGATTAGTCACAAGAATGTTTAAATACTGTGAGTGAAAGCTGGAATCAATTCCTCCTCTTGCTGGTGAGAGGCGAATCTCCACCTTGCCTCCTGGAGAGTGCTCTTCTTTCTGGGCTACAGGGACCCTAGCACAAGATGCCATGGACCTGCTCTGCAGAAGCTGCCTCCTTTGCAAGGACAATCTGAATGCCTGAACAGGGACCCCACCTCCCGCTTCCAATTAGAAAGCCTTCAACAGTGTGGACTGTCACTCCTTGCTGATGAAATGAAGTATTGAAACCAGAGCAACTTGAAAAGGAGACAGGGCTCAGACACCTGTAGTCTCATGTCATGGAATACATCAATTCAAATCCAATTCAAATAGCCTAAACATCTGAACTAGGATTTCCTTAGGCAAGTCCTTTACTCAAAGGCTTCTTATAAAAAAAGATTGAGTGAGCCTCCAAATTGTAGGGAGGGCGGTCACGACTGTAAATCCTAAATGAAGCGAGACTCTTTTCAGCAGCTTAGACTTGCTGCTGCACTCTCTGAGAGGCAGGGTTTAAGCTAGACTGAGAAGAAAGCCTTTCTCCCAGCTAGCTTGATCAGTCCTCAGGTTGGTGTGCTACCTGATGTAGCTCCCACCTGAGATGCCAAGCCTCCACCCATGCTTTCTGTCATGCACAAGAGTCTAAACAAGCCTGTGAATTCTGTGTAGTTTCCTCTGCCCTTCTAGTGGGTCTGCTCCAGATGCACAACAAAAAGGTTTCATCTGCACAAAGCTGTATACGAAAATTATTGCATCTGATAAATTTAAGAGAGTTCAGTTCTCGGCTGCATACACAGGTCATGGACCACACTACTTCAAAGCCTCTATTCTTCTTCTCTCATATGGTATCCAGACCAAAATATGTCAAATTTTAGTGCACTTTTAAAATTAATGCTTTCTGTCCAAACTTAGTTGGAAGTTTTTGGAACAGCACATTTTGGATCTGATTGGATTTTTGCCATTGGCAAAGCATTACCTCTAAGAGGAGGAGGATACCACATATGCCTTTTCATTCTTCCTGCTCTACTTCACATAAGCAAACTGACATTTCACACTGTACAAATAAAGGAAATTAATTGTTCCTGGGACCCCTTGGGTACTTGCCTACAGATATCTGCAGTACAAGCAGAGCTGAACTGAAGACTCTGGGGATTCGACTGGCTGAACGAGAATTTTTACAATGCAGGAGACCACATCTCAGCATGTCACCTTGGGCCCCTGTTATGGTCAGTGGAGAATTAACTGATGTAGGCAGTGGGATACACAGAGCAACTCTTCCCAACCTGAAGTATGCACCTATGTGTGGCTGGATAAACAGCACCCAAAATCCACCAGATATGGTGGGAGCACAAAGAAACAAATGACTAGCTCAAAAATGGACATCTGCATTTAAATAAGATGAACCCCTTGGGCTGCCCTGAAAAATTTTCAACCCAAAAAACTAGACTTGGCTTTTTAAAACCCAAAAAATGTGATCTGACATTTCTTCATGCATTAATGACATTAGAGTAATCAATGGAGATCACTCTCACTAGTGTTACCTGGTAAGCGTGGTCCGTGTGTACGAGGTAGAGGTTGGTAGGAGCTGAGCGGCTCAGAGGTGTCATCAATTTAGTCTCAGTTTTGGCACAGGAAGTTTCAGGACGGATTGTATCTTGGGTGGGAAAGGAAGGAGGAGATGCTAAAGATGGAGAGACTGGGGAAAGACTGCTTAAGCCATCTGCTACCGAGTCCGTGTTGAGCCTGATTTCTGTATAGTAAAAATCCTCCTCTCCATCACTGTAGTCAGACTCTCCTGCGCGTCTGTATCAAAATAAATAATTGAAGACCGATTAAATGAAAGCAAGAACCCCAAGGTAAATTTAAGTTGTAGAAAAATGCACAAATATATTCATACTATTAATAAATTAGTATTCCCAGTTTCAACCCTACCTACTTTATCAGCATTCTGGCTGCAGGGAAAGGGGAGAGGAAAAGAAAGTCATGTAAGTCTGAGAGGAAAAGAAGTAGGATTAGAGGGTTTCTTCTCCTCTCAGTGTTTTGAGAGAGATTTTCTCTGTTCCTGATAGCCTCACCCTTCAGAGCCTAAGCCCAACAGCAACTACTATGACTTTGCAAGACTCTCTGGAGATCCACACCAGAATACTTCCTCATAGTCCCTTTAATTTTTAAGCACTGTGTAACACAGACTTACACAACAGAGATGTATGTCCACATACCTAACAGGTGAAGACCATGAGTCTCCACTGTAACTACATGAGACAGTTAGGTTACTCAGCATATTGCACAGGAGATTTCAGTTGCAAAGTAAAGCTCTGAAACAGGCTTATGTTATACAAAATTCATTCACTTTTGCTTCTAGTCCAAGTAACATACACATGGAATTGCAGCTTCAGCTTCTTTGTCTTAGGTGTTGGGGTTTTTTGGTGTTATGGTGGGGTTTTTTTGGCATGGACTCGGAACCATCACAAGCACCTGATGTGAAACAAGACTAGTGAAACCAGCTACTAAGAAGAAAATTAACTCTATCCTAGCTGAAACCAGGACAAAAGTATTCACGCAAGACCCTGAAATGTGCCATCTTTCACACAGCATCAGCTTGGATGTGATGTGCAGATAGCACATACAAAGTAAATGCCCGAGTTGTGCAGCTGTTAGGGAAGTGCAGTGTGAGCTTCACAAAAGTTCAGGAAAGAAAGTGCCTCACCGCTGGAAGACATTCTCATTCGCCTTGACGCACTACTCTGCAATTTCCTCAGAAACCTAAGGACCTGAGACAGAGAAGCCAAGGACAATCCAGTTCCTCCCCCCAGCCAAGTGTAACTCCTCCCTTTCTATACCAAAATCCTTTACACTTCCAAAGAGACTGCTCTCTTACCCAAGGTGAATGTTCCGTATGTGTTTCTGAATCCCTGCAGCTGTGCTCAGTACCTTCCCACAGTTTTTCCACAGGCATTTGAACATCACCTTCATGGAGTTCTGAAAATTATTAATAAAGCAACATTAGCTGTAGGAAGATAGAAAGAAAACCAAACCACCCAAAACAAATACACAACTACAGAACACTGTGAAGGTTCAGAGCCTCTAATTCCGAATTTGTAATGATGTAAAAGTCTGTCCACCAGTGTCATCCTACTGAACACAACAGAATCCCAGTGAAAAGCTGCAGGAACAGTTTGTGACAAAATATCTCTCTCCACTCTTTTTTGCATGGCTTTTTCATTTGCCAGTTCCAGTTCTGTCTCCCCACTAAAGAGGCAGATGATGTATCAACTTCGTACATTTCTTTGGAGTCTTTCAAAGAACAGCTGATGAGGACTTCTCATTTAATGCAAGGCATCTTCTTTAATTAGGATCTTCCTAAAGCTCTTGTGAAATTTCTGCTTGTGAATTTTGCAAACACAAAAAATACTGTGCCAGAAAACCGTAGCTTCTGCTATGACAATATTCACCCATAAGTTGCCAAAACCTGCTTTTATTTCATTCAGACGCTGCTTTGACCCTCACTTGGACAAGAGAATGAGAAGCTATCTGGCTGTGTTCAACATTTTTAAAAGGATGTTTGTATAATCTTATTTTAGTATTCTTGTTATATTTTTTAATGTACCTTCACTGGCCTAAACTGAATTGTCATTAATTTAGACTACAGCCAACAAGGCTATAACCAGCCCAATGTTTAATATTTTGAAGACTCAGGAGAAAAATAAAAGCACACTATATGGCAACAAACAACACCAATGTTGCAGAACTGTATAGATTTTTTAAAAGCTAATTTTACCCCCCAATTAAACCTACTTTATAAATTTTAAGTAAAAAAAAAATAGTATCTAAATAATTTGTACATGTCAAAAATAATTTTCTCTACTATTACAGAACACAATATTACAGAAAACATGAGGAAGAGCTTCAAAATACTGTCTTCTTATCCTATAATTTTAGTTACATGTAAGATTAAATGAATATATTAATACAAAGCTCAACTGAAAAGGGAATAAGCACATCCTTAGAGTCAAGTATAGGCTTCACTGTGTCTTGAACAAAAGTTGACTTGCTGCTTTCTTCAATTTGGATCCTTTGCAACTGCATGCCAGTAGACAGTAAGTTTCAGCACTTGCTACAAAGACGATGATTAGAATGTAATTTCAAAAATCTCTGCTGATGTGCTTTTTAAAATACAAGTTGATTGTAGTAGCATGTTCTCATAGTTACTTGGCATTATAGCAACTCCTGTTTGAAAGTAGGGATGCTAAGGGCTTTCAGAGTTGAGGTACCTGATCGTATCGTTTGTATGAAAACCTTCTGCTTTGGAATAAGTTACACATAAATTCCCTCTATAGTTTTTTGATCTGATAATACAACTACCATTCAAAAAGATACAGAATTCTTCTTTTCCTGAAGTTAAATATAATCTACCTAGCAATTTTGATAGATACATTTCTTACTTTTATAATACTAAACACTACCATCAGCTCAAAACCCCAGAACCAACCATGAACTATAGCAACAAGAAGACCACCATGCTTATCATTTACATCTCAGGAATTCTGGTACGACATCATGAACACCATATGCATCTTCAAGAACACAGAATGATTTAACATCAATCTCCAGTTTGATGGTAAAACCAATCTCCTAGCTCCACTGAGTTTTTGACTTTATTGCCAGTGCTAGTGAGTCTGCAAAACCCCATGTACTTAAACATAACCAAATGAAATCTCACCCAGTAGAAATAAAGAACATAAATCATGCTTCCACTTCTGACTAGTCCAAAAATTGCCTCATCAGGCTTAATGTTTTATTTAAGAAAATAATGGAACATAAATGGCTTGGTGAGGAATAACTATGTTAGTGGAAACTTTTAAGCAAACAACTTTCTTAACAGGAAGTGGTTGCTAACATGACATTTTCCAAACATGAAATGGAAGAAACTTTAATGAGTAAAAGTAACATTACCGATCACTCTATTTTCATGTTTATTCCTTCTGATTTTTGCAGCCCTGAAGAAGAAATAACCTGAACATTTTTATTTCAGCTTCTAAAGGTGTGAAAGGTAAAGTACCACACTGGGGCCAGAATAAAAAAGCCTGCAGGAAATGCAGTTCATTTATAAAAAAAAGTTCGGCGGGTAATAATATTTATCTAAATTAAACATTTGCCCTACAGAGCAAAATCCCTGCAAACCAGAACAGAAAGTGTAACAGATCTGTGGTGGGTACAAAAATAGAAATATTCAATGACAACTTACAAAACAATAAAGATGGCAACTGCAAACCCATCTGTCTCACCACAGCTGAGCAATAAGAGTGATGCTAATAAGCTGAACTTTAAGAAATAAAAGGCAAACCAGCACACTTCTGCATTCCCACTCCTCCTGTCCCACACCTGCTAAAATTCCCCCTGTCTTTAGGTTAACAGTCAACTCTAACTTCTAGTTTAATATAACAAAGGTGTTCTCCAAAATATTTGTTTTCCTTTTTAGCAAGAAGCACAAACATTTTACACCCCTCTCCAACAAGCAGGGGCAGAACAGTGTAGCTCAGCAAATAAGCAACACCTGGAGCAAAAGGATAAATCTGAATAGGTTTAAACAATCATTAAAACTTTTAGCTGGTGATGAAGCAATTAACTGTCTCAGACTGAGCCAGAAACAAAGTCACTAAGGAGAATAAATTCTCCAGTTTTTCTCCTTACAAAAAGCCCTTTTTCATCTTGCTACGTAAAATCTGTCCTCTTGCGTTGGGGAGGGAAGGAAACTTGGACTACTGCCATCTCTTTGTTTTCTTCTTCAAGAGAAGCTTGCTTACTAGCGTAATGGTGCTTTTTTGGTGTTAGTTTCAGATATTTTTTTTTTTAATGCTATGTTTTATTTAGTCTGCTTTTGCACTCCTACCAAGGATAAATTTGGCCACTGCTAATACTGTATCAAAAGCCATCAGGTCTGATCCCTCTCTCCTTTTTTCATTCCGTATGTTTGCACAGAGAAAGCTTCACAGTATTAAGGTATCTGACATGCTGTCAGACAAACAGCACTTTCAGGGAACAAGAAGTATTAAGGCCACATCCAGTTTCTGTGATGACATGTATAAGCTGCCTGTTGCATCCTGCATACAAAGAATTTGCCAAAGTAAGACAGAAATCCCTGGAATGGCCAGAGGCAACACCTTCTGGAAATCACTCTAGTGTTTTCTGAGCAGGAGGCTCTGTAGAACCTCACCATCTGCCCGCAAATATGTGGTGCTGATGGCAGCATGTGTGTGCAGTAGGTGACTAGGTTGAGTGAGACATAGTGGCTAGGCTAAGCACCTATGTTAACTGGATGCCAAGGAGCGATACACATACAGAGCTGTTTGGGTGACCTGTTCCCTTCTCACAGTAAAATAAGTCTACCAACATCCTATTTGCCCATGGGTATGGAATTTAACATGAGGCTAACCTTCCTCTTCCTAGGAATGGGCTCATCAAAGAGAAGGTTGCTTGTTTCAGCTTCATCAATACCATCATCTGGCTGGGAAGGTGTCCGAAAAGCTTTGAAGCTATCAGCTGACAGAGGTGGAGATGGGGTGGATGGGTTGGACTGGTCACTGGGAGCATTCCAGCTCCAGTATCCACTGCTGCTGGTACTAGAAGGCACAAATCCTCCTTCTTTCCAAGATCCATTCAGGGATTCTGTCAAAAATAACAACAGCCATTATTACAACAGTTTTGTGCTTGGGCTAAGTAGCAATTTTATCTAATGCTTAGATGCCACGTTGGTAATGAACTGTACGTTCAATAAAGGAAACCAAAAGCACTGGATGTAGAGAGAACAATCATATCTATGCCACTGCACACAAACAACATATTCCACACTTGATTTTTCAGTTGTGTTTTTTTCTTTTTTTTTTAAACAAGAATTTTTCTAAAAAGAAATGCTCAGTTTGGAAAAATAACTTGTTCTGGAGCATAAACCACAATAAGCAGTCAGATCTTGCATGCATGATTAAGGTAAAGCATTCAAATACATCCTCAACTTTCAACAGGAAGACATGACTGTGGTGAGGCATCAGAGCAAGTGCCAAGCCACCACGTGGCCAAGAGGAGATCCCCTGGGAAGGGGACATACACTCTGAGCCTCAGGACACTCAGATCTACAAAAACCTGATCATCTTCCCATTACTAAAAACATCAAAGAAAACCATTACTATACTCTTAACCGCCTTCTCAGAATCTCCCAGCACACTTACCTCTGCCTCATCTGAATCTCTAAATGAGGTACCATGTACCCTTGGAAAGATACCCCTTTTTCTTCATACAGGTGTATCATTAGGCATCTGGTTTCAGAAGTGGGATGCATAGATGCTGGATCACCTCCATACCTGCTCGTTGGAGGAACCCCCTCCTCACTGCAGCACTTTCCCTGACATTAGGTGGTAAGCAAACACTCGAACTAACAGGTTACTCTACAACGTGGTGAGTGGGAGTAACAGCACTGCTTTCACAGTCTGAGGCACAGCTTGAGCCATGTTTCATGTGCTGAGGTCCTCAGCATTAGACATTGACACACCACTCTTCCCAGTCCCTAAAGGGCTTTTGGCAGGAGAGGAGTACATAGGTCACCAGCTCGGCAAAGGTACGGCCCAAGCGTGTCCAATGGTGCAACCATGGGTGGCTCTGCCTGAAGCTTCAGGTTCTCACAAGAGCCTGGGCACGTGCTCAGGGACGGTTTAGGTGCGGTTTCGCCCTAACTCAGGCATTGGAAGCTTTTCCCAATGACACTATAGGTGCCCAAGTACTGTGCAACACCAGACTTCGGGAGTTGGCAAGCAAGTAACATCTTATCGTTCATGAAAAGTTATTTAAGTGTGAGACTGGAGTCTTTTCAAGTCAGTGCCTGCCTTTAAGAGTTCTGCAGAAGTCACTCCTTCATTCCTTCTCCATTTCTTACAGACAGAATTAACTCATGACATCAGCAAGAAAATAATGTCAACCACTTGCTACCAAAAGCTTAACCCCAAACCAGTCAATTTTTACTATTTTCCTCCTAATGCAGTTGGGTTTAGATGAAACCCTTAACAGTTAACACGAGCTGCTCACAAAACAGAATGCAGTGCTCCATCACATAAGCACATGCATAAAAATACCCCCTTGCACAGGCAGCAGCCAAGTCCCTGCACTTACTGATCAGGGCCACAGAACATAAATGGAATCAACCCTCCCACCCCCCCTAGTTTTCTCTTTGGAAAACAATATATACATTTCCAGTAGCTAATAAATTAACATATGAGAATGTCATGTTTTGGTTCATGATTACAGCCTTCATGTGGCTGTAATGGAGGTGGGGTTTGTTTCTTTTACATATTTGTGCTTTAGTCTTGTGCCAAAGCCAAGAAGTACATCTGGTATCAACTTGTGACCTTAGCATAGCTTAACATTTCCTTTTCTTCAGAAAAACAAAGGAAACAGCACTCCTTCAACTACTATTTTCCGACACATTTATAGCGGTACTTTGTATTCTCATGGTTTACAGCTTTTCCCCACCTTGCTGAAGGAACAGATGTAAATCAAGAACATTTTTAAAGTAGTATGGAAAAGACTGAATGAGACTGACAACAGGAAAAACAACAAAAACTAGTTCTGGTTAATACTAACAAATCTGTCCATGTAAACAAGTTTAAAATATAAATAAATGTAATTTACTTTTATTTTGGGGCTCTTTTCACATTGCTGGAGTTGCATGAAACTGAACCAGACCAAATATTACTCAGCTGCAGTGAAACAACAGCTAAACTCTGATCCAGTTTATATAGGTGATCATTCCCAGTAATTCCAGCACAGATCACATTTTAATATTAATGCTAATGTTTTGGGGCTTTTTTTTTTTAACTTCTAGGCAAAATTCCATTTGTATCAACAAATGTTCCTTCAACTATACAGCTACTTACTGCCCTTCTTTGGAAAAGAATGTAGAATTAATTATTAGTCCATTTGTGGCTCCTATTACTAAGATCAGAGCCCAGCTTTACAACACCGAATCAGCTTTAAATTATCAAATCTTACTTAAGTCTTCAGTATGTCTTCACTCAGGCAAAACTAAGATATTCAGGGAGAAAGTGCCCAACAACAGCTTCCAAATCTTGTCTGTGATTACCAAAAACACATGAATTACTTTTTCAGGCTAGTCTTCCCAGATTTTGGGAAACAAGCAGGCAAGCTATGTGAAGAAATATCAAAGAACACTCAGACTGCACGAAGAAATATCAAAGGCAGTTAACAGCTACCATTTACCTATTAAAAATTCAAAAGGGCTTGTTCGGAAGATTTTTTCCAATCGACGGCTGCTAGCTAATATGCACTGCTGCTCCTGACAAGTGTCATCTGCTCAAACTGCCTGAGGTGGCAGATATTGCCTTGCCCCACACCAGAGCAGCTCCCTGTGACCAGGGATGCAACGTGGGACAGGTGTGTTCCTTGGCATTGTGGGTTTGCATGGCAAGGTTTTGGTAGTGGGGGGGGCTACAGAGGTGGCTTCTGTGAGAAGAGCCAGAAGCTTCCCCCATGTCCAATGGAGCCAATGTTAGCTGGCTCCAAGACAGACTTGCCGCTGGCCAAGGCCGAATTAATCAGTGACGGTGGTAGCGCCTCTGGGAAAGCTTATTAAGAAGGGATGAGGGAGGCGGGGGGTAGGGTGCTGGGGGGAAACCTACACCAGAGAGAGAGAGGAGTGAGACTACGTGAGAGCAACAACTCTGCAGACACCCAGGTCAGTGCAGAAGGAGGCAGGAGGGGCTCCAGGGCCGGAGCAGAGGTTCCCCTGCAGCCCATGGTGAAGGCTACGGTGAGGCAGGCTGTGCTCCTGCAGCCCATGGAAGTCCATGGTGGAGCAGATCTCCACCTGCAGCCCATGGAGGACCCCATGCCAGAGCAGGTGGGTGCCTGAAGGAGGCTGTGACCCCATGGGCATCCCACGCTGGAGCAGGTTTGTTGGCAGGACTTGTGGACCCATGGAGAGAAGAGCCCATGCTGAAACAGGTTTGCTGGCCGGGCTGTGACCCCGCAGGGGACCCACGCTGGAGCCGGCTGTGCCTGAAGGATGGTACCTGGTGGGAGGGACCCACGCTGGGGCAGTTCGTGAAGAACTGCAGCCCGTGGGAAGGACTCATGTTGAAGAAGTTCATGGAGGACTGTCTCCCATGGGAGGGACCCCAGGCTGGAGCAGGGGAAGAGTGTGACGAGGAAGTTGCAGCAGAGATGTGTGATGAACTGACCATAACCCCCATTCCCTGCCCCCCTGCGCTGCTCTGGGGGAGGAGGTAGAGAAATCAGGGATTAAGTTAAGACCGGGAAGAAAGGATGGGTGGGGGGAAGGTGTTTTTCTGATTTGGATGGTAATAAATTAAACTAATTTTCCCAAAGTTGAGTCTTTTTTGCCTGTGACAGAAATTGGCGAGTGCTCTCCCTGTCCTTACCTTGACCCACAAGCCTTCCATTACATTTTCTCTCCCCTGTCCAGAGGAGGACAGGAGTGATAGAGGGGCTTTGGTGGGCACCTGGCATTCAAGCAGGGTCATACCACCACACTTGGCCACTCCAAATCCCTGCCTGGCAAATCAGCACAGATCCATCTTCATCTGTGGTTTCGGCTGTGAGGTGAGCAGCTGGAGAGCAGGTATGTTTTTACCTTTCCCTTTCCCTTCAACACTGGAAAGCACACAAACAGGAGCCATGTGTGTTCATGGCCAGAATTCCAGCTAAATGGATAAAGCTTAGATTTTCTGGAAAAAAATGGAAAACACACACTATTTGTTCAAAAATCTTTAAAGCTGGAACATACGGTACAAATTCCTTTTAAGAACGTCATTCAGTAGATCACCCCTGCTTTCATGAAGAAACGCAAAGACTACTTCCCTACTCATTTGCATCTGTAAGTATTCCTCAAAGTCCTCAATATTATTTACAGTAGAAGGGCATCTAGTGTCTATTTAACAGTTACAAATGAGTAAGAAAAGCCAGAAGCATACAAATAATGCTGAGATATCCTAACAAGGGTGTTCTAAATTAAATAATTCCTTAAAATCTAATGCTTTTAAGAACTCTTGTTTTTAAGCACTTGTTTAAAAACACTTGTAACTCCAGTCAAGATTAATTACATTAACGCATAGATTAATTATACTTCATTAGCAATTTCATTATTACGGCTAACTTTATATTTATTTTTATTTGTGTGTCTTCTGCTATATCATGAATGGTGTAGCCTTCTAAAGGGATTACAGATTTGATGGTAGACCATCAGAGAGTTACAAAGGGCACAGGAACTGAGGGTCTAATCCTGCATCAGCAGAAACAGACCTGTTGCTGTACAGACCGCTACTGCACTGCCTCTCAGTTGAGGGCTGTGATCTGCAAGTGCTTTGCCTCATCATATTGTTGCGTAAAATCTGATCTGATTTCCATGGGCTGGGGACAAGAACAACTGCTGTCACGTTTACTGTATATGTGCAAAAGCAAATAAGCTGTTGGGAAAATCAGCTTTTCAGTGAGGTCAGGAGACCTTCCGCAGCACTCATCTCCCATTTATGAAATGGGGTATCTCAAGTTTCATAAACTGGAGCTACTCTACAGTTACAGAAAAGGTTTCTTCTCGTTTCTGCCAATGCTTCACCAAAGACCGGCACTAGGTCAGAGCAAAGCTCAGTATGCTGGTCACTGCCAGAAGACAGCCACTCACCCTTTGTCCTCCACCACAGCCACAACTCCTGGAAATAAGCCCCCACGTACACAGCCCTGGCACCCCTCCCCTGCAGCCCCTGCCCAGGCACTCCTCGGAAGGCTTACCGTTGGGTCGGACAGGAGGGCTGCGGACCAAAGGGCTGGTGGATAAACTGGTGAGTACCATAGCTGCTGTTACTTTATCCATGTCAAGTTCTTCTGAAGATTTTCTGAAACAGTGAATGGGAGACAGGAAACACATCAGCAAATATTTAACCTTTTTTTAGTAATTTTTTTTTTTAATACCAGCCCAAACCCTACATCAGCATGACACAGTAGCAAAAGCAAGCCACCAAATACAGTGCTCAAAGTTTTTGTGTATTCTGGCAACCTGAGCTATCAAGTGGCTACTTTAAGCCAACCAGCTCAGTATAAATAGGAAAAGCAGTGAGAAGAGAATACATCTTTGTATAAAATTGTCAGTATCACTATGACCCTTCATAAGTTTGACTCTGTTCCTCCCTCGCCGCCTCCAGAATTTCAGCTATTCATGTTCTAGGTGTGTACATAAGAGGTTTTTTTCTTGGATGAAGACACAGAGGTGCAAACCCAAATATGATTACTAGTAACATTAATGTCATATACTACTCACTGTAGGGTGAGGAAGAACTATGAACTGGAGCTAAGGGATACAATTTTTTCTTTGTTGCTTCTGCTTAATGCTATTAACCTTCCCGTACTTTCTCTGAAAGACTGATACTAAATTTTTCCTTGCCAGATGTTAAACCAACTATTTAAAATAGCACACTGGCAGAAAACCAGGGTAGGGGAAAAAAGTATTATTTTTTTGCAGGTGTGATAGGCACCTGAGCCAGTAAGATGGCACAGTGTGAAGAGAGGGACCCATTGCTGCCTTAGCTTGGTCTTGCTGGAAGCCTGCCATAAGTCAAAGGAGAGGGCATGAGCAACAGGTAATAAGGGAAGGGAGGGCAGCCAGCTTTCCAGGGGAGTGAGAAGAGGATTTGGAGAACAATGGATGTTGGCAGAAACCACGCTTCAGTGACCCATCGCTAAAGGAGTCACATTTTCTTTAGACAATGGAGGATTCACTTTGTCTGTAAAAATGTGGATACTATTACTTTTTCCACCAAAAGTAACCTCTTCCTGACAATGTAGAGTTTCTGAAGAGTGCACGTACCAAAACAGAACTACTAAACCCACTAGGTTTAGCAGACTTTTGCTTTTCATCCTTCAGGGACAGCGGAATCAAAGCAGACAGCTTCTTGTAAACATTTGCTTTCAACCAAAGACTGGTCTTCCAAGACCATCTTCTCATTTACTAGAGACCAAGTTAAATTTGTTCTTACAAAGGACACTTCCCCCACCTCGATTCTGCCTTGTGGGGTTTCTATAATTTCCTCTGTGACTTGCCAGGATCTCTATTTAACTCATCAGGTTGAGTCTTTATTTAAAGCCCAATACAAGAAGTGTTCAGCTACCTGATGCTTTCCATCAACTGTTGATTGGTAAGTCACCAAGAAGAACAGGACAAGCTGGCTGCAATCCCCTCTCTAGAATCCCATTTCACCCACCAGGTGAAAGGCTCACGAACTGGCAACTATGCTACAGTCAAAACCTCTTGGTATTTTTAGTGAACAAACCTCAGACTTGAGGTTCACAGCTGCTTTATGGGTGATGCAAGGACCCATGCAGGTGCCAATGAACACTCTCCCATGCCACACAACAGCTTAGCTCTCACGACTGTCTTTTGCAACATATCAGTGCCTGGAACCAGAACGCTGATGACGGTACCTGCTGCATTCTGTTTATATCCATAGAAACCCTCCGTTCCTTCAGCCAAAGCTTTTGCAAAGAACGCAGCAGTCATATGCTCATCATCAAGTACTGGAAATATCTTGGATACCTGCTATAATCAGCCAATACCTGAACCTGCCACCCATCAGGTCCGTCTGCAAAGGAGTATTTCACTCAGAATGCCAAATTCCTCAGGGCTCAGAAGACCTTTCCTACAGGATGACACGGAGATGCTACATTTTCTGGAGATCAGCCCTGCCAGATGATTTTCCAATTACCCAATATCCTAGTACGAAAGACCACTCACTGAGAAGAATTCAGCTGCTCTGTAGTCCACTCCTGCAAGACTACACCGACTGTACTCCTTTATCCAGCTGTGGGTGAACCACTAATATTTGCACTTTGGCAACATATGAGGCCAAGATGACCACAGGTTCCTGATATGCTGGAGAAGCTGATCCCCAGTGTCTGCAATCAGCCCTCCCAACAAGGCTCTTCTGTGTGTGTGGCAACAGGACTAATATGCTCCCATCCAGGCCTCTGCAGAATTGCCAAATCACACTACAGCAGTTGCTGCAAGCGTTTGCCAAGTTGGTGCCAAGATGTCAGAGTCTACACCTAGAGATAATGCCAAAGTTCCTCCAAATAGTCTATAATTTTAACTTCTTCCAGCTCTTCTGTCTTGATGGTTGTCCCCCCACCACCAATGACTCAGACTGATGCTCTGAAAAACTAACCTTTGCTCCAAATCATTTTGTCAGTAATGCCCCAAACTGTCAGCATTGGCATCCATGTCTAAGATGAAAGTTTTCACAGGTAGGCAAAGGACAGGAACCACCATAAGAACCCCTGCTGTTTCTAGCCATGCTAAAACCACACTCTTGCAATTACTGGAATGTTTTTTTCTACCTGATCCATTTTAACAGGTTTTCAATGTGGAAAGCCCCCCAAAATACAACTCTAGACATTTTCTCTGCCCATTTTGAATCATAGTAATTTTTACTACTTACTGCTCCTCAGCTGTATCCAGCAAACAAGGAATGCTCTGCTCGTACTTCCCAGCCACAAGAATTTTAGCAGCTACAAGCGCTGGTTTATGTGACTCTGCTCCCAAACACATTTTTACAGTTTGGCTCATAAATGTAAACACACATATTTCATATGTCACTCAGCCAGCACCGCTGCCCCAGCAGCAGCCTTCAAGAGAGAGGCAAAGCATAAAACTGAAGACAGGCACCACTTAAGCCATCTGCATTCAGTCAGCATCAGATGTGAATCGATGCTTTAAGACTGCTCCAGTCTTCTCCAGTTTTCTCTGCTGGAAGGTTGAACCTGCACACAGGCATTCAACAGTATTTGCACTCAGTGGGGAGAAAAACTTGTTTCTTACACATCAATTGCTCACAAACCATTTATACCACCATCGCTAAGGTGATTTTCTGCAGACTTAAGTTATAATCCCTGATGTTGCTTATACTGTTATTAGGTGTAAGGAAATGTGAGCCAGTTGCAAGATCACCTACTACATCATCTAACTTCTTCCTTCCTCTGATGCTTCGCTGCAGTCTCCAAATGCCACCTCCCAACTTCTGGACAGATATATTTGTATCAGCCCCGTCTGCATTTGAGACCAAGCAGTTTTGAATCCTTCATTTCCAAGTCTTTGTAAATCCAGCCAACAGGTGAGCTATAATGAACCAGCTGAGACATAAACAGCAGAAACTAGAGGACCCTGGGGACAGATCTCTTTACCACCACCCCACGTCTCTCGGCTTCATGTCTCCCACTTTCTCAGCAGTGAGGATGCTTTCACTTGATCCCTGCAATACACTTACCCAGCCAGCCTTGTATTTAGAATTGTCCTTTTCTTTAATACCCAAGCTCAAATTAAACTTAGTTACCACCTTTACTCTTTCCCAATCCTTTCCTTGGTTTTGCTGATGAATTTACTGCTTTTTTGATAATCATTTAATGGTTTTAAGAAAATACCACATCTTCCTCAGTCAGAGCTCTCTGTGAGGAAAAGCTGGGTTTAAGCTTCAAAAGATGAGCAAAAGAGGATCCAAGACTAGTCCAAGGCTACGCCAAGTGTCCCAAACCAACACAACCTCCAATCTCCTACTGTCCCATTTCCTCAGCCAGCGGCTGACTCCCTTTAAGACCTGTATTTCCTTATGGGACTGAATCCGTGGTTTAAGCTCTTGGTGAGATTCCTCCCTACTAGCAACTTTCTGGTGAGGCTATGTCTTCCTGACCTCCCTTTGGGAAAGGTACACAAGTCTTCTGGCCACACTCACCTTAATACTCTCTAGTAAGTGTTATTCCCATATGGACACATCTATATCACACCTCTGTTTTTTCTTCTATCAGCCACACCATCATCTATCGTTGGAACTTTTTTTTTTTTAACTTTCTCCCAATAAATCCTAATTTTGTTCTAGTTTTTAAGTCTTTAGTCTATTCTTTATTATTTGCCTGGCCTAGATCAAAAAGCCTGCAGTTCTTCCTCTTGGAAAGAGTGCACCTTAGGTCAGTACTTTATCCAAGCGTATTTTAAGGGCCCTGGAGAATATTCTTAGAGCAGAGAAACTGGTAATGGTAGCAGGTGGTTTGATAAAACTGACCTTATTAAAAAACACAACTAAGTTCATTTTAAGCAAATAAAAAATAAAACCAAGACACATTGTTTTTCCCTGCTCACCACTCCAAAGCTTTCAGTTAATTCTCTGACCAGCAGCCTCTAACTCCAATGTTCAAACCAGTGAGGCACCAGTTCACCATACGGAAAGTGCCTTCCTGTGCCCCAGGACTGTCCTGACACAGCCCGAGTGTGGACCAGGCAGTGCTTCCTCACCAGGGCCCCAGTCCCACGGAGAAGGGGGGGGGGGGGGGACACCTGGCTGCAAGGGTGTACAAACTCCAGCACCAGGAGATAAGGCCATGGAGAAGGGAAAGGGAAGGATGTTTCCAATTACTTCAAGTGGACGTTGGCTACAGAAGCTGATGGTCACAGACCCGGCTTTATCCTCCAGAACCACATCCCCCTGCTGTTCCAGCACTGTTGAGCTTGCCTTTCCTTATCCTACTTTCTAAACAATAACCACCTAAAGCCCATATGCCCTAAACATTCAGATTTATTAAAAGGCTTACACATTCTTCTTTGTTTTGGCAGAGGCATGTGTTTACCTATTTCTTACTATCCTCACCAGAGGGACACAGTAAAAAATAAATAAAATAAAAAAGTGTAACTAGAATTGATCAAGAACAGTGACAGTCAAGCACAAAAATGCTAATATGATATGCTAGCTGGCTACTGTCCTCCACCCAAAAACTGACTTATGACAGTGGTTCACAAAACACCCTGACCTTTTGCTGAGGAAGTACCATATAAATATGTATGTATTAACATGCCACAACTAGGACAAAATAACAGTATATTTAGATTGCTCTCTCCCTCCCATACTGCTAAATGCTCATACAGAGACTTCTGAAGCCTCACTCTGACCACCTGATGATAGCCACATCGCACTGATGCCATCATACTGAGCACTGTATCAATACTGATAGATAAACATGTTGTTACAGGCTTTTGTACACCACAAGTATGATTCATATCATATAATGAATCATTGTAATCGGTGTACTAGTAATAGCAGATGTACTTCTAGAAGACGTAAAAACCCTAAATTACATTCTAAAGGTAAAATGAAAAGATTTAGGTTTCTTCAATTAATCATTAATGGCAAAGGCAACATCCTAACAAGGAGCTAGCAAGAAAAGACATGCCTGTGGCTGTGACTCCACATATCTAAAGTAACTACAATCACTCCTGTTTTGAGCAAAGATCTACAACCATCATGCTGCAAAACATTCTTAATCAATAAAATACCTTACATTCACAGTACTACTTGGTTACCATCTAACAACTCAAAATACTAACAGTACAGGTAAATAAACAATTGTGCTTGTTGCTGTTATGTTTGGTTGTTGATTATGAAGATTAAGAATTTACCCATTTGCCCAAAGACAAAAGCAAAAACTACAGAGAATGATCCATATAAACAGCCTAAGGTCTTCAGCACTCTTTGTTAAAAGCTGTAACTTTGCACAATAAAGCAAAAAGAAGAGGGAAATCTTTTCAAAGATTATATTAAATCAGTATAGTACTATGACAACACATCTGAAAACATGAGAGCACTACTACTTACACATCTAAAAAGAGAACTAGTGTTTGATATCTGAAGCAGAGATACAATAATATGGTGCATAATTAGAAGCTAGGGATTTCTGCCTTTGCTCATCGTGGCCAAACATAAAATTTATGTTTTCCATACTAACTCTGTGTAATTTGCAGACTAGCTCATATACAGAGTAACTGGCCTTTCTTTGCCTGTCTCTGCTGTCTTTGTTATATACAAGCGAATTTTTTGGATACTGACAGCTACTAGAAATTAATTATGATCAAAATCTTTATTATACTAATACAGGAACTTTTCTTCTAAAAAACACGTATACCAGAACTTCTCAAGGAGAAAAGAAAAATGCATCAAAGCTCACGTCAAAGCTCTCCACCTCCTCCTGGCCAAGCTGACAGATTTTGCAATTCAGTTATCCAAAAGACCTTTGGAAGTCTGGCTGGTGTGTTAGAACCCAAGAAGAGTTGATAAAAGTCATCAGTAATGCAGATACTGACTTTCTATTTGGACTGTAATGCTTTAAAGGCAATAAAAAGCCTTTAGAAATTAGTCATATCAGATGGGAGACATTCACAGAGTGGTTCTCAGCATCCTAAAGTAGAAAACACATTTAACAAGAATTGAAGAGAAAGTGGTGTGTAATGCAGGCATGTTGTCCAAAGTCTTTTAACTCACATCAAACTACACATCACTTTCCACTGCTCCACAAAAAGAGTATTCTGTAAAAACAGGTATTTCTCTAGCTGTTATCACAAAAAGCACCGAAAGCTGACAGAAAATAATCCATTCATTTTTACACCATTTTATAGATTTAAATAACCAAGAAAACACAGTATTTCGTTCCAAAAGCTGGCTGAGATACTCTCCCATAGACAGGGGTCTCACCTGTCTCTTCCTCTGCTGTCCCTGCCTCTTCCTCCGGCTCCTGGACAGCAGATAGCTTCCCAAGCCAGGCGAGTCCCTGGGAGTGCCTGGAGCATCCTTTCCCAGTGCCCCTCTCCCCCCTATTAGAGTACAAGCTAGGATGCTACCCTGACTGCTCTTTAGTCTGCCACCACACCAGACCTCTTCGGGGAGTGCTGGCAGAGCTGCACCAGCAAAAAAAGGATGCCAAAGTACTGTGATTTCCGCTGTCTGGTGTAAACACATCCCATGGACACGTTCTGCTGCTGCCATTCCTCTGAAGCTCAGCGGCAGGATTAGCTGCTTTGCTCTCTAAGACTCCCCAGAAAAGTTTGCTTAAGGCAAAGCCTGCAAAACAGATGGAAAATGACTTTTTCATAGAAGTCTTTTTATCACTGCTTAAGCAACTTGCCTGACTTCCTTAATGGCAAATGAAATTTCAAACCTATCCAAATGTGAAAAGTATTGAACTCTAGGTCTCACTCTCCGATTTACAAAATACAGGATACAGCGTGCTGGGGGTGGAGGGAGAGGATGGGCAGTAAAACACTGCTATCATTATTGGCAGGTGATAAAATCTACAGTTTTTAAATGCTCTGCATAAATGGGAACAAACCAAATTCAACACTGGGAGATAAGCTGCAGTTTACAAGAACAATTTATTCTCTATATTGAAGAAGTTGATACAATGAATCATTTTTACTTTTCAAACAGCTCCAACATATCAAGAGAACTTATCTGGCAAAGAGCCCTCAGGGCAACAACAGAAGCTGAAGTAGGAATATGACATAGAAATCATCTGCTTCAGAACACAGCAATCAAATAAATGGTAATCACTTGATAGATTATGAGTGCAAAGCAAAAATTATATTCAAAAAGTAGCAACAGAACCCTTCAGAGATCAGTTATCACTTATGGTCACGCACAAACCTTGAAGATTTTCTGGGAAGATTTCTGTTCCCTCTCCTCTCCTTTAAAGGCCACTTGCTGATGCAATAAACCAGTCAGTCTCTACAAACCAAGTCTCAATAGCACCCTGAAACAACAGACCAATTATTCCAAATGTTGTCCAAAATACTCAAGTTTCATCCCTTGCCTGCCTTTGTCTTATGCTACTGTTCTAGCTTGTTCACATGCACGTCTCCTTCGCCCTCATAAATGGAATCGCTTTGATGGGGTACTGTTTACCAAAAGTAAGTTTCACACTTCCGACACTTTCCTCAGGGAAGGGGGCTGGATCACTTGCTACAATGCCCAAGAGGTACTGTTCAATGCAATACAAATTATCATGCTGAAAATGGGAAAAGATGGAAAAGCAAAAAAAAAAACCAACCCTGAAGGTCCCAGCCCACCAAATGTAACAAGAACTGTGCCAAGAAGCGCTGTGATGTGCTAAGGGGACAGCTTGATGTGACCTGATAACATGGAACTAAGAGAAGACACCTTGTCCCTCCAGGTAGCTGGTGTTCCCACTACAAGGCCTGCTGCTGAAGGGCAGTGCCATTTGCCACCCGCACCTGGCCCCCACAGTCACAGCCACCCAAACACTACTACATCTGATGTCTCTTTCACAACTCTCACTGAGCCTTTCGCAAAACTGTTTTTTACATAAATCTTCCTTAACTTTTCAAAATTATTTTACCAGTGATTAGCTGAAGATATTCTTACAGCAGATGCTATGGGAACTTTGTCTTTCCCAGAATAAAGTACAAAAGACAAGGCCAGAAATGTTTTGCTCTGCCTTCTTTTACCCTTATCTACTGCGAACAGCATTATTCCCATTTTGTATGAATTTAATTCTAACATTCTCAAAATCTGTTTTATAGTATCAATGCCTATATACAGTCCTAACATATCTATGTGGATAATTGGTTTAGCACAATTTATCTCTAAAAAGCTGCTGTAAACCAACTTTAAAACAATACTTAACTGCTTTTTCCCCATCCACACGTTAAAATATACATTTTTTTTCTAATACAATACACATTGATGAAACACTTGAAAAAAAGCCTACAAGTTTTCCTCACCAAATCAAAAAGCCACAAGTAGGCTGTCCTGTTGCTACATATAACTACTAATGGGAACAAGATAGTGAGCACTTTGCTGAAATCAAATCGGTTTCGAAACTGACCCAAGGAGTCAGTTTCTGTTTATTGTTAATATTTACATGTCAGTCTTTCTGAGCTTTCCAATTACTTATTTTTTTCAAGCTAGAAGAAAACAGAATTAGAAAGAAAAAACCACCAATTCTGGACAAAGCTGTCCACAGCTGCCAGCGCTCCTGAAAGAGATCTGGAGACCAAAGGCAGAAACCCCTCTAAGATGACCCTCTGCTTCCTGCCACGGTGAGATACACCCCAGAGAGTGGAATTTCCAAAAATTAAACCATTACGTCTATGGCATACATAAGCCAATAGGTCACAGTACTGTAAATTATCTTCCAGGGTCACCCTTGCTATTGCAGTGATCCAGGAGACACACACTATGGTTTACCTCACAACTGGCTGCGTTTTTGTCCTCAGTCTGTTAGAAACCTGTTTCAGAACTGGGAAGGCGTAGAGCTAGCTCATCTTGTCCTCTCCACTCCTGCCCTCTCATCTTCTCCATATCCTTGGACCAGTTCTGCAGGGCTATATTGACAACAGTACCTGTGATAGCTAGTTCACAGCAATTTTGTCTATGCACCCACATTCCGCAGAGAGCATCCCAGTATACCACTTCAGATGGGTTCTCTTTCCATTGCCCTGATCATCCTACAAGTCTGTGTTCATCTCTTGTTGATGTGAGTACATCCATCATGAACAGAACTGCTCCAAGTGTTACTGACATGGTCTTGCCCACATCGTCTACAAGGACAGTATTATTTCCCTGTCTGCTGAAATGTCTATGATTTGACTCACAGGGATGGCTGAGTCACCTGTAATGAACAATACTATCCCGCTGCTGTTCTCCATTGCTGTTTGCTTGATCACTTGTTTACAGCTAATGAAGCTGGAATTAATTGGTGCTAACAAACTTTTTTTTTCTTTTGAAAGAGTGACTAAAATGTTTCTTTCAAAATAAAGACAAAACCAAACACAACTGACATTTATCTTTACAGTCAACCTGATTACAGACCAGATTTTCATGATTTTCCTTTCTTGGTTTTCAATTTGTCAAGAAAGATCATTATTGAGATAACAGCATTCACAGATACATTTCAGGTAGGGCAGTAGGGTATACAGGGCAAGTATAAGTAATACATAAACTCACACACTCTATATGTGGGGCTTTTCAGGTCATTTGGTCCAGTACTCTGTGGCCAGCATTGACTGTCCTGGTTTCAGTTGAGATATTTTTCTTCTCAGTAGCTGGTGCAGTGCTGTGTCTTGGATTTGGTGTGAGAACAATGCTGATAGCACGCTGACGGGTTTGGTTCTTGCTGAGTAATGTTTATACTCAGTCAAGGACTTTTCAGTTTCCCAGGTCCTGCCAGCAAGAGGGCTGGTGGGGCATGGGACACTGGGAGGGGACACAGCCAGGACAGGTGACTCAAACTAGCCAGAGGGATATTCCATACTACATGGCATCATGCTGAGTATATAAACTAAGGGAAGAAGAAATAAGCAGGGGACATTCGGCATTACGGAGTTTGTCTTCCCAAGTAATCATTACGTGTGATGGAGCCCGGCTTTCCTGGGGCTGGCTGAGCACCTGCCTGCCCATGGAAAGTGGTGAATGAATTCCTTGCTTTGCTTTGCTTGCGTGCACAGCTTTTGCTTTACCTGTTAAACCATCTTTATCCCAACTCATGAGTTTTCTCACTTTTACCCTTCCAATTCTTACCCCCAACCCACTGCAGGGGAGTCAGTGAGCAGCTGTGGGGTGTTTAGTTGCCAGCTGGGGTTAAACCACGACACTGTTGTAAAGGAAGATGCAATAGGGATGTTCCCACGATCAATGTACCATCCCATTCCGACGAATTATGAACTTCCTTACACACTGTCACCAGATTAAAAAAACAGGAATAGAACACTCTAGCTCTTCCAACACACCTTCTATCAGCCAGGGCTCTGTATACTCTTCTGCATTATCCCGCTCCTTTGTACATTGTCCTCATGTCTGGACTCCAGCCATGTACTATGTATTAACTACAATCTAGTTAATGTTACTCAGGAGATAAGTATTACCTTTTATCAGGTTTGATTTAGTTACTTCTCTGATTGTTCTGTTGTTTTCACACTACCAGACATGGACAGCAGAAGCTCTAAGCTCATGATCGCTTTATTTGCTATGACATCTCCTCCTATAAATTTCCTTTTTGATGTGAACATGCACAGTGACTTCAGTATTTCTTTACATCAAGCTCTTCCTATGTTTATCAAGCCACAGTTCAGGATATCCCCCATTGCTGAGGAAGGAAAGGTAAGAGGAGTTTCTGAGTATCATCTCAGTCAGCCAGACACCAGGCCACTGTTTGGTGTAATTTATAGCAACCCACAGTTGCTCCAAATTAAACATGAAAAATATCAAACAAAGCCCTCAAGGCTGTTCCAGTGGCAAGAAACTGCCTTCACCAATTCTATGCCATGAGAATTCAGGAGACAAGCCGATGTTCTGACTGACTGGTGAAGTACTGAAGAGCTAAAGAAGGATCGGGTCCTTCTGTTTTAGGAAAAAGCATGCTAGACTACAGACTGAAATAGATACCATCACATTAAAAAATACTTTCTGCAGTAAGTAAAACCATATTGCAAACACTCTATACCATACAATCCCTTTCCACTGTCTAAATTAATTTCAGGTGATGTCTAGTTTACCATTAGGCCTTTCAGATTTTTCAGGCAGGTTGGGCGTTTTTGTGATCTCAACCCTTTCAAAGATGCAAGGTTTCTGTTGTTTGATTAGCACTCGAGATCTGAACTTGACATTATGAACTGTGAAGTACCATCACCAGAAGATCTCCAGGCCTAATCAACACAAAGTACCTCAACAAGGCCACCAGGTCTTGAAACAAATAGGGCACAGATGCATCTCTTCTCTAAGCAATCTCTTATAAAGATTAAGCATATTTAAGCTACACACCAATCTTTCTTCTCACCTTTAAAACAATTGTTCAACCCTTTCAAAGTTTGTTAACAATTTCTTCCACAGGAACTAAATATAACCTCACAATGGCCATCTTCTCATGACTTAAACACTTGTTGCATGCGTATCAACTGAAGATATTTTCAAAATGGTGGATGTAAAACCAGACACTACAAAACAACTAAAATCTGTCAGCTCATTTGAGAAGATGCATGTGCAGTAAGGAAATGCCTCTGAAGCCTCTGGGCAGAGTAGGACCTACTGGGCATGAGCCAAAGGTGGCTGACACCACATAGCCATGCCAAAGCACCACCAGAGCTGCCAGCTGGTCTGTGGAAAGGTCAGGGCTTCCTAAGAGACCCCTGCAAGTATGCTGTATAGCATGTGCACACAACTGTCCCAGAAATCCCAGGCAGGAATAACTGCCGAAGAATATTTAGTATCTGTGTAAAGCAGAATGATTTCAACAAGAAAGTTAGAAAGTCTGCACCATCTGGACTATCTATTCTAGACAGCAGACAGTGTTCACTGATGTCAGGCACTAGACTCCATTACTATACATATTTCTTCATTACTCAACACTAACTACTGGACTGAAGATGCTCATCCTTAACAATTCCACTGATGATGACTAAAATAATCTCCTGTGGAAGGCCTCTCTTCAGTCCATAAACAATTAAAATTGTTTCCATATTTCCCAAGTCAGGATGTGTTCTTAGGGTACAATTTTCTAACTGGTAAATATCTGCAAGGAGCAATGGTGGCAGATGAGTCATTATCTTGTTTCGTTTCCATTATTATTTACTAAGCATCCTGCATCCCAGATCACAAGAGTTAAAAATCACAAAACAAGACCTAGAGTTGTGCTTTCAAAACATCCATGGGCATGTGTCACAATGTGAAAAGTGATGTTTCCATGGACAAATCTGGCAACGTTGCAGTTGGGAATGATCATACTTGCTGGAACAGCACAAAGTGAAAAGACTGGCCGTGGCAGGGAAAACAGTACCATGCACCACTGCTTTGCACTACACTACATTAAAGACTATCAAGCAAGTTGCCGTAGTTCACTTACACTATGCAGCATAACTGTATCAGTATCAGACCTTCAGATCTACCTTGAACTAAATATGCATTTATTTTGGACCCCACCACTACCATATAATGTAGATTTGTTCACTTATACACAGTTCTCACATTGAAAAATGAGCTGCACATGAGTGGTGATTTGTGACAACTATGAATACACAATAGTTTCTCTTTAAAGCCACTGGGGAGTCATTCATGCCCTCACAAAATTTCTTAGCTCTGGTTTCTCACCCTTGATCCCTTTCTTTGAGGGAAGGGAAAGCATTGCTGTTTTTTGGAAGGATCTAAATGAACAAAAAAATAATCAGTTTTCATATGTTTGTTATGTTTTTAAAATACACGCAACAATCCTGGTGGAACAAATTGGACCTGAAGCTGGAATCTAATGCTGTGTAACTGAGACAACTGCTACAGAGTAATATCAAATCAAAAAACACAGGTTGCACAGTCAAGCAAGTGGGTGGATAACACACCATTTGAGAGTGGGGGAAGCTTATATTTCTTAGTCTGCAAGTGGCAATACACAAAACACCTTCCAAAGTGGTAAAGGACTCAGAAAAAGCTTGACGCAGCAATTACCACCTATGGTTCTATTGGGATGGTGGGAGATTTGGGCAAACTCGATCTGCAAATTATTGCTTTGCCCTTTTTTTCCAAGTAGTTTACCTATGATCTATATAACATCATTTTAGGAAACAGTAACCAAAATATATACTTACATTTTTAACGATATAAAGACAGAACTTCATAAAACGTGGAGATACTATGAAAAAGATTACGAAGTTCTATGAAACTTGTTTTTTTGGTAAACCACTGTAAGCATACAAAATGGTCAATCCAGGCGGATTAAAACTGAAGGGAGGTACCAGGAATATTTGTAAGTACTCCTGATCTAAATGTTTTTCCAAGATGCTTTTAACATTATGCATTCATTGTGCTGTATAATGTATTTGCTCTGAGTCCAGGGATGGGGGTTTTGTTGTTTTTTGTTTGTTTTTAATTACTTGAAAGCTTTGCATTTTAAAGAATTAAACTACTGACATAATATGCGGTAGCAGAAGAATGCATCTGGCTTAGCACTACTGCCACCTGTAGTGTTCTTGTCCTAAATTCACTCTTTTTTTCATAACAAGAAACTACCTCAACTGTGGCCCGCAGGTATCCAAGCAAAACTGAGAACACACGGCCAGACCTCTGGCTAGTACTGGGTCCAGCCTGTTCTCCAGTTTGTTCTGTTAGATGGAAACACTCTCCCTGGTAATATATATATATTTGTGTTAGTAACTGTTCATGAAGCCCTAACACTGCTGTACAGACTGAGTTACTGAAATTTGTTCTTGTAGATTTTCAAATTACATAGTAGAACATACTTTTTTTTTTTTTTTCCTTTTTGTCTAGGAAAACACTGCTGTGACAAACATTACAAGCAGTAATTACCATGACATAAGATAGCCAGTCACTTATTGTGGGTCTGGTATTATGCTCACATTATCCAACTGCAGACAACCATAAAGTTACCCTGATACTGAGAGGTACATGAATAGTAACAGTCCCCTAAAGAAATCACAACAAAACATAAACTATGATGAAGTTACCTTCTTCATCTTGAAAAACCATCCTCACCACCTTCCATACTGTCCTATGGAAGCAGTACTCTGTATTAGCATGTTGTAAAAACTTACCAAAGTCTTACTGCAAAGTTATGAAATATTACAGTTGATAGTATTAACCTTATTTCTACTTCTATCTATCAAAGATAAGAGACCTTAATGACAAAATGGCATTATTTTCTATTACAGAATTAAATTCTCTTCCTATTCCTATCTTTTGAAGTACTATCAGTGTATATAATTGTATTTTGAGGAATGGGCTGGATTTTCAGTTCTAGAATCTGTGATGGTAAACTGATCTTCGTAAGCTCAGTCATGGTCATCCATTACATAAAACTAGCAAGCAGTTTTACTGGCATGCTGATCATCTGTCATCCACTTTGATTTAAACATATTAAAGCAACTAGTGTCATAACTGTAAAAAACAAAGAACAAAACCAACAGAAAGACTAAAGTAGATTCTTTTCCACGATTAATCAACAATGTACAACACTTTCCATCCTTTTTCTACTTTCATACTATTAGCACTGGCCTAACAGTCTAGTATCTTCTTCATAGCACAAACCTAGAAGCAACTGAGCATGTGGAATGCTCCATGATAAAGAATGAGAGTAGTCATATAGGAATTGACATTTAAACTTTTCACTAAAATTATTTAAATAATTCTCTTCATACACAACAGCAAATAAATGGCACCTCTTTCTTCAGAATGGAGGCTCAGGGAAGCACTGTTATTAGCCTTAAAATCATACCCACTAGAAACACAGGCTTAAGAGAGCTGAAGACAACTGCAAATGCAACACATCCCGCTATGCATAATGTCAGGCAGATCATCCACAATTTTCGTAAAATCAAACATCTTCTCCTCCTCAACTTATCGCCTTTCATCCTAGTCCTTTCTTGTGACGTTCTGCTCCAGTCTTCCTAGGCGCCTTTTTCTCCTTGGTGCTGGACTTCCCCTAGCATGCCTGCCTTTTCCTACAGCCGTCAGAGAATTTCTGGGAGAAAAAAACCAACCTGCTACCTGTGTTTTAATGAAAACTCAAAGGTTAAGACAGGTAAAGCCATTCACAAATAAATAAATCTTTTCATAAAATAGATGAAAAGGAGTAGCTTCAGTCTGTGAGAAGTTGGCAGTCAGGGTTCAGTGCCTGCTTAACATCCACTGTCATCGAGTCCCCTCTGCAGCACTGGACAACCACAGCCGCCTCCTTGCTCCTCGCTGCTCTCCTGGGAACACCCAATTAGTGTGTTAGCTACTTCAGACAAAAGCGATGCAGCCTTCACAGAGATCGAGCTACTTCTCCGTGAGTCACTGTCTAAAATAAGCATTCACCTGACAGCAGTTTTTAATATGATACAAAAACGACCACTTCCAGAGGCAGATTACATTACTATTGTGTAGACACACTACATCTTGTGCAACCTGGAGCACTGCAGCTATAACACTATCTTTGCAGAACATTACTGTGTTTTGAAAATTTACCATTTTTATCCATATCCGTAATTTCTGATTCTTTTTTTCCCCCAGAAATTCAAGGCAACTGAATTTATTCTCCCTCCTTTGCACATACGGACGTTAAACAGCAATGCAGCTGCAAGTCCACAGTGAAGCTGACAACACAAACTACGGCCTCTTCCCTACCATCAACTTTTGGGTTTTCAAAATAAATTATTCGTATTATCTTTTTCTTATCTTACTTCCCCTCAACGATCTCTTCTTACACACACACACCCCCCCTTGACTCTCTTCCCCTCCTAAGCAGAACTCAGCAGGTCACTGATTCCGCTAGCTTGCTTAGGGTAATCTTTGCCTTATTTCACCTCCAGCACAAAGTTCTAATGCAAATACCCAAACTGACATTACGGAAAGGATGTAGGTATGGAAGTTTTCCTGGAAGCACTACCCATCCCATCTGTTCCTACCTTTAAAAGCCCCCCTTCTCCCTCCCAATCCCACTGATATGGTCTAGCTGACACAAGTGACTATGGAGACACACCTGACAACTAGCCCAGCGAAGAGCTCCCCTTGGCAGTGGGAACTGCTTTCTGTCCTCTACATGACTGTTTTTTGGCTGTTTGCACAGCAGATCTTAGCAGATGAGCAAATCTAGGCCAGCATCTTTCTTTACAGCGTGCTGTGAGTAAGGAAGCAGAAGTTTATCTTAGCAGAGTGTGCCACCTTCAATTTGTGAAGTTCTTCCTTTCACTAATGCCAAACAAAGCACTTGGCTGAAATACTCAAGTCAGGTTCCCATCCTGGCAGGAGCAAGCTCTGGTTAGCGAGCCATGTGAGCTACAGCAGTAGTGTAACGACAGCTTGCTGATGAAAAGCATAACCCCAGACCACTGCAGCCTACCATCCTGTTGCTGATGATGTCAAACGTTTTGTAAATTACCCAAAACACTATTTTTTTAGGGAGGGAAGATGCTACTCTTACAGCCCTGACCATTGTGGCTTAGCTTCTGTAATAGGTTCAACTCACCCCTTGGTTTCCATTATCAGAAATGTATCGATTGCTGACAGCACACAGAGAACCCTGCCAAAAACATCGGTGTGCTTCAGGCACTACTCCATAAGGAAGAAAGGAAAAGCAGGATCCTGAACTGCTTGACTTGAGGCTTTGAGAACTGTGGGACTAATTACTTGACCAACTAAAACAGATTAAAATACCACTCATGACAAACAGTTCACAGAGGAAAATACTGCTTCTGTACTATGGTAGAGCCTACATTAACTGAAATGGCTGGAACTTTTGCTAACGTTTTGATAATGTACACAATTAAACTGTGGTAAACTGGGAAGAGAGAGAAACAGCATATGCGCATGGTCACAGAAAACTAGAAAAATATCACTTTAGTATTAATTTTTTTTTTTGTGTTCCATTTGTCATCTTCCATCCTCCTGCCCAGGACCTTATAGTTGAATTTTTGATAATGTGATAATATCACATAAAATATGATAGAGAACCATGCACCAGATGCATATTTGTCTTTCATTTTAAAAGACTACCTTAAAAAGAGAATTGATAATTTATAATCCCAGGGGAAAAAAAATCAGTCCCATTTGTGTCTGTACATGATCCACAAACTGAATTTGCTAACAAAAGGTATTCAGCTATGAACAGCAATATGCAGAGCATGATAAAACACTTCGAAACAAGCAATGGCACAGCCTCCAAAAAACATTTCACAGCAAGAATATTATTAAAATAGTAACACACGCTTTAGGACTGATATTTTTGGTTTTGTTTGCAACTAGGGACATCTTTTGAAGAACTGAAAATAAATTCAAGGGCAGATTCAAACTGTGATGGTTTCCATACGCCTGCTCTCCTCCCTGCCCTCCCTGCTCACTGTCATGCTGAAGGGATGCTCTGTCACAAGGGATACATCAACCAGCCGACCAGCAAGGCTGTTACACAATGGGTCCATCTGTGTCTCCTCTGCTGGCTTTGACTGCTCGCCGTAGGAAAGCCAAGCATGTCCGCATCCTCGCTTTGTATTTAAAAGGCTCTCCTTGTTCTTTAAATAACTCTAAGGGTGACGTTTGTGTGACTCCTCACTGCCGTACCTGGCTCATGAAGAGCAGCGCAGAGTCCTGGCAGTACAATACAGATTGCATTGCCTCTGGGACTGCAGTACCAGGAACTGGCAAAATCCTGCCTTCCCAAAGCAGAAATCCAGCAAAAAACAACAGAATGGGAGGTGAAAAAGCAAAGGCTTCATCCTCAACCATTTTATTTTGCCTGACTCTTAATCCAGGCTGACGTTTGATGCAACCATGCATGTTTGTGGTTGAGCTGCACAGCAGAGATCCCAGCCCAGGAGAAGGAGAAAGAGAAAGCTGCTCCCACTGCTCCATCAGCAGCCCAAGCACCCCAGCACTGGCATGTACAAGACTCCCACTGGTCTGAAGTGATCTGGTTTCTGTGCATCTGCCTGGATAATGGAGCTGCTGGTGACCATAAAGGTTTGTCTCCAATTTAACGGTGTTTAGATTAACACACACGTAAGTAACACCTACGCCTCAGCTAAAGAATAACTAGAAAACACAGATTTTCAACTGGATAGTGCTGGGTGCAAACACACAGCCAAATATACTAAAAAAAACAAGGACAGAAATAAGCTTTGGCCAACTTCTGTAATTCACACCTTCCTTCAGCATACCTCACTTCTAAACAACACATTTGAGACAAATTTAAACATTTATCTATTTGTGAGAGAACAGACAATTGCAGCATAAAGCTACATGAGTTAAGGCTGTTTAAACATATTGAAGTACTGTCAACTCCAGCACACAGTTATTTGGTATCTAGACTCAGAGGAGCATATCTAAACTACCTCAATCACTTGACGGTGGAAAACCTGGCAAAAATATCATCTTTCCAAAATATTTCATGAAAATCAAGCAAAATATAACCATGTCATTGCATGTGTGTTCACCGTCATGCTTTTTCTGGAATAACCAGTAATTCAGAATACACAACTTAGGAACTTGGAAGGACCAATCTTTCAGAAAATGTTATAGTGGCAACTTTCCCCCAAAAGTAAAAAAAAAATAATAAATTTGTAATCAAGTTGTTGCAGTCAGATAACATGATCAACACAGGCTCATGCATCCCTCGTGAATCAGAGATGCGCAGAAGTAAAATCAATTTCACATTTTAGCCTAGAGGGCATCTGAATTACACACAGGGAAGCCCAAATGTCTCGCATAGCTTTGCTATGGTATTATTGCCATGGTGAATGGTCAAGATTTTGAATAGTCAAAAAGCAGTAATCAAAAAAGTACATGTAGCCTTCTGGTTTTGATTCATCTTTGCATTTTTTTATTCCTCAAGAATGTTTCTCAGTTGTTTGTTGTTTTTTTTAAACTACCATTATTAAAGAAAATCACAGAAGACTCACTGGAGTCAGAGAAATATGTAATGTTTTAAAAGCTGCCTTAACAAAAAATTTCACAAATAATTTCAGATTATAATCCAGCAAGCAAGGGCTCTGTTCTCAACAAACACAACATGTAATTTTCTATTGTATGGATTATGTTCTTGCAATAGTAATATCCAGTATTTGAGTCACTGTATGTTATAGGGGTTATTACAATGTCAGTTCTGAAAAGGCGTATTTGCTTCAAAAACTGGGAGAAGAGAGACAGCTAAGAAAGAGAGACTTTCAGACTTTCTCTAATGATTTCTGGCATTGATCTGAATAAGGCCTGTTCCCAAAACTAAATCACAGAGAAAATATTCATGGAGTCAATATTTATCTTTGTTAACTCAAGCCTCACTTCAGCTTCCACTTCTATGAACACGATCCTGTAAAAAACAAACATTTAGAGAAGCTTTTTTACATTGAGAATTTTAACTGTACTCTTGAATCAAACTTTCTGGTAGATACCCATTTTCCACTCTTTTCCTCATGGAAGTTGTGACGCTTACTACTTTATCAGATGAAATCATATACCTTTTCAAGCCTTGGAACATGACATTGCAAAGCTGTATGTACAGACTAGAGGATTTCAGCACACTTACAGACTCCATTCTCCCATGTTAAGACTGCTAGAAGAATTCATTAGCTGAAATTTTATTTCAGTAGCCCACAGTCCTGTGTAGTAAACAGAAAGCAGACATGATAAAAGGGGTGCCCTTTTTCCACTCTGTATCTGCACTCCAGAAACATTTCATGAAGTTACATGCTGCCTTTTTCTTCTCTTAGTTAAGATAAAATTTGACAAGGGAAGTTTAACAAGTTGAACCAGAGCTTGTTAACATGCAATAGCAATTGATAATGTAACACTAAAAAATTCATTTATAGTGGTGATAAGAATAGAGTTATTGGTGGCAAGAGAAAATAAATACCTGCTCTACGCAAAAATCAGCTGACAGCCCTGGTGAGTTGCTACTTAATTTAATTTCCATTAATTTTCCACTGGAGAAACTGCCAGCAGGGAACACAAAAGACTCAACAACAAGTTTCTGCAAATACTTGGCTCCTTTAGCCTAGTGATCCTTTTCCCTGTGCTGTTTTTAAGTCAAATGTGCTAAAATCGATGTTTTTGTGCATGACTGGCTATTCCAAGCCTTGTGGAAACAAACAAACAGCAGGGTACAACCAGTGCACTGCAAAAAATACTTTGAGAAGTCCTCAGATTAGAAAAATCAAATGGTCAACTACTGAAAGCTATGTATTATTTTTCAAATATTTTATTTTTTATTATACTTGCCATAAATATCAAAGAACTAATCCTGTAAAATTCAGTTTATGCCAAGAATCTTACCAAAACTCTTTTTTTTTCCTCTAGAAGAGAACCTCCATCCACCCAGAAAATGGCTCTTTGGCATTTGTTATAGGATTAAAATGCATCTGTATTATGAATTTAGCTCTATAAAGAGTGATTAATTATTTTTATTTGTTTCTTTTTTTTTGAAAATGAAATGCAGAATTAAGCAACAGCTAAGTGGATAAATTGCCTTACATTTCCAAACCAGGAAAAAAATACTCCCATTATTTAAAACTCAGTTCTGGAAATGGTATACTAGAAATGACCACATGGAAATGTACAAGTCAGGTCACTACTAAATAATAGTTTTCAAAATGAGAGCTCCTGAAATACTAAATAACTAAAAAGGAGCATGAGTTAAAATACATTGGTATGGCACAACAGTTATATACAGTCTATATGCATATATAGTCTATGTATATACACGTATCTGTGTGTCTGTATATTTTTATATATATACACACGTCAGCTCCAAATTAGCTAGACACGGATCCCAGCAGGTAGGATGTTTGGCACTGGGAAGAATGCAGCACAACGGTTCTGCTGCTCACTGTCAGTGTGACAGCTCAGGATTAGGCCCAAGCAACAGACCAGCGGGTACCAGCAAAGGAAGTTCAAACCTGCATCCTCCCCATCGCCCAGACAAAGCTCTTACACCTGCAGGAACCTGGAAATCTTGGCTGCACCTCAGGAGATCAAAACCCAACCTAAAAATTTAAAAACTGGATTCTGTTGAGGTTGTTAATGTATGAAACCAAGCAGCGTTTTGCCTCCTTCCACCCCCAGACCCGTCTTCTCCCACCACACCTATAGTCAGCACAATCTTAAAAAATACAGCAAACAAAAAACATCCAGAAGGCTTTGGTAACAAATCTAGGACATCCATGCCTGTATTTAAGTTCTTAAGTGTAGTAAAATATTGCCTCCAGCCAGATTAATTCAGTTTCCTGGGAATAAAAGGGTATAGTTGAGAGCACTGATTATTCTCACTCTCCCGCAAGCCATTTGCAATCGTACTTGATTTGTAGTTTCCATATGCTTCCTTAACTACCATAATTGAGGGATGCTTTTTGGTCGCAGCCCTGAAACCAATTTTGTATCCTTATCAGGGCTAGCAAGAAAGCAGCACTACATCTTTGTCGAAGTCCCCCTGCTCAAACCCCTGCATTTCAACCTCAGAGCCTAGAACTGTGTGCCTGTCAGTGCAACACCCAGTGCTGCTCCATCTGTAGGATCTGCAAAGGCAAGGATGGGTTTCTGTCAAGTAGCACTTCTCTCACACAAGCCTTCTTGCATTTTTAAAAAAATTGTCTCTAAAGCATCAGTAAGTTTTACAAACCACTGCCACAAGCAATAAATGTTTTTAAAACACTCATTTTGAGGATTTTTAAACCAAAAACTTGGGATACACGACACCAAGCTTCAGTTAAAGGATGGTCATACATATGCAAAGCTGGCTAACACAGAGTGGGATTCACCTCCAGTTTAGGACATTTATATGTATACAAGTGGACTATGTGCCCACACTCCCACCATTGTCAACAGAAACCTCGTCACAATAATTAGCAGAGCACTGAGACTAGCCATTACCAGCAGGGTTATGATTGAGCTTGCCTAAATTTAGGTATTCAGCATCTTCAAGATGCCCTAGCATATCCCCCCTGGCCATTAGCTGCTGCTCCCAGAGCAAGGTCTTGGGCACTTCTCGGGGAACATCCAGAGCCTCCACAGACATCCACACACATCTCAAATACCTGATGACATGTAACAGGGCACTGGATGCTTATGTCTAGCCAACTCCACCTCCCACTTGGTGCTTTCTTTGGGGTAGACGCAATGACAGCTGACACAAGATACTTACATTTCACCATCTGAAAGGAAAATCCCATTCTTACTAAGTTTTTCAGAGTAAGAAATCTCCTGTGTTTAATCAACAACTTTTACCAAGGTACTTGCTGTTGACTGACAAGCTTAATCATAACTACATTCCGAAAATTAAGATATACCCCATTACACTGTAGTATTTAGCTCCTTCCAGGAGACCCCCCAAAAGTACAGTAAATAGTCCAAAGGAAAGGCAAAAGAGCAAAGGAGTTTGCTCAGCATCAGCTACACCATCACTATCAGCTGGTGCTACCAGTTCAGCAGTCAAGCCCAGAGCAGATCCCCTCCATCGTTACTCCTGAAATCAGCAGCATGCCCATCAGCATTTCAAGGCAAGCTTCCAAAAGAGAGCTCACCTCTGAGTAAGTGTATTTTGGCACCGCTCCCATTCACTGTGTGAAATTAAAAAGATTACTGTTTTGAAAGTATGCAAGCTAGCATGGTACACAATTTCTCTGTTGCACATAAAGCTGATTATGAGGAAGCAGGTGCTTATATTGCAAGTCTATTTGCTTTACTCCAGACCTTCCTAATGCTCCTGGAGTGGGAGAAGGACAGAGCGCACTAGCAGGCTTCCAGCTGAAGCATTTCATAGGTGCTGAAGAGCTGTTACCTGTTTCTAAAATATTTTCATGAAAAAAAAACCCTGCCTCTTCATCTGTTCAAGTTACAGAGACTACCAGAATTACACTAAGTCCTTCTACACCTTCAGCAGTAGGAGCAGGGTTTTTTTAATTATAAACCTACCTGTAGAACTGTAAACAGAGAATATTCTTTTCCTTTCACAGAAGAGGACAGCTAGTGCATAATTATCTTACTCAAAATGGCTGCAGTCATTTTTAGAAAATTATGATTTTCTTATTGGGCCACTTTTTGGTGAACTTACTGACAAAACCAGCTTGGCCTTTGGATTGAGCTACTTCCCTCAGCAACAAGCTCTTTTATTATTATGCCCCAGCAAAATACTCAGCTGTTAGTTCACTTTCGGGGCATTTAACCAGACTCCCCAGAGACCAAACCCAAACCTGAAAGGGGGACAAAGTGATTAGAGTAACCGGGTGTCATAACTCAAACCCAATCTCTACTTCATTTCAGATTTCCCTGTATTTGTATCTCTTGCTGTACTACAGCTACCAAGACAGGTGTATCTAAAGCAAGTGGCTAAAGTACCTCACATCTAAAAGAAGTGGCTTAGTACCTTAACGTGACCAACACTATAAAGCTGTTACAGATAGCAGCGATAATTAGGGCTTTAGAAACAGAGAAATTTGCCCTATCCTCATCCCAGAAGGGAGGTACCAGGTACCTATGAGAAACCAAAATAATGTTAACATTTATCCTGTGTTACGCTTCTTAGAGAGGTCTCAAAGTCTTTTCCAGATGCTAGGCACAACTCTGCTCTCACCATTTGCACCCAACATCTCAACCTAGCTTCCTAATCTTTGGGAAACTCTGGTAAACGCATTTCTGAGGAGTATTTCACTTTAAGTACACAAATCCACTGACACCTGTAGCCCACAGCGATGCAGAAGGCAGAGTACAGCAGCAGCAGTTCCCAGTTACTTTATCTGATTTTCAATGGGCTGCTTTGACCCATTTGCAAAACTGCATGGTTTCTGTGAAAAAAAAAACAACACATATTGGATCTTCAGCTGTTTTAGGTCCAACTTCCTTCACAGTGAAAGTAGAATTCTAAAATTCTTTTTTACATTTGTTTAAGGAAAATCCTAACTATCTTACATTAAATGCAGTCAAATTCCTGAGAACAGTGAAAAGCAAACCTATTTAGTTCTCAGATATTTTCTCATAGATTATTTTAAAAAAAATACAAATAATGAGTCTAAACATGGCCTCTAGAAAAGTAAGAATATGCTCCATTTTTTCTAACAGTCCAAGTTTTATATTTAAATTTCTATTAGAAATGAAAATCCAGTTATATAGAGTGGTCTAATACAGCCTTGTCAATGCTACACTGTAAACAAGAAACATATATACATAAACACATTAGGTCTACATACCCACCTTGCAAAAAAAGAAAACTCAGATTGTTGTTGAAAACTTGTAGTGCAAAAATGTTAGAGCAGGAATAGGTGGAGAAAAAAACCCAAACCCACTTATCCTTTTGGGAAGGGTAGACATGCCATTTTCTAACAACATTGTGAAAGCAAACCAGAATTCACTCTTTTTTGTTTTGCACTGATGCTTGTTTTTATTTAGTAGAAGCTCCCATAGGTCTTTAAATAATTCATAATGCAGCGCCTGTTGTTTAGTTCAAGGAGGGAGCCTGGAGAATGTTAATCAAACCAGAGATGAATTGGCACAGCTGTAAATCTGCAAGACCCCTCCCCGATGAGCTCATCCCCTAGCAGTGCAAATTAGAATGACATCATGCTTGCAATGCCGCAGGCGCGCTCTCACACTCACTCCCTGTCTCCTCCTCCCCACACAGGATTTCTCCTACTTTTTCACATAGCTTTTTTCCAAAAAAGATCATTACATACAGACATACATGTGTAGAAGGAACAGAAGCTGGAGGACCTGCCACTAAAGAATGGCTTTTGTCCTGTTAGATCTGTCACAGCTCCAGCACAGACATAAAAAATACATTTTTCTATTTGGAAAAGAATGAAACTGCACATTTACCAGTCCCACTCAAAAAATGATTAAAACCAAAAAGTATTAAAGAGACATGCCTTTGGATAAGATTCACAAGTACCTTCCAAAGGACTGTTCAGTGCTTTTACTTGATTTTCATCAAGGATGCAACTTCATGACCTTTAGCTCACAAAACCAGCCTCAAAACCAGGTCTCAAACAGATGTGTTTGTAAAAGAAAATGTTCATACAGCCATGCTGTTGAAACCTCTCATTTCTGTAACCCTGTTTCAGTTAGCCATCAGACACTTAAGGCACAGATACAAAAATATGCAACACAGGTGAGGAGTCAGAACCTATTAATAATGGATAACTTAACAGACAAACTAAACAGTTAATAAAAAGCCCATAGGCAGAAATAATGTATGGGAATTAAATGTTCTGAGAACAATTTAGATACTAACCTGCAGAAATCCCAGGTGCTTTCCTAACTGTCCATGAACAGAAAAGGCAGCTGCATTTGTTTACTCCTATGAGTATGTTAGCCCAGGTCCATAACAAGCTTAGTAACTTCAGCAAGTACAGCAAGCATTAATATTAACAAGCTCATTTCGATCTATTTCATACTCTTCAATAATTAAAGTTATTATTTTACTGGAGAAGTTTATGAAATTACTGATTGCAGTAGGAAGCACAGCTCAGTTGTCCAATGCAGTCGGTGTATCACTCAACGAAACAAAATTGGAAACACTTCTCAGTCTCATAGCATCTACTGGTCTGGTAAACAGCCCACACAAAGATCATGTTTCTTTCCTCATATCAAATAAAGGCGTACCATATGAACCCCCATATAAGAATGTAAGGGGAACAAATATCTAAGAATAACAAATCTAAGAAAAGCCTTCAACCTCACCATTATGCACTCCTTGTAAAACACACATTCAAAATTGCAGAAAGCATTTTTTTGAAATTTCAGATACCATTTTTCTATCCACCTGTAAAAGCCTTTGTAAAAAACAGCCTAAGTTAACATACCCAAAGCTAAGTCACGTAGTTTTAGAGTGCAGGGCACAATTACTCTTGCCTTGTAGTCCAGATCTAAACCAAGGGACCAGGTTCTGCTCTGTATGAAAGTGGCAGAGGATGGCTGCAGGAGGTTTACAGGCTTGCCAGTTGTAATTCCACATTGCTGGGTTTTCCAAGTTTCACGTTGCCTGTTTAACTATGGTATCTGAAATCCACAGTTTGGAGAAAAAAAAGGCACACAGTAGATTCTCAGTAGCATCTGAACAGCTTTGCAGACAGTAACATACAGCAGAATTAAAATAGTCCTCTGAAGAAAAAGATTGTAGCTTTTTAGATGCACAGGAAAAATAAAAAATGAGAAGAAACCAAACACAGACAAGATACAGAAGCAGTGCACTTGACAGCAATGAAGAGTGTAAGGCAGCAGGTTCAGCAGCAGGACCATGCAGCCTAAGCCAAGATAAAAGGTGTGCCACCACAAAAGGGGTCTTCCAGCCACAGAGGAGGCATGTCTGCTCACCTCAGGGGGGAACGCAACCAGGGTGTTGTGAAAGTGTTAGAAATGTGAGGAGCACTTGGAAAAAACAGCAGGAGAAAGGAATCGGCCAGAGGACACTGGGAGAGGGGTTCCAGAGAGGCAAAGAACTGTTACAGCTTGACAGGACCTGCCTGCTCAGAAGCAGCCAGACTCTTGGGTTAGAAGAGTTTTTTAGGTTAGAGGACTTCGGAACTATGACTTTTCATAGCGTTTTTAGTGTCTTGTACAGTGGTGTCATTCCTGGACCTTTTTCAGATACTAACAGAAAAAACAAAAGAGGTGCATTGCTCACTGAACTGCAGAGTAATTTTTCCATCATCAAGCAGGAAGCCTCATTATTTCAAACAAGTCCCAGATACATTTTCAGATATGAGATTAAGAAAACCAAAATACATATACCCAGAAAAGAAAAAATGCATTAACAAAACCATATTTTAGCCATAGTATTGCACAAGCAAATACTACTACAAAACACCCAAGTCCAAAGCAAAGGACTGCAGGCATTCTATGATCCACTGGGGCTCTCAGATGGAGCAGTTCAAAGTCCCTTTGGTGACTAGCAAGTGAAACAGCAGAGGCTTGTATCACGGGAGAGCACAGTATGGCAGGGTCTGACCCTCTCAGAGGAGGAATTTCTGTGGGACTCTGGGACATGTACAAACACAGGATGCAGTAAAGCAACACCTGCAAAAAATGCTTCAGCTCTTCCTTGAATCCCCTTTCACTCCACGGAATACTGCCCAGCCTTCCTATGTGAACAGTTGTACTTTGATAGGCTTAATATTTCAGAAAGTAAGGATTTCAGCAGAGGGAAACTAGCCCAAACAACCCTTCGGATCCAAATGCAGATTTTGAATCTTGTACTCAAGACTTTGTATTGTCAAGAACTGTTTGGAAATCTCCCATCTTAGCATCAAACTATTTGGCAATTAGCCCCCAGATCCAAATTCTGTGGCTTCATTCTACCACAGTTTGAGGATACATACTTATCCTTCAATATTTATTTTTCTTCAAACGTCAAACAGCTTGAACCTCTCTCTTCTCCTCCCCAAAACGGGATACTTTGCATTAATCTGGACAAAGGCTAAGCAGAAAGTTTAGATCAAACAACAGATTGTTTCATTTCTCTGTGCTATTACTTTGCCCCAGAAGATGCTAACAAAATGCATCAGTAATGTTTCTGCTTAAAAATGTGATTTTAGATTTGTAATTTAGAAAAACTTTTTACCTAAGCTCTTCCCCATCTTCTTCCCATCTGCACACAGCAGCAGAAAAATTTTAACGCAATTTAGTGACTAACGGCACACAATTTTAGTCCTTAGTGCTTTATAAGCCTCTCCAAGCAGAAAATATGTAAATGAAGAGTCACAAGATGGAAAAACTCTATTGACATAGAAGACTTTTATTTCTAGTGCTTTCAAAAGATACACAGAATGATTCTCACTTGGATAGCCAAAGGGATAGGTACACTTTGATTACTTATTATTAATGGGGTTTTTTTAATAATCTAATTCTATAAAAGTTCTTCTGAAACTCTACGGAACATAACATCTTTTCTGGGGATTGTTTCAATGATAGTACTTTTCTCTCTTTCTTTCTCTCTAGGAAGGGTACTTATTTACAACTTTTTAAAGGATGGTTTAAAACACCTCATAGAAGTACCATAATTGCATGCAAGACTTGCTTATGTGGCTTTTTCATAATGGTATGTATTAATTTACATTTCTTTGATCTGCATACCACAAGAACTGAGCCAAGGACTGCTGCCAGTTCCTCACAGGCAGGGATCTAAACTGTAAGATGCAAGATGGGCAGGTGCATCATTACCAGCTGCAAAAGAAGGTGTGCCCAAAACCAGACAGAGGTGGTCACTGTTGTGTAACATCGGGCAGATGTGGCACTTCAGATATTCCTTAAAGACCTGTGGAACAAAGCAGGTTGTGCAAGCCATGGGAAACATGCAGCTCTCAAATACAAAAAACATAAAGTGTATGAGGAATAAGCAGTAAAGAGACTTTTAGATGAAATAACCAGAAAGACTTCAAGATGGTCAGAAGTAAATGGAGTTGGTCAAGACAGAAGGATAACTGGGAAACAGAGGACTAGGTGAGAGCCAGAAGTCAAGTCACAGCAGAGAACAGAGCCTTCACCACTAACACAGGCCCCAGTGGACGAGAAAACACATTCAGAGGTGAAAACAGGACTGAACAGATCCCCAGGGAACAGAACAGGCAGTCTGTAGGACAACGCTCAAGAGAGACAGGGAGGCACCAGCAGATGTGCTGAAATGTCAGTGGGCAAAGTAGAAGGGCTCCTCGGCTAGCACAGGATTTCAGAAACCACCAGAGAAGACAAAATCATGCTTCCTCATCAGCTTCCTCATTTCTCTGCTTGTACAGTTTCTCTTCAATGTGCCAGTGAAGCACTATAAACTATTACTAATGAAAGAGGAGAGAGAAAATCAGCTCAGGTCTTGTGCTGGCCTGATTAAATAGGGAAAATCACCAATTCACCAAAGCAACAGCTCTAGTCAGTATTTTTTAAAAAAAGTTTTAAAAAAGAGTTAAGTTACTGTCTTTTCTAAAAATGCTTATTCTCCAGTTAAAGATAAATAGCACCAGTGTCATCAGGAGAATGCCAGCTCTGCTGTTCTGAGTTCCTCCGGTCCCTAACATCTGCTGTAAAAAGAGAGGTTTACTTTGGTTAAATACTGCATTTCCAGTTTCAGTAAGATAAGGCAATACTGTATTTTGGGGAGCTCCATTAATCCGAACTTCATCTAATATTTGCTGCTAGATAAACAACAGACAAGAACTGCAGGACACCAATGAGCTACTTCAGATCATCAAATCAGTCATCAGAATTGATGTTTGCTTCGGCTGAACCATGCACTTCAATAATCCTTTATTTAGCTCTGCTTCCTTCAAGTAACAGCAGTCACATTTCAAATACAATTTTGTTTTCTTTGGACTCAGAGGTTTCCACTATGTGAACACCAAGAGGCGTTTATCAGACTAAGATTGGAGTCTTTCAAGCACTTCCATGCTATTTGACCCTTGCAATTGCACGCTTAGTTTGGAGACTCTTGCTGAACAAAAAGTGAAGCACTGTGAGAGACTGGCAATGTAAGGTATGGGCACCACTGATGCTGTACAGTCACTTTTACCGCTGTGATTGTGACTGACATGTATTTTCTGTAGTACTACTTTATTTATTTATATTTACTTAAGAAACATGCACACACCGTGTATAGCCCATTTTAAGTCTCCCAGAAGCCATTTTCTAGCAAATTAACTTAAAAACTATTCTTTACAAAGCATTCTCTGAGATGCTGCTTTGGTGGACATTTAAAGCATGACCAAATTTGCAGCTGGATCACAACTGGAGATGCAGCAAACAAACAAACATCTAAATAAGCTGAAAGAAAGACAGGAAAATTAGAACAAGAGTTTGTAAATTATTATACTGTTGAGAAATGGCCTGATGCACAAAAATTTATATTGCCCATGTAGCTTATACAGAGAAAGAAATTCCTCTTCACCTTCTCTCTTACATCTCTAGCTATAAGGGTGCACAGTAAGAGAAAAAACATACATTATGCAATGCAGTGGATCTCAATTATCAAGCCTTCATTTAGCTTCAACTACCCAACTAACTCAGACCTCCAGTACACTCAAGCACCTCACACCATGGCTGGCAGGGCACAGCAACCTGCATGTTGCTGCACGGCAAGTCCTTGCAACCACCTTCCAAAACCGCTTCCAAATCAATTCCTGCTTCTGAATCGCTTACAGTGATTTTTAAAGAAGACGGGGGGGAGGTTCGCACCTCCACACCTTTCAGGCTTTTGCCCAACTGGGCGTAACAGCTGTATGACTAATGGCTAAGCCAAACTGCTCACTGCCAGCACTGCTTCCACCTCAAGTATTGCCCATCCCCTCAGTGACAACACTTCTAGAACCACAATTTACTTAATAGGCAAACAGCAACAACCACCTGTGAATCACAAACTCACCTCAAATTTCAAAAGGTACCCTTCCTTTTTAAGCTCCTCTAAAAACCCCTCAGACAAATTCACTTCAGCCCAAACTTTTATGAGCTCGGGTTTGACCCAGAGGGACAGGCAGGTTGTTTATCTGGAGAATTTTAACTAAATCTGTTCAACAGTTTGAGCTCTACATCTATAAAAACAAACCATTTTTGCCATATGTTATACTAAAAAATTTTATGTGCATGTAAAATCTGCAAAGACTAAATGTGACTTGCTCTGTCTTAAAGATCCCATTGAGAATAAATGTGCTAGAAAGCAAGTAGCGAAGTCTGAGCTCCCACCTTCCTCCCATGAGCCTGCAAGAGGGATGTTCAAAGGCTGCGGCATCAGGTGTAGAAAGTGGCCAGCCCCTTGTGCTCCTCAGAGGTGACCGGCTGCATGTTCCCCAGCAGGACTGCTGGCACCTCATTTCTGTAATACGTCTCAGTTGCAACATGCAGCGCTAAATCAGACAGCTGTAATAGTCTCTGGCACCTCTAACCTCTTCTATAAGCACCCTCAGACCCCAAAGATTATCAGTGTCCATAGGTGTTTCCTTTGTTGCTTTTTTATTTAATTGAAAGCAAACAAACTAGCTGCAATCAATTACTGGAGCTGAGAGATTATGTGGCGTCTGCTTCCCTTGAGGTTTCCCTCCGGAGCCAGAGGCCTTGGGAGCCTAAATCCCATTGTCAGTAATCCATGAAGTTGATAAGCATGTAACTGCTGAAAACACAGCACAGGTGCTTTGAAACCCCCATCTCCTAGCAGCAGAGGAGTCACCCAGCTTATTCCTGTGGCCTGAGCCGTAGAGAACAAACATGTGAACATGTGTTTTCTTATCTGAAAAATGTACTCTTCTGCTATTCACTTTTATATTTGGGGTAAGTGAGATATAAGGGTTGGCATCACAGATGCTAATCTCTTCAAAAGGTAAACTACAAAAAAAGAATGAATGATGCATTTATTCTTCTTCTAAACCTCTACTGCTGTGAAAGACGCTCCTCTGTTTGAAGACCAACCTAACTACAAAATCGGCTTTAAAACAGATGAAAAAATAAAAGTATCAGTTCCTCATCCCCAGATCACTACTACAATTTGCTGTTTAACACCTCATCTAGACTGATCAGAGACTGGCAATAACCTAAAACTGCTTTCTGTGCAGCAGAATGGGTAGTCAGAATCTACTACCAAGGCTAACAACTCCATTGAGTCCATCTAGACAATTAACTTACCCCAACATTTTCAGGAAGTGGATAATTCCCAGTTTGATGAATTCATGCATAGATCTAACCAAAAAACATCCCAAACCACTGCAAGTCTGGGTGCTCAGCACCTTTAAAAGCCACACTTTACATGACTTGAATTAATCACTCAAAGATAAAAGGTTTTAAATAAATATATGGCATTTTAAGAATGCATGCTTTTGACCATCCTTTGAATTTAAACAAGAACAGAAAAGCATTTTAACATCTAAGAGAAACCATGGGCTTTCTTCTTTTTTTTAAGGCCATTAGGCATACAAGGCAGGAATGAGATTTTTTTTATGAGGGGTGTAAGCTTTCATACGGAGTAGGTATTTTGCTTCAGGTTTGGATTAGAGGTTTTTCCCTGTTTTTCAACTCTACTTTGAGGTAGGATTTTGAATTACGGACCTCAGATGGGAAATATAAATGGGCCATAAAAGTCAGAAACAGAAACTGGCTGTTGGGAATCAAAAGAAGAAGGAGGGCAGAGCTGGCTGTCAGGAAGTCTCCACTTCTAATCCTGGTACAGCCCCTGTCTTGCTGGGCAGCCACTTCCTCCTGCTGTATCACTTCTGAATCTTCAAAATGGTTTTGCTTACTGTTCTCTGTTATTTTAGAATATGTCAGCATCTGTACACACTGAATCATAAAAATGCTGTACTAAGCATTATTATTTTTACTGTCAGCACAGTTGCTATCCTGCACACACTAAAGTGGATTTAACCAATTTTGAAGGTATCACCATTTGAGTAATTTTTTTTTCCCCAAAAAAATAAACTGTCATCTCCCTGTGCACACATGAAGTTCACTTACAATGGAGAAAGCATTCTCTCTTCTAAATTATACAGCACGCTAATAAGATACGCTGCAGAACTAACAGTACACGCAAACAGGCATGGGAAAGTATATGGGAAAAAATTCATATCAAATGCAGGTACCAAAGCTGCCATTCTCAGAGTGATTAATTTTTGGATGCCAGGTGTTTCAAATGATGATGCACCTGAAAACACTCAGTAGGAAACCGTCCTTCACTTTTAACAGAGGGCCATCTCTTCAACTCTCCCCAGGTCTAACTTTAGCTCAATTCCCACAGAAAACAAAGTATCCTTGGGAGGGGAAGGGAAAACAGAAATTACCTTAGAGATTCATCTAAACCACAGACTTTTTTGAAGTCATGTTGCAAGTCATGTTCACAAGGCTCTACAGAGATATATGTATAAATATTATATAAACATATATATACTTACACATAAAGAAAGCTTCACCAGCACTGTTTTACAATCTGTATCATCTGTCAAAACCTATCTAGTGTGTCACTATTCCAACATTAATGAAGTTTCAAAGCCACACGGTTGGAGGGTTCCCCCCCCCACTTCCTTTAGAGTGTAAAACAATGCATCTGCTTTACACCTCCTGCAAACAAACGACAGTCAAAGCACTACATCCTGAAACCAAGCCTCCTTACCTCGAGCAGCACTCCACTGCCAGGAGCCTACATACATTCTGGGGAGCACAGAGGGAAGGAGATAGGGGCAGAAGAAGCAGCTGGGAAGGAGATAGGGGCAGAAGCAGCAGCTGAAGTATATTAAACATTATAAAAAAGAGAAAACTGATTTTAAATTGCAGAGCTAGCAGTGGCGATAAGACTTGGTTTTACAAGCGAACAACAGATACGCCTTCTCTAAACCAGTTTTAGTGCCATCCTTCAGTGGACGAAAGTGCCATTTCTGGGCTTTCAGCCATGCATGAACTACAGCAGACTGGGCTGGGTCCAATGCTGAGCCCATACAATGCATTAATGTGGAAAATATTATGCTCCCTCTCCCAGAAAACAAATGCTAGATTCGGTTTTCAGAACCTGTTACTTCTATTACCACATGAAAACATCAGCAGTCTCACCCAGTCATGCTGCTCACTAACCTCACAGAGGTACTCAACTTGACCAGCTTGGAGCTCCTCTGTTCCTCACCATTATCCTACCTTCTATATGAAAATTGGAGAAAAGGGGTGGGGCGGGGGGGCAGGGGACAATAATAATACACACAGAAAATGTTGATGCTTAAAGGGCACAATCCACAACTTCCTCATGAGCAACACAGAAGCCACAGGCATCTTCAGCTCCTGCTTGTGATGTGCTCAAGGGTTTCTGCCACTGTGCGTCTCTGCTGACTGGCATCAGTCCCCTTCTCTTTCCATCCCATCCCCAACCTGACCCCCCCCAGTTCCCCAGAGAGTGCCTCAAGCCCTTGACCTCGACAAATGGCTAGACCCCAAATATCTGTACCACCATGAAATGGGACATTCACCCATAGGATGTTAATTTTCAACTTTATTCATACAACCTGTATTAAATAGGAATTGGATAAAAGGTGGCCCTTCCATGCACCAAAGAGACTGTCTTCCATTATGTAAAATGGTGGAGGGGAAAATAAAAATAAAAAAAAAGAAAGGGGGTATATTGTTCTCCATGCCCACGGGGGTATGTGGAAGAAGCAATGGATATAAAAAGCAATGAGGGGGGTTTTAGCTGTAACTGGAAAAAAATTCTAGCAGTAAAAATATTTAAACCCTGGAACTGACTGCCCTTCTGAATGATGACCTGCCAATAGGCACTGACTTTTAAGAACAGATTAGACAAACAGTTATCAAAAGGGATACGTACAACTGACCTTGGGGAGGTGGGGGGTAGTGAGGTAGTAAAGACCTGTATTATCTGTGGAAGACCTTCCACCTGTATTATTGCTGCTCCAACGGTATAAATCAAAATAGGCCAACATGTACCATATCTTCTAAACACATCTCTGAGGCAACAGTATTCAAGCTACCAGTACAATAAGTGAGCAATTATTTGGCATAAATGATGATATGGGAAATCTGGCAATACACCAGAAATAAAACATGCAGTCATGCATCTCCTAAAATATAAGACTTTGGGAAAGTATTCAGCATATTTTTTCAACAGAACATGGTAGAGTTTAAGGTTGTTAAAATCTGTTCAAATACTTTTCATTAAAACAACAGCAATTCTCTCTGTCAACAAGACAAGGCTCTGAGTGAGACAGCATATCCAGTTTCTTCCATTAAACTCTAACATAAAATAAGAATTTATTCTCTGTACATACATACACAGATGTTTCAGGGAAATAAATAAATACTTACCAATCACAGTGTAGTTTAGTTTTCTCTAACATCTTTTATAAATCCGACAACTTTTTCTTGGCATGTTGTATAGATAGTATAGGGTACTGCAGATGATGGGCAGGCCATGTTTTCATTGAAATCTGATTAAGGAAGATACATGGTAGCGGACGCAATTTGATTCAGCAGAGCTACACTAGTTGCAAGAGCAGCCCACTGCATGTGCAGCTTGGCACTGCTCACTCCAGTTCTTGATCTCTAGAGGTAGCTGCCCTACTGAGTAATGAACAAAGCTTTCTGACAGCCTAAAAAGGGCTTGGTTTTGTATGCAAGGAGAAACAGGTAACGGGTACCCACTCATGTTTGTGCTGAACTGGCAGAACGGGGTCCCCATACTCCTGTGAACGGACTCCTGTAGTGGTCTAGAGAGAACTATGTGCATTTTGGACTGAAGCACAGTGTAAACAGAAAACAACTCTAATTAGACTTAGCAATCTGTATTGACGAAACTGGTTTAGGAACAGAGGAAATTAGCCTGTTCATAATGGTTGTTCTCTGGGCTTTTTACTGTCTACCTCTCACTTGGCTTGTGGGTTTTTGGTTTGGCGTATTTTGTTTGGTTGCTTCTGTTTGGGGTGTTTTAGGCTCTGTTTGTTTGGGGTTTTGGTTTGTTTTGGGTTTTCATTCATTCATTTATTTATTTTTAAGCTAGACATATATGCTTCTTCAAAGGCTAGTGTTTTCTTTAGGTTGTACTGTTCACAGAAATCAGTAACAATTTGTCACTGCTCATATAAAGAAAATAATGTGCACGTTGTCTGTGGCCTCACCACAGAAATTACACAGTAAATTTTAATTATCCTGTTGGTGATTAAGTGTTGTATAGAAACATACCCTAGCATGTATACACGTCTGCCCTTGCTTACGAAAGTTTGTTACTTTTGGCTAGATTACAGAAATGAAGATACCACCAAGTAAAGCAGATTTTCCACTCCAGTCTGCTGTTCACTGTTCCCCCCCTCCACCCCAAAATTGGATATAATCATCTTATATAACAAATGTTGATGACTTCACAACAATAGTAGTGAAAACATGACGATTGGATTTACATATTTAGTTAGCCAGACTTGCTTTCTCCCAGCTACTTCCTTCCTTCCACAAGCTTGCACTGCTCTCAGGAGCCTTCCTTCCCAATGTGGTAAGGCAGGCAAAGGTTACCTGGATGTTTTCCAGGCACACAAATACCCTCTCTGCACAATACGAGAACAGGAGCTTTTAACCATGTAATTCCTTAGCTCAGCACAATACAATTTATCCCAAACACTGCTTACAGAATAAATCATAGAAGCACGAGGAGAGAGTAATTTCAGAGTATTTGGAAGTATATATTTTGGAGAGGAAGAAAAATGTATTCCTCGTTGAAATTGAAAGGAAGGTTTTAGAAGTCCAACTGTGAAAAATGTGAAGTACTTGAAAAATGGTGAGGTTTGGAGAGTCATTGGTGTTTTTAAGGGATGGCTGGAGTACAGGCATACCCACAGGGATGGCACAGGGATAAAAAATGGGAGAGAGAGAAAACACAGCAACAGATGGGTAGGTAGGAGGCTGTATAGCACAGTGAGTCAACAGGAGATTTTACAAAGCAGGAGGGCAGTCTAGGCCAGATGCTTTTTAAGTTCCCATGGCATCAAGGGATACATTTAGCTCGGACATGCTTTAATTTAAAACAGTAGGTAAGGAAGGCAGAAATACACAAATCAGCTTAATATTTGCCCCTCATAGGGATGGACAGAGGTCAGCTTGTTTTCAGTTCTGAAGTCTGATTAAAGATTTTATCTTCTGTATTTCCTGTTTCCGATATATTTGATGGCAGGTAAATAAGTCATATGTCTAGGACCACAGAACAGCAAATAACGATAGAGCCAACAGTACCTCAAAAGGCACAGATGACACTGAAGGATTGTGATGAATTGGAACTCCTCTACAAGGGTTGTATTTCACCAGACATACAATAAAAACTACCTGGGAGCCAGGGTCTCCTCAGCTGTACCCGGGCAGCTCCCTCCATCTCAGGGGATTTCACAGGTGGAATGAGGACAGCATCTACCGCTGTAGAGGCTCAGCTGTGATGGTAACGCTGAGGGGCAGCAGCTGCAGAGACCTCAATCCTTGTCCTGCAAAATGAAGCCTCAGCAGTGCTGGGAAGCACTAGTATGTGGGACATCTACTGACTCCTCACAGTTTCTTGTACAGCAACTACATTTTTCCCTGGCTTGTAAATCCAACTCTCCACCACAGATATGCTGCCTCTCCAATTCCTCTGCCATAATAATGACAGGAAAACTCAATTAATACTGTGAACAGTTTGGCTGTCTGCACAACAGGGTGCCAACAAAAAACAAAAACAACCCACAAACAAAAACCCAAGAACACCCGCCCTCCAAAGATAACTAACAACATTTGCTGCATAATGTAATTCAACACTTCTATCTGTAGGACCAATACAAGCCATGTTTATTAATGTTACACATTATGTCTTAAATTAGGATGTGAAAAGCTTGTTTTGCAGTGCTTTAATGTTAATGATTTAGTGTAAGTGTGGTACATACCCAGTTTATTTTGGTAAGAACCACATTACACATTCAATGTAAATTAAATTTTCTCTCCAAGCTTCTTACTCAGGTAAGAACATAATAAAATGATAAAACTGCTGTACTCCCCTGTACATATCTGCTTCAGAGATTAGCAAGAGATAGTAATTTATCTTCCTCTGCAACACTTTGAATTTCTGTCAACATCATCATAAAATACATACCACAAAATATAAATAAGCATAACGACAAGCCTTTTTATGTGACATGTTTTAAAGTGCTTTCAACATCAATTGTATTTTTACTATAGCTGTTATTATTACTCCTGTGATCTGGAAGTACTCTAGGTACTGGAAGTAGAAACACTAGTTTAGAAAGGTTAAATATCAGCAAGATATTTCTCAGGATATTAGAGATAAGTGCACAAGTATGTAATACAAACATATGCCTACCCTCTAATTATATATATGTCTGTATATATGCATAAAAGTAATATTTAATAGCTACTGTGCACTTACTGTGAGAATTACACATCTGTAACTTTGGAGCCAAGGGCCCAGTGAACCCTATAAAAGCAACCACCATTATGTAAAATAAACTAAGTCACACTGAGAAGCAAGAAATAGCACAAGCATACCCTATACCAGGGGTCCTCAAACTACAGCCCATGGGCCGGATACGGCCCCCCAGGGTCCTCAATCCGGCCCCCGGTATTTACAGAACCCCCCCGCTGGGGGTTGGGGGGGGGGGAAACCAAGCAGCCGCAGATGACTGCCTGCCACTGCATCCGCGCGCCGCCCCCTGGATAAAAAGTTTGAGGACCCCTGACCTATACTAATAGCCCCACTATCACCAATGAGGAGGGAGGACAGGAGGGGGGAGAGGGGAGAGGGAAGGCCAAATCATTTAATCCAAGAGGACATTAAACAAAACAAAGGTCCATGACTTCAGGATGCAGGAGTTACAAGCTAGAGAAAAGCAGCCAAAACATTCTTTCTAAATCATCAGCACACACTTATCGGGAAATGGCATAAAATCTTTTTTCACAGACACTTTTCATTAGAAGGAAGTATCAAAATAGGCTCAGCACATCCTCTTCATCATCTTTTCCCTCCTCATCCAGGCAGGTGAGGAATCTCCTCACACCAAGCCACTGGACAGTGTTTCCTGCTCCACATGGTATGTGGCACTGTGTGTGTGTGTACAGGAAAGTCCTAAATGCCTTTTTTTTTTAAACCTTACATCATTGCCTGCCTCAGCTTCAAGGGAGGAACCAATCAGACATTCACAGTGAAAACAACAGGGATGATCCAAATTAAGATAAAGGGGAATAGCAGACAGACACAGCAGGGAGCTTAAATTCAGAAGCACAGTATGGGATGAAGAATGTCCTTCATATACAAAATTAAGTAAAAGACCACAAAGTATTTCAACTTCAATGGGGTTTTCCTGGGGAAAGCATTACCTAAACACAGGCTTTACTTCATTCTAAAGCTGACTATAATGATGGTACATCTGCTGCTGGTGGAAATACCACTCTCTGTCCCTCCTTGAAGAAATGGCCAAGACATTAAGTTTTGGGTAACAAACCAAATCAAATGAGAAGCAACAGCATTAAGTTATAAGAATAACTTATTAAAAGCATCAATTGGCTACTGACTCCATTTACCATCTGGAATATTGCTACTACTAAAAATATCCAGGTGTCAACACTGCAGCAGCCCCAATGCAGTATGCCATTGTTGATGCTGGAGAGGACAACTGTTTCCATAGGACAACAGCTCAGGTGGCCAGCTACATATAGGCTTCTGGTATGCTCCTGGAGAGAAGGAAGGACAACTCTCAAATACCTAGAATTTAGTATAATGTATAATTAAAGAAAATAAACACTCTGCTACTGTATTCTGGCAATGTTATTCTATACTTCTTCCCTCAGTTCCCCGAGGTGGCTATTTTGAAGATGTGGTTACCAAACAAACCATTCCACATACACTGCCACTAACACTGAATGTTTTATCCCAAAATGAAAATGAAGTTATGTTTTCTAAACACTGGTTCTATATAAAGTGTAAACATACATTTGCTCGGGAACGTTAAATATTTTTAGAAAAATGTCTCATCTCTTTTCATCTTTTACTCTATGGATGGAAGAGCAAGGTACTTCAGGGTGTACTTTCTCTGCTGGGAGCACTAATAGCAGAAGTTCAGATTTCATGCACAGCTTCCTCCTGGTCCACTGAAGATGCTACTACCTCTGTTCTGTTCCCTGGCTAGCAAGCACAGACAGCCCCAGGTCACTTGTCAGACACAGTATCAGATCACCTGCAGGAATTCGTGTGGCAGAATTTAAAATACACACACAAAATCACATATGCCTAGCATACCTTAAGAACAAACCCTGTATTTTATTGTTGGCTCAAGAAAACTGTGAACTAGTCATTCGGTACGTATTAAAAATATGTTGAACACAACAGGTTCCAAAAAGCAGCCATTCAGTCGGGTATGGAACTAGGCTTTCCATAGGGAACAAAAGTCGCACTGCAAGTCACGTGCAGTACATTTGGTGCAATACACTGCCATTGAGTGCTGCTTCGGTAACAAAGTCAAAGGATATTTTATTTGGAAAGACTAGCAACTTACAAAAAATTGTAGCTGCTTCATACAGACCTTGATTGTCTAGAACCCTTCTCTTCCACCATCTTCCCAGAACCATCAGGGGGTAAAAAGGGAAGAGTTGAAGCTTATTAAACCATGTGGATTACTAAAACCACAAGATGTGGTTCTGCTTCAAATAAAAATAATCCATTAGAAAAATATGATTTACATACATATCCTAATCTAGATATTGATATTTCAAAGTGATTAACGTGCTCCATCCTTTGTCAACGCTCCTGCTGTTACAATACCTGAAGTAGCAATAGGCAAAACAGGTATCTGATGCACATAAACCACTATATAAAAGAGGTCAGAAAACCTTTCTTATAGAAATAAAAGGCACCTTTAAAATAGCCTTTCATCTATACAAACCGATTATACACTTTACATACCACATAATGAAAACAAGGTGGGGTAAGTTTCATTATAGTGTAGTTATCATAGGGATATGAACAAAACACTGAAAAATCATTGTACGCATAGCAAGTATATCACTATAAATGGGGAAAAGTCACACTTTCTACCTCCTTTTTTTTCGGATGTGTAAAATGAATGTTTTCATTGAGATGATGGTAAAGGAGTTAAGACAATTTCTTTCTAAAAATATTTTACAAATAACAATCACTGATACAACTTCTCTCAGAAAGGCAAGCTTCTTGTCTTTGCTGACCTCAACAATGCAACGTTGGATACCACTGTATAAATGAAAATATTTTAATTTTATTGCATGTAAATAAAATTATAGCTATTAACACAGCTATGATGTATATAACCAATGTAACCACATACATGGTAGTCCATTGTTGCACGTTTCACAGATACACAAGTTATAAACGATGTACCCATTCACTTTTTTCTTTTTCTCAGCACAGATGGCATTTCAAGAGGAATTTTGTGCCACAGCTAACACAAACCACAAAGAAATTACTCTTATTGAATATTGCCTGCTGTTGAAGAGTGTTTTGAAATTACACTCCATTTTTTAAGGGAACTGAAGAGCTGAGAACAAGTCATGCATTCACATCAATGGCTAATAGATAAAGCAGCAATGCTGACTGAATACAGCTCTTCAAGAACCAGTGCCTAATGGTCGCTGCAGATTAAGGACACATTTTTCCTCTGTACCACATTAGAGGAATTCATTGAAATTTGCTTGGTAATGAGATCACTGTCCATTGGCAACTTCCATCACAGATAAAAGTATTTAGCCTTTTGTCTTGGCTACCAGTGAAAGAAGATTTTAAAGAGAAGTTGTTATACTTCTATAGACGAAGACAAATCTTTCTCAGCAGTGTTTTGAATAAGGGGCTTTGTAGAGAAATGGAAAACTTAATTTATATGTATGTGTATATATATGTATACATGCACAAGCAAAATTTTCTTTTGAAAATAATAATCACCTAAACTAATTACAGAATCCAACGTCAGGCAGTAGGACAACTTAACATCACCACATTTAATAGCATAATCAGATTTTCATGCTTTTATTTTTCACTGAAATTTCATGTCCTGGGAATAGCATTGCAAGTCCACAGTTAAAAAAACAGACAATAACATTGGCCAAAACTCCAGATGGCTGAAGGCACCAGCTGGTATTAGAAGTTCACTCTCTTAATATTAATACTAATGCACACATCAGAAGACAGGGTTAAAGCTGAAAATTATGGAAACCCAGGAATAATGTACTAAGAGAGGTCTGTGTGATGATCAGTTGCTACAAAAAGCCCCACATTCATGAGAACTAAGCTTTATCTGTATTCTTGCTAGAGCCATCACTCTTAAACCACATTCAGCTCTCAGAGGATCAAGCATAGTAAATCAGGCTCAAAGACCACAACCACACGTAGCTGCCATTATGCCAAATTGTGTGAAAATCACTATCAAATGCAAAACATTACGAGTAAAGAACATAAAAAGCACTTTGTTTTATTCATGAGATTAATGTTCTCTCTGCTTTGAACATTACTGGGGAAAAAAAAATACCTCAAGAGTAATGTTAACTCATCCAAAATTCAGACTTTTAACAGGAATATTATGTTGCCAAAACCGTGCTGGATAGGCCAGACAGCCTACCTAAGGCGGATGATAGAAGAATAAATTGTGCTAGTCATATAACTGGTGCCTCTACAAGCTGCCAACTGAGTGAACACAATCAGCTGGGGATGTTACACCTTTTTCAACAAATGATCCTATCCAACGCATGACTGTGACTCTCTGGCAGTGGGGACTGCTGAATGCTAATGCCAGAGTCTGTACCACCCAGATGTGCAATCATCTTATTTATAGCAAGCTCAACCAGCCCTACGGTCAGCCACCCTTTGAATGGGACAGCCCTACTAACCGTGCCCTCTGTTCCCCAGCACTCTTAAGACTTGATCCATCTCGCCACTCGAAAAGTGATTTTCCAACAGTTTGCAAGGTGTCACAAATACTGTCATATGTCTCAGCATCGTGAGAAGCTGGTTCAGCTATCAAGGCAACAAGCACTACGCACACCCAGGCAAGTAATCTGGAAGATGACATTCTGGTTAAATGAGCGCGGTGACTTTTGGAGTTCTGGTTTGGCTCTGCATTAGCTACCTGCAGAGGTTTTATTTGCTATTTATGCTTTTCAAACAAGTTTCTGCTACACTGCTTTTGCATGCTGCTGGCAGATCAAAGGCATCCTAGAGCTTAAAGCATATATAGAGTCCTTCTAGAACACAAAGAAAATGTAGTATTAGAAAACAGCATCAAGAAATATACAGTTTTTTACTTCAAAAAATGCTAACAGACTGATTCTGATTGCTCTCTGGATAAACTTCTTTTTCCTATTAATGGATCCTAGAAGGTACCACACCTTTTTGCAGCAGATGATGACAAGTAGTTTACCATCAATATTAAACATAATCAAGCTCTAATGACTGCTTGGGTGAAATCCAATCAAGCTGCACACATATTTAACTAAAGAGGTCTAGCAAAACAAAGCAACAAATTACTACTTCAGTAACTAGCCTGGATGGATATTTGGAGAAGCTGCTTTTTAACACATGGTATTGCCAACTACCAACATTTTTACAGAAGCCCTGAAATATGGGAATGACTCTGGCAGTAATTCTCATTACATGAAAAACAACTGTTTCCAACTATCATGGATGCACAGAAAATGAACCTTAAGAAATGGGAGTGCTCAACCTATAGTATGGTGAAAAAACCTCACACCTCAATGAAGTGCTTTTGCGGTAGAAGGAAAGCTAAAGAGCTCGAAAGCTCACAGAGCTACAGTCAGTCAGTAAATCTGAAGCTCAGCCTGGTTTCTTGGCCTTTTGTTTTCATCAAATTTGACTGAAAAGCCTCAGCATCCAACAAACGGCTGATGCCCTCTGAAATTGCCCCATCAATCCCCTCTGTCAAAATTGTGGGAGATACAGAAAAGGACCTCCCCTAAGAAGAACTGAGGAGCCTTCTAAAACAGATGGAGAAGAGTAACAGAAGATAACCTCTGAATAAACACCACCTCTGGATAAACAGAAAAGCATAACTTGATCGTCAGGTTCTTCCCTCTGCAAGCAGATTGGGAAGACCTCCTAGTGAGGATAACATCCTTAAGCAGATACTGCTTTTGATCTTGAAGTCAGGCTCCTGGAGAGTTTTGGCAATGAAAATATGCAAATGTTTCCATTGCAATGCATGGTGCATAATCAATCACGCCCAGCAGGCCTTACAGATCAGCAATGTACTCTCTAATCAGAAAGCCGCCCAGAGTTATGTTCCTGGAGAGACCAGGCAAGAAAATAATTTAGTGATGAAAACGCACCACTGCCTATACTGTTTATAATGATGGTCAGAAAACATGGCTGCAATTCATTTTGCCCCAGTTTCTGTAGCTATTCTAGAAGCACCCAAAGAAACAACGGGGGAGAGAATTCCTAGAGACATTTACTTTCTTTCAATCATTTCATATATTCTTCCATTAAATTATAAACTAAGTAGTAAGTAAAGTACAGGTACATGAATAAAAATTAATTTCACAGTATTGAGCAATTTTTTTTTATATAAAAGAAACAGAAGACAGCAAAATCCAATATATTATTGTTATGGCAAAAGTCAGTGCTTCATAGCAGTGAACCAGATGAGCCCAGGAACCAGAAGGCTTTATTGCACAATAGCTATTTTCACACTATATGAAGTGCTTAACCAGCTGAGGTTTAGCTTTGGCTTGCCCTTTAAGAGCACAAACTTGATACAGAAAAAGTTAAGCAGTTTGAAAGCTTTTTTTTCTTTTTTTTTTTTTCAGGGAATATAGGGTACAGGAGGACTGGGGAAAGGAGAATGATGTGGCCAGGGGATAATACAAATTCCACAATATTTTGACATCATTTAGCAAAAGGTTAACAAAAGCAAAACTAATCAAACACTCCCACCCATCAGAGGGGTAGGAGCGATGCCTGCCTAGTTCCTTCTTTAATTCTCTTAACCTTTTGGATTTTTCCAGTTACTCCTTCCTGAGACACCTGAAAGGATACCACTTCTGACACTAATGCATAGAAGTTTTGAAGGGTTTCCAGCTACAGCTGGTCAAAACATTTCTGTCTAGAAGGACTTTTAACACCATCACCATGTCCGGACATTTATTCTCACACTTTACTCAAAAAAAGGAAACTTCACCCCTTGCTCTCCATTCCCCACCCTTCCATCCTCATCCTCTGAGGTGCAGAAGCCATTCTCCACTGTGTCACCTGCACTGGTTCCCTACATCATGACTCACACTCACAACCGCTGTATCAGCAGCCTGGGCTGCTTCTTATCTTCCTCGTTGACTTGCTTTGGGAAGAAGTGTGCATTATGATAAAAATTGATGAAAATACAAATAAGTAAAAAGGCTCCGTTAAATTCCACACTGCTGCCTACTGGGGATATCATCTTTGATTACATTTGACCTATAGAGATGTAACTGCCTGAAACACTGGTAGATCTGTGCTTGCTTCTGTCCACAAGACAAGACAATTAGTCCCTCAGTGACACCACTCTCTGTTTAGAAAATTACCTTTCACTGCCCAGATCCTAGCGATCTGGGCGGTGTTTGATCACTCATGTTTGAACTGGAAGTCAATCTAAAGCGAATTCTCCTCTGTTGTGCAGAGAACATCTTAATTCTCTGAGATAATTGCAGTTTATAGTCCAGTGGTCAGACCCCTTCCTCCAAGACCGCAGTCCTTCATGCACCAAAACAACCAATAGATTTAAACTTTAAAGGGGAAATAAGGAATGCAAATTTCCTTATTATGCTAAATAATTCACCTACTCAAGCTGAGCAGTTTCATTTATGCTTATATGAGTTTCAGAAGTAGGAAAGCTATTTAAATCATATAAATTTTGTTCAAAATGACCAAATAGAGAAATCTGAAAAGGGAAAGACTTGATATTGTTCATCTCCCATTCCATTTTTGCATTCCAAAACATTTTTGTAAAAAATTCAGCAAAAGAAAGTCATGGTCTCTAAGCACGTAACAGAGAGAAAAGTCTGCAGTATTTTTGCAAGATGAAATAGAAAATGTAAACAATTAACTTTAAAATTGGATTTAATGTCAATACTAAAAATATTCTACATGCAATAAAATATTCAGTTCAAATCTGCCACATTTAGCCTCACATTATTACTTTAAAGAGCTGCCCCATGAAGCACCTTGAATATGTCAGGACTTTGATGGTAAAGACAACCTCCTTTGTACACTGAAGACCCCAGTTCAGGTCCTTGCTCCAAATGCAAAAGAACATGAACCCACACCTTCCATGCTCCGGACAAGTGCGTAACTGTCGGGCTCTCAATTAGTATGGATCTGCCCCTTCTCTCCAGATATCATTGAAAAACAAAACTCTAAAGCATCATTGTTTTCCATTAGTTTCTCATTCTCCTGTGCACACACGTAAGACAGCCACCAGCCTGTCCCTGCTCTACAGTTCCACCTACTGTAATTTCAGCGCCACCTGACCACCTATCACCTGAAACACCAGGGACTCAGTCAAGATATTTTCACACTTCTGAAATTTCAGAGTCTATAAGTGATAATGAAAGCCCTGTGGCTGACTGCCTCAGAAGCAACATTTATTATGCCAGTGTTTTCTGAATTGTTAAGTATTTTGGATACTGCCTGACAAAGACCTTCATTCTTATTCACTAAGATCCCTAAAAACGGATAAAATGGGATGGATCTTGTTTCATTTTGTGGTTGAAGTGAAGTATACTTATCCATGTTACCAGCTCTTTGGCAGACACAACAGAGCTCTTATGGAGATACTCATATGCCCTTGTTAATAAGGATTCTGCAGTATGGTAAACTTCTGTCTCAAAATCACTTGCATATTGTCCTGGGTTTAGTGAGATACCGCAAAATTTATCGTTACCCTTTACTTTTGCATCTGGAGTGAGGTGGGTAACCATCTCATTTCCACTAAGGTTTTCAAACTAAATAAATAGCAAGCTTAATTTCCATAGCATTTTTCTATGTCAAAACCATAGCTGGAAGTTTTTTTGCAAGGAGGACGTATGTAGCAATAAGAAACTGAACATATTAAACACCTTATTTCTCCCATGCTTTTGTAAACATCATCTGATTAATTCAAGATGACTTTCCGCAAATGGATACAATAAAACTGCAAAGGCGGATGGATGTTCTCATCAGAGGAGAGGACAGTCAATTCAACAGGTCCTGCCAGGAGGTAAAGGGAGGAGTAACTCACCTCTGGGGAACATGCAACTCCATCAGTGCAGTCCTAGACAGAAGACTGGAAGGGGCTTATAAAGAGGCAGGAGACTGTCAAATGTGTGGACTCTTACCTTTCAGAGAATATGACTTAAAGAGATCAAACCGTGCTGAAGAGGAAGAGAGACTGGGCATTCCCCCCATTACAACAACAAAGATTTATGAGAATCTCCAAGCAAATCTCCAAGCAAAGGTTTTAGTCCATTGTGGCCCAGTAATTCACCTCACATTAAAAATGAAACTTAAGCTTGTCTGCAGAACTGTAGCAAGACTGACCAAGATGTTTATGAGGCTATTGAATTTAAACTCCAGGTTTGTTTTCTACTTCATTCTCAAATTCTGCTAACGCAGCACTAAACCCGCATGTCTGAAAACATGCGACAATCTAATACGATCAATTCTGTGTTCCCAACAAAATACAGAAAAAAAGAACAATTTTAGAAGACACCTTCACACATGAACTTATTTCCTATCTTCTTAAGTATCTTGTGCTCAACAAGTGGTGTCACAATTAGTCTTAAGAAGGTATTGAAGATGTTTATTCATCCTCTTTTCCACCTTTTTGGGGAAAAAATATCCATCTCTCCAAGGAAGGATGATTTTGCAGCTACAGAAAAAGGGAGCTTGACTACTTCTTCAAGTAGATTATCTGCATGAAGCAACACAAAAAGGCACTTGAAACCTGCACCTTAGCTGTCTGCATTGTAAAATGGAAATGTTAACATATGGTTTGAACAGGAGGCTGGACTAGGTGACTTCCTGAGGTCCCTGCTGACCTGAATTTTCTGATGATCCTATTTGCTTTGACACACATAAGAGTGAACGAGAAGGGCACTCAGCTATTACAGGGTTGATTACTGGTGAAAATCTCAAGTAAGTATCCTAACATTTGCAAGATTTTAATGCACAGCTTTTTACTAGGTATATATGGGGGGAAAAAAACCCAACCTGTCAAAATGCTCGCGAACTTTGTGGTTTTCACAAGTGTCATCTATGAGAGACAAAGGAAAACAATCGTCATCCTGTTCTGGATGATATGGCAGAACCTGCTGGTTATGTTGGTTATTATAAAGAAAACAAACCAGTAACAAACAAAACATCCAGTTTTACTACATATTTTTTAAGTGGCACTATAAACTTGGAAGGTGTTTCACGGAATATTATGTGCAAGTGAATTTACCAGGCAGATTAAGAAAATACATTTGCAGATAGACTGATGGCAACAGAAAATCATGAACAACAGAAAGAAAAAACACTTTTCATCTGGCAACACAGAATACCAAATTTGTTGTCAGTTTTTCACCATTGATAGAAGTGAGTCTGTTCAGCATTACTGGGTGTTTTTCTTTTATACTAATGTTAGCATTTCCTAGAGGAATCATTCCCTTTCTCTCTCAAAGCAGCGATGCCCTTTCCCAAAGTCCAAGGTTCTAGACTCTGTATTTTCAAGCCCCTTCTCTTTAAATCACTAATCAGAATGAAATTCTCAGTTTCTCCTTCTCTTACTATCATTTCACTTAAATATCAAGAAGAAAAAAAAAACCACAAATAATCCTTCAATTTCCTGCTGTGACATAATGTCAAGTCTCAGATTAAAGAACAATTATTTTTCTCAAATTAGTTTGAAGTGTAACTGTGCAGATGCGAATGCTTAAGACAAACACTTATGTGCACTCACAACAGATCCTCTAGGAATAACAAATTAAAAAGCAATACCAAATCCTCAAATCTCCATTTTGTATAAATTTGATTTCCCAGCATTGGCCTTCCCTCACCACTTTTTTCTGTTAATTCATTTCATAGAGTACATGACCCAGCTGTGTACCTATACAGGGATGTAACAGAACATAAAATACTACAACCTCACTATGCAGCGTAAGCCACTGCACACTCCCATGAGTATAATGTGGCTGCAGGTATGGCAGTAAAAAATAAAATAAAAATTTAAAAAATTACAAAAAGTTGCTAGCAGATAAGATGATTATGTGTATAATTCAGAAGATTACTTCTTGGGGTAAAGCTGGGTCAACAATCTCTTTGTATTAAGACAGGTCCTCTTCTGAGAGTACCTCAGTTGCAGCACGTTCTAAAAGCATTAACATTGCAAAAGCAGTACAAAGTGGTACCCTGCAGATGGTCTCAGTTTCTGCTACTATTGTTTTCAATTTTCTAGCAGATCTCTCAAATAGTGGAGTTGTGATTAACTTTGGACTGCCAGGAAATGAATACTACTAGTCTTAGTAGTTCATAGTATTGCTTACCAAACTTGCCTCTAATATCCTATTAAAAAAAAAAAAAAATTAAAAAATGGGAAGAAGAAAAAAGAAAAAAAGGCTTAAAACAAAACACAACAAAAAACACCAACTCTCCTTACCTTGCTGGAGGCACATCAATATTTGAAGAAACAACCTTGCGCTTCTGTTCCAGAAGGCAAACCGAACGAGTGTTTTCCTTTTCATACTCATGAGCTCTGTTTGGTTTTTTGGTCTCTGCTGTTTTTAAATCTTCCTCCTTTGTGGTGAACAGGAGAAACTGTTGGTCTGGCAGTTTTTGACTGATGTCACTTTTTACATCCTCCTGTTGAAATGCAGGGAAGGTCATTTCACGCTTGATGCTGGCTGCCTGTAAAATTGAAAGCAATTATTCAATTTTCCTCTAATTCTCCTAAAATGGGGGGAGGGGAGGGGGGGAACCCAATGCCCACAGGCATTTATTTCTAATTAGTTCTTTGAATCAGAGAATACCATTTCTTTGCCCTTCAAAAATTCTGAAACTGCCATTAATTTCTCAACAGTGTTGGAGAAAATAAGCAATTCTTGTCCATTTGATAAAGCAGTTACCTCTTAATGTTAAATCAAAAACGTATTTGAATTGGAATATCGGAAACTGCAGTCTGTACAACATATATTTAATGTACACACACACATCTGCACTGCATAATTATTAAAAGAAATCCTAGCTGTCCTCCTCCTAAAATTCCAGGTGAGAAGTCAGAATTTATCCAAATAAAAGGCAACCAAGAAATTGAAGCGCTTCTGACAACTTACTGGATTCTTTAACAGCTGTATTTGTAAATGATGGTTTCTTCAGGAGCAGAATAATAATAATTCACTATGATCCAACTCGGCTGCCAGAAGGCAAAGGGGAGCAAGCGATACCAGCAGGATCTCTGTAAGGAGCCCATTCAGCAATAAGAAGCACGGACACACACAGAAGCGATGTCAGGCTGTCCCTTTGGCTGCCAGCACTTCCCAGATCTTTAGGTCTGCTGCTTCCCATAAGCAGTGACTCCCTAAGCAAATAAGTATCTTATAAACTACCTCTCAGGAATACAATGTGTTGGTGTTTATACAGCAAATGATTGCAGGGTTGCAGTGAAGAGCAGGGAAAGCCAACGGAACCAAGCCACTCCATCTTCTCAGCAAGAAAAACAAAGCTCAGGACCTAGATTTCCTTCTGAAACGCCACTCTCTCACCGGCCGTGCTTCCTCAGCTTCACAAGGCAGACCTACCTCACAGGCTGTTGAGAGCCTCTCGTTCTGCCATACATCTGGCCAAGCGCCTCCAGCCCCTCAGCCTGATAAGGTTCCTCAGGTCCCTGCCTACCAGGAGCATCTGCTAATGGGTTATTTCAAGTTATCTGTGCTTTTCAGATGAGCAGCTTTAACTGTGAACTTGCCAAAAAGTCCAGAAGATGCACCAGGGAGGCAACCCTTGCACCCAACCCAAGCAGCCAGGTAAAATATAGCCCAGCAAAATGGCTGCCTGTCCCACCTTGAGTAGAGGTACTTCCACACCACCTCGGAGAAATCCAGACACCATCTAGGACTTGGTAACTGGATTTTTAGATGCTTGTAAATTACTCCTGAACTTTACAGTGGAGAAATCTACAATGTGTCACCCTCTGATAGCAACAGCACCAAGAAACTGAAAATCTTATGTAAATTCTTCCCTCACTTCTCCTTTTCATCATCCAAAAAAAATTTACATCAATGTATGTGTGCATATATTTATGCATAAAAATCTATAAAAAATATATTCCTCTCTTCACAGATCTTCCTGTCTATAGCTTTCATACCTCAGCAGATATAAAAAAGGATTCAAGCAATCTTAAGTTCGCGGGAAAGACAATCTTGCCAAGGTAATTTTGCTTTGTCCAGTAAAATATGCAACATTGCTAACACATAAATATTTAGAACAGATTACTTAATTGTCTTATTCTACTGTTCCCATGGAAGGGCTTCTTTTAGCAGTTGTTTCAAGAACAAAACTAGAATTGTTACTTTATGAATGTAAATAGTAGAAAGAATTAGTCATTTTACACTTCTTCACACACAAACAGATGACACATTACCAAAAAAATCTTCCTGGAAGACAAAACAGTCAGCATGTGATCACACAGAATTAAGACAAGACATATAAACAACATAAATTTAATTCTGATTTAATGATATTTTTAAAAAAACCCTCAGATTTACAATAAGCTTTTTATTGAGTGAGGACCTCAACAGATACTGAGTTGCCTTCAATTTTCACGAACATTGACGCAGAAGTGATGCACTAAAGCAAACAAAAATAATTTAAAAAAAGCCTGAAAACAGCCAAGTTCCTATATCCAGCTGCTAGAAATTATATAATGCCAAACACAGGTGTATATGTAAGACTTGAATTCCATCCTCTCCATTGCCATATGGTCTTCCATTGCATGACCACATACCTTTTCCTTCCTCCCCAAGATTTCCACCTCATCCGGTGCAGAGGACAGTGCTGTGCAGGGCGAGAGCAGTTACACCCACTGTGCACAGTAGAGTGCTGGCGTGCACATGTACGAGGCAGGACCCAGCACCCTCCTCCTTGCTCTGCACAGCCCTTAAAGAAAGCACGAAGAGCACAGGAGAGATGCAACCTCCCTCCTTCCCTACTCTCCAATACCAGACTGAACATGGTATTCATCAGGATGGCTTTAATTTTTTGTAACCCAATAAATCCTTGATTTTAACAAAGAAAAAAATCATTGATTTATGGAACTGTAATATTTTATTCCATTTCAGCAAGCATAGTGCGCCATACATGATTAAGTTTCTTTACAGACCTAAACAGTGACAATAAAAAAGGTTGCAGACTCAGACTACAGCTGTACAAATAAACCCTAAAACTTAAAAAGCAGAATACTTTTACTGTGATACCAGATAATCTATTCATAGATATCAAAATTATTCACATCCACTTCAAATATATTCAAATAACAACTTAGTTTTTACATGCTGACATGCCATAATTAATAGCTGACCCCATGCAAGCATATGGAAGTGAGGACTGACAAAAAACATACAAGCAAGTGCTCAAGTTGCAGACCTGCTGCCAAGCAGTTCAGGTCCTTTGGCTAAATGACCAGAAACAGCAGAAGACCAAATCCAACGCTTAGACCAACTCTCTTCCTCCTCTCCTTCAGTTTTCAACAGATGTTTGGAAATACTAACCTCCTAAATGTTCCCTTGAGATCGACTGCAGAAAAAGAACCTTTTCTGCTTTAAAAGCAGGTGGTCATGAGGGAAAGCCAAGAATTTCCCTTGGTGGCCACTCTCTGGTAGCTTTCTCCTGCTCCACAGGCAGTTTTTTCTGCTTTAATTGATCCATGTCTATGGCAGCCATTTCCACTTGATACACCTGCCCTATCTGGAAGGGTACAGGGTCTTTTGCTGGAAATCCAACCACTTACACAGGCAGCCATCGACGTCGGGAGTGCAGAGGGCCACAGTCACTTCACTTAGTAGGTTCCCTGCTTTGTGGCAAACACATTGATTAACCACCAGGACACCCCTGTTTTAAAGCTCTGCTTCACCATCTCTCGCATTTTGGAGGTATCAAGAACAATTTCCAATATATCTTTCCAGATAGGTTAACTTTTTTGTCATATCTTATCAGGAACTTCCCCCCCCCCCCCCCCCCCCCCCCCCCATAGATGCTTTATATTCTTTTAACCACTTTGAGACTTGTGGTGGTCCTCTAAGTCCATAACACATTTCGGCAAAAAATTCATGGAAGGTCTAGTCCAAGCAGACCCAGCCGGCCTTGCAGCCGGCCAGATGTTAACACCATAAACGCAATTTATTTCAGCTTACTTCCAATACTTTGTATTTCCCTCTCCTTAGCTGGTCTCAAACTCCATGATTACATCGCTCCCTAATGGTTTGCCCTTCCTTGTCATCATACCTCTGTTATTTGCCGCTTTACTGCCTCCAGTACTAACTGCTGATAAAAACTTAAACTTTTTTTCCATACACTTGATTAATTATCATTCATACAAGCCATTTTGTAATAGGCTAACTTTTTCCATGCAACTCATTGCATATTTTCACCCTTAAGCCATGAGCCACCTTCAGCGTAATTTCAACCAAGTCCTTTGCAGCCTGGCCTCAGGCAACCAACATCACTTGGAAGTTTAGTCACTGAAACAGGAGTTATAATTTTATTAATGCAAATTTTAAAGAATAGCTTTGCTTCTGTCTGCAGTTACCCGCACCTGCCTTTGGCAACTTTCCTCCCATCACCATTGGGCAAGGGAAACTTTTGATGTGCCACTGCTTGGAAGTGACAGATCAGTACTACGTACACCTTCCTCACAAAAGTCAGCTCTTTGCACAGCCCCACAGCTGGGGTCTGGTCTCGCTTTACTCCTTCCACTGCCTTGCAGTAAGCACTGGTCTTCCCATTAACTCTCCTCTGAGTTTTCAGCACCTAATAACACAACCATTTCCACAAACTTCTTCAAAGGCATGAGATGGGTCACAGAATGTTCTTCCCTTGCTGATTTTTCAGTATTTTAACTTGCCAAGCGCAGCAGCACAGTGCTGTGGCAGCCCTACTCTGGCGGACCAAGACAGGTGCCACTTAAACCAGAGAGTTTGGTAGTCTTCCTGCAAAAACTAGAATCAGTATCTTGCTTTTGTTTCTAAGCAGAAACTATTAAACAAAAAAAGCAAAGTGTTTTCATTTCTGTTTTGAAGTTGTCAAGACAATGGTATATATTTAGGTTGAGGGGTTTACTTTCAAGCGAAAGCTCTTGTTTGATTCATTATTATTATTATTAAAGTGATGAAGTTTAATACTCCATGCAACAGCTGAATTATTACCACAGTTAATATTTTCAGCAGTATATTAATAATTTTTCATTGCAAAAGCCATCTTAACCTGCCTATAGAAACTTGTATTTGGTGGCATCTTGTCATAACCAAGTTGCTAATTCTGAACTCCACATGGCCCAATCAAGACCATGCATTGCAGTGGAAGTCTTGCCCAAATTAAAGCATGCTCAACATCAGTGCAAATTTTGAGGAATTCAGAGGAATAATTCTTTCTATAGAAGATGTGCAGACTGCAGTTTTTCAACAGCTTAGGCCTTAACTTATCTGCAGTCAATTCTTGTTATGCCCAAAACCACATCCTGTTAAGATGCTCACACTGCAGTCAAAGTTCAGTCTTCTCCAATTTCAGTTGGAATTTCAGCTTGAATTTTGCCCTGAATGGCAGAAAAATTATTGATCAGACAGCTCAAGTATTGAATCACCTAGTCAAAAATCAGCAAACTCTAGAACAGATAGACCTATCACATTTATACGTAAATGCATAGACTTATGTTTGACAGACTATATATGTCATCTCTTGAGTACAACCTGACTGGGCTTTAGCATCTTCTCTTGCTTCTGGTGCTTAAAAACTGAAATTACTTATTTTTAAGCAGTTTGCTAGCATTTAACAGGCATTAAGATGTCTGTTTCCTATACAATGGAAAGTATTAAACTCTCAAGAATATTAACATCATTTACCTGTATGTGACCCTAATGCATAAAAATGTGCCTTCAAATGTAAAAACTGACTCCCACCTATGTTCTTTCATATTCCCTATATTTTTGTGCAGCACCTGTGCATCCAGGTGGGCACACCAGGAACACAGATCTCATTTTTAACAGGCTTTGTGAGGGTCTACACAGACAGATGGCAACAGAAAAAAAATTTGAAAGAATTGCCATGCCACATACCTTGCCTACTTTGCTGACTGTTTTATAAACAACTCAGGGGCTGGTTTACCGATGAGAAGTCGGGCAGTGGACGTGATGGAAGTACACAAGCAAAGAGCAGCTGCCCAGCACAGAGCGTCACTGCGACTGAAGCAGAACTGCTTCCAACCCTGTGACTCAACCCAGCATCTTCAGTGAAGCTATGCTGATTTACAGCAGGTGAGGAAGATCTGGCCATACATGTGATGGCATCTGCCTGCCAAGAAGCAGGTAAGCAAACAGGCGAGGCTTGTGTCATGCTCTTGGGGAGGACGGCAGTGAGCCCAGCAGGCTCCCCTGATCTTCTGCGGGCCACTGGCTAACTCCTATTTCTGCTCACATTGTCTACTGGGATTCTGGAAGGACTTAGATATCTGAGCAAGTCCCCTCCATGCAGTTTGAATCCTAGAGGCCTGGATAAATTAATCTTGCAACTATGGCCTGTTTTGTACTATTATACTTTGTTCATAGATGAAAAGCTCATTCTACAACAGCAGCAATAAAAGTACCTCTAAACCCACTAAAAATATTTTACGAGGGTGGAAGGAAGTATCTGTACAAAAGCTGACTGCATCCAAAACTCCCTATTAAAAAACCCCAAACACTAGCAGGAATACACTTTGGAAAACTAGCTGCTTAAAAACCCCCACTTTATCTTAATAATTCTGATGCCACTGCTATGTTCCCATTTTTGTACAAACTTCCTTTTCTCCCTTAACTTGTAAAGCTATACTTCCTTTACTTCAGCTGCAGGCTACCATAACTGGACTTAACCCCAGTGTCACTTCATTCCAAAACCAAGACCACTCACAAGCCACACTGGCTGCTTTCCAGGTTGGGGGGAGGCAGGAGAGGGGGGAACACGCTAATTAAAATACACATTAAAAAAACCCACCACCACCACCACAGTCACCCAACACACCACTCCAATTCTGGATATATTTGCACTGTCAATAGATAAATAATTTTAACTTAATTGTGAATCCTAGCCTTATGTACAATATTAACACTATATAGCTGTTAAAAAGAACACAGTTCAGATGGAAATCAAAAATCCTCATCCTGATCTACTATGTAATCAGTTGGTCTAATTCTATCAAAAAGCTCTTTTGATTAAACATCAATTAAAACCCACCAACAGCTACAAGACAGTTTAGCACCAGCCAACCTGATGTATAACTCTTGTTTTTTATAAACAGTTTTTTCATTCTGACTTTGTGACCATCTCTTTCTGTTTTCTGAAATAGATGTAAGCATGCCAAGTGTTAGGGACAGCCAATAAAAGTTCCATCTGGTAAGAAGACAAAAGTCACAGGATTTTTTTTTTTAAACAAGGCTTTGGCAACATTTTTTATCCGCTACAGAACAAATAGGCAGCTCAATGAGCAAAGTGAAAGAAGGAATCAATATATTATTATTGTATTAGTATATTAATGGAAAACAATAATGAAATGGATATATTTAACATGATATACATTTTAAAAGTTCAGCCAAAACATGAGCTCAGTAACTGCAAGACTGTTTTCAGGCCAGCCTGAACAGCTAGGCTATGCTCTAGGGACAAGGATAAGCCACTACTTTTCTGAACAAGAAAGAAATTGGGAGTAAATTCACAGCAAAATACAACAAGCAGCAATGAGAAACACCAAACTTATTAGCAAGGTAACACCATGCAAGTAAAAAAATATTTAAATTAAAACCCAGAAGGACAAAGGTTTTGGTTTATTCATACTGCTTTGTACAGTACTTCCAGTTCAAGTTCCTGTAATAGAGATTTTTATGTAAAAAGACTCTAATTTTTGCCATCCCAAAACAGCATCCTCACTGAAAGGGAAGAATGCATTGAATTTCACCAGAAATCTCTATTCATACTGGAAGACAAAGAGAAAAGACAAATTCTCATAATGATGCTTGGAAATAATCTGCCATGAATTTCAATGTATTATTACATTTTCGAGTATACTTTGCATTTAATTACTCACTTTACCAGTGGTTGCTCATTACACATAAACCATGTCAATCTAATCACTCTAAGCATTTGTAAACTGCTGTTCCTCTGTAACAATACGGAAGATAATGCATTTTAAGGTCACTGTAAGTGTTCTTTACAATATATAGTATGCATTAATGTATAGTAATGTAGTAAATTTTCAACAAGGGTAGGACAAAGTCCTATCTTCGCAATTTGACTGAATATACAAAACCATCCACAGAATATGTTTTCTAAATATTAAAATACAAATCTAAACATTTTTGTTATCTGGATTCACAATATGGTATTAGGCAGCAAGACCTGGAGTCAGCAAGAAGTTTCTACCCTTTCACCATCATATGTACATCAGTTCTTGTCTGGCTAAATACAACTCATCTACAGAAACCACGCACCCCAGCAGCAGCCTAAGGTGTTTCTGAATTATACAGCATCTACCCAGATGAATGACAGAAACTTTCACTTCCACATTCGAAATTCAGTACCCATCCAGGTACCTGTTGTATCTAAAATGAAACAATAACTAACCTCTGACTTCTGAAATTCTGCACTAACTGGCACAAGAAGTATAGATGTCATTAAAATTAGACAGAGAGGTGTTACCAAGATTACAGGCAGAGACAATGAGGAACACTGGGAATCCATGGCCCTTCCCCTACATGATTTTCAGGTCTAAACAAAAAGGATTCAGAGGTATCTGAGCCTTTTTCTTTCTACCACATGAACAAAGGGATCAAGATGTAGAAGTATGGCAGCTTCCTTTCCCATCCCATTCACAGCCATAGGAAGTTCCTTACAGAAAAGTATGGGACATGACTTCTAAGATAATCAGACACTAATTAGTAACAATTACCAAATATTAATACTAATTGTAGAATGTGTGCATCTTCCAGATTTGCTTGTAATGTTTAAGTCTCCAAGAAGCTGAAAGACAGGGACAAGGAGCAGAATGAAATCCCCATAGTCCAGGAGGAAACAGTCACCTGTCGCCCCACTAGACATAGGTGGAACCAGATGGGATCCACCTGGGGGTACTCAAGGGAGCTGGTGGAACAGCTTGCAAGCCACTCTACATCATTTATCAATGGACTGGCTAACTGGGGAGGTCCCAGAAGACTGGACGTTAGCCAATGTGACACCCATCAGCAAGAAGGGCAGGAAGGAAGATCCAGGGAACTACAGACATGTCAGCCTGACTTCGCTGCTGGGGAAGGTCATGGAGCAGATCATTCTGAGCGGCACATGCAGGACAGCTAGGGGATCAGGCCCAACCAGTATGTGTTTATGAAACACAGGTCCTGCTTGATGAACCTGATCTCCTCCTATCACAGGAGGACCTGCCTAGCAGATGAGGGAAAGGCTCTCGATGTTGCCTGCCTGAGAAACTGGCTACTCATGGCTTGGATGGGTGCGCTCCATGCTGGGTTAAAAGCTGGCTGGATGGCTGAGCCCGAAAAGGAGTGGGGAATGGAGTTACACCCAGCTGGTGGCTGGTCACAAGTGGTGTTCCCCAGGGCTCAGTATTGGGGCCGGTTCTGTTTAATGTCGTCATCGACGATCTGGAAGAGGGTATTGAGTGCACCCTCAGTAAGTTTGCAGATGACAACCAAGGTAGGTGGGAGTGTTGATCTGCTTGAGGATAGGAAGGGTCTACAGACGGATCTGGAAAGGCTGGACAGATGGGCCAAGGCCAATTATATGAGGCTCAACAAAGAGAAGTGCCAGGTCCTGCCCTTGGGTCACAACAGCCCCATGCAGCGCTACAGGCTTGGGGCAGAGCTGCTGGGAAGCTGCCTGGGGGAAAATGACCTGGGGGTGCTGGTAAACAGCTGGCTGAACATGGGCCAGCAGTGTGCCCAGGTGGCCAAGAAGGCCAACAGCATCCTGGCTTGTATCTGCAATAGTGTGGCCAGCAGGACTAGGGCAGTGACCATCCCCCTGTACTCTGCATCGGCGAGGCTGCACCGTGAATGCTGTGTTCATGTTTGGGCCCCTCACTACAATACAGACAGACATTGAGGGGCTGGAGCACAAGGCTTATGAGGAGCAGCTGAGGGAACTGGGGGTGTTTAGCCTGGACAAAAGGAGGCTGAGGGGGGACCTTATAGCTGTCTGCAACTACCTGACAGGAGGCTGTAGGCAGATGGGGGTTGGTCTCTTTTCCCAGATAACAAGAAACAGGACAAGAAGAAATGGTCTCAAGCTGTGCCAGGAGAGGTTTAGATTGGATATTAGAAAAAAATTCTTCACTGAAAGGGTGGTCAAGCATTGGAACAGGCTGCCCAGGAACGTGGTGGAATCATTAAGTGTTTAAAAAACATGTAGATGTGGTGTTAGGGACATGGTTTAGTGGTAGACTCAGTAGTCCTGAGTTAGCGACTGGACCTCATGATCTTAAAGGTCTTTTCCAACCCAAATAATTTTATGAAATAACACTGTGCTCTCCATTCTGTATATGCTGGGTATGCAAATGGATGACTTGCAGTCACTATTCTGCAAACCTGGCTAGCTGGCTTCAAGTGGATGGCAGCCCCCAGCCACGGCATCTCTGGAAGGATCTCAGCAGGTCTTTCAGCCCTGTTTTCCTTTTTTTTTTTTAAATAAAACAAGCCCCTGAGAAACACATTGCCTCTAAACATCTTAAAATTAAGAAGCTAGCTTGGAAAGCCTTAAACAGAAGGGAAGTGGAGGATCACAACTGCAAAAAACAGGTTCATGTTTCATTTAGCAGTCCTGTTGCTGCGCTTCAAGCTTTGCTAAACACGCTCTCCATTGAGTGCCTGGGTACTCTACCAAGCTAAAAACAACTTGGCTGGCCAGGAATGGGCAGCCATAATTTAATTCCCAATTACTGGTTTCACAAACAATGAGTTTAAAATGAACTAAACCAATTACCTACCGCATCTTCTCGCAGCAACGTACATGCCTGGCCACGCAAGCAGGAAGCGTGCCTCCCAGGCAGTAGGTTCCCTGCAGTGAAAGCAGCACGAGCAGCGCCCAGTACTGCTGGAGCAAACTGTGGCCATGCACAGGACCAGAGAGGGACTAGAAACATGTGCCCTGGGCTGGCCAAGGAGCACTGAAGGACAGAAGACATGATACACCCAGGTCTCGCTGGCCGCCTCTGGGAAAGTTTAAAAAAAAACTTAAATAAAACCAAGCATGCTCATGTGGAGTAGCAGGGAAGTTCAAACAAACTTTTTTCTTCTTATTTCTGTTACATGTAATTACAAGCCGTAATTAGCGAGCGCCATCAAATCAGGTGTTCTTACTGCATTGGCTGAAGCTCTCAAACCTCCTGTCACGGTATTTTCTATGGTATGCCTATGAACATCTATTTTCTCTAAAATGGTGATTTTTCCTACTTGTAAGAATGTAAAGAGGGTCCTAGAAGCCTGTGGCAAAGTACCTACTGTCTTTGCTGTCCGCAATTTTGATTCTGCTACTGTCTTTGCTGTCCGCAATTTTGATTCTGTCTACGTTCAAAAGCTGTACATGACAGCTTAAGTTTTCAGTAGCTTCATACAGCCTTGTGTATGGACTGTCTTATGGACAGAAATATCCATCTGGCCTTTATTTCCAAATTTCACGTGCAAATAAAATATCTTTCGTTTCAACTATTTCAAGACCACTGCTGAAGATGTATGAGAAGCTCCACTTGTTTCTCTTTTCACTTGCTGGTGGTTTGGGATCAGTAAGGATGGCAGCAGTTCAAAGCAGAAGGGAGAAACACCATCACTTCTTCTATCATCTAATTCAGGATGAAGCAAAAATCAGGCCATATAAGAGGCAGTGGGGAACTCCCCACACTTAGCAGAAGATGGTGGAAAGGCTGCCTCACTGCTCCTCAGTAAGAATCCCTTGTTGTGTTCACCTGCACTTGAAAGCCTTCCTCCTCTGTCTGGATAGACACACATAGCGGAGTATGTCTAGTGAAAAGAAAAACAGATGAGCTTTATTTTCAAGATCTCTTGCAAATAAATAAGGTACAGAGATGTGTGAGATTTCTAAGGGTGAAAACGACTGTCTGACTTTTGAAGCAGCCTGCCAAGATGAGATGCTGCAGATCCCAGATTAGTTAAAAGGGTATGGAAATATAATCCATTTGCCTTAACATCCTGGAAATAAAGAGACTTTCCTCTTCTTTTGTTTGTTTGTTTAAATAATGGGTTTTCAGTGAAATTAAACCAAGGTAGTTCACAGACGCATCCACCTGTTGTAACTTCTGAATGAAATAGGTGCTGTGAATGAAAGCTTCAAGGGCCAGTGCTGATCCCTGAAGCTGAGACCCTGCAGAAGATATTATAAGATCAGAATTAAGCATACATCCTTATCTCCTCTAACTTATCTTGAGCCTTCAGAAGAGATGAACAAGCAAGGAGTGTTGCCCCCACTTAAGAGATTCTCTCAAATCTATGTTCAGCTCCAGAAACAACATTTAGCAGTTTTCCTGTTCAGAGTGGGAGAGGTGCCAAAAAGGGAGTTTATTTTTGGGTCTGACTATGCAGAGAAGTAGTATCACAGAGTTTCATCTCATTATCCCTGGAAGCAATGGAACAACACTGGTAGAAACCCGCAGAAGCCAAACGTGACTGTCTCTTCCTCAGCCACTCCAGAAACCAGCCCTCTATCAAACCGCTTTTGATGGATTTGATTAACAATGCAATGATGTCTCATGGGAGAAAAGCCTTCACAAAGAGCCTGAAGCACAATCAAGCCCAGATAAGTACAGCCCAACCAAACAGCTGCTGTCCTCTAAAGGAGGTAGGCTTGCTCCCTTTCTCACCCTCCTTTTCCTCCCTATGCATGCCCTAATTATATCATCCTATCTTTTCCTCTGCACCATCAAGATGCTTGACAAGCCCTTCCCCAAGTCACCTTAACTTACTGAAGTTACATAGTGTACACTCTCTGCTGCATGTGTTTCCTGCTGTTCCAGTAGTCTGCAAAAGCACACAATGAATTCTGGCGCAAGCCCAAGGTAGCTAGTGCACGGCTGGAAGAAGGACAGGGAGAGGAGTGCTTTACCCTTTTTGGAACTAGTGAAACATTAAGTCACCTCACCATGGCTCCACAAACTCCATCTGGTTTTACCCAGTGCCTGGGCACAAAGCATATTGTGCTGCAAAGACTGCTGCTCCTGCAGAGGGACATACCAGCATGGCAAGAGAAACATCTGCAAGGCCAACCAAGCAACCACTTCTCTCCTGCTGAGAAAGTAAGGACAATTGTCTAGAACAGTGGTGGCCATGCATGTTGAAGAAAAATATCACTGTAAATGCTTAGCAACCACTAGGTTCACCCTTATTAATTTTTCTGCTTTTTCCATATAGTTCTGTTAAGCTAGATGAGAACCACTTTACATGGCCTTATGAACCACAGGCTGCAGAGCAACCACCACTAATCTAGACCTAAAAGCAGCACAGCATTCTCTTTAGAAGTATTTTAAAGCAGAAAAATCAGATTTTTTTTTCCCTTTGGCAGTACTTACATTTGTCACAATTACATCAAAGGAAGAGACTTGTTGAGAAATACAAGGTCAAAAGCACTGTTGATCCAAAGAGAGTTCTTTCCACTATTTCAAAGGGATATGCATGTATACATAAAAGATCAGGCTGGCTCAAATGTTTAGCTGGCCAATTTTGCAAAGTCCAGTTTATAGAAGGTGATTGTACAATTTGTTCTCTATGTCAGTACGATGCAGGCATTAGCCACATCATCTGCTGAAGCACAAAAAATGTAAGTAACCATCCAGTCTTATGAATGCCTGTCCTAATTGCACCGCCCATCTAAAGTTCCAGTAACTTTTTATCCATTATGTTAGAAAAATACATGAAAGATGGTAAAACAATGAGCTATATAATGTCACACTTTAATATCTAATCATTGAGGCATTTTACCTTCCCTCTGACTCTGTGTCCAGTGATCATAAAGATCTTCTATAGTATGAAGCAATACTTAAAAATTATTAGGACTGGTCTGGAAAGATTTTAAGACTAATGGATTCACCCTTGTGGTTACATAGTTGGGCTGAAATCCCAAATCTGCTTAAACTAGCAGGACTTTTCCATCAACTTCACCTGAGCATTTTAAGGAAATTTGATTCTTTATGTTTTGCAAAACCACCAATAAAGATATCTGTATTTTTATCCAAAGTTCAAGCAACAGAAGTTGTTCAGTTTCCTGTCTTCATTAGTTTTGCTGTCAGACAACAAATACCACCCACACATGTACTTTTTAATACAATGAGACAAATGTCACCACAATCATTATTTGGGATTGGGAAAGTTTGGCAAGGTGGCAGAGCGGTGAAAGTGATCCCATCACTGATTGTTCAGCAACAGCAGTCACATTAAATTCCTACATGCTCTGTTCAGGAACACGCTACAGTGACAAATGTCAACACAAGTTCATGAAATTGAAGCTGATCACCATATATTCACTTTATATTTCCCTTTCAATTTTCACAAATTAAAAAAAATACTAGTAAGAATTTCTCTCTTAGCCTACTGTCCTGTAGTCTTCGGGCTGGCCTCAAGCAGCAGGAATAGTCAAGCTACTCACTATTTTTAGAAAGCAGTAATCAAATAAATCACGTGAATTATAAAGCCAATGGGCACTCCAATTCTGAGGGGGGAAAAAAAAAAAGACAAAAGAATCATTGCTCAATTCACAGCAGTATTTACAGAGCAGACACCAGCAAGGACCAGCATGTTCCCTACTGCCCAAGCACCAAAGCTCGCATCTTTGAAACTGGCACAGTCTGGGGCACAGATTTATCATACAGTCTGCTAAGATCTCTCTGGTGCTCTCATATCACTGGAATTTCTAATCTTGCAGCTGGGAAAACACAAGAGTAGGCCTCAAGGGTTCAAAACTGCAGGACCATTAGGCTTCTCCATAACCTTGGCACAGAAGCAAGACTGGAAGAGCACAGGGTCAGGAAAGGCACAGATGGTCCATGCGTCTGTACTTGTCACAGGGCACATTACAAATGTTAATTACCAGACCATGACAAGCCCTTTCTCAATACGTAGTTTCCAGATGAAAAAAAAAAAAAAAGAAAAAAAAAGTCACTTCTGTCTTTAAGAAGGAGGGCCCAGGGAACTACATGCTGGTCAGCCTCAACTTGATTCCTAGGAACACGATGGAACAGCTAATCCTGCAACCTATTTCCAGGCACGTGAAGGACAAGGAAAATCATTGTGAGCAGTCAGCATGGCTCCACCAAGAAGTCACACTTGGCTAGCCTGACGAGCTTCTAGGATGAAATGACTGGCCTGGTAGACTGCGGAAGAGCACTGGATATTCTCTATCAAGACTTCAGGAAGGCTTTTGAGGCCCTCTTTCATAACATTCTCATAGACAAGCTGCTGATGTATATGGGCTGTATGAGTAGGCACTGACATAAGCTGGAAGCTGGCTCAACAGACAGACCCAGAGGGTGCTGATCAGCAGCACAAAGCCTAGTATGAGGCCAGTAAATGGTGATACACTCCAGGGGTCAATACTGGATCCAGTCCTGTTCAAGATCTTCATTACTGATCTGGATGATGGGGCAGAGTGCATGCTTAGCAAGTTTGCAGATGACACAAAACTGGAAGGAGTGGTTGATACACTAGTCATGCTGCCATCCTTGACAAGGGACCTTGACAGCCTAGAAAAATGAGCCAACAGGAACTTCATGAAGTTCACCAAGGGGAAATGTGAAGTCCTGCACCTGGGGAGGAAGAACCCCAGGCACCAGTACATGCTGGGGGCCACCCAGCTGTAAAGCAGCTTGGCAGAAAAGGTCCTGGCATCATGGTAGACACCAAGTTGAACATGAGCCAGAAATGTACCCTTAGGGCAAAGAAGGTGAATGGTGGTGTCCTGGGCTGCACAGGACAAAGGATTGCCAGCAGGTGGAAGGAGGTGATACTGTCCCTCTGCTCAGCACTGGTGAGGCCATACCTGCAGTGCTGGGTCCAGTTCTGGGATCCCCAGTACAGAAGAGACAGGGACATACTGCAGACGGTCGAGCAAAGGGCCACCAGAACAATTAAGGGACTAGAACACCTTCCTATAAGGAAAGACTGAGAGCTGGAACTGCTCAGCTTGGAGAAGAGAAGGTTCAGGGGGATCTTACAAATGTCTACAAATAGATGAACGGAGGGTACAAAGAGGATGGAGCAGGCTCTTTTCAGTGGAGCCCAGTGACAGGACCAGAGGCACCCGGGTACACACTGAAACAGAGGTTCCCTCTGAACGTCAGGAGACAGTTTTTTCATTGTAAGGATGACTGAGTACTGGCACAGGTTGCCCAGGGAGGTTGTGAAGCCTCTCTCCTTGGAAACATTCAAAAGCCATCTGAACACAGTCCTAGGCAACTGGCTCAAAGTGGTCCTGCTTGAGCAGGAGAGGTGGACCAGATGACAACCAGAGGTCACTTCCAACCTCAACGATTCTGTGATAAAGACTCATCAGCACCTCTCTATCCACCAGTACATACGGCATAACTGAAGGCAGACAACTGATCATTCTCAATTGAACTCATTCCAGACTGAAAAAAGTCTAGCAAATAAGAATCAAAACTGTTAGTGGCTCCACTGTACCTCTTTATTTTCACATCGTTAACAGTTTTCTAATACAATTCCTTTTATGGGCAAAGTGGTTATAGTTGGTCTGTGTCCCACAAACAACAAAAAAAGTACATTAAAAATCCTCAGCAAAGTACTCCCACTCATTCTTTATTATGGGACAGTAGAGAAAAATTACCATCTTATAACCTCACCACCCCCAGCTCTGCCTCCAGTAACCCATACTATGTAAGCTTTTTTTTATTTTTAATAAGGAAGAAAACAAAAATATCCCAAGTCTAGTTGTGCAGTTTCCACACCAACTTCACTAGACAGGTTTTCACTCAATGACTGTAAGAAACTGAATGAAGTTTGAAATTTAAAAATCAGACAGGTTTATATACCTCCAAAGAAATGGCTAGGCTGCTGGTGTTTACCTGCTTCTCTTATTTCACTCTTTAGTTGTTCCCCACTGTCCACCAGTATCCATTAATTATCCCTCTTGTTACTCCTCAACTTTGCAGAAGAGGGTAGAGCAGGATCATGCTTGTTCTGAGTTTGCCCACAGCCTAGCCTAACAGGTCCCTGCACCAAGATCAGAACATGAAATCTAATGTTCTAATAAACAGAAGTATTTATAGAAGTATCTTTAACATTATTAGTCTGAAAGGGAACATTTCAATTTACTTTTAGGTTAGCATGCAAGTTCCTAACGTGTCTTAGAGATCTCTCCACCACTAAGCAAATCTGGTATTTGAGGTCTGCATTTTGCAAACTGCCTGTTAAAGTATATTTGCACACACGTATGAAAGCTAAATTAAATAGCACTTCGCTAATCAAAGGGGAAAAAAAAAAAAGTTTGTTTTGCCCAAGATGGGCCTATAGTCCATTCAAACAAACTGGAAGTTTGATTTGAAGGACAACAATGAATGCACACTAGGCTTTAGAAAGAATGCAGAGAAAAGGAGCAGAGAGTGAATTCAACCCAGCCAAACAACACACATTAGTAACAGGCAACTGGCTTCTTCCAGACAAACTCTGAAGATTCTTCTTCATCCTATCTATCACACAGATGTCTCTATCTTTTTTAAAAAAAGACAAAACCCAACCCATAACAAAACAAATTGACAAAAATCATGTTGAAAATCATACTTTTTCCCCGGATTAACCTAGACTCCCACCAACATCTGTCATTCCCACTCTGAAACCTCTGGGACAGACTTGCATGTTCTCCATACTTCTGATCTGTTGCAAATTCCACTTCACAAGGGGGGGGGTGGGGTGGGGTGTAAAACTGAGCCTAGTGTGCTTGAAGTTGAAGTCTTGCTTACACAGCTTGGGCTTTCATATTCCTCCTGTGTCACAGCACAGCTCTCTAAGCAGATGAAGAGCGAGGCATATTTCCCATGATTTTGGGAGCTGCATATTTGCAGGAGGAAATCCATTTGTGGGAAATTCATCCTTCTGAACTACCAAGAAGTGCTCACAGACAAGCCAGTATCTGGAATGAGTAATTTTACATGGGCTTAGGGTAAGGCAGAGACCGTGGCAACATAATGCTTGAGGAACAGGAGTAGCCCCCACAATCAACTGGATTACAAATATCCTGGGTTCAAACTCTCAGCCTGTAGGTAGAAACTGGGCTGGAAATAAAGTGGCAGCTCAACTGGGCTAAATAGAAGAAAGCACTAACCCCTTTCTATTCACAACAGTAGAGAAAACATTGCAACATGTTGGCAAGTTATCACAAGCCCATGTTCAAAACCAGCTCAAATCCTCAACCATAGTGCTCTAGTAGTTTACAGGCAAATTAGCATAGCTCTGCTACTTGCACTGGGACTTGCTTGTAAGTACCAGAAAAACACAGCATCACAGACCACTGACGACCCTGCTCCAAAACCTTCTCTCCGTATCACTGAAACCAGCTGTTTCCATGGAGTGAATTAACCCCTGCGTGGTACTAACATGGCTGCTTGTGGAATCGGAACCAAGCTCCATACAAAAGATGAAATAAACAGGACTACAAATTAATCCACGCTTCAAGACAAAGTACTGGTAATTACGCTATTTATTCTTTTTTCATCTCATTTCAAATGGCTGGAAATCTAGATGCAGCCAATGCAGCAAGTATGAGCTGGACAAAGTTTCACAAGCAAAATGAGGTCTGTAAAATCAGCACCTTAGTGTTACTCAGATGAAAGAACTAGTTTTGCCAAAATAAGAAATCCTAGCACTTCTCAAAAAGGCTGTCAAAGACTCTCTGGCTACTCTGTCATTACCCACCAGCTACACACAGCATGCTCTTGCCTCTTCCAGCATTATATTAAAATAGACAGAGGAAAAGAGAGCAACAGAAGTGTTCTCCAGCATCCTCCACCTGGACATCTATGCAGCTAGGGGAATACAAAAAAGCAATTTTTTTCTCTTCCCCATGACCAACAGTCTCTCTCACTCTTTTTTCACATCTGTTCTCTTGTCCCAATACTAGAAATTGTCTTTTAAAGTACTCCTTCCTCTCTCTATACCCTCAAACTTAAGTGTGAAGTTCAAAACCAGACTGCCAGTGGCACAACCACACAGGGGACTTCTTTCTGGTGAAGACAACACAGCTATAAGACCTGATGGTGCAGGTACTTTTTTCATCTTGACCAGTGGACCAAATTCTCTTGCACTTTTAAAATATATTAATTACACTGCAGATCCTATGATGCATTCATCCATGTATCACAGGCGCTCCACAGAAGTAACTTTGTGAAGAGCCCGTGAAACCGCTAGTTTTAAAATGCCATTCCACCTAATGGGACAGATATTAAGTGTACATGTACACCATCTGTATCTACACCACACACCAAAACATTGTGTGCTGCTTTCTAGTTGCATTATCTGGATACCATATACTGCAAAAACAGCACCTGTACCACTCTGCTTTCACGTCTGATTAAATTCTGAAGCTCTTCAGGATGTCTCTTATTCTGAAGGGTAATGGACCCTGCAGCAATTGATGCCCTCTCCCACCAGTGAGCACCCCTTCAATTCCCTTTGCTCCCAGACCCTAAGTCGGAAGGCCAGGTCTGAGAGTCAAATGTTGCTGACCCCATGCGCCAGTTCCCTGGCAGGAATCCTGTCTGACAAACCACAAGCCAGGCTGTGCCAGTCCCATTACCCTCCCGCGGTTTTGCAGTTGGACCTCTGCATTCATTTTATGCCCGCTTCTCTCACATTTAATTGGTTGCTTGAAAATTACCTGGAAGAACCCTTAGCTTAAACTTTATGTACTCCTCTGATAACAATCCCTAAAGAAATATATAGAAACCAAAGACAATTCCTTTAAAATGTTAAATTATAACAGTTTTTCTAGCTTTTAGTACTCCAAAGCATAAATAGTGAAGAGCAAGAACAAGTTATGACAATTACAAGGGTTTTTCCAAAGAGGGTAAATACCTGCACCCGGTTACCAAAGATTACTTGAGAGTTTATTACATAGACTATAAGTAGACTGACACACATTACTCCACTCATCTCATCTATGAAGCAGACCTACAATCCAGGGAAGCAAACACACGAAAGCACAATGTTCTTATATGCACATACAGTCTTAACTGCAAGGCAGAAATATCAACAACCTTTACTTACATTAACAGACCTACTACACAAAAGCATGTTGAGGGCTGACAAAGAGAACAGTAGACTCCAATAAAAAGAAAACTGTACACTGCCACATTATAGGCAGATGACACCTATGTAATCCAGTTGATATTTCAGATTACTGTGCTCCACTTGAGAACTTCACACTTTTCCTTTACTATGTACAGGGGAAGTTTCTCTAAGCTTCCTCTATCACTTGTTCGTTGCCATGGGGAGACTGATGGGACCAGAAGCCCATTATGGTGCCCTTCATCCTTAGGCTACCAGTCAAGTGTCAAAAGGTCTTGTAGCAACAAAGCTGTCCCAGGCTGTCAGGCCTCAGTAGCACAGACAGTCTGACCCAGGCAGACAATAACCACATCTCGTTGCCTTTGACAAGACTTACTGAAGAGCTGCACAGACAGGGTCAAATGACCCAACTGCATCACAATTACCCTGTCCCTGCTATAACAAACTTGCTCTGAAGCTATATGGGGATAACCTGTATTTCTGCTGCTGCTTTCTTTTAGGGATTTTTTTTGTTGTTTCGTTGGTTTTGGTGTGTTTCTTGGTTTGCCCCCCCCTCCCCCTTCTGTAGATACAGAGAAGACTCCAATGGTAACTACTAGGCCTATCCCGATCACTTGCTAAGTAAGAATCATTACCTGGATTTAAAAAAAAATGAAATAGTCAAAATAGATACCCTTTAAACTTTCATGCACATTTGTTTTCCCTAACTAGGTTGTTTCCTAACCTATGACTCGAACACTGCCCGGACCTACTCACAGACTTAACCCTACTATCCGGGTTAGCCCAGGAGAACGCTAATTACAGAAAAACCCTCACGATAAAATAATTAAGCCTAGATCTGCGGGATTTCAGCCTGCAAGCATGTTCAGCAGGTTGCTTCAAAACGCACCAGGCTCACAGGGCTGCCCGAGCACACGCAGATGGGATCCGCACCGGGCCTCTGCGCCGCACTGCTGCACTCGGAAACTTTTCACAAATCGCCCCCCCCCCCCGCCGGGTCTCCTTAGCACGGCCACCTTCCCCCGCCCTCGCCGGAGCCCCCCAGCGCCCTGCCCAGCACCGCGCAGCCCCCACCACCCGTACGCACGACACTGGTCCTGAAACAACCGCTGCGCAGACGGCCAGGCTGCACGCCCCCACCGCCCCCCAGCAGCTCTGCTGCCGCGCACTTTGCCCGCGGAAGACCTAATACTCGAACTACTTCAGGTAGCAGCAACTCCCCACGCACGCCCCCGTCCAGCCGCGCAGCTGCCCGCACCCGCCGCCCCCGGGAACAGCTCGCCGTCCTCCCGGCGGGCCGCCGCCGGCACCCGCTTCCTCTGGGACCGGCCGCCCCGCCACGCAGCACCTCGGCAGCGCCGGGGGCCGCCCCGCCGCCCGCCCGCTTCCACTCCCGCCGGCAGCCGCAGGCCGCCCGCCCGGGGCGGGCCGCTGCGGCCGCTCCCACCGCTCCCCCGGCCCGGCCCGGGGCACCGGCCGGCCCGGCCTCGCTGGCCCGGCACCCTCGCCCGGGCCCCTGCGGCGGCACCGAGCCGGGCCGGGCGGCTGCCGCCACCGCCCCGCTCCCGCCCTCGCCCTCCCGGAACGCACCTTCAGGCTCCCCCGGAGGGGGCCCTTGCCGTGGCCGGTCAGCGCCGGGGGGGGGCTCCCCAGGCCGCCCTCCTCCTCCTCCTCTTCCTCTTCCACCTCCACCACCACGTCCTCGTCTTCGTCCTCCTCCTCCAGCGCCGCGGCAGAGCCCTCCCGCCGGGGCGGCCTCCAGGCGCTCTCAGGCTTGGGGGGCCGGACCCCGTCCGCCTGCGCGGCCGCCGGCCCAGCGCTCAGCCGCCGGCTGCCCATGCTGGAGCGCTTGGCCAGGCGCCGCGCCTGCATGGTGCCTCCGCCCGCCCGGCCCGGCCCGGCCCGGCCCGCCTCCCGCCGCGCTCAGCCCCGGCTGCGGGCAGCGGCCCCGCCGCCGGCGCGCAGCGGCAGCGCCGATCCCAAGGGGCGGCGGCGGCGCTCACCGGGAGACGGCGGTGGGTGTGTGCGCCGGACGCGCCCGCGCCGCGGCCATGGGGCCCCGCGGGCGCGGCGAGGCGGGCCCGGTGCCGGTGCGGCCGCCCCGCCGCTCGCCCACCTGCTCCCGCCGGCCTCCTCCGCCGGCCTGCCCGTCCGACCCGGCCCGACCCGGCTGTCGGGCGCGGCGCGGGGTCCGCTCCCGCTCGCCCTTCTTCGCCGCCGCCGGTCCCCGCACCAAAACCCGGACTGGATTCCCGCCGACCGCGGCTCCGCCAGGCGCTGCGCGGAGCCGCGCTGCCTGCCCCCCCCGCCGAGTTTCCCTGCGGAGCGGCGCCGGCCCCCGCCGCCCACCTGCGGCGTCGCGGGGAGCGGGGTGCCGGGCCGGCCCTGCCGCCCTGCCCCCGCCGGCCGCGGGTCTGCTTAAGCGGCGGGAGGGCCGGGGGTGCCCGGCAGCCTCCGCATGCGGGACAGGCTGCCAGGCGCTTCGCGTGCGGGTGCGGTAAAACGATTTCACCTCTCCGCAAAGCACATAAATGGGAAAAATGGAACTTTTGGGAAAAAGGCTGAGAAGAAACTGGGGGTTTTCGAGGTGAAAAATCGAACCAGAGCTGTCTGCACCCTGTTGAGGAGAAAACTATCTGGGATGGTTACAGAAATAATTTTCAGCTTAAATTGTAGTACTTCTGCACTTTAAGCTTTAAAATAGCTTTCTGAAAACTTTTTAAAATTAAAATAGTTTCCAAACAGTTTTAAGTTATTGCAGTCACCATTTAAATTTATTATAGGATCTACACCATTTATTAAATCCTCCTGAGACTGAGTTATACTTAAGGTTGTCACATGCTTTTCCTAACCTCTTCCTCCGTAAGTTTTAAGTCTGCACGTACATGTTATCTTTGAGCCGTATATCTATTCTTTTCCATTTACAAGTGAATTACAGCAATTCCCTTTTCAGTGTTCGGTGCCTTTCACCCCGCACATCTGTTTTAGAGACATGCCAACAGGCCAAGTGTACACCTAGTATGTCAATACGAGGCTAAGCTTCACCTTTAACTCTAGGTTAACTTGTCCCTGTCAAAAAATAACATTTTTTTGTTATCATTATTAAAAAATAAGTATTTATTAATTTTGGAAATAGCATGCAGCACTTCCTATGCAAGAAATCATAGATAATACAGTACCCATTCTTAAAGAAATAATGGAATTCCTTTTCATATCAAACTGTGGAAGTTGTTCCAATTTTCTCAACCCAGCCCCACAAACACTTGTCTTTTGTCCATGCTTTGAAGGTTTCCAGAGACTGTGCACCTCTGGACAAGATCTGCAACAGCATTGCTGGCAAATTCTGGCATATCAGGTCTTCCAGCAGTGTTTCCCCACCCACCGAAAAGTGACATCTCCAGGTGTTTTACCTGGGCTTTGATCAGCTGCACTGCAATGTCAGGTCGGCCCATCTCGCAGCAGAACAGCAGTCAAAGCCCCTGGTATGTATAGCCACAAGATGTCACGTCTTTTTTCCTGCCACTGCATAAGTATTTAGCTTCCTGATACTTGGTTGGATGGATCAGTCACTGTTTTTTGAAGCTGATGTTGCATAAAACATAGATATGCTTTTTAGTTTTATTCCTACACTGAATGTTCAGAATTAAGGTTTAGATTTGGCAGAAGAGTCATGCTTAGGTTCTGTCTTAAACATGGGATTCCACCATGAATTTAAATGGTATTCTCCATTCCTTCACACTTGTACCTCAAAGGCATAGAAATGGAATCATTCCAATACCTCTTAGTATTAAAATTATTTGAATACAACCTAAACCTAATTGTGATCTTCTGTAGTGGCCTGTGTTCACAGTTATCTAAATTATAATCACACTACTGATGGTTCCATTCTGCTGCATACTAGGATACACGTTGAGAGAGTTCCTTGATTTTTTCAAAGGTCTGTATGTCTTAATTGTAGCAAAACCAGAATCAAAATTAGAAATCATATGCACTGAAGGTGTTATCACTGACTTGGATTAGATGTGCTAGCCTGAACACCGCAAATAAACAGGATGGAGACCAAGGGATCTCTTGTAGAAAATAGTGGTGATACAGGATAGCTGGGCTTGCATGGACATGTCTGTTACTTCCATGACAGCTCACACTTTAGCCTCTATTTGAACTCTATTCAGCCCTTTTATCAGGTTAGTTTCTGCTGTAAGATACAGCTGACTTGAGGCCTCTTGCCCTGAGGTTTTGGTGGGTGAACAGAAAAGCAGAGATTGTTAAATGAGAATCAGGCTTTTAGTTGTCCGTTCAACAACAACTGTTTCAAAAATTACTAGTTGGGTTCTCTTGTTTGGGAGCATGGTGGCAGAAGGCAGAGAAGGAGGACCAGACAGGTTCTTAGGGCCACATATAACATCCCAGGCCTGCCTGCCTGCCTGCATTCAGGAGGTTGCTCCATCCTCCAGGATGCTGCCTCTTCTCCCCCAGGACTCTGGCAGGTCATGGCCCCTCAGCACTCAAAGCAGAGCAGGACGGCAGGTGAGCCTTGGAAAAGTTGGGCAGGATGGCAGAAGAGGGTAACCAAGTTCTGGTGGAAGGAGAGGAGGCAAAATAGTTTTGGGGTCAGGAGGGATAAGGAACGGCAGTCCAGAGTTCTCTGGCTGATGGGCATGGCAATCCTGGGAAGGGGTTTAAAGAAGGATATTGACTTTTGATTAATAATCCGAGCTGCTAATGCTTTTTACTCCTGCTGGGTTATGAAATGCAATGAGAAGCCAGTGTTGACAACTCTACAACAGATTGGTTAAAGATTTCTAGCACTTCTCAGGCGAGCCAGATTGGAGCTGTAGTAAGAATAACTTCTCTCACAATATTTTATACAAACAAAAGATAGAAATGACTGTTTGCTTCATTTCTCCCAGTCTGTCTGATTTGCAGTATGAATGGAGCTGAAGCTGAACCCATATTGCCCTTTCAGTGCTTCCCAGGAAAGTTCAGTTATGGGTAAAGTTTTCTAAGGACAGTCAGGGAGTCCTAGGTACAGTCCTCTTCAGTATCTTTACATTCAGAAATAGTTAAGAGTCAAACACAAGCCATAATCCACTGTCACCCATCAACATTTTTTCCCCTGAGACTCAGTCTTGGCACTCTTGGGGTGAACTGCTGAACAATTCTGGCCCATAGCCACGTCCTGACATTGAGTAAATTCTTGTGATATACAGGGTAATATGGCATCACTTAGCTTAACAGAGATATCTCATGATTGTACTACAGCATAATATGCCTCTAATGAAAGTACTGGCTCTGGCTGTAATAATAGCTGTTTACATGTTAATGATTTCCAAGCTTATTAAAAGTTAATGTGCACATTCGCACTCCCTTTGTGTATATGGCTTTCCAACACAGCAGAAGTGTTTCAGATGCTTCTTTGCCTCAAACTATAGCAATCCATTTGTATTTCAAAAAAAGAAGTGTCTCTCTATAAAGACGTATGAGACAATTTGAATGATAAGTATATATGAGCATATGTATCTTCCTCCAGAAGTTCTAGAAAAAGCTGTGAAGGTGAATTACAGTGGCAGCTTTGCGGTTCATCTTGTGTAATTATTGTCTAACTTCTTTCAACAAATCCACTGGGAGCTATGTGTGCACTAGCCACAGAAAAACATCTGGCTTTCTGTGGCACTGCCTTAACTGGTCTATACTGATTAATTTCTGGTGGAGTTTTCTTATGATACATACTTTTCCCAAACATTTTATACGGTCCATCTCTCATTAAGTATTTTCATTTTTAATGTAGTTATTTACTGACCTGTTTGACATTTTGTTCCATTCAGCTTCTGCTACATTATTCTGTGATCCTGACTGCAGGCAAAGTCTGCCTGACATCACATTGGGGAAATAATTCCTTTTGCTTCAAAAAGCAGGGATTCTTCCATAATGCTCAGGGAGGCACTACTCTGTAACCACCTCGCTTGCTGGTCCCAGAACTTCCATCAGGGACGATCAGTCAGTCAGCGATGCAGCTGCCAGCAGCAACAAGCACTAGCAATGGCTAACAAACAGTAGTATGGGTGTGCTTTAGTTTGCCTCACTGGAGCAGGTGGATACATTGCAGCATGCATTTTGCTGGACCACCCCTAATCCTGCCTTGGCTAGCTCTGCTTTCCTTTTTTTTTTTTTTCTTTTTCATTTTTCTCTCCTTTTCTTCTTTTTTTCTGATGTGCCTGCAAGGAAAGAATAAATTTATTGATTTATTTTCTTTAGTCTCTGAATATTTTCCCTCTTGTCCATGAATGCCAGCTTTTTATCACTAGAGGCAAGATCCCCTCTGCCGCTACGTCCTCCCAGACGGATGCTATGCTTCAGTACCTTGCCTTCCAAAAAAGTCTAGCATCAATAGGAAACAAAGAAACCCTCAATTTTCTGCACATTTGACCTTCAGAGTTTTTTAAACACAACCTGCTCGAGCGGTTGTTCATTTTTAACTTTTTAGTGTGCAAAAAATATATTTGTTTTAGTATTCAAACCAGCATGTGCATGAACCACGCGTGTGTGTTCCACTTCTCTCATAATCCCAGGCATTTGAGCCCCTGCCAACTTCTTTATTTGGGGACCTGCCTTCTCCACACCCCCTTTGTAAACTTTGCATTTGTTTTGCTTTATAGTGATCATTGAAGTTCTCACTCCAGCTGGGAGGACAGCCAGGCACCTTCAAGAACAAGGGAATGATTGACAATATTAGGCAGAAAATTGTCTACCAGACGCTGCTCAAAAGGAGAGGTGGCAACCTTCCGACCCCCTTCTCAGTAAGCGAAATTGTCGCTTCTGTGACATGCCTCTGCCTCACTCATCAACTGAGTGGGGAGCACAAGGTCACTTCTGCATCTGACTTGTGCAGTGAAATGCCACCCTGCAGACAGGGCTATGCCTTCTGCTTGAAGGAGGTTCCAGCAACAACCATGCATTGGAATGAAGCAGCAAAATTCATCAGTCATTACGCATTACTCTTTTCAGTTACTGCTCTGAAACATTTACTAGTTCTGAATACCCTTACTGGTATGGAAAGGAATTCTGGATAGTTCATCCTTGGACTGTGAGAGAATGAACATCAACCAGAACTGCATGGCTTTTTTAAAACCCCTCCCTAAAGTTTTTGCTGTTGTCAATTATTAATTTCACGCAATTTACATGTTTATGTCTCTTAAAAGGCTTTGTTTCCCAGAAAAAAAGGTCACCTCATTGGACTTTCATGCCAGAACTAATACAAAGATTACAGTTCCCTTTTTTCAAATTAACTAGCTTGAGGAAGACAAAGGGATGAATTTGCAAAAAGTAAGACTAAACTTTTCCTACTTTATTAGCCTAAAGTGACCACAAAGGGGGAAGGGGGGAAGAGAGAAAACACTTTTTCTTAACAAAAGCAGCACAGGCCAAAAAAAACCCAAACCCAACCAGCCTACACTGAGGGCAGAAACAGAAAACATAGGCCTGTGTAATGCATATGTTTGAGCATATAGTAGAAATAATTATATATACACAGTTGAGGTAATTTTTACACAAAAAACCGTTTGGGGGAGTTTGTGATCACTCATGCATAGTAACAACAATGTGTGTGAATAACAACCCCTAAAATGACACTGGAATTAAAGGGAGGATTTGGAAAAGGAAAGATGATAATTGAAATTATTTTAAGTGTATTCATTCACTGTCTTAATTTAGGTGGAAATTCCCATGTAAGTTAGATTATGCTTATATTAAGAAATCTGCCAGACTGGCATGTCACCTTGCTCTTTCTCAGTGAAGTGTCAAAGAACTCAGCTTGATTCTGAGAGTCAAGGCTGAATTTGCAGAAGTAACAATTACAAAGAAAATAACCAGCTGTTCCTTTCAAAATGAACAAATCAGATCACACACTCGGGAAAATTATATTTTATAAATATTACAGGACCATATAAAACACTACTTAGAGTCTCACTTTTTACATGCAAACTCCACTGCAAATTTTGTAGAACTGAGATAAAAACAAAAAAACCTGTCAGCCAGCAATGAAATTATATACTCCAATAAATTAAGCAATGGATACAATTTTATTTTGATCATCTTGCTACCAATTATAAGATAGTATAGGTTTATTTACATAAATTCTTGGTGTTGGAGATTAATACCCTGCTTTGAAATGGGCAGTCACATATTTTTGGCTTGCATACCACACGCTGACATTAACCCTAAAGGCACTCGAAGCAAATACCACCGTAACCAAAATTTAAGGGAAACACCAGATAGCCAGATAACTTGGGACCACGCACACCTCACAGGTTCCTTCATTAACCAGCTGAAAGCCAGGCCGCTAGCTTGAGATGTAGGAGCCATTTTCTGTGTTGTACGAGTTCCTATTTTCTAGTGAGTAGAGGGTTCATTAAAGCTGATTTTTGGTTTGGGGTGTTTTTTTTTTTTCTTTTTTTTTTTTTTTTTCTTCAGGGAAGCTCCCTGATGGCAGTTTCTATGGAGGTGCTCCTTCCAGTCAAGTCCTTAGGGGTCTTCAGAAAACCTGAAAGTTTTGATTAGTTTTCGCTAATAGAAAAGGGTGAAAGAGACAACTTATAGACTGTTCATTCCGCTTTTCTGTCCTCCCTCGGGAACGAGCTGCCCTGTTCTCCACAGAAGGAAACGCGGCAGACCCCCTCCCACCTCCCACCCCGCTCTCCTCCATAAAAAATCCCAAAGACACACAGAGGCACAGGCACACGCACGCCCTGGAGCCGGAGAGGCACAAATAAAGCGGCCTCGCTCGGTAAAACAGACGATCCCGCTCCGGGAACATGCCCTTTGCCGTCACACCGAAGACGAGCTGAGGCAGGCGCCGGCGGAGCTGCCCGTCCGCCCTCGCCACGCAGCCCTCCCGCAGCGCGGCCGGGCGGGCTCCCGCCGCGCTCGCTCCATGCTCCCGCCCGCGATCCTGTTCAGCTTTTGCCGCCGATTTCTCCTCCTGCCGGCAGAGCGCGGCCCGTAAACCTGTGCGGCCCTGTCAGCGGGGTCCGCCATGCCCGCCCTCCGCAGCGCGGCCCAGCTGCCGCCGGCGGGGCGCGGGGCGATCGTTACGCAGCAACGCGGGGAGGGATGGGGGGCCCCGCGGTGAGGGGCAGGCGGGGGAACGGCGGCCGCGCTGCCCGGGGCCGCGGGCTGGGGCGGGGGGGAGGGCGGGCAGCGCCCTGTCGCGGGCGCCGGGACGGCCCTGGCGGCGCCCGTACGCTCGAAAGAGGAGGCGGTAGGGCCCGCGCTCCCGGGGGTGCTGTCCCGCCGGTACGCGCCCCTGCCAGCTCCCGGGCGGCGGCGGGCGCGGCTGGGGGCCCGGGCTCGGCCCGCCTCTGGTAGGCGCGTTTGCCTTGTGGGGGACGGTCTGTGCTATGATCAGTGTTACAGTGGGTTATAAACAAACATTTCAAAGCCCCGATCACTGAAATCGGAGGATTGTGTAAGACTTCAGCTTCCCTAAAAGAAAAAAAACAACCCACACCAAAACCCACACATAAAACCTTTATAATCTTCCTCCAGGGGGGAAGGGGTGGGGGGTGGGAAATAACATTTGGAAATGTGAAACAAGTAGGGCAGCTCAGAAATCGGCAAATACATAAACGGACCCAAACGTGGCTCAATCACACCTCATGACTGTTGAGCTAAAATTGATGAACTGGGAGCCTGTGAGTTGGATTACATCGGGGCAGTTTGTGCTCAAGCAGTTACCTGTCGAACAGGCATAACACGCATGCAAGCATGTCATGTAAAACACAGTGTGGGTTTGGGGCAGAACACACAGTACAAAACACAAAGTCACAACTCATTGCTGTGGCACGTTCTGTTCTCCAAGTCAGCACCCCCCAGGAAACAGCAGAAGCTTTTCAAATACTAAACCTGATTTATTTCTCTGGCTGGTGATTAGGGCTTTGCCTTTGTTTTGAAAGGGAAGATCTAGTAAAACTGAAAAACTGCCTTTTGAAGTGGCAGTATTTCAGCCATCTTCTTGTGATTATGTTTTAAAGTGTAATGTTTTGTCTTGACTTTCTAAATTATTTTAATTAAATTTTTGGTTTCTAAATGGTTGGGTTTCCTTTGGAAACAGTAGAGCTTGTTCTGCTTTGCTGGGCTCCTTCAGTAGAGGTGTGTTGTATTTTAATCTGTGGTTTGTGTAAGCAAAATGAAAACCTTGTGGGTACTGAAAATGTTACTAAATACAAAGGGTTCTTTTCCGGTGTTTATAGAACAAAATTACTTGTGTATAAACTTTTTTTTTGTTTTAAATATGAATGAACTTATACAGCAGGCTTTGTTGTGGGAGGAATGGAGCAGCAGGGGAGAGGGGAGCACAGGCAGAAGCCAACCCCAGTCCTCCTGGAGGCTTTCCCTACTCTTGGCGTTAAAGATATTTCGTGAAAAGGTGCTAACACAATGCACAAGTCTGGTGTAGGTGTCGTGATAATGAGTTTCACTTGAACTACAGTTTAATGGAACATCTACTGCCTTGTCTGAGTTAGTCATTTGGAACATGTTACTCAGATAAACACAGTCTCAAAACGGAAAACAAAGGCAGAGTGAAGCAGCTCAGGGAAACACAACACAGAGGAGGAAAAGGCACAGCAGAGGATGGCTATAGTCACAGAGGAAGGACAGCAAAGGGGGTTGGGGGTGGGGGGGCAGGGGGTAGAATGGCAACCCGAGAGTTGCCCCGGAGCTAGTGAATGATAGCAGAGATACTGATGAAACCAAGCATTTTGTTTCCAATATTTATTTCCCCACAGTTTTCCCTTGAATGCAACTCTTCTTCACAGGCAGTTTACTGGAACAGGGGAGAAGAGAAGTAGGTAATCAAACTGACATTACAGCCTTGTGAAAGAGGCTTGGGATAACTACATGATGCAGGTAAGTGTCCTGAAGATACTTGATACAGCTGTTGTTAAAAATTTGGACCATTTTCTTTCTGTGTGTCTGTTCCTGTGATCACATTGCCTCTTGTGCTGCTCACAAGTTTGTCTGTCTGCAAAACCCAAACTTAGGAGACTTGGGACATAGATTACTGTTTTCCGACGTAGTAGGTTATGTAGCATGGAGTTCTTTTTACAGAATAACAGACACCAATTTTAGAGGAGAATTAACCTCTTCTGCCACAGAGCATTATGTGAGCAGCCTGTCACATGAATTATTATTTTGAATATTTTAAGTTTAATAACTAAAGTGTAGCATAGTTTTTTCAAAAAGGAGATTAGTTAACGAACACCATCTATCCCTGCTAGTTATCCACAAGTAGATTACAGAGAATGATACTCCGTTTGAACATGCATTTTGCAAATGTACTCCTCGATTGTACTCTTTTATTTTGCAAATTGCAGACATTGAGATGAAGGGTCTATAATTTCATAGCTTGCCTTTCTCTTGGAACACTGGTGCTGCACTGGCACACATCCACTTTGCTGTGACTTCATTTGAATACAGCGAATTCTTTATTATGATTAACAATGGTTTGCTCTCTGGTCTGCTTGGAATCTCAGTCTGCTCATGGAGATTAGTGGGTTTCGAGCAATGCCAACTCACTAAATATCTCTGCTTCACTGAACTCAAAGACATTTGTGACAATGGATTTAGTAGTCATTTTCATGTGTATTCTTGCCTTCGAATGGATAATACCTTAGTAGTTCTGCTTTCCATTGCTGTTTGATTCTCCATCTCATTCAAAAGGGTTTAAATTCAGAACTTCTCTTTCCTCATGTGTTGCTTCTTTGAAATACATAAACACATTTGTTTGTGGTTTTAATCCTTGAATGCAACTCTCCTTCACCTCTTTGATTTTATTTTGGGTGAATACATTGTAAATGTGTATGTATTATGTCACTGTTCACAGTAGAAATAAAAACCCCCTTCTCTTTCAATGCAAGATTAACAGAAACTGTTCTTCATTTGAGAAGGAAGAGGCCAGTGGTGTCCCAGTTACATGTCCTGATGTGGCCATATGTCTAATTTGGCCACAAGAATTAGAGAATAGGCAATAGTAAAACCTTAGGTAACATCAGATCAGCAGCCCCTTTTATTTTTTCACGCCAGTGTCTCCATTAAGCTCTTCACCAGTTAGCAGGTAAACACATACAGACCTCATTTAGCTGTTAAGTCTGACTGAAGTATTTGTGACAAGTATGCTTTTTAAACTGGGATCATTTCTCTTCAAATCATGTTCAGTATTGTTTTCTTGTAAGCATTTCTCTCAGTTCCACTGCAACATAACAAAATAATCATCTTCCTGCCCCAGACACTTACCTCACCTTTGTCTGAGTTATTCAGAAAGAGAGCTATTAGAAATAGATGGATATTTATTTTTTATTATGCAATTACAAAATACATGCAGTGAAATCTAGAAATATTAGACATTCATCATCTTAATTTCTAATTTTCCAATTAAGGTCATGGGCATGAGCCACATTGTATGTTGCCACTTACAGAGGCTTTCTCTTGTACTTGTAATCCCTAGTCTTTTCTAGGGACTCCTGGCCACTCCAACATTTGGGTTTAAAAGCTCTTCTTGCCCCTAGGTTTAAGATATATACCTTTTCTGAAATGAAGATACTTCACAGGTAAAGTGCTCTTGTGTAGTCAGAGCTCAGTGGTTCTAAATAGCTTGCATTTAAAAACAAACCAACTATTAGCAAACTCATCCCTGTTCTATACTACTCACTGCAAAACAGCCACACAGGTATGATTTTCTGATGGGTAATGATGGGATGGGATGGGATGGGATGGGATGGGATGGGATGGTGGTATAGGTACAAAAGGTGTTCCATTTGTGTGTTTATCTTACTTCAGCTGGAGCAGGGCATCATCGTTATCATCACCTAAATGATGAAAATGTGTTCATTTAGAGAAATCTCTCATGGAAACAGGGCCTTATGTTGCTCATTTATTTCAATGAATAGAACTAGGCAGTAACAGAGAAGTAAACCCAGGAGTTAAGCTTTTTTGAAGGTGTATTTACAATCTGGGTTTTATTTTCATTCATGTTAGTAAGAAATAAAATGTGGCTAAACAATATCTTATGTTTATCACATTACTTCTGTCAATGAATATATTGAACACAACTGCGTATAATAATGCATGATCCTGGAGTAACAAGTTTTAAATTTTTTTCCAAGAGAGGTGATCAGCCTCTTTCTTCTTTCTGAAATTTTATTAAGACAAGGAGCATTATTTTATCTTGATGTATGAGACAAAAAATTTGTTTTAGAAAACAGACCCCAAAAGCCTTGCATTGCTGCCAGCTAGACTTCTCTTTTAATTGCTCCAGGAGAACAGCAATTAATCTCCAAAGCTGGGTTTGATTTCAGAAAATGGATGAGCACAGTGAATTCCTTATTAAACTAAATACATTTACTAAACCAACTTTCTCAAAAGAATAAAAGCAATATTGTTCAGAGCTCCTAGTTCACAGAAAATCCAGATCCACCAACACAGGCAGAAAATAGGTGAGAGAAGTAAAAAGTATTAATGCTGAAAAAACCCCAAATAGGCCTTAATGGTACCTTCTCTATAGGGAAGTTGCTCTCAGTTCAGGATTTGGCTGTTGTACTCCCAATCCATGTGCAGTAAAGGATATAATTTATTTATAGTATTTCAGAGGCTTCTATGCAAATCTGTGAAGATCTGCCCTACTCACTATCTACCTGCATTCCAGAGGCCTGTACTGCCTCCTGAGGTACAATTTCCCACTGATGAGTGCAGTGGATCAGCCAGGGCATTTGCTTCTGTATGTAACGCATGCTCTGACATCAGTACCACAAAACCAAAGGTGGTGGCATAAAAATCTTGCAAGAAAGCTATGTCAGTGCTACACTACACTCGCAGCAATAAGCCACAAATAACGTGTTCACAAGTAACAGCCTGTCTGGGAGAATTGCTGTCACTTCTCTCTTGCTCCAAGTGCCAGATCAGCCTGAGCTGTGAGCCACTGATCACTTCCACCTGGTACTCATGATGTTGGGTGGGAAAGATACCATAGCTTTGGGCTGTTAAATCTAGGGCAAGGTTCCACTAAAGACAGTGCCTGAACTGCCACCCAGCTATGTGAGGTTGCCTGTGCATCATTACTTGCTCAGAGATGTAGTAAATCTTGCTCAGAGAGATTGTATCATTATAAAGCGTTAAAAAATTATTGGGTTTTGGTTTTGCACTCAAATAGGCATTTTACTGCAGTGTGACCCTGGTCTTTGCCACTCAAGCAGCCACCTCCAGCTCTTCTTAACAGACCCAGCATTTCTACAAACCTGTTTTGGGCTGTGCTCCACTGGGATCTCACCACCTTTACAGATTTACATAGCTTCTGACACAAGTCACATTGTAGCTAAAACATCTTCTAGCTGTCAGCATTCCCACCCCAGGTAAAAAAAACCACAGACCTCTACTATGCTCCAGCCACCTTGATACTGGTGCGCTGCCCTGGCCTGAAGATTCCAGCAATGGCAAGAAATATAATTATTTTGGTGCATTTGTTCCCTCAAAGCATAATTAAGCCACGAGTCTTGCATGTAGATGTGTACCAACAGGGGCTGGGCCTGTTGAAATTTTTCCATTGATCAAGCTTGAATTCCATTCAGAGTTAAAATCAGGGAAGCAGCTTCCAATCATGTACTGAATATTTGCTTGATAATGAAAGATTTAAAAACCTGTCCATGAGACTTGGTAGCACTAGATGAAGCCAAAAGGATTGTTACTGAATCTGCCCCAAATTCCCACTGTTGAAAAAGAGCAAGGTGATTGAATAAAAGGGACGATTTTCCAGTTTGCCTGTCAGCAATTGTGAGGAACAGAAGGTAATGGGGAAGAAACTAAAGGCTTTATTTGGGGGCCAGAGCTAAAAAAACCCAGTGCATGGTTCATCACAGGGCTAATACTGTATAATGATTGATGATTCTGTAATCGAAGCCCACACAGAGAGAAACAGGCTGTAAATTAAATGATGGAGTATTTCACAAATGGCTTGGAATTGTAATGCAATGATCAAGAACTTACAGAGAAAGACTTTATGCCCTTTTCTTAACAAGCTGCAGCATTTCTAACAGAAATAACTAGGGTTCAGATAATGCATTTATTTGAATGAAGGATTGATTTTGACAATATAAAATAGCCTGTAATCTGTGTGTCACATGCAGATTTCTACTGACACACAACCTCATGGTCTAGTGCACCAGCACTGACAGCAAATTAGTCTCAGTTTTACTGGATTCTTTAACCACACCAAGTGGTACTTGGAGAAATAAAGTTCTTTTACAATGTCACTGCTAGATAAGTAGCTATTACAACTGAAAAATTGGAGAATGATTTGGTGGTAGACTTAAAATCAATGTCTCACTGTATTTAAAAGTCTCTTTTTTTTAGACTTAGTAGAAAAGAAAAAGGGAAAGAGGTGGAGGAGTAATCCATTTCTCTTTCCCTTTTGACATCCTCAGTTTGGCAAGCCAATGGCTTCCTTGAGCAATTCACTGCAATTCCATACTGAAAAGCTTTCTCTCTAGAAGAAAAGCATCCCCCTTAGTTTTCCACAGAAGTGGAAAAGTACATATTGAAAGTAAATTACAGCATGCATTTGGGGAGATGAGTAGAATTATGGTTAGGAAACTGGACTAACATGAGCAAACATGTGCCAGAGAGTCCATGCTGATTTGAGCTAAAGAAAACATCTCTTCTTTTGGTCTGTTAGCTGTATCCAGCACATGGGCAGATCAGCCATGCAGTACACATAATGTCGCTGACACCTCTGGGAAACACAGGGTTTGTTGCAGCCTTCCAGAAAATTTGAGATGTCCGTGAAGTTTTGAATTTTATCTTGCCTGTGTACCACATAGCATATGTACACATTCTGTTTAGGAAATCCCACTGGCAGCAGCCCTAATTCTTTCTAACATTAAGTGTCACAGTGCAGCTGACCTCTTTCTTGAGGCAATCTAAGATGCACTACAACTGTCAGTTCTCAGGGGTTCTGGACATAATTTTTCACCAGCTCATCAGAAAACTGGACAGTGTTATTAACCATCTGTTATGGTTTAACCCTGGCCGGCAACCAAGTACCACACAGCCATTCGCTCACTGCCCCCCTCACCCAGAGGGATGGGGAGGAGAATTGGAAAGGAACGTAAAACTCGAGGGTTCAGATAAGAACAATTTAGTAGGTAAAGCAAAAGCCACTCATGCAAGCAAAGCAAAACAGGGAATTAGTTTACTACTTTGCATCGGCAGGCAGGTGCTCAGCCATCTCCAGGAAAGCCGGGCTCCATCTCACGTAATGATTACTCAGGAAGACAAACACCATAATACCAGATGTCCCCCACTTTCTTCTTCCCCCAGCTTATATACTCAGCATGATGCCATATAGTATGGAATATCCCTTTGGCTAGTTCGGGTCACCTGTCCTGGCTGTGTCCCCTCCCAGTGTCCCATGCCCCTCCAGTCCTCTTGCTGGCAGGGCCTGGGAAACTGAAAAGTCCTTGACTTAGTATAAACATGACCGAGCAACAACTAACACCACCAGTGTGCTGTCAGCATCGTTCTCATGCCAAATCCAAGACACAGCACTGCACCAGCTAGTAAGAAGAGAATGAACCCTATCCCAGCTGAAACCAGGACACCATCTCTTAAGCAATTGGTAAACAGAAAGGGATCTTCCTTTCTGTGCTGGCTTGCGTGATCATACAGTCTACCAAAACACCATTTCTGAGTTACTTGACCATTTTTGGGGCCAGCCTAATTATTTCAGGTTCAGGGGGAGGTAATTCCAGCAACGACTACTTCTGGGCATTCAGAAACTGCTCTCAAAGAAGTCTGAGTGTGCAAGTTGGGGCAGCTCTTGAGGACAGTGGCATCCATCCTAGTGAGATATGTGCAAGCCTTGTTAATACCTTCCTTTGTCATCCTGTTTTAATAATGACTTGTAAAAAATTCCCTAGCTCTTAGACCACGTGACAGTGTTCTTGTCTGTGGTGGCATATCTGAGTCAGATTTTTCTCCAACACTGAGAAGAAGGTGCGCATGTTTAGCATTTGGAAGAGATGAGACACCCATTTGCAAGAGCTGTGTTTCTTGCATAATTTACACCAGAGTGGTTATGACAACACATGAAAATGTGTCTGTGCGGTAGCCATCAGTGAGGATTCTGGTGGCTGTCCCCAAGCTTGCAGGGATGAGCATGTGAGAACTGTAACTGTGAAAAGGGGCACACAGGAGAATGACACAAGCTCCTTTCTGCTGGCCCCTGATTTTGGTCACAAAGCCAGTAGGGAGAATTTACAGTATAACTGTATGCTTCAGTGCTCTAAGGATTATTTTTTAAAAATGTTTTGTGCAGTGCAACATTTTTATCTTAAATCTCCCTTGTGTTATACGCTTGCATGCACATACCAGATTTCCTGTTGAGATATCCACTAGATAAGAAGAATTAGAGCTGTCACTGGTCAGGATAACACATCCATTAAGTAGCAGCCCTTTTCATGTAGACTGGTTGAGGCTGTCATCTAGACCACAATCTTCTAACTTGAAGATACTTAGCAGCTCATGTGTGGCCCTCTCATGGACAATTTTTCCTTGCATGCTTGTTTTTATCTTTTTCAGTATTACTATATTCAGCTTTGTTGGACCATACAGACACTCACCAGATAATAAGTATGCCATAGAGTTAGGGAAATAAATGCCATGAATGTTCATGAAACAATCAAATGCTCTAATGCACCCAACAGGGACTTAATCATTAGGTTTTTATAGCAGGATTTGAGAAGCATGTGGTAAACAAAGGATGGGGCCACATGCTAAACAGCAAGCAAAAAATAAAATACTGACTAGCTTCTCATTAAGTGAGTATTGTCCATTCTGTGCACTGGGTCAAACAAAGGGCTAGTGGTTAAAGACAGCATGTGACTTTAATTAAAGACTTTTATATGATATAGGCACACAAGGAGGCCAAATCACCTCAGGCTTTTCCTGACTTGCCAGTGTCCAGCTTAGAATCACTACAATGCTCTTCTGATACAAGGTTGTATGTGATGCCCTCAGTACATGTGGATACCTCAGCAATGTCCTAGCTGGAGTTTTCTGCTAAGAGTGCTTGTAGTAAACTGTTAGGTTTGCTTTGCCTTGGATTTGTTTGTCTGCTCGCTGGTGGCTGAGTGGCTCACCTGGTTGGAGGATTAGGCTACAAGCCATGGGCATGAGTGGGTGGTGAAGAGATGGGAACGATATATGACCCCCAGCACGGCATGTGCAAATGCATGGGATGTGATGGGCAAACCCAATGAGAAAACAGCAACATTGGCATCAGGTGCAACTCACCCTTCCCTTACAGCCTAGGCAGTAGGTTTTCCCAGCCACAGATTGACCCGCTTTGGTACTGTGGTACACAGATTGTCTGTCTTAATTACAGCACCTTCCAGGAGTCATTTTATGTAATGAAAAATGACTAGCAAGGGATGGTTCTAGCCAAGGAATGGTTCTTGCTGTAATTGACTATCACAATGTGTGTGTGTGTGGGAGCAGGAGCATACAGTAATTTGTATGTGCACATTGTGAATCACTTCATTAAGTGCCCTTGGTCTCATCTTGGTCTTTCTGACGCAAGAAGGCAAAGTTCTTCAGTACAGCTTGCTAAGTTAACAAGCACCAACTTCACTGTACTTTGAAGCCCTGATATCAAGAGCATTCCCCATCACTTCACTCGTTGCTTGTTTCTCCAGAGAATCCATATCACAGTGAGGTGTTGTACTTAGCCCTCTCCCAGAAAAGTTTAATAAAAAAGTCGGCAAACTACTGGATTTGTTCTATGACCATAAGGCACTCCCAGGTGTGCATCAGGTCAGTTCCACTTTTGTGAAAAACATGAAAGCACAGCGGTACAAAGCAATTCTATCCCCTATTAGCTCCCAGATGTGGCCAGCCAGGCATGGCTGCCCACAAAAACAGTTTCCAGCTACTGCAAAGAAAGTAAAAAATCCAGCTAGTGCAAAGAAAGTACTGCAAAAAATCCTCCAGCGCTGAAATCAGTGGTCACAGTCATGTCAGTGGCAACTACAGCTGTGACCGCAGTGAGCTTGGCAGAGCCAGAGTGAAATCTGGGTAATCACCAGAGCCTATCCTAAAGACACTGAAATTAGAGAAATCTTTTCAATTCTAGATTTGCACAAACAAACCAATCTGTTAACACTGAATCCAAGTAGGCACCTACTGTGCTTTTGACTTGTCAAGAGTGTTTCATGCTCTCACGACAGTTTTAGGGCTAGAGACAATTTTGAGGGGGGTTGAGCCAACACTTTTCACACATACTCCGTTTATTTACACTGCAGCTTGTTTTGTACATTGCCTACAAAATTATTTTTCACAGAAGAAAAGCCTGGCAACATGAGGGAAATTGTTGTAAACAACCAGAGTGAGCACTCCAGCCTGTGTACAATAGACATGCTAGAACTCAAAATAGCACCAGAGGACAAAAAAACCCCCCCAAAACACCCACTCTTGACAAACAGTAAGAACATTGTTTGTTTTTAAGAAACACTGAGCATTGTTTTCAGCTTCTAGATTAAGCCCAATTGCCAAATAAGCCTTTGTTGCTGCCTAAACCAAACGCAAGCTGAGAAGCATAGTCAATAATTATTTCACTTAAGAATGTTCCACCAAAAACCTAGGGGCAAGAATGCAAGAACTGAACAGTTCTTTGAAATGAAGAGCCTCATCCTCTCCCTGTCCTTTGTCTTTTTTTCCAGGTGTAGGAACAGCAGCTCTAATGAACAGCAATAGGAACTGAGTTTGAAATGGAGAGCTTTTGGCAGCAGACCTCCCTGCTCTTTTTGAGATCCTTAACGCATGCCAAAGCTTTCCTCTTAACACTTGCCAGGGCTATTGAATGCTGAAGTCACTATTTTGAACTTAAAACCTCCCAGAACTCTGAGACATCTGTACAGAGGATGCTGCCCTGTGTATCTGCCAGAACCCAAGACTGAAACTTTGATCGTAGATTCAACTTTGGAATTTTAGAAGGGAAAATTAAACCTGACCACATTCTGTCTCTTGTCCTTTTCTCTCCCCTCCTGTCTCTTCCACCTCATAAGACACAAACAATAAGAGTTTCTTGTACCGTGCAGTACCAACCTTCTTCCCATTAGGAACAGAAGACTTGGCAATCTCCCTGGATGGCCATGCTGGTCCAAAATTTTCTCTGGGATGCATGCTTTCTTTTGTGCTCAGTGGAGTGAGTGGTACATCCCTTGAACCACAAATATTGCTCACAATAAAATGAGCAGGACCAGAAGCTGTTCACCAGTGACTGTTATTACAAGCGGATATATGTGGTAGAAACAAGTAAGTACACTAAAGCTGTCCAAGACCATGGACTCTGGGGATTGCCTCTCTTCTCATCCTTTTGCTACAGGACCTTTCGTCAGGTACAGAAATGGGTTAGGGAATTATTGACATCTGAATGGCAAGCGTTTTATTTCTGCCCCAACATGGAATTAAACAGCCAAGGTACCTTTCTAGTGCATGAGGAAAGCTACGTGGGTGCCCCAAACCTACATAACAAGGATGACAGCACCCTCAGGAGTGCATTGAGAAGGGAGAACATTTGAAGTCCTGGACCCTGTGGAGACCATTGATGGATTCAGAGCCAGTCACTCCATGGCCATTCAGCTGTCCAGGAAAGGCAAAACGCTTTTTCAGTGTGGTAAGGAAAGGCAAACATACAACAGCAGTTACTGGTTAGGTCTTTGGTGTCAAATCCACAAACTGGATGCAGTAACAGTGGCCCTGTTTCAACAGGAAGGGTGAAGCATTCTCTCATGTCAGGTTAACACAGTGGTTTGAGATCTCTTCTGGAGGCAGGGAGGTGGGTTTAAAGCCTGTTTGCCTGGGAATAGAGCATACAACCTTGCCTAGCATTTAACCAGAAAATGTCCCACCTTCTCTGAATGCGCCTGTGGCAGTTTGTTTTTATGCTGTACTCTCTGATGTTGAGTTGTGTGCTCAGAACATGTCTGCTGGATCAGTGCCCTCAGAATATGATCTGTATAGGCTCTGGATCCCAATGGCACCTACATAATTAAATCAGACACCTATTTACTTGAATTAGATTACTGCTGGGATGGTCTAGTTGTCATGCAAGCACGTGCTTAAAGGACTTGCAGGTCATACAGGGGAGCATGTATTGAATGTACGTATTTCTAGGGTTAACCAAGCAGCTGCTGAACAGTAGTAGGCATTGCACTTCCAGGTTTTGAGTGATTTTTGGTGTCTTAAGTTATGCTTTGGCTTTAGCCCCAAGCGTAACATCACTGAAGTCTACCAAACTGGATCTCTCAGGCAAAGAACAGGAGCTGCCAGGTTAGCAGTCCGACTCAGTGGATGTGTACTTAAAAAAACCCAATAAATTAAGCAGATGTAGACAAAGTCTGTCTGAAGAAAATTCCTGTAGTTCAGTCACCCACCTCAAACTGTCCTCTCTAGCCGTGAAGACTAAGTGTAGCAGTAGCAATAACTCCTTGTGATGTGATAGCATTCTCATTCTTTTTCCTCTATTGAAAATGTGCTTTACAGAGGAACAGGTGAATTAATTTCACCATGAATGAACTATACTTCAAATGAAACTTTTTGACTTGCCTGGCTTTCAGTGCTGCAGCTTTCTTTTTCCTGAAGTATGAAGATTGCGTGTGCATCACTGGAGACAAGACCCTCAATATGCAGTTTCTGTTGTTAGTTCTAACACACTGGAGGGAAACCTGGACTTCACTGAAATCAGGGAGGGATGTCCTGGCCTGACCAGATTTTAATCTCAAACGAGTTCAAGCACTGCTCTAAATTGACTCTAAATGCAGTCTGTATAACACTTTGCATTCCTCAGTGTACTATAATGGAGATGATACATAGTTTTAAAGCACTGGATTTATGCGGGTTTGCGAAGAGTGCAAGGGTGCACAAACAGAGACATTTTTAACTAAAAGGACATGAGCTCCCCATACAGATGAAGTCATCGTTTCTTAGTCTCTGAATGAGTTCATAGTTGACTTCTCCAGAAGAGACTATGTGCTAAGTATTTCTTCAGGCTAATTTTTTTTCATGCTACAAATAGTAGTTGTCATCATCTCACCCAACACACAGGTTTCAAGACACAAACTGTCAGAACAAACTGGAATGGTTTGTGTCTATGAAAGATGACTACCAGGAAATACCTGCTTATCTTAGGTTGGTCCCTGAAAGGGGCTGGCAAACCCATAATATTGTCCTCTGCATTCCTCAGTGACTACCTCAAGCAGCTTGTTCTTGGTACATTACCTGTCTGAGACTCCTTTGAAGGTCCCTAAATCCATTAGTGGTACAGGGCACCCAGACACTTAACTCTTATTTTGTGTTAAGTATCTAGGGCTATAGTATCCTCACAGGTATCCTCCATGCATGTTAAAGTTGTTTTGGTTTTTTTTTTTGAAAGCAAATGGAAAGTTGCTTGACTTGGGTACAAAAAGGAATAATGCGTATTTTGAAAGTTTTTAGATTAATTTAAAATTACTTAATTTGTTAAGAACATGCCTGTACAGCCACCTCAGGTGCAAGAATAGTCATGTTAATTTTAATTTTGTCATACATGTGTCTGAAAGGTGCAGGATAACCCCCAGGCCATCTTCCCTTCATGAACTGGGTTTCTGTTGCTGTGGTACCTCATGGTGGTGTTGCCTCCAGCTGACACATTTCCAGTGGTAGCGTTCTCTGCTTCCACACTCTCTTCTGTGAACCACGCTAAACTGACCACAAACAACTGGAAATCTCACTCAGGATGGGAGGCTCCTCTTTCATTTTTTTGCTGTCTTCAGTTCTCTGACAATTTTCACTAGGCCATTGCTTGGACAATTCAAAGTGGAAAAGTGCATAAGAAAAGCTTTGAAAAGGGAAGTTACACAATATCAAACTTGTGATTCTCTGTCTTCTCCCCTCCCCCTTGACACACATGCACACACATAACTGAACAAATAAAACCACCTAATTACCTCCCTTATGTGTAGTAATTACCTAGTTTGTGGCCAAACCACAGTGCTGGTGCGGACATACCAGTTCCCTCTGCACAGGCTTGCTTGGCTCCAAGGAGGCTCATTATCTGGGGCTTGGTGCTGGACCTGCAGGACCAAGGCTGGAGCTGTGCTGAGGCAGCTCAGAGGACGTTATGCTATGTGCCAGAGACAATTGTATGTTCTGGTAACTTCGGCTGCAAAAGCAAACTGTGTCTGAGCTAGGAGGCTCTCTAGACACCACATGTATTGGAGAGCACTGTAGGTGAGCCTAGGAGGACCTAGTGGAAATTTGGAAGCCATGCAAAAAAATAATCTGTCTAGAGTATCATAAAGATCCTACTACAATGAACAACAGATAATGGACTTTACTCCCACTTATCTCTTTGCACTCATCTACCCAATGAGTATTTTACTTGCAAATTACAAAGGACAGGATCTTTGTCATCTTACCTTTCCACTTAGCAACCTTCATAGTGTCACCCACAGACCTGTCATAGGCATGTGGCAATCAACACCTTTCAGTCATGTACTGCACCTTTAAGTATTACCTAGGCTGCAAATTCTGGAGGGAAAGAAATCTCAGATTTACAAATACCTTCACATATTTCCTACAGTTTCTTGCTATTTTTGTGCTTAAAACTCACTGAGACAGTTTCTGTGGGGAAAAGAATCCACATATGATCAAGCAATTAAAGAGGAAGTTATTGAAAATCGGGTCACAATACTACTTTTCCACAAGAATCCCCTTATTTGGTGAATGAGGTGGATGGATGGGATCTGCTTGAAAGAGTCCAATGGGATAAGGCTCTGGAGGGAAGAGGGGCCCAAGAAAGCTGATTGATATTCAAGCCTCACCTCTGCCAAGGTCAAGAGTGGTCTATCTTAAGGAGCAGGAAGTTGAGCAAAAACACCAGGAGGCCTGGCATGGATGAACGAGGAGCACACAAAAGGTCGAAGCAGGGACAGGTAACCTGTGAGGAATACAGAGACACTGTCCAAGCATGCAGAGACCCAGTTGGGAAAGCCAAAGGCTGACTAGAATTAAATCTGGGAGGGATCTCAAAAGCAACAAGAAGGGCTTCTGTAAGTATATCAGTGGCACAAGGAAGATGAGGGCAAATGTGGGCCTTCTGCTGAAGATAGCAGGGGCCCTGGTGACACAGGACATGGAAAAGGCTGAGGTACTGAATGCTTTCTTCACCTCCGTCTTTACCAGTAAGACCAGCCTGTAGCAACCCAAGGACCTGGAGACAGAGGGGAAGTTTGGAGCAAGGAAGATGCGCCCTTGGTGGAAGAGGCTCAGACTACAGAATGCTTAAGCAAACTAGACATCTGCGAGTCCATGGGTCCCAACAGGGTGCACCCAAAGATGCTGAGGGAGCTGGCTGATACCATTGCAAGGCCACTGTTGAGGTGCATGAAGACAGGGGGAAAGCAAATGTCAGTCCTATCTTCAAAAATAACCTGAAGGAGTACCCAGGGAACTACAGGCTGATCAGCCTCACCTTGATCCCTGGGAAGGTGATGGAACAATTAATCCTGGAAATGTCCCCCAAGCACATGAAGGACAGGAAAGTGATTTGGAGTAGTCTGCAGATGACACAAAACTGGGAGGAGTGGCTGATACACCAGACAGGCAGTCATACTGCCACACGGAGAGACCTCAACAGCCTAGAGAAATGAGCCAACAGGAACCTCATGAAGTTCACCAAGGGGAAATGTGAAGTCTGGCTCCTAGGGAGGCACAATCCCAGGCACCATTGTATCCTGGGGCTGCCCTGCTGGAAAACAGCTTGGCAGAAAAGGCACAGGGATCCCAATGGACACCAAGTTGAGCATGAGCCAGAAATTTGTCCATGAAAGGCAGCAAATGGTAGCCTGGGCTGCATTGGACAAACTATTGCCAGCAGGTGAAAGGAGGTGATCCTTCCCCTCCACTCAGCACTGGTGAGACCACACGTGGAGTGCTGGGTCCAGTTCTGGGATCCCCAGAACAGAAGAGACACGGACATACTGAGAGAGTCCAGTGAAGGGCTGCAAAGGTGATGAAAGCACTGTAGCCTTTGTCTTATGAAGGAAGGCTGAGAGAGCTGGGACTGTTCAGCCTGGAGAAGAGAAGGCTCAGGGGGGATCTCGTCAGTGTCTGTAAGTACTTGAAAGGGAGATGCAAAGAAGACACAACTAGGCTTTTTCACTGTTGCCCAGTGACAGGACCAGAGGCACTGGGCATGTGCTAAAACACAGGAGGTTCCCTCTGAACGTCAGGAAACACTTTTCCACTCTGAGGGTGATGGAGCGCTGCCACATGTTGCCCAGGAAGGTTGTGGAGTCTCCATCCTTGGAAATAATCAAAAGCCACTTGGACATGGTCCTGGGCAGCCAGCTCTGGGTGTCCCTGCTTGAGCAGGGGGGTTGGACAGGATGACCCCCAGAGGTCCCTTCCAATCTCAGCCATTCTGTGAATGCACTGTGGGAAGAATTGAACTTGTATGAGCAACTGGAAATTTAGACTTTCCTCATGTTTTAAGTGCTTGAATTTTTGACTTACAGACCTTTTTCATATCAGTTCCTAGGTATTTTAGAGACAAGCTACCAATAACTCTACTCCAGCCCATGACAGCCTCAGCCCTCTAACCCAGAACAGCACAACGATGGTTCTGCTGCTGGGCTGCAAGACTCACTACATTATTTGGAGCAACAGCTGTTTTCTCCCTTCAGATCCCACCCAGACTTCATTTTGCCCAGATCTTTTTTTCTTAATACTTTGCTGCTGAAAATAAGCTGCAGGTGAGAAAGGAAAAGTTCTCTTAATGCTAGTTTGAGTGCTAGCCTTTGAGTATCTGCTGGACAAGGCTTGGCTCTCTGCCATTTGACTTGAGGCACAAGTGCAACTTTAGAAAGTTCAGGTTCAGGGTATTTTTTTGCAGAGTCCCGTAATTTCCCAGAAAAATCAAAGAAGGAAAACAAGGACTTTCTGGATAATCTGGTTTCTGTTGCTTAGCCAAACCCTTACAGAATTTTATTGAACAAAGGAAAACCCCAGTGCTAGCCTTAGTTTTGTCCTTGCTGGATTTCAAAGATTTACTATGTAAATGTGGAGCATATATCTGGTCCTCAAATCAGGTGATAAAAAGCTTTTATATAATAGAAATTGTTCAGAAGTCTAAATATATAGATTGCTACCAGATCTTCTTTAATTTTTCTTCACCTTGTGGCAAACTGTAACCGTAATAATAATGATCCTTGTTATTATATTATCCTAATAATCCTTGATTACATTAACTGATGATGGGATTTACATTTCCATTTCAGTCACATCTGTAAATATGCAGATCTTGACTACTTTGGTCAATAAGCTCTTTAGCAGGGACTATTTCAGAAGTATCTATTGTAGCTCTAATATGCTTTCTAGCACGACGACACACATGGGATTCCTGTTTTCTGCCTGAACTGGCAGATCTCTGTTCTTGCCTATCAGCCTTCCACAAAGGCTGCATGGAAATTCCAGTTGTGAGTTATATGAAGGGTCAATCTCATTTGTGTAATAACCAGCTGAGAAGAAGTAGAGATAAAGTATCACGTCGGCTACAGTGCTAGGAATAACAGCCATTCATGGAAGATCATGTCACTGCAATTTTGGGCTTTTGAAACAAATCTGTCAGACACATTTTCTACCAACTGATGTCAAGCCACTCTTCAGCTCCAACACTTTCTAGTTCAATATAATGCTGTGCTCCACGAACACAGGGTGAACTGTGAGTCTTTGAGTGAATATGTACCCAGTTAAAGGTAAATTGACAGTCACACTTCACAGGGAATAATTCCATTTTAAACACCAGGTGTCACTGCAGTATACTCCCGATTGCATACCAAACTCCCGAGTGGTTAAAGCTTTACTTTTAACAGTGTCAAAGATCAGCGGAGAACAAAGATGCTTGCACTTTCTATTCCCAAGTGCGTGCATGCAGCTAAATGATTAGCCAGAATCTGGCCAAATTGTTCAGTATTTCAATCAGCCACATTTATAGTTCTGTGTAGTTGGCCCCGAACCTGAAGCTATCCATTGTAATAGAAATGTTTTATGGCTGATAGCAACTGTTTGGAACAAAGAATGAAAAAAAAAAATTAGCATCTGTGGTACAGTTTTCTTGTTGATGATGATGATGATGATGACGATGATGATGATGATGATGATGATGATAATAATAATAATGACTGCATTTTCCAGAAAAACATCCTGTGTTGGGTAGCATTTAGCAGTAAATTCGTAACAAAATTATATCAAATTACATATTTTGCCGCTTCTTGGTCCATGAACAAATGTTCAGTAAAAAAGCAATCTTTTAAACTGTCAGATCCTGAAGGATTTTTCACATGAAATTTTCCTTATATTTCTACATCCCCTATTTGATCTATAGCCTTATACCTTTAAGTATTGAAATATTCTTACCCAGATTGAACAGTAAAAAGCCATCACCTTGACAGAGAACAGATCCTATCTTCCTGTGCCAGTCTCATTTTTTGGGCCTCCCAGCTCAGCATAACTAATCCGTGACTGCACTGTGAATTTTCCAGGAAGCTGTTCATCAGTAACTACTTGGTATTAAATGGGTAAAGCTGCTATTCTCTTCTCTGTAATTAAAGATAATGAGGAGGAAGGTGCAATTCATGGAGAATGCAAGTCCCAGCAGGCGAGGTAAGCATTTGCCTCATGCTCCAGTGTACACAGAAGCCTTGCTCCAGTGGCACGCTTAAAAGATGACATTTCCTTGTATTACATGCAGAATCTGTGAGCATCTTCAGCAAAGAAAAAGGAATTGAATGCCATGGCAATTTCAGAAGATAATCCATAAGGCTGGTAATTGCAGCCCTTTAAAAATGCTGAAAGCTACACATCTTTCAAAGGCTCAAATCCAATATTCTTACCTGCATTAAAGACCATGGTGCCACTATATTCATGTGCGTTCCTGCTTAAAATTGGTGCTGTGGTGTGCATGCTTGAATCTTGACAAGATTGTGGCTTTGGGAGGAGTAAGGTGCTATATAACAGAAGGGAGACTTAATAGTTCTTGTCAGGTAATGAAATCAGCACAAAATGCCCAGAACAAACAAAATTCTATCAAGTAATGCAGACTTCAAGACCTTCAGAAGGAGGTGATTACAAGGACTGAATAAAATATTTGTTAAGAAAATAACAAAAAAGAGGCACAGGTTAAAGAAAACCAAACAAAAGACAAAGCTTATTTATTGTGTTTTATTCTGTCTGGATATCGAATTCATATATAGATTTCAATCCAATGAATTTTGCCAGGATTTTTGAATTAATTAATTTCATTGCAGTGTAACGTTTCCCATTTGACATCACTTACTTGGATTTCCAATGAATTCAAAAGTTATTTGCAAATATATTAGCCAGAGAAAATGGCAGAGCCTTTTTTAAAAGCTTTCAGAGAATACAGTACGGAATCTTAAGATATTTTCCTGCATATAAACAAGTAAATATTGGGATACTACTGTACATAAATAAAACCTGTGTTTTATATTATTGACCTATGTTCTTAGTTTTAGATAACTGCCTCATATGTTTATGTAGCATTTTCCCCCCTGAAATATTTACATAAGACTTGTCTACATTTACAGTAAATAACCATAATTACCTACTGTGCTTTCAGCAGCCAAAAGCTGAATTGGCTAGAAACATCAGATGAGATTCTCAGAACAATGATATGACTAAATTACATCAGCTCGTGTATACTACTACAAAATGTTGAGAGGAATTTCATGGCATTTTTCAATTTACATAATGCAACTTAGTGTTGGATCTGAACTGCTCTAACGGTAGGATAAGCCCTGCAATTATAGTCAAGCTACAATTTATGGAACATACAATCTGCAAAACTACAGTATTTCAGTGTCCGCAGTGATATTAATAAAACTATATTGATTTCAAACAGGTAGCAAGCCAAATAACCCATCACGTAGCAAACAAGCCTCAGCTAGTGCCATCTCAGAAGTCTGCATGCACCGACTCCAGGTTTATATAGTACAGTCATTTCTTCAAACTGCCCTCACTGCCTACAGATCTGAACTACACAGTATATTTAACTGTATCCACACTAAGATAGCCAGAGACAGTTCTAATCCTCTCTTTTCAGAAGCTCATACTGGGTTGAGGACGTTTTGCAATTGTGCATCAGTAAGCAGAGAATCAAATGTTGTCCAGAAAATAGTTTCTTGCTAGAACCTTATGTAAGTGAACATTGACGGAAAACCATTCCAATAATAAATATTTTTTTCCATTATAAAAAAAATGATAAAATAAATGAAAATGTCTGTCATGACAAATATTTATCCACTATGTTCTAAGTATTCAATGTTCCATGTATTTTATGCTGAAGCTCCTATAGCACCCAATTTAAAGTGACTCCTACTGAGGCATGATTTTAATATTAGCTATTAAAGATAATTATCCATATACCAGACTTTTTTTGTTGCTCCTATGAAAGTAACAGCAATTTGCTAACACAAAAGAAGGAAAATATATTTCACTGAAAATACAAACAAAAATACCTAGCACCAAACCAAACTTCTAAACTCTGTCTTAGGGTCAAATCCTGCACCCTTGTCTCATGCAAATAATTCTATTTAAATAAAGTAATCCAGTTAGGGGTTGTTTTTTGGGTTTTGCGTGGTAGGTTTTTTTTGCAAAAAAACATCTGTGCAAGTCCAGATCTGCACATGGTACTTACATTAGTGCATCTACCTCTGTGCATTTTGGGTTTATGATAGAACAAACCCATGTATTCAGAAATTAATTACTCATTTCATTTCTGTTGATATGGAGGCTTGATAAAAGATTGGCAAACTGCATCATGGTGGGGCAGAGAGGACTTCCCTCTGCCTCTTTGGGCAGGACTGAGAAGAATAAACAATTCCATCCATCTCTTGTGAGATTCTCAGCAAACTGTCTTTTAACGGTAACCTCTTCTACTGTAAAATTCTTTCTAAACAGGTAGTCTGTGACATGGGTGAAGTGCTTAGCTATTGTTCCTTTTACCTTTTTTCCCTAGCTGCTGCAGTAGGCTATACTGTCTTGCCCCGACAGTAAATGCTCTTTTTCTGGACTTGCAGGAGGGCTCTTTCTTAGCACACTTTCATCTAGAAAGACTAGTCAGACCGAAGAGAAGCAGCTCATATCCCCCTTTCTTAAGTTAAAGGGGTCAAGACTGGGAAGAAAAGGGTCATTCCTAAGTAGACATCACCACAAAGTAGAGACAGGCCCTGCTGGAAATCGTGCAGGTGGTACATGTGGAAACTTAGGAGCCACCAGAGTGATCCAGATGCTCATTCAAAGACTTGTCTGCTGATATGGTGTTCTGAGGAGACTGGTTATGTGACCATTCTCAAATAGCCTCAGAGACAAAGACCAAATTCCAGTATCCTCAGACACGTGAGAAGGAAGGTTCTTGAGGTGTTAGGTGTTTTCTTACTAATACATTTAACCATTGTACTAGTTCACCTCTTTTGTACATACATCTTTCCATATCAGATGAGTGCTTGCAAGCTATAGAACTTCTTGCCTTGAAAGTGAAGACCTTCAAAGAAGTCTGCAAGACAGGATGTCATTTCCCCAAATATCTGACTTGAGTCCAAGCTCCTAAATCTCACAGGCACCTTAAAAATGTTCAATTGAGAAGTGTTATGGGATGTAGTTTCTGTGCCCTCTGAACAGTTTGCATATTTCATCAAGGACAAAAGAGATAGTCATGGTGATGGCTGAACCTGGCAGGGAGGAGCAGTTCCATAAATAACAGGGTAGTCCAAATCCAACCTGTTCTGAAAGTTAAAATGTAAGAGTCTCTTTGTAGACATTAGGAAGTCAAAAAATCAGCACTGTCATTTTGGTTTTTGCTTTCTTAATAAGATTCATAAGGTTTAACCCCCCTCCCCAGTATTACAAGATTAAAATACCAAGAGTTGGTAACATTGTCTTGTAGTGAACAGGAGGCATTCTGAATCTCAAATGAAGCATGTTGAAGTCAAGTGATACATACATACTTTGTAAATCATCTAAACAGACTGTTGCATTATCATAAACGATAAGAAATAACATAGCTGCCTTCTAAACTGAACAAAGAATCTCATTTTGCATTTTCTGTAATAAACATAAGCTAGTTAAAATTAGACAATGAATCTGCAGACAAACCTTGTCAGACTGTGCTCTTATAATAATAAATGAATATCACAAACGAAAGCCAATATTTAGGAATGTGTATGGCAAGACAGTACCACATACAGTAGACAACTTGCTGTGCAGTGATGGTGAGCACCTTTACCTTTACAGAAACATCTTTATTTTTAGGCACTTTGCTATCATATTTGTAGCGAGTGTCCTTCTCACCAGTTTGAAACTGAAAACCTCCAGAAACAAAGCCTCACAACTTCAAAAAACAGAACTGTAAGTTTTATATTATCTATAGACTGAGCACAGGCCAATGGGTATGTAATACAAAGACAATTAATGCATTTACTATGGAAACTGGGCTGCTGGAGTTAGCTATGTCAGCAAGTCAGACCAAGTAGGGTTACTACATTGTTCTGGTGATTTTACTTACAACACCTGAGCTGAATCATTTAGCCTTGGCTTAAATATATCTACATTGTGTAGACACTCTTGCTGACCTTTGGCTCACATGTAAAGTAAGTTTTATCAATTAATCAATAGGAATCTTGTATTACAAGTAAGCTTTCATGTTTCTGTTGTCCACAGGAAAAGAACAGTGTCTAGTGTATGTGATACCCTCAGGCACCGCTGGAAAATTATCACATAGACAATTAATTTGTTTAATACTTTTGTTGTTTAATAACTTCTGTAAGCCTGGGTTCTTTCATACTGAGCCGACCAAAGGGGTTTATCTCTCCTTAAAGAAAGGGAACCCTGTGTTTTTATCTCTGTGATGTTCCATCCATAGCATTTACCTTTAGCATAATCCTAAACATACATTGCTAGCTAGCAAGGGATATAAAAATACTTTTTTTTTATTCCCCACCCCCACTCCGTGATCTGCTCTAGCAACGTCGTCAGCCATGACCATCCCAAAAGAGATCCTACCAATCAACTTCAGCACCAGGGTATGAAATCATATTAACAGCAATTATGCTCCCTGATCCCAGGAAGAAACCTGCCCTTGAAAATCTTCAGCACAGCACCACAGAGGCATCTGTCAGGCTGAGCATCTTTCTGCATTCTACCGTTTTGCAGTAGACCACACACCAAGTTGCTTGTGAGGCATGTAACAGCCTTAATCAGGCATGTTCCAACCTAAATAAATAACACTCATCTAAAATAACTGGTAGTTTGCCTAACAGCAGTCCCTTATTGGAGTGTGGCCCAAATTAAAATGTTTGTTGCAGAAACAGATTTCTTACAGTCATGTTGCAAACAAACGCATATGCACAATAGGAGACAGAGAAAAGTCCTTAAGCCCAGCTCTGTGAGGTTTCCAATCCCACACCGCACAGATGAAAGTCGTTTCTCTAACAACTTTCAAGCCAAGGCACTTGGCCTGAATGGCTCCTTAAACAGCTGTGGCCCAGCCTAGGCTCGTTGCGCGTGGTGACTCCATTCTGGTTGTGCGTGGGATGAACAAGAGACAGGGCAGCCCTGTCAGCCTTCTGTCGTCAGAATAACACAGTTACCGCTAAGTTCTTGGAAGGAGACAATACTAGAGAGAGCACTCTGTGTCACAGCTTTACACATCAGCTTTCAGAAAGCACATTGACACCATTTATCCAGCATCTTATAAAAGCACCATTGAAAGGTTGAACAGAGAGCACCGCATATACAGTGGACAGGAGCTGTTCAGGGAGCCACGGAGAAGCGCGCAGCCCAGCAGAATCCCTGCAGGATGGATTCCCTGAAGGCACGGTAGAGGAGGGCTTAAAGGACAAGGCAGCTGATCCTCAGCCAGTTGCTGCAGTGGGGATGCTCCAGCTCTGGGTGACTCATGAATATGAATCCCCACACCTACTCATCCCTCACCCCATGAATCCTGCTACATGTAAGCAAGCCTGCAACTGATATTAATAGAAAGACTGAAGCAACTAATTGTTCACAGTTGACATGGACAAAGACCACCATCTCCCTGAACGCTCACTGTTGAAAAAACTTAGGTCCTTCAAAAGAAGACTGATAGATAATTCTTATTGCAAAGCTTAGTCATCATAGCTACATTACTGGGCTTTGTAGAGGATGTTTGTGAGACACTATTGCTATTGTAGTGCTAATTGAGGTCCAATACATTTAATGGGTCTCTATAAAGGTGTGTCTAACTTAAGACAAGTGTGTGCTGGGGTTGTCCCTTTATACTTTCGAGTTAAACACAGTATGGAAAACTAGCTACTTAGTAAAAAAGGCACTATAACTGATCTAACCATGGTAATTAGGTACACGCCTGTGCTACAGCTATCTGTAAAGAATCTATTTCTCTCTGTGACTGAGAAAGCAGTTTTGCACTCATCATGGTAGAAAGAGGTGACTGGTTTACATATGGGGTTAGCACTGGGTTAGGTATGTGGTGAGAACAACTCTCACAGGAGACACAGATTCATGGAAGAGATGTCCGACTGCATTTCCTATTTCTACTGGTTCCCAGAAGGAAATCGGAAAAGACCTTTTCACTAGTGCAGTTATACGCACATTAGAGCTTGTCTTGGCCTTACTGTGGCAATTTATAGTTGTGCCAAAAAATGGAGGCAAAGAAATAGACCGTGAAGCTTCCCCAGAAAAGATCACCAGCTAACAACTACTTCATTTTGGATGTTGACATTTCATTTAGGGATATGGAAAAGAAAGAAAGAGGAAAAAAATAGCAATGAAGAGACAAGCAGAAGCAACTCCTTTTTCTTCACACTCGGATTAATCTATTTGGGGATTACTGTTGGAAAAATCTTTCTATCCAATATATTAATGAAAAGGAAGAACAGCCATAAAGGAGCAGATCTTACTTCTGGGAAGCACAAACTAGAACAGAAGCTCGATTCTTTGTCAAGAGATGTAATTATTCACTTAAGAATTGTTCAGGAGGGCAACTCCTTTTTGCAGCGCTCAAGAATCCAATGTGCAGGAGTCTCAATGGCTGAGGGCAGGTACACATCCTGCAAGGAGCAATCCAAAATCTGAGCTCTTTCCCTACCAGGCTGAAGGTCTGGTGGATGACAAAAAAGGTTGTGACCAGCCTGAGAGTCATTTAAATGGGAAGGACTGTGCCAGTGCCGCAGGACTGCATAGTACCAGCTCCCAGTGCAAGGTGGTATGAGGCAGGTTAAAAATAGAAGCAAAAGAAAAAAGAGAGGGGATTTCACTGTGGAAAAGAAAAGTCTGGGGGTCTCAAGGAGCAGCTGTTAGAATGGGGGAAAGGAAGGAAGAAAGGAGCTGACTCTCGTGTCCCTTCCTCCAAACCAACATTCTTGATCCTGCTCTGAAAGACCACGATGAGTGACTAGGCAGCTCTCCTCCTTCCTTTGACTTGCTGATCTTCATTGGGGCACTTCTAGAGTGATGTCTGATTTTCTTCTTATGCACTTTAAAATTTCACAGTCAAGAGTTTAGTATTATTTTTTTTTTGTTATCGTTAACTGGCATTAACTCGTATCTTTAAACTGGTCTTGAAATTGAATCCAGTGAACCTGACAAACCTCATGTTGCTACTGTTTCTCCAAAAGCAGTCATCCATGTAATGAGTAAGACAATCCTTAAGGGATAACTACAGCTTGAGATGTATCTGGGAATTTCAGGAGTTGAGGTATGCCTGCCATTAAGTTGCAGGAGTCAGACTAAGGTCTACATATATAAACCTGTACCCCTGAGCAAGGAACAGACAGCAGAGACATGTTTAAATACTTCAGAAATTCTCCGGACTTAGCACAACAGTACTTCTGAAACATGCTGCATCTTATCTTTGGCCTTGAGCAGTGTGAAGTAGAAGGAGAGAACAGTCAAAGGTGAACTTCACGAATTCACATTCAAGGGAACAGAAACAGAAACTTTTTTTGAGAGAAAAACTCCAGAAAGGAAGACTGACATCAGCTATAAAAAGCACTGCAATGAAATGGAAGCAAAGGGTTTGCTGCAGCTGTGGAAGCATGGCAGCATGGTCAAGAACAAGATGGATGTAGACTGGTCTGAATTGCTTCTCCTCAAAGGAACAGAGTTATATATCAAACGTGCTGCGCTGTTGCATGAAATCACGATCCATGAAGTTTGAATCACCCTGCAGGCAGTTTGACTGCACACTTGCACTGCTCCTCAGAGCCACACTACTTACAGGCAAAGCTCCATAAATCTGTACATTTCTTTCAGTTATGAAGTTATTTCTAATAATTGTGTGTAACCAGATCTGTGTTTTTTCTTTACAGCACCAAGTAACGTTGAGCGCTGGCCAGTGATCTGAGAAGAACTCACTCTGGCATATCAAAACTCAGTACCAACTGAGCTGAAACTAAACCTGTTTTGGCTGCTATGCAATAAGCCAACTTCAGTTTATGTACTGTTTATTTAGGATTAAAAATAAACTACTCTTCAAGCACATGCCAGATATTACATATGTGAATGTATTTGAATGTTACCAAGTTTGGACTATAATTTATACTTGGGTACAAATTACAGGTGTATGCTTATATACATAGGGATATATGCACATGTGTACACATAGCAGTGTACAAATGCCCATCACACAATGCCAGTTCTCTACTGTTGGACTATTGTACTATCATACTATTCATTATACTATTCTTGAAGAAAACATAAGTATCAACCCAGTACCTACTAATTTCATCCAAGCACTGTACTTTTTTTTTTTTTTTTAACAGTAACAGAATAACTTGGTATCTTTGAAAAGCTACTGGCTTTCACATTGCTTGTCAGAGCCCCAAGAAGTTCTTGGTTGTCCTTCTGCTCCTTTTAGCAGAGGAACAAGGAGGACCAGCGGCTATCCCAGACTAAATCCCACTGTCTCTTCTGCCTCTTTTTTGCCCTTTGGCAGTGTACTCTTAAACAGACTCCGTTTTTTTGAGCTTAAAACCAGCAAGACGTGTTCCACATCCCTGCCCAAGAAGAAGAAGAAGAAGAAAAAAAAGGCAATTGTTCGTTTACATACTTCTGAAATAAGAATTTTTTTTGAAGGAAAACCAAATAAAGCCCAAAGAAAGAATGGGATTCCTCCTGTTACATAAAACAATAAGTTAATCTACAAAAACTCTGAAGATGAAAAATATGTTGTGAAAATAAAAAACATCATCCACTCAACACAGTACATAAATTTTCCTATATAATAAACCAGGCAAACATATTAAAATATTTTAAGTATTAAAAAAGGGCAAAAATCTTCAAAAAATGACTTAACACTATTAAGGTTAGACTGAACGTTATGCCAATGCATTCATTTGCACAACTTCTTGCAACATGACAACTGTCTGATGTGTGTATGCGTAGGTATATGTGTGTGCAAGTGATGGGAATGGAGCAAGAATGCTAAGGGTGTCACTTGCAATTTTGAAGTGGTTTTTCACAGATAATCAGACAAAACCCCTACAAATACCAGTACACTTCTCAAATATTGCAAGTCACATTCTACAGCCCTTGACATTAAAAAAAAAAAGAAAAAGCCAACAGAATTAATTCAAGTACATCTGGAGTAGGTCCCTTGTGACGTACTGTTTGCACTTTAGTTGCAGCGAATGTGGACAGAGCTCCCCAAAAGATATAGAAGTGAGTATGCCTTCCCCAGCCCTGTGTAAGTCTGAGTTGAGGTACAATGATCCATGATTTGCTCAACGATGCCGATGCCCAAACTTGAATGAATAATGATGCTTGAAAAACACTTTGACGCAAATGACATAAAAAAGTCTCTTAAAATGAAAAGCTAGCTTTGTGTAAAGGCAGTCTTTTTGGTATGTAATCCTATTGGGACAACAAGCATGGCACTTCTTCCCAAATTCTGGTCTTCTTGGAGCTAACAATAAAGAAGCCTTTACGTTGTCCTGGTTGTCATTCTGACCTGACGCACCCTTTCCTGTGAGCCTCCATCCATCACCCAGAATAACCTAGTGGGTATCACACCCTGGCTGAAATGCATGCTTCTTCTTCACAGCCTTTGTTCTTTACTTAAGCTTGTTCCTCAAAAGGAGAAGCATTCCCCTCTCCATGCTCCATGTGTTCCTCTGAAAATGCCAGCGGAGAAATCTGCATGCTAGAGTAGTTAAAGTCTGGTGAAATCCCTGTGGTGCTGCAAGTCCCCTATGCTCTCATAGTCGTTCTCCCCTGAAAGAGCAGTGTGGTTTGTGTTAGGCACAGACAAGGTCCTGTCTTCTTGGCTCACTGACTGGATAGCTTCATAGTCAGGCTCCAGCTCCCCGTTTGGTCTGTCCGCTGACTGAGGCACAGTGGTAGTATTTACGGTGTTTTCAAAGTCCTTCACACTTGCATAAAGGCCACTGCAAATAGACGGGGACCTCTGAGATGCAATTTCTTGAATACAGGTGTAAGGAGAATCCAGTGCCTTGATGGCCTGTCCCGGCTTACTCACTGATGAGTACATGGCTGAGATCTAGGAAAAGGAGACACCTGCTGAGTATTTCAGCTTGGCATAAAGCTTGTGTGCCAGTTTGTACCCCTTCCACCACAAGGATGTCTGTTACTTAAGAAAGGGCAGGATCTTTTAGTAAAAACATATCCTTTATTAAAAAAAAAAATATTTCTTACAAATTATTTCTTTTCTGGCACACATTTATAAATTGATATTCTTTCAAAAAAGAATGCTTTATAAAATGCTTTAAAAAAGAAGTTTATAAATGTAAAAATTCTTTGAACATAAATACCCTGCAGGCAAATTAGACCCAAGACAAAAGGGAATGGTTTTGTGATCAGGAGCTCTTGCAAGTTTTGCTGTGGTCCTGGAGCCAGCTTGGGCTCAATGGTGAGACAGGCATCAAAGGGACGATCAGGTATCACTGTTGTAATGTAGGAGAATGATGCTCTCTGATCCTTGGGTTCTTAAAAATTATTATTTTTAATGGCAGCGGCTACTTTACTGCTTTTGGACACACCTCAGTAGGACAGTACTTATTTATTGTGTTTATAGGCAGAACCAAGGAGCCACCAAGTCGTGTGTAAAGAACATGAAAAATCAGGACATAAATGATCCACACCAGAAAACAGCAAATAGTCAGTGCCCATTTTGATACACAAGGTCTGTTCTGTTGACTAAACTTGCCTACAAAGAGGAGCTGCACTGCAGTCACTGTATCTCAGAACTTAAGACTAGAGACTGAAACCTCTCAGCAACTATAAACACAAGAGAGGGAGCCAAAGCCTCACTCCTAGCTCTAAAAATCCCCTCTGAGGCGGTGGTATGCTTAAACAAATGCATGAAGGTGGCCCTTAATGAAGAGGTGAAGGAGAAGCCCCCATGCACACATGTCCCTCCACTCAGGGCTCACTGCGGGGCTGGCACCAAGCACAGGGAGTCACTCTTGACTCCCTCTCCCAGTCCAAGTGGATACCACTCCTTGCACAGGGTAGACAGCTGAATTTCCCAGCACTGCTTCTCTGGTACCTACTACCCCGATTGCAATATAACTCTTCTGTTACATATAAAGTCTTTCCCAAGCATGCAAGGCCACTCTGGATTTGTATCAATCCAATTAAAATAGTAGATTGACATGAAAATGTCCATTACCATTAAGCAATACTGACTGGTGCAGGTGAACCAGATCGCTTCTGTTAATTCTGTATTTTTTAATTTTTTTTTTTTAATGAAGAGAGACATCCAGGTGCAGATTGCAATTCTTTGTACTGTTTTCAGCCAACCAAACAGAAAATGGCTTTTCTGCTCATCCATACTTGTACCCTTTCCAGCATTAATTACATTAACCCAGCTCAAGGATCAATTTATTCATTAACGTCTGGGAGAGCTCCTCCCAGAGAAAGCATTAGCTCACTCAGCTCATTGCCAAGTTTGTGTTTACTTTTATGTCCGGAGAACATATTTATAAATTGCACGGGTGTATTGGAGATGATCCCAAGCAATCTTATTTCTGTTTTTCTTTGTTTCAGTCTCCTCAATTTATTTGACTAACAGACATTTTAAAGAACAGTTTATGTTCCAGTGCTTTTACTGTGTTTCTGTTTATTTCCCAGTGCCCCAGACACTTTGCATGGGGAAGGTGGAGCATGTTTCAAAGGGCTGCTGATTATTATTCTTAAGTAGAGCTCAGCATCCAAATCAAGAAGCTGCCCGAATGATCAGCTAATTATGGCCTCCCATTATTTTCTGACACCAATTTTTATTTTTTTAACCTGTTGTCCTGATACAGCCATGTGCTAGAACACCTCTGATTTTAGGAATGTGGCAGTACAAACTATGTGAAGAGAAACTTCAGCTTTCATTTTCCCTTCAGAGAAATTTCACCTTTCTTAGATCCTGCTTAATCATGCAGAGCTTATGCTAATTTCTGCCTGCAAAAAGGTCTCTAGTTAGCTACTGAATTTCATGCAAGAAACCTACCTCATCTTCTGTAAGAGATGGATCTTCCTCTCGAGACTTGTAAGACATCGAACTAAGCCTCTGTAAAAAACAGAAGAAAGAAAGAAAAAAAAAGGCTCATTACCAGTCAACAGTCCAAAACCTGTAATAAACCCCTACTGTTACAATCATTACATTATATTTTACTGTCATTTGCTCACTAGTTCCATTTTACATAGCTAATATCCCTAATATCAAGAGTACATCTCTGGAGATGGTAGCCCTAAGTAGTGCTTTTTAATGTATCTGCTCTTGTCCTGACCTGAAAAGGGTAAAAATAATGTAACGGTTAAACCAAACTCTGCTCTGCTGTATCCCTGCCTTTCCATTTCTAACAAAGCAAGACAGAGTCTGCAAAGGCCTTTGAACAATTAAAAGTCAGCTGTTGTGACACACTAGTTGGCCTTCCACGTGATTTTCAGATACAGTTTTAGACGACAAAAGACCAAAACTCAGCCGGCACCTTCCCAATGATTGTTACCCTTCGTTCCATGGATCCTGGCAGTGCTGCAAGGGAGGCACCGTGCCCTCCTCCCCCCCCCCAAAAGGCAGCAGCTGTGCAGGGGCGCACGGCAGCGCTGCCTTTCCACCGCTCAGACCACAACCGCGGGGAAGACGTACTGCAACCCACCCTGAGATGGGCAGCTCAACCCGCAAAGGTTTGAGTTTTCGGCTCAAATCAGCTGGGTCCAGTTCACATAGCAAAGTTACTAAAGGATGGAGAGCTTGGTTTGGTATCAAATCTAACTTCAAGCATGTAAAGCGTCTCATAGAAATTAGGTCATGAAACATCGGGGATAAAGCATTTTTCTCTTATGAAAAATATCTTAGGGCCTTACATCAATGAAGACCCCCGGTACCTCACAGCAGCCTTGGGATTCCTCCTCCCTGGGGTGGGGCAGCTGTGCTGGACTCCTGCCCCACAGTGATTCAGCGGGAGCTTTTCAGCACTGTTTGTAATGGGCTGTATTTTGGAGTTTCACACAAATTCTCACCTAAAATGCTTCAGACCTCCTCCAGTGCAGACCAAGGTGAAGAAGCAGAGCTGTTTTTAGCATAGTCAATCAAATACTGCTTCCAGGCACGTACTAGACACACAAGACTTCTTTTTTCCACAGAGGCTCACTACAACAGATTCTTTCCTACTTCCATTTTTCTTGGTTTTTTTACTTCTGGTAAATACCGTGCTTCAAACCCCTGGGACACTTCTAATGAAGACCTGGACCCAAAGTGCACTGAAGTCTGCCTGCTGCTGCCCAGGGGGCTTCCCTGTCTCACCATCTGGAGAATGTGCTCTTTGACCTGTGGTTTGTTTACTCACCAAAAACCAGAAATTTAAAAAAAAAAAAAGAAAAACAGAGAAAAAGAAGTTGTTCAAACATACTTTGGCCTTTTATTGGATCCGCTTCACTACAGCAGCTCAGTTTAGTCTTTTCTTATTTGCAGGATATTTTTTGTGCTGTTACTAATTTCATCCTCATGCATTAAAACAAACATATGCTTGCAAAATCTTCAGTGAAATTATTTTCTTTCATCACTGTGTCTATAAGCACCACATCAGGACCCCTTTTACAGTTTCCCACTCAAGTACTGACAAATACCCCAGGATGCTGGCAATCCTGTTCTTGTTTTCCTGGGACCTAAGCGTTCTTCTACATGTAAAACCTGTGACACATCAGTTTTGAAGGATATTTTCATCTTGGAAACTGAAAAAAATAGTTGCTCCTAAACATCTTCTACCCAGCAATATTTTAACTTAGGCTTGAAACCTCAACAGCAAAACAAAGAGCATGTGTCCTTATTTGCCTTTCACTTTCCTTTTGTTCCTCAGTAGCACTTGATTTTTTTGCCCCTGGGCTCAGCTGCTGCTCCTGACTCAGGCACCAGAACAAGACAACCATTCTCCTCTGGTGCATCTGTAAGAGATGCTTTGCCCATCCTCAGGCTGAGCAAGTCTGAAATCAGATGGCAGCAGCCAGATGTACACATGGAAAGCATGTCTACCAGTGCTCACTCTGGAAAGACCTGGATTAAAAATGAGATCTGTACTTCCTTTTTTTTTTTTAATTAAAAAGGAAGATCTAAAAAAAAAAATCATTCTGCCTCTCCAGTTTTATTAGAAGAGCTATGTCCAAGTTTTTTCAGGTGAAAGAGGCCTGTAAAAAGGTGTCTTTCTTCACCAAAACCTTCAAAGGATTTGGTTGGGTCACAGCCAACAACAAATTTAGATAATTAATTTTAACCCTTTTATTGCACGCCTGGTTCTTGAAAGGAGACTTTATCCTTTTCTTGCTATTACATAATGGAACAGTCTCTGGCTCTGTCTACCTATTGCTTTCATCCCAGATGAGCGTGCTTCGGGAGCTGGCATGGGCTGGGGGCCATCCTGGCTGTCTCTTTTACAGGGTGAGACTGAAACAGCTGGGACACGGTCTGTTCTCTCCCTGCTGGCCAGCACAAGTCTCGGTTACACAAGCAGCCTCCCTGCCCATCCCTTCTTTGTGCCCTACCAAAGCCTACTTGTAAAATGTAGTGAGAGAGACTCACATGACTTACGCCCAGCCTCTCTCTTCATCCCAGGGTCAGGGCAGAAGGTTGCAAAGTCTGGGATATGGATGTCACATTAAACAAGTAAGTAGGCTCACAAGAGAGGAAGCAGAAGGAGACGCCTATGGAGTCTGTTTGACTGCAAGAGCTGTAGCTCTCAAGGACAGGACAGGTGCACACTCCGATGCATAATGCATGTACCTAGCAGCGAACATGGGAACTATCTGATGCTGCCGAAGCTTTAACTCTGGATGGCTTTAGCGCTGAATAAATTTTAATTAGACAAACACCTTTTTTCTGGCACTTAGGGGACTGCATGTGTCATCTCTTGATTAATCCTTCAAAACCTGAACCATTTTAATCAATTCCCACTCCTTGCAGCTACTGACACTGTATACATGGTGTGCTGGGGAGCTATGGAACAGCAAATGCTTTTCCTTTGTATCGGTGCCTGGGACATACAATGATTTTCTGCAAGCCTTTTCACACCTGGTAGGAAAAAATGTCACTGTTACAGAAAGCTGTTTCTCTAAAAGTTTAATTAGACGTTACATATGGTCTGAATTTGGGAGGGGGGAAGTGTTGGTGGATTACTGATGACAATCACATCTTAATTTTTTACTTAACAAGCTCATTATTTGTAAGAATGTGCACTGAAGAGTCCAGGTAAAGAATTTTTATATTATGAGTAGTCTTCTTCATTTTATTTATTTGACTCTATTGTGCTTTATAGATTACACAGTCAGTCAGTTATTTAACAAGGTATGTTTCTGCCCTCTGCCCAGATTACTGAAATACTTCAAGTAACAGAATAACCAGAAACAAGGAACAGTACCTCGACTCTGCTACGATTTTTCAGGTAAATGTTTACATTGAAATGTCACATCACATCTTAAGGATTTTTTGGAAATTTTCATCAAACCCTAAAATTATTTGATGACTCAGACACCAAAACTATATTAATCTGCTAAAATCACAGTTCTTTCATTCACAATTAATAATAAGTTCTCTAACTAGTTCTGAAAAATGCAAACTCAAGTTTATGAAAACTCTGCAACGACCTGAGAGCATCCTTACAATTAATTCTGGTGAAAAACTAAAAATGGGAAAATAATTTGTTGAAAATGTCATCGTTCTTATTTTTCAAGGAGTTCCCCACTAACTTGTTCTGGCCTGGGAGAAAGAATAAGCTGACAAAAACCCATAACTTTTGGCCAAGAATTCAGCAGGTAGAAATTCATTACTCTGTTTACATGTGACATACAGAATCTGACAAATGTAAAAGCCTACACTTGCAATCCCTCTCTCTTCCTGTCCCTCTCTCTTACAGAGAGACATGAGACACGTGCCTTTGAGCAGATGCGTAACACAGCTAAGTCACGGCAGCTCAGCAAAGGAGGCACATCTCAAGTTAGGGCATCCACCAAGAATGCTCCTCTCTTCTTTTTGTAAGTTGAGGTTTCATTAGGAAAAAAAAGGCAGGGGTAGGGTATGATCAAGATATAGATGCTCACAGAGATAGTGGATACCTATTGTAATAGCTCCCACAAGTATAATACCATTAAACAAAGAAGCAGAGGTCTGCTACGCAATTTCTGGATAATATTTGGGAAAAGTCTTACGAAATGCATACTGCAGCAATCCAAAATACAGGCTGCAATAGAGTAAGTACCAGCCTCTCATGCAAAGACTATACTATACATTTTCATATTTCCATAATTTAGAGTCTTGCATCACCCTGAGTGTTGGGGTTTTATGGCATTTTTTTGTTATTAAAAAAAATAATCCTCTACCACCCATATGTTCTCTATCATTATTTGGCTGTTTGATGTGGTCAAATATTTATAGGATTTACCTTCTCTGGTCTACTTGCTCCTTCTGTCACTTCTTCTTCCACTTCTTTTTCTTGCACATTCTCATTTTCATCAAGAAGTTTCATGGGTACTGGAGGGGGAAGCTCATCCTCTACATCTGGTGTGTTCTCAAGAGGGCTCTCTGAATTAGCACTTTGGCGACTTTTTTTATTTCTGTCAACAGACGCATATTCTGCTGATTCAATTCTGCACTCAGGAATCTGATTCTGACCTTCAGAGGTTGTCAGCAAAGCCTTTGATTTGCTGTTACAGCTTCCTTCCATGCCGGCTGCTGCTCCAACATCTTTGATTTCCTTCACAGTTTCATACAAGCAGTCTTCAACTATGTTCTCCTGAGAGGAGCTGTCTTTCAAGACTTCATAAGGCCCTTCCATTCCAAGACCTTGATCATTTTCTGCATTTCTGGCTGAGATTATGGTTTCCATGGTGTTGTTAGGGGGAATACTGGGTAGTTCACGACTCTGGTGACATTTTATAGACTTTCCAAGACTATCCTGTTGATCTAGCAGATCAGATGTCTGTACTTCTTCATAAGGCTGGATACAGGCAGTTGTACTGTCCTCTGAGACTACTAGAGAAAATGATACAGAAGTATTTAAATCAAAGGTGTAACTATATGTTGAGTACTATTTGATACTCTTTGCATCACTTTGGTTTTGTCTCTCATTGGAAGGGATAAATGATACCAATTCCTGGAAATGTCTATTGGTCATCATGCTTTTTGTTTACCAAAAGGTTTCAGCTACAGAGATTTTTGCACTTCACTGTTAAAATATCTTTCTCACAACATCTTAAATACTCCCAAGTATACCCCATGCACCCCCAAGTGAATGTAACAGCATTCACAGTAAGAACAGCGGATGGGTGGGCAGGTGCGGGTATGCATGGATGTTCAGCTGGCTTGTACTCAGTGGCATTGAATGCTTACAGACTGCTCAATAGTCTCAGATGGGGAACACTGGTGGGAGACCTCGAACCAAGTGCCTTTACAAAAAGCCTTGTTAGATCTTCCTCTTTCCATTTTCCTGTCCTTCGGAATCAAAAAGGAATGCGCTCTTGCTTCCTCCCTACCCAGCCCTCACCTTGTTTAACATGCTGGCCAAAATCTTCTCTGAATCACACTTTGCTCAGCCCTGCCGCAGTCAGCCACACCACGTGCTACAGCAGAAGCTCCTCACTGGAAGGCTATGCCATGCTTCTCTTAGTCTCGCAGCACATAATGTAGGTTGACAACCTACTAACGAGCCAGCCATATGCACAAAAGAGAAGACTAGACTTCAGAAAGTAGTGTTAGGCAGAACATGTTATTTTAAGTGGATGACGTGTCACTGTCACTAGAGGGTATTAGGGACTGAAATCTATGGGACTTCTCATCTTGCAGTGCACATGTGTGACATTTGTCTGCATTCAGGGATGTATACGTGAAACCATACAAGCATGTTTCAGGTAGTAAATGGTATGTAACTTTACGGCACATTTTTTCTTTGAAAAGACCCTTCTGAACAGCTTTATTTCTCTTAGTACAGTTTTTATGGTACTCTCTCAGCAAAATCAACCCATTCTTCCATTTCCTTCAGTGTGTTTGACCTGATGACATAAGGAGTAGCTGAAGCAATCAGTACCCTTGATTCAGTGGTTGTCATGGATGTTGCTTTCTCTTGTGCTCAGGGCACGCGGACTCATGCAGTCAGCACCCGCAGGGAGCTGTACCCTGACAGCAAAACTCGGGATGGAACTGGAGGTGTGAGACAGTAATAGCTGTCTGAATGGCAAATGGGAGAAGAAAAGGAAAACATCCTTCTCCATTCACTTGGCTCCTGCATACAGCTAGGGAGGAATAGCAGACAGGCAAGGTGTCCTACTCACTCCCCGGGATGCCTGGAGACTTTCTGAAGGACATCAGGAACCATCCTGAAGAAGCTGGAACACATTTTCCCTTTCTGGCCCTTGCTTCCAGGAATTTCTGTGCTGTGCAGAGCATGAGAGCATCCACCCCTTTCAGCCTGGGGGGAGATAAATCAGAAGCAATGAGAGCTCGTGTTTCTGTGCACCTGTGGTTATAGGTAGTAGCACAGAGGGGGTTGCTGCAGATAAGGGTTGACATAGATAAACACAATGCTGGCAGGTTGGGAAAAGGAAAAAAATCAACATTTGATGGTGCTGCTTCCATAGCCCTACCCCTGCTCAAAAGGCTAGTAGAAACAGCAAAAAAAGCACTATTAACAGAAAGAATACATAAAGCATAAAGAAGAAATGAAAGCACATCGGTTCCTGTTATTCAGAAGGGTTGTTATGCAGGGTGTAAGCTGTGTAATATCAGGTGGCCTGAAAACTGTCTGCTGGTTGACAGCGCACCTTTAGTAGCGGCTTTGATGGCTGCATGTGTGTCGACTCGTGGCAAAGAGAAATGCTTCCCTTCTGCAGGGCTTTGCTCTGCGCTTTGAGTTCCTCCGTTAGCTACACACCGAAACACACAACAAGACAATGGATGGGAGCAGTGATCAGCTGCAAAACCAAAGTTTAAAAATTCCTTTGGATGCTTGTCTCTGAGGGGTAAAGACTGAATAGCTTGGCCTCTGGCTACACAAGGAGATGAGGAGGTGAGCTCTAAGTTGGGAGCGCAGCCCCCAGTGTCGATGCCTAGTGTGGAGACATCAGCTGGCTCCCAGCGGCTCTGAGCTGAGAGCAAGTTTATTTTTAGGTGCAGCTGAGCAAAATATTTTCCATTGGTACTTCACTGCAAATCATTTTGAGCATTCAGCAAAGCAAAGACTAAGGAAAACAAAGGACGCTTATTTATGTTGCCTGTTTTCTAAAATACAAAAATACAAGCAACAGCCTCGCACAGTGCAGGACTATGGTCCAAAGCTGGAGTCCCTGAAGGAGGCCCTGAAATACTTCCACAGCCTCCTGGAGTGCTTTTGAAGCTTTGAAGGTGCAACTGCATCTTCTGGTCACATCCCAGTTCTGTAGCTGGACAAGATTAGGGAATGTCGCAGTCTTTGCCTGATGGCCTGGTCAATCTGCAGCTGTAGCTTGGTGGCCCCGAGGAGGACCTTAGCACCTTCCTGGTGTTGGCTGGCGTGGAGGACTGGGAGCCGGGGTACAGGGCTGTGCCAGAGCATGCCCAGCATGGAAGTGGAGATGCAGCCTAAATGCCAGCTTCTCCATAGGATGTGTTGCTAAATTCCCAGCAAGGCAAATGTGCTTGCTGCATTTTTAACTGGATTATAAATTTTATGTGAATCGTGTCCTGTGCGAAGAGGAGTGACTGCCCCTCCAGAGTGCTGCATGCCTGGCCACTGCCCTGGGATACAGCAGCTGATCTGGTGTCAGACCTCCGGAGGCGAGCAGAGTGAAACGCAGTGTATTCAGGCAAATGGTGTGACTGTGTGCTTGGAAAGCCGATGGCTAGAAAACCAAGACTTGAGGGATCACCGATGTGCAGCTAATGTGCGTGGGAGGTGTGAGCCAGGGGACAGCGCTGCCCGTTCAGCCCACCTGCAGGGGCTGTGCCACTCACCCTCGCCATTGCTGAGTGCCCCGTTCTGGTCGCTGCTTGGAGGGGGCTCTGTAGCCAAACTTGTAATCGAGTGGCTGAACACCTCCTTGTCGGAAGGCTGCAACACAAATTAGTGAGATCTAATCCCTGTTGGATTGGAATAAATGTTTGCATAAATAGATACATGACGAATTTCATTGTCATCTTGGGAGGTCTGACTCACAGGTATTATTGGCAGGAGTCAAATCATACTGACTATACTCAAAGATTTAGGTGCCTGTGTTTACAGATGTTAAAACAAATAGATGCAAGCATGCCCGGAGTGATCTCCCTTCCAACCTTTGTAGTGACAGACATGGCTTTAACCCATGAGAAGACAGCAGCTGACAAAGGCTACACTGCACTTGTGCTGCAGTTGTTGTGAAAGAAAGGTGGGAGATGGGGAGTGCAACGGGGGCAGAAAGAGCACTGAGAAAGTGCAGATTATCAGGGTCTGCACAAGTTATCCTCCTCTTCCTGTTCTGCAACTGTTAAAGTTTCCCTTGGTCAACCACCTCCAAATTCCTGGGCTATTTTCCAATCTGCAGTATTTTGCAAGGAGCTTGGTATAAACCAACCACAAGACAGACATCAGTTGCCAGAAATAAATACTTACCACATTCATCAGATTTTCATGATCACCATTTTGATGTTTGGCCTTCTTTTCCCTTAATGAAAAAGACATACGAACTGTTACTACAGATTATGCTAATGTACAAACGCCAGTCATTAATAGACCTTAGACACCGCAGGGAACAGAACTGTGATTTACAATAATATTGAAAACAGAGTAATTGAAAATTATTGCAGGGACTGGTATGACCTCTGTGTAAGGTCACCATTGAGGCAAGGTGGTGATAAACATACCTGAAGAGGTACAACAAGCACACACACACCTTTTTCTCGTTCAGTGTAAGATCACAGTAAAAAGTAACTGATGATAATAAAAATATTATTATCCTCAATTTAATCATGTCTGAAATGCTCAGAGATACATGAGATAAATGTTTTGGTGACAGGCTGCCTGGGGAGTTGTGTCAGGAAAAGGTGTTTACGCTACAAAGAATTAGAAAAGGCCCACAAAATCCAGCCTACTGCCACTCAGGATGCTTCATCTTGGAATTACAGCTCTTAGTCTGAGATACTGTAATAAACTATGAGCTTAAAATAATAGTGTCCTTCCCCTAGATGAAAAGGCAAGCAAAAAGGTGAGAAAATACTGACAACATGCAATCCGTGCTTCTAAAGTCTGCAATGCACCACACCTCCCACATTAGCAACTGTTAAAATCCTACCTAACTGGGAAGTAAGAAAAACAGAGCAAGTAAAGATGCAGTGATGCAGAGCAGAGTTAAAGTTTACAAATACTTAATTTCCTCTCTGGAAATTTTTTTGACTGTGACATTTTGGAAAGAGCAGATTTTGTTCAGTTTTCCATGTTCTCAGCCATTTTTGAACAGTAAGTTAGGAAAAAAAATTACATAATTGCATTTACTTGCAAATAACCTGCCCTACAGAATGACCTGAAATGAAAGATACTGTGTCTAGCAACACAAGAATTAGAGCATCACCACATAGTTTCTGGCAATGTATCTGTGTAACTGCAAAGACATACTCAGTGCTTTGACTCTGTTTTAAACACATCTTTCTACAGAAGTTTCAAAGACTGGAGTGTTACAAGACAAAACAAGGTACCTAAATGCAATGTTTGTGGGCTTAAGGATTTTTAAAATAGGTTTAATACTTTAAAATAAATACACACACACACCCCCACACACCCACCCACCCATATTTCTACTATTTTAACATAGGTATCACAGGAAATTGTGATGAATAGGAAGATACTGAAATGTCACCTAACAGCTTACAAAAGCATTTCTCCTGAATCACATGAAATTACAAGTTCCAACTTACACTTTTTGGGGTTTCAACTAACTTTTGGGGTCTGGTCTTGCCCACGACTATTTGTTGCAATGTGGGCATTGGAGAAATCCTGCTGAAAAGCAAAGAATTCCACTGTAGATGCACCTTATACCAATATAGTGTATTTTATGGCTACACAGGCTTCCTCAATGCTCTTAATGCTGAATGGCTGAAAGAACATGCTCCTATAGACATAAGGGTCCAAAACAAACATTTTGCTGCTGTACTGAGTTATGGATAGATTTTTTTCCGCCTATAAACTTGGCTGATTGAGCTATGCTGGCAAAATGTAGTGATACGGGCCACAGCAGTCCCACTCCTCGCTGCGAAGGGTCCAACTGGGCTGCCCAGGTGCACGGGCACCGCGGGCTGAGCGCAGGCTGCCCAGCTCCCCTGTGCTATCCGCACGGATGAGCCCCTGTGTCAGCAAGGGGCCTTGAAATGTGAATAAATAAAGTCAGCAGAAGTGCCTGTACTGGTGAAATTAAACCCTCTTACAGAAAAGAAAATAAGGATAAGGAATGAATACAAGACATTAATTAGTATCACGGATTGATTCTTACTCATTTTGGCTTGAATGGCCGGGCCAATTCCCCAGTCTTCAAGAACGGCCAAAGCAAAGCTGAAATACATAGAAATTGTTTTCCTTTCCCTTTTACCTATGCTTTTTTTGTCCTGTTTGGCCCACCTAATTTTCTCAGTTTCAGGTTAGCAGTGTGACCTGCTAACAGTCAGCATCCATCTGTGCTCCAGGCTTCAGCTTAGGAGAAAGCACTTAGCAAACACAACAGTGCTTTTCCTTCACAGCAAAAGAAAAAAAAAAAATTAGATTTTAGAATGGACAGAATTGTTCAAATTCAGGTTTGCTCCAAAAACAGGTTTTGTACTGTACTTTTAAAATTTCTATACCTAAGTTCTTGGTATTTCTTGCTAACTAGTTATGGGTGAAGCTGTTTCAATCCCCGTGCTATTTGACTCAAGAACCGTTACTGCCTGCTGAGCTCCCAAGCCTTACCTGTTGCAGCTGGAGCAGAGGAAGATGAGGAAGGTGAGGAACAAGAGTGTTGTCATGGCTGCCAAACTTCCCCACAGGATGACGTGGACCTGTCCACTGCCTAAGAAACCACCCTCTGGCCCCATGGTACTAGCGGGAGGTGGTGTCACTCGGGGCTGAAGAGGTTACTCCTTGGAGAGGGCTGGCATCTGTGCTGTGTGCACCTTCTGTTTCTGCAGAAAGAAAAACACCATTAAAAGTTAATATAAATTTTGAAGATAATGAATCTGACAGCTACAACTCTGGCAGGAGAGATTTTCACATCCAGATCTTACAAAAAAACAGTTTCATGTACAAGCCAGCCAGCCAAAGAGATTTTCAGCTACATTTCTGACAGTGACACAAAACAAACCTTGTCAAATATTAATGCAAGCTGTTACTCATCTACGGTCTCAACACAGATAAAAGGTAACAGTATCTCTGTACTTGTATTTTGAGGAAGAAGTTCATAAATCCACTTTGAGGGGCAGAGTAGTCTATTTTGCAGTGATATCTGTTAACTCCATTGAAAACTGAGCTTTCAAAACCAACTGCAACTTCGGCAAAGTTAACAAGCCAAACAGAGAGATGCAGCAGGTGCCTGCCTCCTTCCCTCTCAACCTTTCCTGCCTGCACGGGATTCAGTGCTTAAAGTACAGTGACAAATGAGCTTGGTAAGTCGTTGAAAGGAATGCCACAAAAACCTTTCTTGCAGCAGATCAGATCTAGTCTTATTTCTTAATGCTTTTTTTCTTAATAGTAAGCCTGGAGAGTAGTAATACTGAACTTTCTTGTTTTGCTTCTCCCCACCCAAGTCTAAGAAAACAACTAATAAGAAAAGGAGACAGAACAATTTTTAACAACTTGAATAAATGCAACTTTTGCTACAGCACAGCAGCCCCTGGAGACACATCCTGGGCAAATGGTATTTACGATATATAAGTTTTTGGTATACAGTATATTCTAAAATTTTATACATATTTTCAATTTAATACACTGTTAACATGGCAAAAATAAAAAAGAAGTCTTTCATTCTGCACTGCTGAAGACATCAATTTCTCCAAAATTTAGGAATAGGTTATGCAAAGTCTATTACAGGGTTTCAGTCAGACTTCAAGATTGATGAATGCTGAAATAGAATACAATGGCTAAGAAATGAGCAGTTGTCTATTGGGAATGAAAAAGTAGCACAAACATAAGACTGAATAACGTCTAAAACCACTAAGACTTACTTTAATTTCATGCACATATTTTCATATACATATTTTTATATATGAAATACGTATGTACATTTTTCTTTTTTTCAGCAGAAGCACACTTTGTAATAGCAAATTCTATTAGGTACTAGTGTCATATCTGTATCAAAACCCCACCGTATTACCATTTTGTTACTGAAATCTTATGAAAAAAAGGATTAATTTCCAGAAGAAGGCCATTCACATCAAAGGAAATCTGGTGAGTCAGCCAAAGAAACTTAACAAATAAGCTACGTGACTGGGCAGCTTTTACAAGTAGCAGTTCTGTTCCTACATAAAATGGGCTCATTGGTTTCTACCATGCAGGATCAGGCTTCTGGACACCTTCCAAGAAGAACAAATTCTTCCTAATTTATCCATGGTGGATAAAAGCTTTGTTTTTCTTTTAGGTATTAATGGCATTGCAATAACTTGAAATGGGAAGAAACGAACAAAAGATGGAAAAAGTTTCCAATCCTGTAAAGACAAACTTCAAAGTGTAGTTAAATATTTCTCGTTTGGCCAGCTTACAAGAAAGCCAGATAATCTGTAACTTCTCCAAACCCATAAATACACAGGATGGGAAGAGCAGTGTCGTACACCTTGCCAAAGCACATACATGTCTTAGTGGTAGCCTTGAGTACTGACACCAAAGAGCCAGCGCTCCTTGGGGATGACCACTGCTGAGCAATGTGCCTCTGTGGTTATCTTGGTAGAGCTTGAAAAATTAAACATGTAAAAGCAACAGATGGCCACTCTAAAGATGATGTATATTGCAGATGTGAATCTGATACAGCCCTGCCTCATCCCTATTTTAAAGCAAGACTGGGGTTATTTCTGCACCAAGTCACAGCCACATCACTGCCTGTGAAACGGTGAGACCTTAAGAGAAGTGGAATCAGATTTAGTCAGGAGAAAACTTGGTTTAATTCCTGCAAAGACCTGTCTGATGAGGTGCAGGGGCACCATGCACTGGGATGGATCCCTGTAGAAGTGATGGACTGCCCTAATTTAGAAAACACTACAAAGCGCACTGCACTGGCTGCTTAACTAGCTCCAAAGCTTTGTTAAGTGTTTTGAATAGAAAGTATTTTTCTTTCCAACTTTCATTTCTTGTTAATTTTCAAAGGCATTTTCTGCCCTGTTAAAGCTCATAAAAATTATTCCTGAAAGATTTTTTACCTTCTTTTTTCCTATCTTTTTGCCTTTTAAATATTGATTTTCATAGAATAGTCATAGAATCATTCAGGTTGGAAAACACCTTTGAAGTCCAACTGTTAACCCAGGACTGCCAAATCCATCACCAAACCATGTCCCTAAGCACCGCATCCACATGTTTTTTAATTACCTCCAGGGATGGTGATTCCACCAATTCCCTGGGTAGGCTGTTCCAATGCTTGACCAGTGAAGTGAAGAAATTTTTCCAAATATCCAATCTAAACCTCTCCTGGTGTAACTTGAGGCCTTTTCCTCTTGTCCTGTTGCTTGTTATCTGGGAGAAGAGACCAACCCCCACCTGCCTACAGCCTCCTTTCAGGTAGCTGTAGGGAGCGATAAATTCCCCCTGAGTCTCCTCTTCTCCAGACTAAACAACTTCAGGAATTTTCTTCCTTCCTTGGAAAAAAACCCCACCTTTTTTCAGCATTTTTGTTGTCTTCCTTAGTTTTCCCAAGAAATAAAAAGACAGACTGCAAATGAAAATGAAACCTTTTTTTCCTTCCCCCCCCCCCTCCAAATAGTGGGAAAATAAAAATATAAGAAAAAGAATAGGGATTGCAAAATATTTTTCTTTTTTCTTAAAACAGAATCACATGTTTATTTGTTTTAAAGCAGATACAAAGTTGTCTTGAAAGATATAATTTAAATTATTTCTACTACTAAGTTCCTGATTTTATACGTACTCTGAAGAACAATACTACATGCCTCTCAGAAGACTAAGTAATGTACCAAAAGCTAACATGGAAGGAAAAGTTATTCTTCTATTCTACACATATATTCTTAAGGCTGCTGGCCTTTAAATAATGATAATATTTGAGCTAAGGAAAGCTAAGGATGCATGGGGAGCAGCTTCATGGAAAAGCTGCATCTTTGAAGACTTCAGTACAGAGTTAGGAAGTATTGGGACAAGCAGGAGCAGATGGAGTTGAGATTGAACTTACAAAGGAGTGAGATCAGAGGGAGAGGGATGAGGGAGACCTACATGTGAATGTCAGGAGTGAAGTGTAAGATTGAAGCTAGACATGAGATATCCTGCCAGGCAGAAGCCAAATGGCGTAAAGAGAATGACCAAGGACAGAAGATACATTTAATCTACAGCAAAAGAGCAAGAATTCACATACCAAAGCTGTGACTGTAAATTGAGGGACAGAGGTCAGAAAAGGTTGGAAAAGTACAGTGGCACTTGAACCAGGGGAGGCAACTGCTGGAGACACCAGTTACCTGTGCAGGCAGAACAGAGTAATAAATTGGAACAGACTGACGGCAGATGAAGCCCCACATGAAGGAAGCTGAGCAGGCAAGATGTGACCAGTGACTCTTAGCTCCTTGAACAGTGAGAGTTTGGCAAAAGTGCTAGAGGACCTGAAGGTGCTCAGCACACAGGACAATCAGAAATAAATATAATTATAATACAAAAAAAGCATTCCTACATTCACCCTCTGTGAACTCTTCTCATGAAGTGCCATCAGGGGGCTTACTCCTACTGTTTAATCACACAGTCACAGAATGGCCAGGGTTGGAAGGGACCTCTGGAGATCATCTAGTCCCACCCCCTGCTAAAGCAGGTTCCTCTAGAGCAGGCTGCACCTAGAGCATCCAGGTGGGTTTTGAATGTCTCCAGAGAAGGAGACTCCGCAGCCTCCCTGGGCAGCCTGTGCCAGTGCTACATCACCCTCCAAGTAAAGAAGTTCTTCCTCACATCCAGGTGGAGCTTCCTGAGTTGCAGTTTGTGCCTGTTGCCCCTTGTCCTGTCACTGGGTACCACTGAAAAGAGCCCGGCCCTGTCCTCTTGGCACTCACCCTTAAGATATCTGTAGACACTGACGATATCCCCTCCCAGCCTTCTCTTCTCCAGGCTGAACAGGCCCAGCTCTCTCAGCCTTTCCTCAGAAGGGAGATGCTCCAGTCCCCTCATCATCTTCATAACCCTCTACTGGACCCTCTCCAGCAGTTCCCTGTCCCTCCTGAACTGGGGAGCCCAGCACTGGACACAGCACTCCAGATGTGGCCTCACCAGGGCAGAGCAGAGGGGGGAGGATAATGCCTCCCAAACAAGGAGCTGAAATAGTAGTATTCACTCAGGCTGGTGCTATTAACACAGGAGAGCTTCTGAAATACGTGAGGCTGGGTGAGCACCCATCTGCTTCCCTGACCAGCCCTGGACAGAAACCTGGCAGAGAGATGCACTGAAAACAAAACCATCAGGACTCCTTCTGCTTCCACTTGGTGGATGCCTGGACACTAAAACGCCAAATATAATGGATTTTGGAGCAGCTTCAGAGGCTAGCTTTAAAGAGAAACTTATCTGCAATCATAACTATGGAACAACAAGCAGATAATTTCAAAAAGCTCTCAGACAGCTGAAAGCGTTAACTCCTGCTTGTACAATAAAAAGTGATATTGTGCTGCCCTCTGGTGAGTCTCCCCATGCGGGGACAGGGCTTTGCAGCTCTTGCGAGGGTGCTTCAGGGCTGAATGCAAACCCTGCTGCTAACGATGGAGCTTACACGGGGCCTTTCATCTGCTGGGCTTGAAAAAGTCCTGCCTCCACCGCGAAAGACTGCCAGACTTGAATCATTTAACCTTTAGAGAGGCATTGCTGAGACAGAATAACAGTCAACTGAAGTTGGGGTTTTTTGGGGGGGTTTTTTTGTTTGTTTGTTTCCCCACGTGATTTATCTTGCAAGATGATTTCTTTCATTGTACCCTTCCCACAGAAATCTCCACACAAGTTGGTGGTGATGCTGAACTCTAAGGAAGAGTAGTAGAGACATGCTTGGAACACCTGGATAAGAAAACTGGTTATTTCATCTAAGGCAAAATGTAAATGACACTGAGTTCACATTTCAAAACCACAATCAGTTCAGAAAACTAATCCTTACACTGTACAGAATATAATATCTCCTTCTTGTGGGAATTTTCTCTTGCTTTTTAGACATCAATATTTGCCATAAGTGGAACGTATATGACAAATAATGCCTGTAGCTATTTCCTCAAAATTGCACTTAAGTGCCCAATTATGTTTGCGGTTTCAGAAAGACGGGTATTTCATCGCATGACCTGCACTTTCACGGTGAATAATGTGTTATTTTTCCTTGCAGCTGTTGCAGGGATAAAGCAGAGCTGAGGCAGTTCAGCCCGAGTTGGTGATGAGTGGAGTGTATAATGTGCAAGTGCAAATTTGTTGTCAAACAGAAGAATAAAAAACTGTATCTGGGGTGAAGCAGTTCTGGGCCCAAGATATAGGCTGCAATTTTAGGGAGCACATGGAGTGAACATTTTAACTCGTGGGGAAGCTGCTACAAAAGCTTGGACTGAGACCTAACTCCTTTGAAGCCTAGGAACTGACAGATCCAGTGTGCTTCAGGTCTAGGATCTGACCTGGGTTTTCTGAGCAAAGGAGCTTGCGGTGAAGCGCGTATGGGGTGGACTTTGGAGAGGCGGACACCATGGCCTGGGGAGGCCTAGCAGAAGATGGCTGTGTCCCTCTCCCACCACCTTCCCCCTGCCTTCTGGGTTTACAGCCATTTCATTCATGTCCTGCTGCAAACCACACGTGGCCCATGCTTTCCAGAGGGGAAAGAGCAGGGGAAGCTGGCAGCTTCACCTCTCTGCGTTTCTTAATGAATTATAGATGGAGCCAAGGCAAGAGAAGAAATTGTTCTGACAACTGAGCGACTTTGAATGCGAGAAGCCAAATGTGACAGGACAGGAGAGATTCGGGGAGGGCTGCGGGATCGCGACTCCCTGTCCTGGGCTGTCAGGCTGGATTCGGCTAACAGGGGCATGCCAGGAGCTTCACGCACTCGCCTCTGCACCGAGCTTCGGTTACAGGGCTCCTTCCTGAGCTGCTTGGCCTCCTGCTGCTCTCTTCTCCTTCCCACCGCTTCTGCTCCCGGTGCCTTCGGTTACCTGCTGCTAAACCGCAAAAGCGATCAGTGAGTTCCCCCAGTTCGGAAGACCCCCTCCACCCCAACAATGCAGACCTGGGAGGGAGAGGGGACACTGGGGAAGAGGCTCGTAATTTTTAAATTAGATTTTTACTGCTCCGGTAGCAAGTCCCTGGAGAGCTGCATTAAACCAAGAAATGATGAAGTACAAGATAAGTGGAACCACAAACTGAGACAGGGGCTGAGAAGTATGAAACTAATGTCCTCTTGTCTACATCCAGCTGCAAGCACTGTCATTCAAACCCAAAACTAGAACAGAAACCCAGGCTACAACAAACAGGCAGCTGCAGAAACAGTCCTGCAGGTGCAAGTAAAACGCCTGGATGTAGATCCTTTTATCTTCTGTTCCTCCAAATTCTAAAAACAGACTTTCTCTATGAAGCTAGCATCCTACAGGAGACCTAATGAGGTCCTGTTACCTTATTCCCTCTCCAGAAAATTTCCTCTGCAACTTCAGACCCAGCTCAGGCATCAGTGGGTGCAGTGTATCTCCAAGTGCCCCAAGACTGAGAGCATCCCTTGTACGTAAAAATCTCAGGTCACCCTAAAGAAAGCACCCGAATGAAGCTAATCTATTAACACAAATCCTGCACCAACAAGAGTTCACATCAAACTACACGCTTGATTTAGAGAGGAGGGAGGACGTGGCAGATGTACTTTACTCAGTCTAGAGCTGTATCCATGCCAGGACTGTTCTCTGCGTGCATGCGAATACCATGTCGTTGGCAGGGAAATGCCATTTGTGCTCCTGATGTGAGCTTATAGGTGTAGCACTATGGTGAATTGGGTTAAAATGATCTTAAAGCACCCTTACTTCACCCAAACATCCCTTCTTTAAACCTCTTGATTTTAAATTGAAACTGTTTTCTGACCTTTTCTACCAGATGGCCTCACCATGCTTTAATGGCAGAGCAGCTGGAGGGCAGCTCCTGCGTGTCTCCTTTCTGTAGCTTGCCACCGCTGGTGGATTCCTGACAGCATAACCTCATATGGCATTAGACCCAAATTCTGTGACACCATCAGGGCTGCATTTGTCTCTGTGTGGGCAAAATACTTGGGCCACACTTTTCATAGGCTTCTCCTACTGCAGGTTCTGGTTTGAAGCCTGTCTGCAGAAGCTGGTGGGAGTTGTATTCTGAACATTAAGGTTACATCCATAGCAGTAAATTAAACATGTCGGGGATAACTGTGCTGTACTGCAGCCAGTGGTCATGGTACAGCCCAAGCCCATATTGCTAAACCTTCTTATAAACCACAGAATGGTGGTTGTATCCAAACTGTCTGCCAGGAGTGGTCCCTGACCAGAGCTAACTCCCGAGTTGTGATTGGGATTAGTTTGGGAAGGAGCCTTTTGACTGCAGCCAAAATTATGCTTTGGGCTGTTCTAACTTGGCAAAACCAGATTTTTCATATCTCAGACCGAGCATCTGATAACAGTGGGTCCTTTTGTCCTCGATCCCCCTGTGCTAGAGCTCCTTTCTCCTCTCTCAGTACTCCTCCACCACAGGACATGCCCAGCTTTCTACCCACTCCAGCTCCTCTCAGCAGCTCCTTTCTCTCTGCCAGTTGCCAGTTCCGTTTTCTGCCTCAGGCAATCACCTCTGTTTTAGGTGACAAAACTGTATTAAGCTATTAAAATAGCAACAAGCATGCATGAGCACTTAATAAAGTAAGTACAAAGATGTTGAAGTTTTATCAGAGAAAATTCAGATAATTTTCAGGCACTGCTGCATTAAAATAGATGATACTATGGAACAGCCTGAATACATAAATGTTATTCTTGCTTTAAATTGGTGTTAGGTGGAAAAGAACAATTGTAATTAAATGCCTCTGGAGACAACAGGCAACAGGACTGCTGTTTGGACTGAACAGCTTGGCAGAACCTCTCCCAACACCACAATGCCACTAGAATCAAGATTGTGAAGTTTCTCCAAATGCACTGTAAAAAAGTTGTAAGACCAATTCCTGTTACTATTTCTGCATTTGCTTTGCCTTGTTTTGGCTTCTAGCTGTTTATATGTAGATCCAGTACTGAACTACACAAACCCTCACACCAAGGTCACCTTTCTCATGCAGTACCTCCTGCATTTCACTTTTGGGGTTCCTGTACACTAAATCAGCACAAACCCTTTCCTACAACAGATTAAAGCTCTTCTGGTGCCATCGTGTTTTAAGCTGCTTCCGTGGCAGCACTTGTTTAACGAGAACAGTTAAAGACAGACATGCCATATTCTAAGCAGCGAAGAACTGCTGCAGGAGACCAGATGTGCAGATAATTAAGGCCTGGTCCTGGAAGTCTGATGCTGGAAAGAATTACTGACACGGACTGTGCTGCTGTTGCAGGCTGTCAGATGAGCCTTGCAGAGACTGTGCGTGCCATAAGCCTTCAAAACAGTTCATGTTTCTGCTTTGTGAAGCAGCAGAATAATGAGGTTCTGATCTAATTCCCCACTGTATCTACTTTTACAGAAATCATAGCTGGCTTATCAGAGGACGTGTGTGCTCTGTAATGCAAAAACAGATCTAAGACAAAACTGAACAGTCCCAAAACACTGGTCACTTTTAACCCCTTCTAAGTCTTAGCACCTCCTAAAGAGAAACCAAGTCTCTCTGAACCCATCCATCTGTGGCACTGCAGAAAACCTAAAAATGGCTTTTGCAACAGCAGATGCTCATCTACACCACAATCTGCATTCATATCCTATCAGCTCATTCATGCCTTGTCAGACCACATCACCTCCAGGTCAACATATTCAAAGCTGACCTGACTTCTCATTGCACACTTTCCTCTCTGTTCCTACCAGAATTTTAGCAATTCCATATAAGCCTGCATTGCATACTGCCTCTCCTCCTCAGAAAGACATTTGGGAAAGTAGGAAGAATAAGGGAAGCTGTATGAACAATTAAGCATGGGAATTCAAGTACTTGCTTCAAGGTGGCAGAATAGTTTCTATTAAAATGGTGAAGAATTTTAGAAAATAAGAGATGTCACTAGCAAGGTTTTCTAGCAGACTGCAAAACTGGATTTTCAAAGAAAGGCGAGCACAATTGTGTGTGAACATAATATCCCACTGAAACACAGTCTGCATGCTAGGCTTAAAACATATGCATCATCATGTCCCTAACCTGTCACATAGCTAGGACATTTATTCCCCACGTTCACTTTCTGTGTATAAACCCTGTGCTCACAAATCTCTGCCAAAGGTATCTTCCATTATAAATCAGGTCCTGAGCAAACAGGTTTATAAACTAATAACTTAAAGCTCTCTAATTCATCCCACAGTGAGTAAAAATGTTACCCCCCATTTCACCACCAGCAGTACAAAGCCCCCCAGCGCAAGCAGGGAAACGTGGAGCGCTGCGGACACAGCTTGCAAATGCAGAGCATCGGCTGGGCTTGGCCAGCTGCTGAGGAAGAAACCTATAATGAAGTCTCTGTGAAACAGCTCCTTAGGAACACCACCACATATTTTCCCCAGGCTTTAGCAGCCAAATAATGACTGTCTCAAATGTGACAGCAGAAAAGCTTATCTGATGAGTGACCATGCCAAAGACTACAACTTAATTGTAGCATATTGTGCTCTTTCCCACACCCCCACAATATCCCATATTGCTTTCTGGCTGCAGTGAGGTAATTAGACCACAATTACTGCATACTTTAGAGCATATAGAAATGAAAGCTGTCTTTGTGAAGTGTTTTTCAGCTCTGGCACAACTACTCCTGATAGCTTTGCTTTTCCTGGAACTAGATGCTATTACATATTAAACACAGCCTGTTTATAATTGCTGTTTATGTAATTCTACCATACCAAGTGCCCTTTCAGTCTTTGCAAGTGCAACAACATTTTGAGCAACCCTTTTGCAAACTCAGGTAATAATAACGGAATTAAAGAAATCCCCCCTAGCCTGGGAGGTGGGCACACACAGAGATTGTCTCTTATCTGACCTAAAAGACCTCTAAAATCTGCGGCAATCGTACTTGTTCTCAAACTGGTGTATGAATCAGGCCCATGAAACACAACAGATAGATAATACTTTCCCAGAGCCTACTTCCAGTTTCCAAAAGACCCTGAACTTACAAAAGTACAGAAGATTGCAAAATACGCAGCAGCAAAACACAATGTTCTGATTGTCCCCAAAGAAATGCTGCTGAAGAAGTGGGACTTTTTTTTATTTAAAAAAAAAAAAGAATCCAAGACTCCTACTTACAGTGGGATTCAACTTCTACATGTTTACATCTCTAAAAACAGGCTTCTATTCACCCAGATGCTGTCTATGGGATCCCACCTGAGAGATCTCATTACAGGAGAAGGCTAAATGACTTCCACTAATATTTAACTTATAGATTGCTAAAATTTTAGCACTTCCAGTGAGATTAATGCTACCTAAAGTGAGAATTTTTAAAAATGCCTTGTATCCAACTGTTACGACATTAGAGCCTTTTAATGTGCCTTGAGTGAGATCCCGCCCCCCCCCCCAAATGAAGCACACCTAAATCATTCTAATTTCGAAAAATCTAAGCAGAATAATTTTAAATATAAAAATCCCAGATTACTGAGTGTTGACGCTAGTATAGAATGTATAGACATGAAAGCCTGGAAGACAGGAGTGTTCCAGGGAAGCTAAGTGATGGTCCTTGGAGGCTGAGCACAAATTACATCAGAAGGGCCTGTTATATTTAAGATTAAATAATCTTGAAGCAAAAGGAATTAGTGAGAATTGAGCTGTATAATATCCCACAGCAAGAGAGGCAGCAGTCAGTCATTTAATTTGGTGACAGACCAATTTTAAGAAAACAGTGTTCACCTTATGATGTGTAAAAGTGAGGAGCTATTTCAAGCTCAAATTTGTTGTTACTCTAATTGATTCAATACAGTGATTTTTGCCTTTTTAGCATTTCTGTTTCATCAGGAATGTCAGCTTTTCTTAAATATTTGGTTCATATATGCAGAACCTTCTTCACTGATGGAGATGGTCCCTGTCCTGAAGAGTTCACATTTTACCTAGGTAAGACCAAGGCAGCACATGAGAGAATCCCTGTATAACTAACTTCCCTGTCATGAAAAAAATGTCCGAGACAAAGAAGGATTTGGCAGTTTTTGAAGAGCCCTTTGGCAGAGATGAGAACTGATCCCTTATACCTCGTGTCCCCAGCCAGTGCCACATCTACATGATCTTCCTTTTCTCCTTTGAGTTGGAGACACAGCCATGTGATTCTTGGGAGAAGGAGCTGCCTTAACTTCAGCCATCTAAAAATAACCAAAACTTGCTGCCTGTATGCTCCAAATGGTCAGTAAAGACTATCTTCTGCCTGTGGAGAGAGGAGTACCTTCATGGGTAGAGGAGACCAGGTATGACCTTTACAGCTGGTCATATGTAGACTTCTCTTATAGACCAGTGAACTTTCAGACACCTAGAATTAGGAAAAGGAGATACCTATAAATCACAGACAAAACCAGGGGAGGTTAACGTGTGGTGACCTACTGGAAAAGGTCTTCAGATGCGCCCCTTTGAGCTGGCTTCCTTGGCTGATGCATCAGAACAGAAAATGTAGCTGAGCCTTCGCGCAGTGGGCACAGCACTGGCACACCAGGTCTTTTCACGGCCCCACACTGTTGCCCCGTTTCATTCATGCAATTTCTCTCCAAGACTAGCACAATGATGTCATTCTGTTCTTTCAACTGGAAGCAGAGCTGAGGCAAATGAAACCACCACTTGCTTGTGACAGTCCAGCAGACCCTGTGGCTTCACCTCCCCACTGAGCGCAGGCACTGTCCTGCCTGCCAGCTGGAGCAGCGTGGGGTAGCGAGGCAAAATAAACCCAGCTGTGTTTCCTGCCCCCACACCAACGTCCAGGCATGTGGTGCATTTTATCTGCATGCTTTCCCGCTGTGGAAAAGGAAATATAAAAACTCTGGGCTTGATCCCGATGGACTGAGGTAGCAGAAGCTAATCATGGATCCTGTGGGAACGGTCTATGAGCTGGTTTGCCCCCACGCACACCCAAACCCCTCACTCCCTCATCATGGCACACAGCAAATACAATTATAAGATCTAATGAACTGCAACTAATGTAATTCTGAAAGTCTTCACAGCTAATGAAAACCAGGTCTTCCCCTTCTGGATCTAATTGAGATGTTTGGTTCATACGCTGTGGAAAAGAAATCCTCCACAAAGCTATGTATGAATACTGCATTTACATATCCAGCGAATGCACTTGCCTGTCACGGCTTTGGGGTCTTTCTCCTGACTGCTGGATGTTTAGGAAACTATCTGTAAGGGAAACGGACTTGACAAAATACTTTCTCACACTGTTTCAAGGGATATCTCCAGTCTGAATGTCATCTACTACCTACCTCTTTGCAGTGTGAACTTGGTATAAACGGAACATTTCCTCAGCGTGAATAAATCAGGACCCCTAATAAAAACACACCCCTCTTGCACCCGAGCAAGAATCAGTAGACAGAATTTGGTCTATAGCTTGTAAACTTGAATCTGATGAATAACAAATGACTCAAAAAAATTCCTTTTTTCCCTTTCCTCCAGTCTGTTCTTCTTGCTGCCTGTTGGCATCAGTTTTTCTGCAATTTAAGCCTCACTAACGCTGTGAGACTTCCCTTGCCTCTGTGCTTTCCCACGTTACTATCATTAGTGTTATTTTTAGCAGGAAGCACTACAATATGGGTAGCACTGCAGAGAGAAGGATAAATACATCATGCCTCCTGCAAACAGTTTTGCTACTGCTTTTGAGTTATGAACAGCCAGAGCATGATGACAGAGAAGCAATTGCTGGTAGGCAGGACAAGCAAAGCATCACATCATCTCACGCAATCAATAACCAGCCTGGCTTTTCTTCTCCCAGGTTTGGGTTTTGTGCTGACCCACATCATTACTTTTTCCCCACAGAACCTGGTCTTGTTAAGGTTTTGAAGAAAAGTAAGACTGGAGTTTGATGAAAACCCATATTGGATACAGGATAACTGTTCTTCAGGGACAGGAGAGACAGTCAAGACAGACCAGGTAAGAAGAAGAACAGTCTTAAACTGGTGATGGATGATGGGAAGAGCAGACAGCGAGCTCGAAGCCTTTGTATGGCTGGCCAGTACTAAGCACGTCTTTCACACAGCAGCTAAGAAGAGTCCTTCAGCTCTGCAGATGTGCCCACAGCAGGCACATGCACACGCACACGCAGACACACACGCACCAGAGATCCGTGCCCACGTCCATGTGCACACATACCACAAAAGCAGCTCTTGCCATCACTCTTGCGTGGCCAGGAAGCCTCCACCTCTGTCATCTTGCCTCCTTCTGCCACCCACCCCTGCCACCCACGACCTGCCGTCAGTTCTCCACCCACCTCGGGGCTTTGTGCTTCCAGCAGGGCACCGCCACCCTTGCCATCAGCCCAGAGTTTCTCACCCTGAGAAATGTTTTTGTTTTAGCACCTCTTCCCCTGTGAATTATTTTTCTGTAAGAGTACACCAATCAAACGTACTCACACAAACTCCTTATAAAATCACCAGTACTGATATCATCACCTATTGATCACTTTGGTCATGGCCTATTAATATTAGGGTGCCCAAGTGGTGCGAAAAGGTAGGGCATGTCAGAAATACAAAGAGCAGATGACAAGAAATACATGACAACACTCTCTCAGAAAGAGAATGAAATGATAGGAATTAATAGGACTGCTTACCTAAAATGTGATAAATAACATTAAGTAACATACAAGACACAAATATATATGTGATAATGAGAAGTCAGCTCAAGCACACATTCAGCTACAATACACCCCCCACACCCCAGCAATTTCAACAGCTACTTACCTTTTACAATTTACCATTACATCACTGCTATAATGCCCTGTTCAGGTCTGATTTTCCTTCACCAAACGCTCTGGATTTCATCTGTTTTATCTTTACCCTTTGAGAAATTTGATGTGCTGACGCTTGCTGTAATATCCTCCTGAACGTGGCTCATTTTAAAGGATAACCTAACACTATATGGTAAACAAACCTTTTTTTAACCTTTTCAGTCACTTGGGGAGACAGTTCTATTGTAAAGCAATCAGATTCTGCAGAAGGAAACAGACCTCAAAGAAACCATTCACAAATCGAGAGGGTGACCCATTAGTTATTGAAAGCTGAAACACACGTTAATTTGATGGCAACAACAGTAAATTAATTTTTCCTTTTGTTGAAAGATTTTCTCAACTAGGATGAACAGCTGGCTAACTGCCTGAAGAGCAGAGGTCATCCAGATCTGCATTTACTTAGACACAACATCAAACTGATGCACTACTTTCAGAAAAACAACCATGCTATCCTTTTAGAGGGTCTTTTCTGAAATTACAGCTGACTTGTAACACATGACTGTAGACCTTAATTTTGGGGCAGCGGCTAAACTACTTGCTTTGCTATGTATTTCTGTGAGTTATTCAGTGAACAGAATAAATGGAAGACTGAGTTTGTTGGAAGAAAGCAAAACCAACAGAAATACTCATCACTCTTTTCACTTTGGTTTCACAAGTCAAAAAATAGCAGAAGGGAGCTAACAGATTATTATGTGGGAATGAATGAGAACCAGATCCGTGAGGTAAAATTTATTCTTAGAAAATCCCTCATTTTGAAATAGTTACGCACAGGCATGCACTGACCCAAATAGATCATGGTTCCCATCGTTCCTAGTGCATGCAAACAGATAAGATGCTGACATGCACCAAAAAGGTTTGGGGCAAAAAAGCTAGCAAAATGTGCATGGAAACTGCCAAAAAGAAGAAAAAGTACATCCCCTGGTACACAACTGCTAATAGGCAAAGGCAGCACTGCTGGTGAATGCAGGTGAAGCAAAGGTAAGGAAAAGGCAAAATGATGATGGAAAATTCTAAGGTCAGCCCAAACAGATGAAGAAAACAAGCCAGTTACCACAGAGTACCTACTGCTGTCTCGGAAGAACAGTCATTTGACAGTCATTGACACCCAGCTTATTCCTCTGTGCTGGTGCTGCCCAGCAATCAAGCCTCAGGTTCACTGATTTCCCCCGGTGCAGCTTCTGACTTGGCTTAACTGCCCATGTTGCCAATCTGTGGCTCTGCAGCTGGAGGCTGGAGGATTGGGACACCATGGGTCAAATCCACAGTGCTTCTCATCAGCTGAGTTACAGAGCACAGCAGAGCAGCAACATTGGCAGCAGCTACAGTTTTCTCTCCTGTCTTCCTCCTCTCAGCCCTTCCCTAGTTTTTTCATTTCCTGTCAACAAAGTCCCAGGCAGCACTGCAGGCTCAGTGAAACACCACGTGTGACATGATGGGGTGAAGTCAGCCATCCTTGACGAGATGCATGAGATACCCAAGTGTGCCTATGTGTGAACGACGTGTCCGAGCCTCCTGCACTCCCAGGGACTACCAGGCAATGGAGCCTCACAAGGGATGCAACTGACCAGCCCACGTGGATGCCATCAGTTGCCTAAACACTGGCAGCTAGGACCACTTGAGTTGTCTGAGGACATCCAAGCTATCTGGGTGTCTATGCAGTTGTCCACTGAGATGGACAACTTGATGCAGGAACTGCAGGCAATTTGTGCCCTCTGGAGTGGCAGCTGGAGGCCAAGGGGCACAGCCTATGCCATTTAAAACAGTATTCAATACGCTTTCTTAAGGTAGATGCAACCCGCGTCTGGATGTGGTTGGCAGACATGGCACAGGACCTACAGAAAACTCTCATGCTTCTCAGATAGCTATTAGAGACTACAAAAAATGTCCCAGATGTTCCAGGGCATCTCAAATGGCACCAGCTGCTTCTGCGTGGGCACCTGAAGGTGACCCCGATCGCCACTGACTACAACACAGCCTGACGGTGCCTTGCAGGTACTTGCTTCAATTTAGGAGTTTTCATTTGCACTTGAATCTCATACCAGTAACATCATGTTTAATTGTTACGCAGATACAAGCATCTTTCTCTACATTAATTTCTTACACAAGGCTGAATGTTCTTAGCGCTAAATCCTTCTCAGAAAGCTGTAAAGATTTATGCAGGGATGAAACATTTTAGTCTAATATCAGAACACTTTTCTCCAAGTAGAACAATGCCAGAGCATCACACTCCTTCCAGCTGGAAGGACAAAAGATGAATGTCCGGATTTTCAGAAACATTCACTACCCCAGACCCTATAATGTTTGATTATCTGATGGTGCCTAGAACTGTGGGTAAAGAAGAAGCAAGTAAACCCACATGAAACTAGTAATTGTATGAATATTTAAGACCCCTCTACTGGAGCATCAATGTGTGGACTCATATCAACATGGTGCTAAACATCCCTATGCGGCTACAGAATGCATGTGTAAGCATAGGATTAGCAAACAACTGTCGAAAGACCCATATTCTGAAGAAAAAAAAAAGTTCTTCTAAAGTGCTCATTTCCCTGTAATTCTTCCTCATTGCAATTTTATGTTACTGCAAACAGATAGGTATGCAGGGAACTGCTGGCCTAATTCTGTTCCCAGTTCCTCTCATATCGTAACTGCAGGCAGAACCTTGTCTCCTCTGTGGAATTATGTGCAACTCTAGTTTCTTTTTATTTACTGCAACATTAACATACACATATACACATTAAAACAATAAACCTGCATTACAGGCAACTATTTGCCCAACAAATTTACATGAAAGTAGAGCAAATAATAAATTAAATAATAAAATAATTTTTAAAAAATCCAGTTAAAGAGACCAGCAACATTTATAAAGCTACAAGAAGAAATCAGAGACATTAAGAAAAATACAAAAGTATTCTTGTTGCCATCAAAATTCCAGGAATTTCAAAATTTGTCAGTCATGGACTTCTTTTGTAGGCTATTCTTGCTTTAACACTGGTGTGCTGCTATGAAAAAAACAGCTAAGTGTCCTGCAGTTAGTGCAAAACGTTAATTACTATTTTTTGAAAGTAAGTTGAAACTTAAATGTCAGCCTTCAGTGTAAATCTGCTGAGACTGAGTCTCTTCCCAGAGTAAATATATTACACTTCAGTAAACAGATGGGATATAAATAAAGTAGGAGCTCTGCAGAGTTTAAAACAGTAATTGTCACTGTATTAACAGGCTTATGGCAATGTTACTTAGAAGTATTTGTTCTAAAGTCTCAGCAGGCTCGTCCTGATGCCTGTTGTGTAAAACCATCTGCTGAACAGACAGAATCGATCTCTAAGTGTGTCCTGCTCGGTTTGTAAATTTACCTACTGTGACTAAGTACATAACTCATTATTAAAAACAGTCAGACTGGTCTTTCCTGAGGGTAAACTAGTGTTTCTCATCATCTTTATAAAACCTACACAACAAGAGATAAGGAATAGGTAAGTCATTTAAGTAAGAGCCATTATTTGAAAGACTTTCTCCTGTGGCCTGAATCAACATGCAAACGTGGACTCCCAATCATCTTCACAAGGTAATTATAATTCATAATTGGCACTTCTAAAGCGTTTTCACAGAGCTCTGCAAATATTGACTAATTAGCCATACCAGAATCCTGTGGGGTAGGTGAGCAGGTACACTAACTCCCTTTCATATCTCAGCAAATTGCTGGGGAAAAAAAATCCCCAATCCTTGCCTGCCCAAGGGGCTGAGAAGGTGGTGATGGGGGTTCCAGCCCCTTGCCCCCCGCCTAGCCCGTGTTGCTCCCACCACTGATGTGTTACCCACTCCAGAGAGGGGATGTCATGAGCTGTATGTTAGCAGAGCTCTGGAAATAGTGGCCAAACCTCAGTTTGTTATCCAAAGTCCCATTAAACAAAAGGTCTAGATATACAAATGCCAAAATAAAGCCTGAGGATTTGATATAAGTATATGCAGTATTTACATGAGGATGGTAGCCTCTTCTGCTGAGGAGCACTCAAACAATGATGTACTTCACAATTATGGTTTACTCCCAGAAACAAAATATTACACAGGTACTTGTAACTAAATAGTAGAAAAAGAGCTCTTGTATGGAGTTAAGACACTCCTTTACTTAAAATTCAGTTAAATCTTCTCATCCACTGTGTACCCAAAATGAAGGGTGAAGAAAGTGTGGAAGTCCTGTTAGAGCCTCCAAGAGGCTCTACTTTCATCATGTAGTAAAAAAACCACAAGGCAAGCAATATCATTAAACTAGAAGAAGGGTCTAAATATGGAGTGAAGATCCTTGGAGGCCACAGCATCTAGAAAATCAAATATGCCACTGTACATATTCTCCATTAAATACAGATCTTCAATTAAATTGCCCTTAGGATAGCAATGATTAGTCACTGGTGTCTCAGATTTTCTGCTTTAAACCAGCAAAGACAAATGATGGCTTTATTGCAGAGGTTGTTATTTATCACCACATTGGGGGGGGCAAACAGGTCTTTTCCAAACAAATTGTATTATCACAAGCTTACAACATACACAATATGCACAGTATGAACCATTTTTATTTGGTGTAATCCTGCTTTGTCTATTGAAGACATTGGTTGTATGCTGTGTCTAATTTCAGCTACAATCTCTTTAGGGCAAAGATTGTGTCCCTGTGGTTTTGTAAAGCCTCACTCAGAGTTATAATGACATATAAATTAAATAAATAAGGAGAAATCATGAACTGTGGGAATTTATTCTACGTTTACCAGGAATTCACAAGTGAGGATTTATGCATTTTTAAAATGGATTTTATTAAGATAGTATCTTCCAAGATTTGTTTCTCTCCTGTTTTTTAGAAATTGGGAGAGACCTTTTAATTTAACTGCAGCAACTATCTAACTAAAAATAATAACAGGAAAAATCCAGTTAATGTGGTGACTAAATCCAGGGTTATACCACTCCGAAGCTCATTCTTCAGCCTGGTTCATGCTTAACTGCTTCCGAGACAAGCAGTTTTCCATTCCTAGCAAAAAGCATTAACATGATGGTATTTTAACTACTGCATTAGTTATCTACTCTGAGCAAGGCTAGACAAAACAAATAGTAGGAACAGAGCAGAACTGGTTGCTCTAGCGAGCAAATTTCATAAAAAAAAATCCCAAACCATACAGATTAGTTGGCTTGGGCTGCAATACGATCAAACCACAAAAAAGGGCTCCAAACCTCAGAAAGTGTGGTGAATCATGAAACAGCCCAACAAAAATGAATGTTTTATAAATTTAGCTCTCCTGGTCACTCGTCCCTCATGAGTCCCCTACATGTTGGAGCTGGGGCCCGGGGATGGCCGTAGCCAGAAACACACTGTCATTAGTAATATTGCAGAGTTATAAGCCAAAGCAAGTCTGTGACAAATCGCTGTATGCTGTACTTCTTTCATGCACACATTTTTTTTCCTCTTTAGGAAGAAGAGAGGGGAAAAAAAGCAGCAATTTTTATCTCGGTATAGAAATACATTCCGGAAAACAAGCGATCAGCCTCCTCTGAGGCTTTGATGAGCTGCTTTGAGACCTCAGGAGACTGCTGGGCTCTTGCACCTGGAGCTGGCAGGTTAGTGAAAACAAAGGGCAACTTTGGTCTGCAAGAATAAAGGATGAAAACTAGGGTGAGTGCCTCTTTTCAGGTACAGCAGTATTCATCTATAGTAGGTAAAATGCAGCAATACTGGTAAAATGTCACCTGTGTTATTAGAAATGTTAATTGACCTCGCTAGCCTTCTGTCCTTAGAGATCTGCAACACTGCACGTCTGTAAGGTGAGGGGTCTGGTCCCTATGGCCAGAGCATGTAATTGCAGATGGACATTCCTCATCCTTCAAGATGCCAAGCCCCACTCATTGAACTCATAAGTTTTCTCATTTTTCTTTTTGGTTAACAAACCTAAAACCCGTAAAGGGAACAGTATGTGAGGTCAACTCTGTACAAGAGGATGGAAAATGCACCCATTTGCACATAGTTAATAACATGTCCTAGAATGGCCATTCACCCTCAAAAGACATTAGCATGTAATAGCAGCTGCTCATCCTCTGAGCGCAGACGAGTGGTGGAAAGAGGTGCTGAGAGGCTTTGTCCTAGAATTACATGTCACTGTTTAAACATGATGTGAGGAAATTATATTAATTGCCTGTATCAGTCTGGGACTGAAATGGTCCTATGTTGGTAGGAGTGGAGCAAATATCTTTCTCTGGGCAGGGTGCTGTTTGAGAAGAACATGTACATGTCTGAATGTCTAGAAAGTCTCACCATGGAATAAAATGAAAGAAAATCACTTCAATAAAATAGCTTTGCAAAATATTAGCTAGTAGTGATAGTTTTTGACCAAAAGTCTTGCATACAAAGATCTGATTTCCTGTAAGTATGAGCACTGAAAAAGCAAGAACTGTTATTTTTGATCTGTTACAGTTCAAATGTCACAGGCCATATTAAAGGAATTCACAGCTGGCTCTGGGATTTTGAAAGAAAAAAAATCAAGGACTTACACTGTTGTACAAAGGTCGGTGGTGATCACAGTACTAATGACCATGAGAGAAACATGAGGTGGTGGGGTTTTTTAAGCATCATTATCTAGCGGTCTTGAGTGCTAACCAAAACAAAGACTACAATGCCTGCTTTAATGGGGTTTTTTGTCTCAGTAATGCTCCTAAATGGAATAAACCACATTAGACCCAGACAAGCTAGGAAGAGAGAAAAATGGCAAAACAATCACTGAAAATGTAAAGATTCTTTTAATCTACTATTAACTGAGTTACCATCCGTGGCATTCACAGTTAAATGCAGTTTTGTAATCCATTTGCTGAATTGTACAACTGAAATAGAAATGTTGCTGTCCTGTTTAAAACAAAAGACTAAACAAGGCCCAAATAAACCTCCAGAACGGCTGGCTTGGCAAATACTGTACTAGAACAGGCTGCATATCTATTTTTTTCTTTAAAAATAAGAAAAGCAGCTCCCTTGGAGTTTTTTATTAGAGGGAATCAGACCCCACCGAGGTAGTCCTGCACATAAGCCGGATCACAAGCACACCACAAGAAGGATTCCCTAGCAGACAAAGGACCTCACTCACATACTCCCTCACCAACCACTGCCTTTCCCCATGGCTCCAGTGATACAGGGACAGATGCTAACCAATCTCAGCAGGCTTTGGACTGCTCTCTAAACGTTTATGGGAAGAGGCATTGAATGCCAGGAAGATTAACTCACTGACACTGTCCCTCCTCCTTGTTCCTTTGGCTTTGCTCATCTTTCCTCTGCATATGCTGGCCCAATGCATAGCCATGCTGAATTTCTTCAGCTTGATACCCCAAAAGATCTGATACATTTAAATCCCTCAAAAGAAATTAACTAGGTTTTCTGATACACCTATTTTGCTGTACCTCTCACACTGAGATGGGAGGATCCTCAGCAACTGAGTGGGAATACAGACTATGTTTTGGGCAGATCCTGCAGGAAGAGGTGACAATTTGCAGATAAAATGACAGCCAAGGTATAGAGGTAGTGATACCTTTATGTTCATTTAGAAGCAATAGTGAAACGTTTCCAGAGGTCCAGTCTTGGAAAGATGAATTAGGTCTTTGTTAATGGTGTACACAAAATGTAGGATTATGCACCTTACCTTGAGGAAATTTTCAATAAAGGTCTATACAAACTGAAGCTGTAGCTTAGGGAACATAAAATTCATTCTGTAATTAATGGGTTCCCCCCAGTATTATAGAGAAAAAAATCCTGTGGTTTATATTGCCTTTGCAAAACGGTTGCTCTTCTGCTCTCAAGGGACTGTGAAAGGTCAGTGGTGTTGAATATATAAGATTTATAAAGTACTCTGGAATGAGAGGTGGTGTGTAAATGTAAAATATTATTGGAGCATACTATCCTTACTTCACAGACACTGAAATGGAACTACCTGTCTGTGCCACAAGAGCAAAACTAAGAAACCAAGTTAGTCTGATGACAGTGGGTTGTCTAAGGTTACTGACCGTCTATAACAGTGCAAGTATAAATTAAACTGGCGGGCAGATTTATCTAACGCTGAAAGTTACCGTTGTCGGTCTGGACTAGGTTATATGTAGATATGAATGTGTAGATTGTTACATAGAAATGACTAAGTAGGCAAAGATCATGGACTACTATGTACCATGATGACAAAGCGGCTTCTGAAGCAGCTGTAGGCACAGGAGCTGCCATGCAGCCCATCCACCTTCTGCAGAAACACTGCCTTACACAAGTCAGTTCTCAAGTGTATGCCAGAGATGCTTGGGATGCCATGGTCCTCACGTGCTTTGCACAGCCACCCTCACACAGCACTTTCAGGCTCAAAATATGCATCCTATTTATCCCTGGCTTTGATGGAGGCTTCCAAGTTCCCCTCGCAGATGTGAACCTTGAGATTTGTTCACTTATAACCAAAGAGGCTTCCTAAAAAACAGTCTCTTACCAAACGGAGTGAGAACAAGCTGGAATGGACTAGCGGTCCCATCCCCTCTCAGGGAAGCATAAGTTATGCTTTCACCCCATTTGGGGGGATCAATCCCAATTTCTCTCTTTCTTCTGACCACAACGATCCATAATTTAACACTGCAACAAATAAGCAGTTTGAAGTAGATTGTAAAATATTTTAACAGCTGGGGCAATGGCATTATTACTCCACTTTACTGTAAATGGAAAAACTCCCATTCCCCCTCCTAAACAAAGACAAAGATTGTAGATCATATTCTGAATTCTTTTAAAAACCTAGGCCAAAAGATCTCACCAGCACAGTCTGTTCCCCTTCACATTATTACTCCCACTCTCACAGATTCTTTTATCTAATTCCCTTTCTCCCTGAAGTCTATACTGTCCTTCCAAAAATTTTTCAACTGGCTTCCCTTTCCTTCTTTTAAATTCCCTCTCTCTCATCAGCCATCTAAAACCCTTCTTCAAATAATGCTATTTTATTTTAGAAAAATGACACTATGAATTCAGCACTACAAAGTAATCTGTTCCTACCTTTCTTCCTGTGCTAAAATATGCCATTTTAGATCTTTTTTTCTGGTGGGGGGGAGGGGAAAAGCACACAATACTGCACTTCAGCAAAAGTATATGAGCTTCCTGCTCCTAAAGAGAAAAAATGAAGTTCTTACTTTTGAATGTGTTCATACTTTCCCATAAAAATTGATATATCTCTCTGGGAGGTAAAGAAATTTGGATTATCTATATTTGAGAGAATAGTTACATGAAGTTACTGAGTAAAATGATTGATTTTCTAGCAACAGAACTTTTATTCAAGCATAATGTCAAAATTATTCTCATCTATGCAAAACACTTCTCATCCACACAGAAAAGGCTCTTAATTTCCGCTACAGTGAAAAAAACGCTATTGTATTTTTCTCTTCACTGATGAATTAAGTATTTGGTTTCTTCTGCTGTCTTCAGATAATTTTTACTCTTAATAGATCTGCTCATTTGGCTACAGCTAAATTGCTGTAGTAACAGCAGACAATGACACTCTTAGGCTATGCTATGCATGATTAATCTGTGCTCCAACAGAATGCGTTTATCATCTGGGGGCTGCCCTTCCCATTTGTCTTTTCCCTGTGTTTCCAGTTCTCCTTTCCTCACAAGGAGAATGACAAAAATCAGTGTGGGCTTTTAACCCAGGGAATGACATTTTTAGCTCTGAGGCCTATGTGTAAATGTAAATTTCCAGCTGTTAGAACAAAGAAGTAGCAAATGTGAGGCAGATGTTAATATATTACCCAATGTTGGTAACACAAGAAAAAATAAAAAAATCCTCCAGCTACTCCAATAATGAAACCTTACTTGCTTAGGCATCTACATAGGCCCATGCCGACAGAAATAAGCACTAACTAGTTTCTCGCAATCCATGGAGTCTAGTTAAATCCTCTGTGCCATTTCTTCATTTTCTGATATTAACAATCCATAAGCTAGAACATAAAGCCAATGAAATAATCTCCAGCTGTTTCTTCTGCTCAGGAATCTGATGAACATCCAAAGACCATTTAGGTTCTCTACTGCTTAGCACCTACTGCATGATAAAGTCAGGTGGTATCTGGAGGATTCTGGATCCTATGCTACAGCACTATTCTTCAGGACTATATTCAGCACCAAAAGTTAAACCTCATGTCTCGTTTCTACCAAGTACCACTTGAATGTAAGTCTTCAAGCACTTACAAAGCCAGTGTAGGCAGAGCTAATGAGCAACCACTCTGAGCTCCCTAAAAACCCTGCTTTCCTTTGAATCCACCAACTAAAAAATCCACAGCATGCCTGTGAATGAAGTGCTTCTTGTTGTATCTAGTATCCTTGTTGCTTCTACCATCTTCTAAACTTTGGAAACTTCTGAATTAACTGTCCTGACAAGGTGAACACAAGTCACAGCCAGATGCATGTAGCAGCATGGATATTCAGAGCATACTTATGATTTAGATTCTCCTCCAGGCTCTCCAGCCTCTCTCTAGTTCTTACCATTTCACATATTTCATCATCTCATCTTTCTCATTTCACATCATCCCTCCCATGGACCCCGGATCTCCATGAATCCTGAAAGTCCTTCTTTCTAACGTTAATACAGCAGCGCCTTCTGATTGTCTTGTGTCAAGCACATTTGTGTTTGTAATCCCTTTCACACTAGGCAATTCATTAAGGGCTCTGTTTTGATTACCAAAATGTGTGAACACAATTTTGTATCTCATCTATACAGGGTCAGTCTTATGTCAACTCATTTTTGTCTGTGACAGTCTTTTCCCATCCCATGGCAAAACAATGTTTACATTTGGTTAGCTAAAATATTTGCATTGCACATTCAAATGATGCGTTTTCCCAGTGACAGAGCTCTCTGTGGTATTTCCTCCTGTACCTACTATGCAGCGGAAATAGATGATTAAGATGAATAATCTGTGTGTCTCTCAACAAGGAGATTAAGGAAACAAGCAGCACACGATAGTAACAGTGCTAGACTTTGTAGTATCTGTGCAGGCAGTGTAATCTTCCTAGCACTGCTTAAAGCCTGCCTTTTAGAGCCCCAAATCAGAAGAGCTACACGTTTTTTAGTCATCGTATTTCAAATAGATTCTTCATTTATTGGCCATTTATTTGTTCATTCAGTGCGTGAGGTAGAGTAAAACACAACACACATAGGTCCTGGGAGAGGAGGTAAGAATGATGCTGTTTCCGGAACATCAGTCTGCCTGCAGATAAAAGCCTCGGGCACACCATGTCTGAGGGGCTGTGGAGGCGATGGGGGCTGCTACCCAGGAGGAGGAGAGAGAAGTGAAGTTGGCGAGGAGAGGGCCACAAGGTGATGGTATTTCTGGGGATCAGAATTTTAAATTCTTAATTTAATACTACAAAGTTGAACAAAACACTGCAAGCAGTGCTGCACAGGGACGTGCTGCACCACGAGCTACACCAGCCACACAGCATGATCCCTTCCCCAAAGGCACTGTCTCAGGCTTGTGGGAGAGAAAAAGTACACATATAAAACTTCACAAGACAGTGAAACTCAACAGCATTTAAGACCTATCATCATCTACACAGTAAACAGTTAATTTTGCTCACATAGTTGTTACTACCAAACAATGCAGGACTACCATACGCAAGTCTTTCTGAGAAGAAATCAGAGGCAGAGTGAAGCAACTTCTCATGCAGGAACCCTGTAGCAATGCAAAGTTAGGAAGAACTTCAAACCCCCAGCTCTCAGGGGGTGTATTCCTTACCTTATACCCCCATCCACACAGGTCTTCATACAGGCTCTCCCAGTGAGGAAGCGAAAGCTTCTGTGCTGAAAAAAAGACGAAGTGAAGTTCAGAAGTTACTGTAAAGGCTCTGCTTGTGCTTACATCCGTCACTAGCTCTGTTGCATCTTTTTGTTTACAGAAACACAGACAACAGATGAAAGTTGACTGTGTAAGCAAAAGCTATTTATTTTAAATTGACCCTTCCCGCTTAGTGTCACATACTCTGGAGGAAATGGGTTATAAAAGTCACTGTATAAATGAGGCACACAGCATCTAGCAAATGAACTTTAAGCAGGGTTATTTTATGTGTGGGAGACATATTTGCTCCACTGTTTTAAAATAACAGCAAATAAAACTTTGTGTTTGCCAGTTAAAACACAGCAGTAAAAGTAATGTAACAGGCTCTACACCAGTATAAGGCAGTGTATGCACAATAATAAATGACCAGTGCTTTTATGCAGTGGAGAGGGACTTTCTAGAAGGGCATGTAGCGACAGGACAAGGGGTTAATGGTTTTAAGCTGAAAGAGGGCAGATTCAGATTAGATACAAGGAAAAAATTCTTCACTATGAGGGTGGTGAGGTACTGGAACAGATTGCTCAGAGAAGCTGTGGATGCCCCATCCCTGGAAGTGTTCACGGCCAGGTTGGATGGGGCTTTGGCACCCTGGTCTAGCGGACCATGTTGCAGGGGAGTTGGAAGTACATGATCTTTAAGGTCCCTTCCAAACCAAACTATTGTATGATTCCATGAATTTTGATTTAATCTCAAACCACATTTATCCACATATATTTTTATTTTCTGATACGAGTGTCTTTAGTAAAGCATCCACTGAAAAACAGTTGCGAATTGCAACCTCTTTATTTATTCTGGTTCCATTTTTTCTCTTGTGCAGACAAGCTCTGATTTGGGATTTCCACACTTACTGGTCCCTGACAAGTGCAAGAAAACCACTGAAAGACACAGAATCTAATCTAGGGTCTCACTTCCTCCTCTCATGGAGGTAATGACCATAAATATATCTCATCTGATAGATAAAATAAATGTTAGGCAGGTTTAAACATGCTTATTACTATTTTAAAATGTTCTTCTTTACTGTAGCTGGTGTTGTTTGGAACACACCTCCATAATGAGAAGGGCACTGTTAAAATGCTGATGTCCACATGGCAGGACGCAGGGTCCAGCATCATCCCTCCATCCCTGCTGACCAGCTGGGGAGCAGGGACCTGGCTCCCCCATGCTGGAGCCCATGGCTTCCCTCTCCCTCAGTAAGGGGGGGGGGCACAGGGAAAGCCTGCCTGGAGGGAGGGAACAGGCGCATCACCTGCCTGCCTGGTGCCGGACATGCCAAGCAGCCTGGGGGACTGCGTACGGGTTAGTAGGGTGGACTCTCCTTCACAAAGAGGATGCTGCAAATTCCCAGGCTGAGGGCCAGATAAACTCAGATACTGTGTTTTGAGCAAGCAGTTAGCAGCCTTGCGGTTTTAATTTAACACTTCTAAACGTTACTTCCTTCAACCACCCTCATGGCTACCCAGCTTGCAGCTCCCGGCCTTTGGCTGGCCAGCCAGCAAAGCCCCACCGATTTTGGCAGAGGGATGTGCAGCATGATGGGCAGCGGCTGCCGCTGTCACTAGCAGGATGTTATGTGGAGTTTCTCCTACAAGGCAATGTGTTTATTCTTCGAAACAGTTGCTCCCTAAAGATTAAAACCAAACAACAGCACAAAAGCAGCATGTGTCCTCCGGGGCTGCTACGTGCCATCGGGTAAACAGGAGGTACAAGCTGCATTCTCCTGAATGACACGCAACGAATGGTGCCCCACTTTCAGAAAAGAGTAAAGTCCTTCAGAAAACAAATTATACTCTCCTCTTTTTTACACACATACACACACAACCTCACTTAGAAAAAAAAAATCAACAAAAAAATCCCCCAGTATCTTTCAGATGCCACTTGTGACATTAAAAGCTCCAGTGTTGGGGCTGTGTTGGGGGGTCCCCACCACAGCTGAGCCCATTCAGCCTAAAAGCACATCAACCTGGGCACACAAAATGAACAACAGCCACAGCTCCAAGGCATGCACTTTTAAGAACACGCTCCTTATCATCCCCAAATAGCAGTACACACTCTCAAAAATATAGTTAACAATTACAAGGGACAGACAGCAATAAGAACAGCAAAGAGACCTGAAGAAGCGCTCAGACAAAATATATCTTTACTTTTAAACTAGAAAAATAATAGTAATTTAAAAACTACTAAAAATATCATAAAAGTAGTCATAACACAGGAGAGGTATCCGCATCACAACATCAAATCTGTTTAGCACAGTCTGCGTAATCACAGTTATTACAAACTGGCTGAAAAAATAAATGCGACAACGATTTTTCTTTCTGCTGAGGGATGTGGAACAAATGTTAATTTTTTGCTGCTGTACAGGGTGTTTTATACCCCAGGGAGTAGTACCTGCGGGGGGGAGTGAGGAACTGCCTCTGGTAATAGGAAGAAGTATTTATCTTGCCTAATGGCTATAAGTTAATGTATTTCTATTAGCAAAATCAATTTAATATTGCATATACATAGTAGCTTCTGGCTTAAAAAGTAAGAAAGCTGGAGAAGGAGACTAAATGATCTTTTCTTCCTCTGATAAGAACACACAGAGATTTTCTCATTACTGTAATGCAAACTAAGCCCACATAAAGGGGATCAGGCAAACTTCAATAACCCTCAGCGGCAGCACAATGCCACCATGAAGCTCTATCCCCCTAAGGAGTACGGTGGACTTCGCAACTTTTCCCCCTGTCGTATATCCACATTGTAATTAATAACCCAATAGCAGCAATCACTCCCGTGCTGCTATAAAGATAAAAACATTACCTTTGATTAACAAGGATTCCTCATCCTGGACCCTGTTTGCATTGTGCAGAAGACACCAGGAGAAGTTATGTGTGATGCTCGGAAACTCCCTCTTGCTGTTAATGCAGCTCTAGGAATTTCCTGACCCCTGTCCTCAGCCCCTTGCCGATTCCGTATTCGCAGCGCAGATCCCCACCTTCTCTGGCTGCCAAGCCGGCCACAGCCTGCGAACAATGCTGCCTCTGTCAACCCGCCGAACCAACAGTGGCACAAAGGCACACTCATGTACAGCCCCGGACGTTTTTTTTTCCTTCTTCTTGGAGTACAGGCTGATGAGAATGGATGGGAGAAAATGCTTATGTATTTGTGATTAGCCAAAGCTTTGTTACATTCAGGAGGGGTAAGATGGTGTCGGCGCACGACGGGCACCCTGGCACCTAGGGGGCAGATGAAATCTGCGCTGGTGAGAGTGCTCCCTGCCTCACTTTGCACATTTTTGTGTTGGATCTGTGGGTGGCTGTGTGAGCAAGCAGCTGAAATAGGGGAGGAGCTACACAAAATGCAATTTATGACTTGAAGCCTTGTCTGCCTTTCCAAGAGCAGGACAGAGAGGCAAAATTGCAGCACGATGACACGGCACCGTGCCTTACACACCCCACCTGCCACCGACTGCCTCTCCAAACTGGCTGGGAAAGCTCCCCTCCCTGCTGAAGTGCAATGTGCACGACAGAGCATGGATGCAGCAGCTGCTCTTGCACCGCTCAGGAACCACACTCCAGAGAGCCTCTGAGCACGCTGGCTGCTCGCTCCCTCCCCACAGCATTATCAGTTTAATTTTCAAGAAGGCACGATGCTTCACGAACTTAACAAGTGACCGTAGGATGAGACGATAACATCCTCAGCAGATGTATACAGCTGTCACTAGGAAGAGGGGAAGACAGCATCTTAAATCCAAGTTTTCTGCAAAGCTCCCTTTGGAAATCAGAGAGACAAAGCAGAAAGACCTTTTAAAATCAGACGTCTGTATTTTTCTTGTTTTGAAAGGACTATTATGTGCATGTTGCACATATTTTGTGTAAGTTCAGCTTTGTTTTCTTTCCTATAAGAAAATGAGAAGCCATCTGGCCCGGCTCCAGAGGAGTCGGAGATGATTCCTTCTGAAACCAATTGGAATTTTACAGTTTAACTCAAATATTCCCAAGCCAACCTCCATGATAGATGCTAGCTGTTTCACATTCTTTCACAGTAATTTTAGTTCGGATCTTAAAGCACTGCAACTGAACAGAGCAGCCAGCAACAACGCATTTTCTTCTAGAAGCAAAAACCAAGGGACACACAACGCCAGGGTGCAGCACAGCTATGGACTCATTCCAGGTCCCTGATGAACCATCGCAGTGTTACAATAATTTCCCATGCAATCAGTATTAATTGGTGACTTGCTGGCAAACACCCAGGGGCCCTATCTCATCCTTTTAGCAGGTCCTACCAGGTCAGGCTTGAGGATCGCCAGTGGGGTCAGGCAGCCATCACTGGTGCCCCAGCTCTCGGGGCTTTTTTGCTGTTAAATTTTTGGAGAACTGGCAAGGGGTATCTTGAGTAACGAGCAATCACAGATATGCCACTTCCAAATTAACACTTATGAGTTTGTAACACGAGACAGCAAAATAAGAGGGAGATTTCTGGAGGGACTTTATAAACTTTTTTTGAAAATAACTCATTTCAAAGCATTTCACTGAGGCCAAACTCCAACATCATCTTCAGGAGAACTGAATGGCAGCGCCAGTGGGTAGTAACAGCCCAGTAAGACTCTTCATCTTGTACGCAAAATTAAGTTGAGAAAGGAGAGCTGTAAATGAGTAACCACCTTGTCTAATTTTATCTTTTAATAACAATTCTTAAGGATTTTTTTTTCAATTTATCTATTAGGAAGATCAAGTTACCTGTCTTAAGGATGTTGCCAAATGGACTTAAGCAGTATCAGGATTGGTTCATATCAGCAGAGCCCTATGACTCCATGGCAATAAACAAAATCAGATGTTCTTCAACAGAATATCTTAAATATTTAAAACATATTTCAGAGTTGCTTCCAGGGTGAGCATCACAGCTGATGAGTCTCAAATGGGATCTTTTTTTGCTCTGTAGAATTATGTAAGTAATCTCAAAAATGCATGTACTTCTATCCTTAAAAAAAAGGGCTGAGGCAGTTATTTAGAATCAAAAGGATGCCCTAACTGATGACTGCATGAGGCCAGTCTACACAACACCTAATGGTAAAATACATTAGGAAACACTTGTTGCTACAGGCAAGCAGAATTACTTCAACTAAACCAGGTCAAGTATAATCAAGAGCAATGTCCTACAGGCCACCTCCCTTTTCTGCTTTTCCTAAGTTTCTTAGTCAACATGGATCAGTGCTCCTTAGCATTATTCTGCTCATAACATTTTCCTTTTTTACTGTGCAACACTTGGGAACCGCAACATAGCATCAATAGGTTGCCTAATACAAAATGTCTAATGGTATACTTCGGCTTGGAGGTAGTCAAGAACATTAATGATGGTTCCTTCTCTTGGAAATCTTGGGTGGAGAGGAGGAGAGTGCGACAGCCTGCCTGTGCCATCTCACGTCATCTCTAAGAAATTGCACCTCCAGGTTTTACTTAAGGGCTCATGTTGTACTTAGTGTACACAAACTCAAATGTGAAAACAAAAATTCATAGTATTTACATCGGTCAGCAGATATATAGAATCATAGAACAGAATCATAGAATCATTTAGGAGAGATTTATCATTTACCTATGTGGTTCATTTGACATAATTTATCATTTTTTTCCTTGGAGATCCTTCTTTCTCTGGTTCTTCGTGGTCCTATTTGATTTTGATTTTTTAAAGGCCTTACTTTTTCTTTCTTCCTATCTATGGCATGTAAAGATCCAACCATTATATCTTAGTGTCATGTGAAAAATGAATACTTTCAGACTATTCTCACATTTTAGAAGTACAGCAAATGACCTAATTTTCACTGGTGTAACCACACAGTAACTCCATTAACTTCCAGTGTGTTTGGATTGCCCACCATCCACCTGAGATGTCCCTCACCTCTATCTCACACATCCTTAGCTCAGAAAGAGTGTAAACCCACAAAGATATTGTTCAGGGCAATTTAGGCGGCCAAAGAGTTTTGTCATTCAGTGGAGGGATGGATTAAGGAAGCGCAGAATGAAAGTTTCAGAGATCTTTTCTGTAAAAAAATGCAAGAGGAAGGAGCACAGTGCGCACTCTGGCAGGGACAGCAAGTGCAGTATGTGCTTTTGGAGCTGCAGAAGGATTATTAGACATCTTAGTACACTGCTACTCTGAAAAATCTGGTTTGCTCACAGGCTTTTACCACACATACGTTCACACTCCCACTTTACATCTACAACTAAGAGACAGTGGGATACAACATTCAGTTTTCAGAAAACACATGACCAAGAGTTTCTTTCTCCAATGAAGTATGCCGAGGCTTAGTCACTGCCGCTTTGATACCCGATATCAAATTCAATCTTTGCAAATATAAAGCAAACATCTTTAAGCGACTTATGAACATCTCTGTCTATACAGATAAGAATTACACTTGTAAATTACTTCCCTAAATAGGTGTTACATCAAATCTTCAACTAGTCAAAGACAGTTGTGTTCAGCCTGCATCAGGCGATAATGAAGCCTTAACCCTAGAGATCTTCGTTAAATTTGGATTAGCTGTTGATGAAAACCAATTTGATAACACTGCTTATTCTAGACTTCCCTTGCAATTTTTCCAGTCAAACTCATCACTGCTGTCCCTTCCTGCATTAACTTTCTAAGAGCGTTACTTCCAGTGACAGTTTTACTTGTAGAACTGCACAGCATCAGTATGTGCCCCTCACCAGGTCCTTCTACCCACTGAGACCAGTGCAGGATTGTACCAGGTTCTCTCCATCTATGGAAGATCCAGGGACTAAACACATGATTACACTTTTTCAAGCATCACCTTTTGCTCCGTCTGGGAGCTTGCCAGTCCTGGGAAGTACCTGCATGTTTCCTATGCTTGCCAAAGACACACACATGCCAGACTGCCTCCACTGCTGCAGAGGGCTGTATTTCATTTTGAGCTGTCTTATTGAAGTATTTTACTTGGACACAGATCATTTGGATCTATTGTCTGTTCTCTGTTAAAAGCTCTTGACTAACTCAGGTGAATACATCATCTATACAAGTTACACATGGCTTATGGCCACGTGGATTTTAATTTGGCATGTTTAGCATGTGTCTAAAGCCCCTTCTTCAAGCAGTCAAGTCAAAGCCTTATGAAGATTTAAAGTGTACCAATATGATCTCAGTTTAATATTCTGTATTACAAGAATGCAAAACATTTTGTTAAATCTTTTTTTTTATAGAAGTTAGTTTGCAGCATTAGTGTAATTATGAACTACTATATGTTCAGTGAAGCATTGCTTTAAGAACACCTGATGTCTTGCAAATTTATTTCTCCTCTTTCCACCTGTCTGATTAGCACCGGTAATGGAATTGAAACTTTCACCTCATCTGCTTTCAGTATTTATCAAGCATTTGAGCATGGCTCTTTGGTTTCCATTTGTAGTAACCAGAATTTCCAACTGTTTTTTTCAGCCAAATACTTGATAGATTTGGGCTTGCTTTGTCCAGACAAGACCAAATGTACTCACTCTGCTACAGTCAAAACTAAATACTTATATATGTTTTTTTAAAGCTACTCATTAGGACATGGATAGCGACAAATGTGCTTCCTTCAACTTCAGCTTACCTTTTATTCTCCCCTGCAGCTTGCTCAAATTTATTAAAAACAAAGAAAGAAATCACATTATTAAGTTTTCATATTCCACTCTTCTTAATTTTCAAATTTCAGTCATCTATAAGGCCCAACTATTCTATGACAAGAGCTTTTTAGACCATTTAACAGGACTAAAGTCTTGAATGACCAGGGATTTTCTTTTTTTGTTTAATCCTCTCCTGCATCCTCCCATTTTTCCTATTTTCCACTCCTTAATTAAATTTCAGGTCAAAGCTCTTTCTGACTCATGACATTCAAATGTTTTCAGATTTGGTTAAAAAATTGTGCAAATCCATTATCCTATATTGTCATAGCTAACCAGAAGAAACTCTCTTGAATTATTTGGATATATGGACAAGATCTGATTATCTAAATCAAATTGCTAAACTAATGCACAAGGGAATATAATTATTTTTTTTTTTAAAAAAAAGTCAAATCTTATTAAAGTGTGCTCAAAATAATTGGCCAGACTATAGGAAACTAGTGGGCAGAGGTTCTGGAAATGGAAGTGACACCATGCTAATTGGCAAAACACCCACCAGAAGATAAAAATCTATTTACAATTTAAGGATTTAATTTTGAGATTATAAATGCAAGAGACAAAGAATGACATCCTCCTGTCATTTGCTGACAAGCTGTGATAAAGCATCTGAGGATACCTGTGTCACTACCTCATAACCAGCCACGACTGCTCTGCATCCTGCCTCCTACAACTGACTTGCATATCCAAGTCCTGATCCTGTCAGACCTGTCCGAATTATCCCAGATTTGCTGCCAGAAGTGGTGGCATCATACTAAGCAAAAACATAACAGATAAAACTGTTTCTGTTCAGGGAATTGCATTTATATGGAATGTAATTATTAAGGTTTAATTTTCTCTGCACAAGCATTTACACAAACTATATAAGTCCTCTTACCAGAGCTACTGCTCTATAGAAACTGTTGAAGTGCATTTGAGTACTGAATCAGTACTAAAGATGTCTGTAGCATTTATGTAATTTAAAATATTATTTAATATACAAAAAATTAAAAGAAACCACTTTTAGAAACTTTTGTTTAACCACAGTAAATTGGGATAACGACCAATATGGGAAGACTCATTTCAGGAAAACCAGGATGGGATGTACACTGTCAGCTAACAGTTCTTGGTCTCTGATTAGTACTATATCCTTCACAGTGAAACCTGGTTTAAAAAGCAGGAAAAACAAGATGGACAACCTTAACCCTCTTCAAAACATTAATATGAAGCTGGATAATTATGTCAAACATTACTTAACATAACCAAGGCTATTCGTGCTGTCCTCCTAAGTACCCACAGGACAGAGCAGAGAGCTGGCTGCCCGTCCATCTGCTTCAGGTGGCCCTAGACTGAAATCCAGCAATACTGCCTGAAGTTTGACCTATGTTACTGGTATAAAAGAAAAAAAAAAGCCAAAACAACAAACCAGCCCAAAGAAGCTGCTGGCACCTCAGATTCATAATGCTCCTGATGCAGATGAACAACAGATCAGTAACAGAAAGTGTTTGCAGCTTTTTTCTGCCATTGCTGTCCTGGGATTTTATGCTTTTTGCTTGGACTCCACACTACCTGTGAGAGATCAGACCTGTTTTTTTATCTAACATTATATTGTCCTTCAGTACTTTGTTCTCCTTTAGCAATACTTGCCATGGATGGATCGGCATGTATCTGAAAGCCTCACTCAAACTTGATTCAGAAGGCTGGAATGAAAGAATGTAGAGAGTAATTCAAATGGAAACTTAAAAAAGCAAAACTCCCAAGTGTCTGATAAAGTCACACTTACACAAGCGTGTTGAGAAACTGGGCCCTGCCCTGACTGTCACGTATACTTTCAACAAACACTTCTGAGAGTGAAGCGGCCAGGTAAGCCAGCAGTGTCCGACCACCAGCGGAGCTCTCTAAAGGCTCTGAAGGTACCTGTTCATAAAGGTTTTGCCCTGATCACACAGCGTGGCCATGACAGAAGCTGGTTGTTCTGTTTGATTATTTTTTTTTTTTTAAACTAACATCATCATCACGAAAATTAGCTCGAGCATCGAGAATCATCACAGTCAGCAAGCAGAGGCTCAGCCTTCAGTGCACCTCCACTCCACCAGCCTTTGATATATGAAAGCCAGTATCTGCAACAGAGACTTCAGCCTGTAATTATTAAATATGTCTCTACAGGACCACGGCTCAATAAAGCAGGTGATGCCAAACTGAAGCTGCTGAGACAGCACCAAAAAGCCTTCGTCTACCATGATGCCTTCATTCCAGTGGATGAATTTTGCAGCTAACTGCCATTTGCGTGCCATCACCTACCACCTTCCTCTTCTGTGTGGGAGGTGGCAGACAGAGTGGACTGAAAGTGATTTTGATGCAGAGCATCACCACTCTGACTGGCATGCAGACAAGGAGGATTTCCAAGAACATTTGCATGTCTCTGTCTTTACAAAACAACCGTTTAAATCAGTCTGCCAGTGGGAACTGAACGCGATGCTTAAGGAATCCTGCATTAACTTGTAAATGATAAGATTTCAAGCATTGGAACAGGCTGCCCAGGCATGTGGTGGAATCATTGTCCCTGGAGGTGTTTAAAAAATGCATAGGTGTGGTGGTTAGGGACATAGTTTAGTGGTGGACTTGGCAGTCCTGTGTTAACAGTTGGACTTGATGATCTGAAAGGTCTTTTCCAACCTAAATGATTCTATGATTCCAAGGTGGGTTGTTTTTTTACTTCATGTGATCTCTGTCATCTTTACCTAAGTTGCTGAGAAAGCCAGTGGGTTAGCAGAAGCCTATTCACCACCTCGAGACACTGTACTGGATAAAATACACTGGACAAGACAGTAAACAGTACTGCCTATCCCTACCTATTGAACTGAGAGAGATGCTAGCATAAAACCCTAAAACAGAGATCAGAGATGGGATTTGCTTAATCAAGCAAGCTTTGCCAGAAGATGTAATTACATACCGCAGAGGATCACAAGAGCCTACTTTTAGAAAAAAACCCACACAACCAAATCTTGAAATTCTTCTTCAGTATTTGCATTAAATCCACGGGAACTATATGGGCTTCAGCATGTGTTTTCTCCCACACCAAAGCAGACAGATGGACAGACAGGGATGTGAGAAAAACATTTTCTGTTAAGCCTGAGGGGAGATGAACAAGTAAAGAAGGCACCATGTGCTTTCCCCCTGCCCAAAGCATAACCCCCCCTGCTGTACTGACAGCCTGGCCTTCACAGAGCTCCCTTCCCTTGACAGCAGAGAAAGCAGTGGCCAGGCAGCCAGCAGGGCAGTACTCCTGCCAGCACCTCTCCCACAGCCGGGAAGCATTCCTGGGGTGCTCTGTGCCCTGTTGGAGCAGGGAGCAAGGCTGGGGCTCCCCACCTCCATTGTCCTGCCACCCAGCATGGCCCTGGGAAGAGAGGTCACCCTGTTTCACAGCCATCAGTTATTGCAACACAGAAGCTGCCTTTGTATAAATAGTTTTCGTTCTACTAAAATTCATCTACCCTAGCTTGTTTCCTTCCTAACAGTTGCTAATGGATTTCATTACAGTTTTTCTCCTTTTTCATGTGCATTCCTCTCCTCGCAAGGAAGGCGTCGGAGCAGCCGCAGCCAGCTGTGAACTTCCCCACAGGGACCCTGGCTGCTGCCTCTGAGGCACCAGTGACAGTCCCGTGATGATGGAAAGCATCTTAATTTCAGACAAGATCACTTGCTGCTGCTGTGGGAATGCAGGCAGCAAAGTCTGCTCACTTTACAGCCAGGGAGATGAGTCTTGCACCCACTGCAAGAAGGAGAAACAATTCGTTTGGAATCAGCAGGGCAGAGGAAACAAATTAATCATGCAGTATGTTTAGGAAAGCCTCGCCTTCTCTGAAGTGTTTCAGCAATGATGTTCAACAAACGGCAATTGTACCCTCTCCACCTTTGCTTTTATTGTCTGATGAAGGCAAAGTCAAAATATTAGTTCTCTTTTTCCAGCGCTTTTAAAATCAGATTTCTGGGGTAGCTGTTAGCATTCTCTCTGTATTAGACACCAGAAGTCATAGTGAGTCAAAGCCTGAGTCTTTGCTCAGACAAATCCAGGAACATCAGCTTGGAAAACATGCCTTAGGAAACCAGCTTCTGTTCCCTGCCACTGGAAGCATCACAGCCGACAATCCCAATCAGGCCAACTAATACAGGTTTCCTGATATTTTTTACTTTCCCAATTTTATAGAATGTAGAGAAAATAAACTCAAATAAGGGTGGGTTATCTCACATGTGTAACCTCTTCAAAACTAAAACACAGACATTAAGAATGTGAAATACCAGCCATATACAGATCTTGTCTAAGAGATCCGTTAGCACAGATATACCTGGGCTGGCAGGCACACTTTCAAAAATTACAGGTCTTGTACACGCAGAGAAATCTCTTTGCCTCTATGAAGCAGCTTTTTTTTTTTCCTTTTAAGTGCAGTCTTTCCATTCATATCAAATCCTGATAAAACAAAACTTACTTTGCTTGTGTTTTATGAGCTTATGACCAAGACGAGCCTCACGCAAAAAAAGTAAGTTAGGCAGCCATTTAGATATTTGCTCATTTAAATAGGTGGCCATACTTTGCATGAATTTAACATTGTCAATAAGTACAGGAGGTGTCAAATACTCAGGCTATTATGTTGCTTCTTACTGATACAATAATAATTACCAATGGCTCCTCTTTTAAGAAGTAAAACACTCACAGTGCTATTTGGTTTTTTTATAACAATATTTAACATGGGAGAGGTCATAAAAGGATAAGCAGCTGAAGCCTCCGGACAAACTGATGCCTCCAGAGAAAGTAAGTATTTACCACACAGTATAATTACATGTACAAAACCACTGTTCACAGATATAAAGACAAAACCAATTAAGGTCTGCTGTTACCTGTGACCTACCATCTCTGACTTCTGCTCTGCGCTTCCATTCTTCAGCCAGCCCTTTGCTGCAGCCACATCCCTGTTCTTCCCCCGCTGCCTGCTCCTGTCCCTCTCCTCTAACAGTGTCAGCAGTACCACCCACAGCACTGGACATTGCCTACTTGATTTGCCACTGCATCAACACAACATAAATCCCCCAGGCACACCAAAGCAACACTACATTAATGCTTCATATATGCTGCAACAGCATCTCTCAAAATGCCTAGAAAATCTTTTGAGATGACCACGGCTTTGTTCCCACTGCACTCTGGCAAGGAAGTGGTTAAAACAGACAGGGAAAACCACTGCAAATAATCTGAAAGATTGTATTCCCATTTTATTTGCCACTTTTAATCCTATTCTTGCCTATAAAAGTCTTCATGCAATACTGCTCTGTTGAAATAATTAGAAATGCTTTGGCTCCGTGCAAGCAGAAAAGCCCAGAACCTGATCCAGCGTGCAGGAGCACCAGTGCCTCGCCCGCCACGAGCCTGCAGTGCCATGTCAGGCATTGATTTCTCCGGACATCTGCCTGCTTAGGAAGAAGCTTTTATAGGAATTGTTTTAACGACATTCTGTCCCATGCAAGTGTGCAGCCAAAAAAATTTAAACCCCGCTCTTGACATAGTCTTTTTCAATACAGATGAAGTTCATAGGAACCATTTATTTTTCACGTTTGTGTTTCCAGCTTTATCATTTCCATTTGCTCAAGACCCCTTGTCATGTCTCATTCTTATTTTAGCACTAGTCTTAAAAGTCTTACAGACATGATTATTTTGACTTAGCACCATCTTGCTATCCTCAATTCTGCCTTCACATAAAAAAAGACAAAAGCAAAAGCCCTACCCCTCTATATTATTGTATATTCTTACTAATAGTGTCCAAAGGGCACATGAATGTATGAAAACAAAACAGAGCTGCACAGATGAAGGATTCGTATCACTTAGGAATGTAAAAACCTTATCTTCTGTGTTTTCCTGACTCTGCAGTAAAGAAAAGACACTCCCAGGTGGTGAGAACTAGCAAGGAAGTTTGCTTTGTGAACAATTCCCTCAGAAAAGCCTTGCAAGGAACTATTTTATAATGTTAAAGCTCTTGTCTCTTAAAAATGCAATTCTCTACTGGAAGTGGATAATGTGAAGTAAAGTACCAGAAAATGAAGTGGCTTAAGTTTATACACAGTCAGCTGGGCTTTCTCTAAAGAAACATTACACGGACCCTTTACAGCTTGTGAAGCTGTATTTCTAGAAGCCAAAAGAAGCATGGAGTAACTGAAGGCTCATGTCAAAGGACAGAAGCAAACAGGGTCCTGCACAATGGGTCTGCATTGCAACTGCACTAATACTCTCATCGTGTAAAAGGGCAGCAGTGATAAACAGGAATGAAAAGGAAGATTAATCCCTGACGGCTGTTACAGCTGACAGCCATATCATTGGGGCAGCAACTCCAGCCAGGAAGTTCTGTTCCCCATGGCTAGGTTGGTCCCTGCTCTGAGCTGGCACCTTGACTTTGCAGCATCACAAACAAGATACTTCATGAACGCTACAGATGAGGATGCTTCGGAGAGTTGAATGTGGAAAATATGTAAGGTTGAAGCACTCTCCTTGTTGCCTAATGATACTTGATTCTGGCCATTGGATAAGCCCATCACTCCTCCATCACCAGTGTGATGTGTGATTTAGTATCTTTCACTGGAATAAAGTTCAGAAACCTCAAGCTAACCTTGCACCAGTTCCCTTTCTCCAGTGAGGCCCAGCTTCTGTCTGGTACACGTGCAGGAGCTCCAGAAGATCAAAGCTTTTCCCATGGAGTGTGTGTTGGGAATCTTAAAACAGAGCATGCCTAGTTCAAATAATCTCATTCATGGCTTTAGCTTTTGAAAGAAGCAAAAATAAAAGCAAAGAAATGACACTAGGGATGCTTGCAATCACTGCCAAGAAGTGGAATCTACCATATGAGCTGAAAAATTAAAAATATGTGACTGTAAAAGTGCAGGAAAAGCTAGCTGAAATCAGAGCAAAGATGTGTCTTGCAACAAAGCTATGAAGAGTAATACGTAGAAGTGGCAAAAATACTGGTGTACTTAAAAAAATAAAACGAAGAAAAATATTTAAATCATCAAGTTCAAATTAAAACCACTTAGACTTAGCTACAGGTATGAAAAGAAATACATCTGTAAGGAAGAAAATAAAGCAACGCAGACTTGACAAGAAATGTAACTATGCTAAAATGAAGCCTTATGAAATTGTGTGCAAGTTGAAAGACTGCCTTTTTCCTCTCACCCCCCAACAGTACAGCTTCCCATCTGCTTGTGGAACACAAACAAGAGTCCCAAGGCCCTGAGGAGATCTGTACCAGAAACCTCCACACTCGCTCTGGTGTCTCATAACACAGCCGCATCACGTTCAGCTTTCCACACCTTGCTGAGAATGTTTCCATTGAAACATTCCAATAAGCAAACCATGCAGCTCTGCGTGGAGAGCTGCTGAACCCTTAAATGAGTTCACAAGTCTCTATAGACAACAGTGGTCTTCAGAAGCATCACTGCCCAAGGAAAACATCCTTTCATTTTGGCACTAGGCTTATCTAGGGGCTTAGCACAACTGCCCACACTGGCCTGCAGAAATTAATTTCTCTCCTGGGCATGACAATCCAGTGCGGTGCATCGTGGACAGGTGGTGGCATTGCCTGGCACTGCCTCAGGAGCCAGGCTACCTTCCCTGGCAGGTGCTCAGGGCTGACCACCAGGGAGGGCTTGCCAGAGGGGAAATGACAAGAAGTACAGAGAAACTGAGACAAAAGCATTGCAACAGGCTCCCCAGGCACGTAGTGCAATCACCATCCCTGGAATTGTTGAAAAAACGCATAGATGTGGTGCTTAGAGACATGGTTTAGTGGTGGACTTGGCAGTGCTGGGTTACCAGTTGGACTTGATATTCTTAAAGGTCTTTTCCAACATAAATGATTCTATGATTCCATTCTTTGAAAAGTTCTCTGCTTGTTCTCCCCCCATACAAGGACCTGGACCTTCAGCTTTTGAGCCAAATTGTCACTTTTTAATTTTTTATCCTTTCCACCCCAAGTGCCGATACTGTGGCTCTTCCAGGCTGAGGAGACCCCTGCCACATCAATATTCATAGCAGAGGTTCTGAAGAAAGTTCATTTATTTTTCAGAATTATTACAGTTAATTGGAAACATCTGCTACAAATATCTGTATGCCAGAAGCATCCCAATCTACTAGGCAGTCTCTGCAGGAATACTCACTCTGTCTTTTCTGGATAGGTTTTGCCAACGGCATCTTTATTGTCAAAGAAAAGACACCATAAGAGTAATCAGCCAAATGCAGTTTATATTGTCTCTGCTCATTTTCACACAAAGTAGTAACATATGCTGTGCTGTCACAGCTGTGAAAGATATTTTCATCTCCTTGTTTGGCTTCTAGATGCTGTCTTGCAGGGAACCAGGTCAAGGAGTTTTGGGAACACTGCTCACCTCTGATACCTGGTAGAATCCTTAACCTAATACAGTGCTGCAGCAAGAATATTCAAGCACATGCAATTAACATTTTACAATTGTATTGAGATTAATGTCAATATATTACATTAATTTAAGTACATTATTTAACGTGAGTGTTACATATTTATCTAAGTATTTATGTGACTAAAGCATCGTTATTTGAATGTCCGGTGGAAAAAAGTTCCCATGAGGATAGAATACAGCCTAAGTACAAAGTATTTGCAATAAATATACATATTGAGACCTACTGAAAATCTAAGCTGGAACTTACAAACATAGAATTTCTAAACAGGTTGTCAAAGATAATGAAAAATTCAAGTGCAGACTGGACTTTCTAAGTATTATTAGCCCTCTCTCTGACTCTTATAAATTTTTTTCGATAGGCTGAAATGTGAGGCATGATCATTTTTAGTAGAAAGAGTATGTCAAATCTGTGAATAATGAAAGAAAAGCACAATGTCAATTCTTTTGTTTTAGGGAAAAAGATGAACGAAGACATTCGTATTAAGGAGTGAAGTGTGGTTACATCTCTAATGAAGTCAGATGAAACTAGACAATGCAGAGCTTGCCCACAACATGCTGGAGACTTCTAACTGGCTGTACAAGGCAGCATGATGGAAAAACTTGTTTAAAAACGTAAAGAGTAATAAATCAGAACCTCCAAAGACATCTTTGAAGCAGATGCTTTTCCCTGAGATGCCAGACTAGGAAACTTTATCCAGGGAGGAAAAAAAAAAAAAAAAAAAAAAAAAGAAGAAAAAAAGAGCTGAGATTTTCAGCCAGACTTTTTTACAATTAAATTACTATGGGTAAAATTTTCATTTTTCAGCAGATGGTCACTATGAATTCTTATCTCAAACTAGATTAGAAACAGATTTTCATTTTACATGAAGAGCAGAAATCAGTCTTCTGTAATATAATCTTCTTAGATTCTCTCCCACCCCAAGGGTAAGAAGAGCCACAAATTACTTATCTAACAGTGTGGGAATGGACATTTCTTTGTTGACACCATTAAGAAGTTCCAAATCATGCTGAAAGAACTTGCACTCATTGACAGACAGAAAAAAATGAAGTGTGAAAAGCAAAAGACCACGTAATGTCTGGATACATATATTCATTTGGCAGAATCCTGATGCTGATAGTAATAATACAAAAATAATGTCTCTGACTGGAATAGCAAGTATTCCCTTATTCCCTGAAACATAATAGTTTCCACACTACAACTGCAGCAATAATTAGGATGTGAACTTTTGGGCCATTTTTCTTCATTTTGTGCAACGAGTTTATGAGGACCATCGTCACTTCACCTCTCATGTTTGAGCAAGCTAGTCTGTATTTCCTTCTGCTTTCCTCAAGAAGAGGCAATGAAAAGGCTGGAAGTGATCATCACCTGTACTAAATTCAAGAGGTATTAAGTGACCCATGATCCTCAGTTTTCAAGTTAAAGTTGAAAATACCGGTTAAGTAGTACTCTTGAACCCCTGTGTATCCCTGAATACTGCTGTGTAAAAATTAATAAAACTGCCCTACAATTTTAAGGCATCATGAACCAGAAAATTATACAGTGAGGTGTATAGCTCCTGAGCATGTTCATAGGTCTTTATGCCATGAAAAATAAAATCACGCCCTTTCCCTCATTTGGACTGTGAAGGAACGTTCTCTCAGAGAAGTGGTGGGTTTGGTGGACAGTGTCACAGCTTCCTCTGTCCTCTGGAGAAAGGCCTGAGCCAGCTTTTCTGGATTCACTGTAGAAATGCAGAAGCTGTACTCACACGAAGGTGGGAGATGTGTCATTTCTGTTGGTATTAAACAGAACTAGATGAACGAAAGAAAATCACACATTCTTGTTTGTAACATCAAGTCACTCTTGGTTCTCACATTTGTTGGCTTGCCATGCTGCATGTCTGACACAAAAGGCAATCTTACTCTCAAAGCAGAGTAAATCAGCAAGTAAAATTCTTGGAATAACAACAGTTAAATCTGTCCAATACTTTCCTAAAAATGCATATTAAACCTGCTTCAGCCATAAAAACTTGATAAATATGTTTAATATATTTGCAAGAAATAGTCATTCATGTCAAGAGTAAACAATGTAAGCATGGAAACTGGTCGAGAATAATCTTAAGAAAAAAAATGGAGTAGATGCTTCAGGATACAACCCTGCTACTGATAACTATTGTTATGGCTAATCCAAAAAGCAAGCTTTATGTGCCCTAAGTGGAAAAAACTGTCATCTCCACTCCTTCCTTGTGTGGCAGTTAGGAAAGCATGAGCATTAGCATATGAATGAACAAAACAAACGTCTCTCTTTCCTGAGAAATCAAGATTAGGGAGAACAGAAATTGTGACACATGATTTCTCCCAGAATCTACAGAGCCCTATGGACTGCCAAGGACCACAATGCAAGGAGGCAAGACAAGCAGTGACAAGAGTGGAGGAGAAGTGGCACCAGCTCTGACCTGAGCATCAAAAGCATGGGCCTGGCACTGAGCTGCCACCCTCTGGGCCTGCCCATATAGCTGCGGGCAGACCCTGGGACCCAGCAAACCACCCGCTACGTCCTCCTCTCACATTCAGCTCCCTCCTTTGGGTGTCCAAGGTCCTCTCCCAAGGGCAGTATTTAAGCAGCAGAGAAGCCATGCTTTGCTCAGGGCACTGATGGCACAATGACAGTATCTAAGGGTACCTGTACGCCTGCTTCCGGCAGCACGTGCTGCTGGAAAGCGGCACAGCAGAGCTGGTACTTACCTACACTGTGCCTGGTGTTGAAAGTCAGCTTGACCAAAGAGTCCGTTTAAGAGCTCCAGCCTGCCTTTGGGAACTATGTAAACTGGGATGTGGTACTGACCATGCACACAATCAGGACTCGGTGCTCTCTAACCTCCAGTGTCTTAGCTAACTAAATCCCACTCCAATCCCAAACCTTGCTGCAACTTCTAGGCATCTTCCCACCTAATGTCTGTCTGCATGATTTCAACCCACTCCCACAGGGGAACTTCTACAGGTAGTGGAGTCTCCACCCTTGGAGATATTAAAAAGCCTGGGCGACTGGCTCTAGGTGGCTGGCTGAGTGAGGGGTTGGATCAGATGACCTCCAGAGGTCCCTTCCCACCTCAGCCCTCCTATGCTTCTGTGAAACTGCTGAAGTTTCCTTCGCAGCACAAATAGTCTTCCAAGAGGGAAACCTATGTGGTGTAGAAAGGGAGCTTTCCTATTTCTCTGCAAGCAGGCAGTCTTTAGGTTGTGCTTCATGAGCAGTGATCATTGATCATCCAAAGAGGAGCAGAAACTCAACACATTCCCACAGCAGCAAAGGACCTAGAACAAGCGGATGTGACTGACAACTGTCCCTCCAGGAGATGCAGCGTTTGCTGTCACTTAAGTGTCCCCCTTTCCTGCTGCGCTGCAGCAGTGTGCACAAGAACACATCTTCTTTCATGCTGCCTGCAGCACAGACACATACGCCACTGGGGAATGCTTCAAACACATAGAAGCCGCTAGCAATTTAATTAAAACATCCACAGGCAGACAAGCACATGCACATCCCATTCCTCAAAGGAAACACCTTAAATATATACAAGAGCACAGGACTGCAAGAAAAGTCCCAAGTCCCTTCCATCAATTGAAGAAACTCCATCCTAGAGCTGCTCTTTATTTTTACCTTTGCTGCACCAAGAAGGGGCTGTTCATGAACCTCAGAGATAACCAGGGACTGCCTTCTACTGCCTGGCCTCACTTCACCCATGGTCCGTTTACCTTCTGGGCACACACTGTCATGTAACCCAAAATTTAGTTCGTCTCCCCCCTTGTGTTTACTCTCTTCCCTGTATATTTAACCTCCTGAAGACAGCAGGATCTCAGCCTCTGCTTTTACAGCCAAGGTTTTTACAGTGCTTTCTGGTACAACATGCAATCCATCGTCCCCCCCGATTGCCCTGACAGCCCCTCTGTGTGCCTGCCCCAGGTTGAACTCATCGTTCTTTTAAGTGAATTGTGCACACTGTTCCCACTGTGCTTTGTCAACATTTTGAAATATGTCATTAATACTTTCTTTCCCTGCTAGAAATACCTCACCCACTACACTCTTGCCATGCATGTATCTTATTAACAGCAGCAGCATACTGGTAGCTTGATCCTAGACAGAATAGGTCCTAGGACCCTAGATCTACAACAGGCCATAGATCTAAGATCCTGGTCCTATACTACCTCATATAGCTATAGCTGTATTTATTTTTTCCTGGTTTTCAGCTGATGAGTTCCCAGCTCACAGACTAAATTCAGATGCTTATTCTCTGAAAGCATGGCCTTGCACTTTGCACAATTACATTTCATGCCATACCTATTACACCAAATTGGAAGAAAACCTAACCCTTCTCATATGATATGATCCTCTTCTGAAATGTCAGTGACTCGTACCTTTGAGTCATCTGTAAATTCAGAAGCGTACTACTGCTTATTTGTGACAATGATACGAAGATATTAAACGTTTCATCTCCTTTGAAGAACTTAATTGGCAGCCTCCCTTTGACCCAGGACTCGTGCTTCAAGACTGATGTTGCAATCTCCCCTTTATTCAATTTTCTATCTATTTCAAATTTCTTCTATAAATCTCATTCTCTTACCATACTGATAAATCTCCATGTGTGTACCATATTCAAATTCTTTACCAAAACTGAGATGGATTACATCTATTACTTTTCCTCAGCAACAGACCTGAAAAAGATGAAACAGCTACCCTTGGCACAAAATATTTATTTTTATTTTATTTTATCGCATTTTCTGATTGCTTCCCTGACTTTATTACCTTGTTCAAAATTTGCTTTAAAATATTATATGCTTTAGAGGTTGGCCTAACAGGCTGTCATTTACCCAAATCCACTTCCCCTGGCTCTATCTCATAATTTGAAGTATAGATTTTATACTTCTCATTCTTACACCTCATTCTTCAATATGTTCCTTAGAAACTCTGCAATCTCATATAACAATAAATTACTTTCCAGGGAGGAGCAGAAATGTTTTTAAAAGTAAAATTTGATGACATCTCACTGCTAGTCCCTGGAAAAGAAGTGCTGGATATTATGTTTCTCTAACTTGTCCCTGAAACTGCATGGCTGTTCTTAATGTCACACTGTACTGTGTGGGGGGGTTGTGGTTTTTTTTTTTTAATAGCTAATATGGGAAACACATGGTTCCTCTTTAAAGAGGCCTCCCAAATCAAACCTAAAATCAAATACCTCCCCATAACTTAATTTAAAAGGTTAAAAAGGTCAAAAGTCTCTTCATCACCAAAGTACTTGTCCAATTCTCAGTAAGAAATTTAATTTCTCTCATCTGGAGCAAATGTGTATAATGCAAATGGCATCCAGAAACTCTACTGCACTTTGGAATTAAACCCACTCTTTGCAGCTGCTGCTTTAAACATCATGAGTCTGGAAATGAAATAAAGCTTTGTCTCATTGGCATATCCCTGCATTAAACTCATTTGTTGAAGTTAATGTTAAGTGGTTTTGGCCACCAACTGCGTAACTCCGCTGTACATTCCACTGTACAACAGCCCACAACCTAATGAGCAGCACTGCAAATATTCCAGATATCTGCTAATATTATGCACAAAGATGTAATTAGAAGTGTGTGCGAACACAGATACGTTTGAAAAAAAGAGAACAAACATACAGCTCCAACTGATACCTTTATTAACTTGTTCTCAGTGGTAGTATCATATACAGGGTTAGTGTGAGGTTAATGTATACCCCACACTGTGACCTTTCAGACTGAATTTAATTGCATCCCTACCAAGAACACAGAAAAATGGAAAGGTGCACGCTGATTGATTTTCTTCCTTGCAGACCACAAGAGCTCATTTCAAAAAACCCTGCCATTAAATTTACAGCACAACTGAAAAAGAGTTTTAAATGATATACACCCTAATCTGATTTTTGAAACTGGTATATCAAAGACTCTCCATCATAAGCCGCAAAATCCCCATTTACCTCTTCTGTAAACTCTCTGTAGTGCATACAGCACTATCCTTCAATTGTTAGCATGCTTAAAGTGTGTGTATTACACTGTCAGAGCCCCTCAGTCAAGTGTTAGAGAGCACTTTTAGGCATTTGCCCCTGTAATCTTTGGAGACTTCTGTAACTGCAAGTCAGGGAAAAATCAAAGTAAAAAGAAAAGACAGGTCAGCATGAACCTAAATGCAATGTAATCTAACGACAGATATTTCTACTACACATACACAACATATTTAGGTTCTAAAAGAATGTTTCTGTCCTTACTTTAGTAAAGCTGGGATGAGTATCTTTGTGAGCATACCACTGCAGAGTGAACTATGTGAATTGGGAAATTTTACCAGAATATTTTATACACTGTGATCGCTGTATAAAATATGATATGACTCATTATAGAGGGTTTTATTCTAAGACATGTTTATTTTCTTTGATACCAATATTTTTTGCTAATTTTTGATTATTCATCTAAATAAAATTTTTGTGGTATCTTCAGATATTCAATAGTAACACTATATTCTGTAATAAAAATGCCCACAGGGAACTTTGAAATAGGTGTTTGTTTAAAGCATTTTCCACTTGCAGTGGATGAAAGCAACAGCCAACCACACTGGGGTTTCAGTGTTTTTTCAAGGAGGTGATGGCAGGCACATTTTGTTATTAATGTATTAGGGTTTTAGCTATTGCACTCATCATCGCGGTCAGAATGACTCTTCTGCACTAAAGTACCAAAGAGCACTGTGCACAGCTGAACCATCATTTGGATCAGTTGCATTTAGAGGGATGGAAACTTGGATGAGCCCCAAATTATGGTAGACCTAACGTCTCATTTGCCAGCAAATCATTTGTATCAGAAATGACTTTTGACAACACTAAAATTAAATTTCTACCATGTTTAACATGCCCATTAAAAAGAAATCCTTCAATGCCATTCACTGATGCTCAGATGCGGACAGTCAGAATGACCATGTGGTTGGCCACAGCCCACCTTCAGCAATAACCCTGATTTAGATAACCTGCAAATGCTGTGGAGTCAAGGATAAACTCTCCCACTCAAAAATTCACCTTTACAGCTACTCCATTTCCACAAGTCTCTGATGCACAAAGGTACTGGGAGTGCCATGGGGAGCCTCAGAGAACAAAACTCTGGGTAGACTAGGATAGTCTGACGCATGTCAGTTTTTGTCGCTTTACCAAGACTTGATTTTAATTTCACAGTAAGGCTGCATCCAAAGCAGTGCTGGAGCCTCCTGAAGCCTTCAGCCACCCCTAACTTCCCTTGGATGTTCCTCAAGGAACAGAGTGCAGTGGCAGCAGCAGGCTGGGGTGGACTTAGGGCTGGATGAGTTTCAAAGAACTTTGAGAAAGGAGTCAGTGCTGTAACAAAGCAACCTCCTGAGAGCCCACTGTGAAACTAAATTCATAATTTCTCATTGAATTCATCAGAATGGAAGCTCAGTGTGAATGACTCCATTAAGGCAAAGACAGAATTAGCCTCATCACACATGCGGCAGCGTATGTCTCTTTCAACATGCACTTCAAAATAGATACCGAATAGAAAACAGATGATTTTTAACTTCCTATTAAGTCTACTGGTAAAGAAAACGTTCTCAAACCCCTGCATATCTTCATGCAAATTACTCTATTGCAAAGATAAATATCAAAGTTACATGAGATTCTAGATAAGTAGCAAAAAAGGCTTGAAAGAACAAGGAAGAAATAAAAACACCTAAAAAATCTCCGAAGACGAAAAATAAACAGCAGTTTATTTGTGTTCTCAGGAAAGCTCAAAGCCAAACATTAGCATTTTCTTTTGGAGGCATCTTTTTGCATATTGAGAGCCAGCTTAAATAAACGGCTGGCTTTTCTTCTTAGAATATTTGGGAAGTCTGCAATTTTTTTTTCTCCTTCGAGAAAATAAACATGAAAACCAATGCAGGAAGAACTCCACACAGAAGTAGTGCAGAAGAAATTCAAATACCTTGTTATAATTATAAATGAGATCTTGGCCAGGCAGAAATGCATATGAAATGCTGTCAGGTGGAGTGTTTGCCAGCCATCCTTCAGGAGCAACAATCACAGAAATCCACCCTTGTCATCTTCTTGTGGATCTCCTTTCCCCACCCCTCATGAATTTTAAATAGCTTTTATTTTATTCCTATACTTCTCTCATAACCTTGCCCTAGCTTGTTCCCTGTTAGTCCCCAGGGTTCTTCTTTTGTATCCCAAAAATCTCAGTTGAGGATTTGCTGGTATCTAACATGAGAGGTTCAGGGACTCCAGTCAGCTTTAAGCTGCAGTAATTTTTTCTGCTTAGTAAAGCCTGGAGGGAAAGCACTTTTCCTTCCTTGCTAGATAGTAAACATTCCTCTTCCACGGGGCAAACAAATTATCTTCTGTTATTTGTAAAGACACTCAACTAATATTCTTGTTTACATCTATAGACGTCTTTGTGCTATCCCTAGTCTAGCTCAGGGAACTGAGCCGAAGGTGTTGCAGCTAACATCTGGTGGAGTAAAAGCCTGAATGCTGGCGAGCAGCACCCGGAGAAATCCATGCACAGCAAAAGACAGAAACAGTCACTCTCAAGTTCGAGTTCAGGCTAAGACAGCATCAGCAAAACGGATCTCAAGACAGTAAGTATCTTTGGTGAGCAATCTTGTTATACCCAGCAACTCAGCAGAAACATGGTTTTCTGCCTCCAGGGAAGGGTGCAACATGTACTCACTAATGACTGTTCATACAGATCAACACTACCTCTGTATGGCTTCCCACCCTCCTTACACGAGGTATTTCATGATCAAAGTACTGAAATCGACACTGCCAAAGCAACATTATTTGAACAGTCAAGTTAAACACATGCACATTTGAAGGATCAGAACTTTAATGAGTTTTTCTGGTGTTTTTTTGGCATGAATACAACAAACACTTCAACACAAATATAACTCTGCCTATGCAAAGTGAAGAGCTCTGCTCATGTAATTAGTATCTACAAGCACAAATATTTGTTTATAAGAATTGAACAAATCATTAAATATTTATTAGATTATTTCATAAATAGACTAATTAGTTCCGAAATAGCTGCTTTCTTAAACTACGTGACCAGTATGAATCTGTTACCCTTCATTTAACGGTTTTCATTGAAACGAATCCTCTGAATTGACAGAACTTCATTAAAACCAACAGACTGTTGTTCTAATCTTTGCAGGTGGTACCTGAAACTCAACACCTCCAAACAAAAACCAGTCTACTGCTATTCCAGTCAATAAGGCTGTAGGCAAACCTGTTACTTTTAACTTAGTCATCACAACCTCAACTGTTTGATGCTCATCAACACACACCTTAGAGAACGTAAAGCCTGTTAACAAACAGGGTTCTTCCAAAAATGTGAACACATCCACTGCTTGCTCAGGTTAGTTTAAATCACCAAAGATGGCTCCACATTTTTAAATTTGGTTTGAAATTGAAGGTGACTGAAATGTCCCGCAGTAATATGTCACCGCTTAAGAAAGCTGAAGTTAGAAATATCTCCCAGACGTGGGTTAAGATTTCCAGATGAATAGAGAGAGTAGGAGAAAGTGGGAAATACATGTGCCTGTCCAAAAGCTGCTGACTGCGTTATACAGCACTTGTCCAGGATGTGTCAGACAAGATTGCTGAGGCTGGGTTCTTGGTGCTACAGGAAAATGCCTGGCCAAAATACACTTGGCTGCTCTGGGATGAATTTCTCTCTATATTGTTTCATTACTGTTTTCAAAAGGCCCAGTTTAGCTGCTGTATGAAAAAAAGGAAGTTTCTAATCTAGCATTTTGCACCAAAATAAATTCGGGGGTTTGACCAGTCGCAGACACAAGAAACCAGGGTTCCAGCACACCTCTTGAACTAGCAATGCACAACAGAAGCTTAATATGAACTTTTCATAATATTAAATACAAAAGCTTACCTAAATATCTCCTTCAAACTCCTATTAATCTGCCATATAGCTTACCTAAGTATCTCCTTCAAACTCCTATTATTCTGCCATATCTCAGACTACTTTTTTCTTTTTCTGTGCATTTTCTACATCCAGAAGCATTTTAAACTTACTCATGGCATCACTAAGTTACACGAGGAACAAGGCAACTGACATGGCAAAACCAAACCTAACACAAAAGGTATATGCTGCAATGCTGTCAGAAACAGATAATAAGTACAGAAGCATCATGGAAATAATACAGGCAATAAATAGAAGCTATGTGAATATTTTTATTTTCAAGACCACTCCTGAAATTATAAGATCAATTTGGCTTTGTTTTTCTCTCACCCCTTTTCCATCTTGTCAGAAAATAGTGCAAAACCACTGCAATCAATACTCTCTTGCTAGCTTGGATTAATGATTTATGTTAATTGCAGACATCTACATAAAAATACTCCTTAGTACTCCTCTTCCATAGGACCTTTGCCAAGGATGAAGTTCTGAACACACAAATAAAGTAAAAAGAAACTATTTTTTTAAAGAGAAAGCTTACCTTGTAGCACACTTTCAGCAGATGTCATCAAGAGGTCTGATTGCTTCCAGTGGCTTTGATCTTGCTATTGTGCAGCAGCTCCTGACTGAAACAAGTGACCTCAGGGGGACAAGGAGAGAACAGGGATCACTCCGCTCAGAAAGGGTCTCCACACATCAGACATGCTTTTTCATACTCTATTTACCTTCAGGCTGGACTCTGAAATACCAAAGCTCTGCAGCTCCAGCTAATGGGATGGGAGTTATCAGCTCCTCAAAGGTTCATGCCTGTCAGCTCCAGACAGGACAGCGAGGCACCTGCTCCCACCAAGACCCTGCTGCTTCTGGTGAGGTGATGCTGAACTTCACCTCGGTTCTGTGGACACCCAACAGCGAAATAACAGAAAGACAACTCGTCAGCATATGTCACCTACAGCTTCCAGATGGGGAGAAAACCAGATGAAAAGCCTTAGCCAACATATGGGGGTTTTGTGGCATTTGCCATTTCTTTCAACAGCATGAACTAAGCCCCCGTGAGCATCAAGTAATGAATAAGTCACTTGTCCTGGCTAAGCACTAAGCTTCGATTGTGGGATAGAAGCTAACAAGAAAAATCATTGACAATGCAGCACCTGTTGACATTTTCCAGTATGCACTGACCTTTCCAGTACCATTACATTTGGCTTCACAGCACAATTACATTCTTTCAGGTCTATGTATTGGTAAGATCTTCATTATCTGAATCTTACCAAAATCTTCACACTTCTAGTGAGAGCACAAAAAAAGACATTACTGGAAAAGGCCTGTCTGAAACAATATTCAGTTCAGTGACACCAGACAGACCCCCACTTTGCTGCTGGCATTAATTGTTCACACCACCACACTGTAACCTAGCCAGGCAAGTACCGTGTAGAGGCTGACGACCAGTGTAAGGATGATGCCTGGTGACAGTGACAGGAGTAGGCAGCTAAAAAGCACCAAATGCAATATTAAAGGACAGAGTATAGCAAATGAACCTTGCAATCACAAGCGCACCTGCAAACCAGAAATTATTTCATGACATGTGAGAGGAGGCCAAGTTAATTTATCACTCAGAACACAAAACCCCACATTCTCCCTTGTTTAATTCATCTTAGGAAGTTACAATGATTAGTTTTATTTCTAGCAAACCTACAAATTTGCTTTCCATCACTTCCCTTCCTCCATTTACATTTGCTTAATATGCAAAGGTAATGCATTTTATTGAAGAAATAAGGAAGATCGGCATTAAGTCACGTCTGCTATAGAACTCAGTTGACTCCCCACCAGCTGGAATCTATCATTTGATTAAAAATGCTGTTGTGCCAGCTGCCATGCACCACGTTCCACTACCCTGATTCCTGGTGGAATTAAATCCATACTGAAAATGTAGTCCAGCATGAATCAGCCTCTTCTAAATATTAATGCATACCTGATAAATAAAAGCACTAAAAAAAGAATCCAGCCCTCCTAGACCTGGCCACCCCAATCTCTAATGCAGAAGGTGCTCAGTGGGGAAGAAATCCAAATTTAATGTATTATAAGGTAGTAATTTCATAAAGTAGTGCCCCTATTATACTCTCAGGTTTGCTTTCAAGAGTGATCTCTTTTACTATAAAAACAAACCAAACTCCTCTTCCAACAGAACCAGTCCTGAAATGAAAGACGGTTGCTGAGTTTAAAGAATTAAAAGCTCCTGTATCTCACTCATACAACGAAATATTTACTAGTTCAGGGTAATTATTAGGGAATGTGCACAGAGTAAAAAATAATTTATAGTTAAGTCTGTTACTGCTAGTTTAGTTAGAATGAGAGACTGTGTCAGGCAAAAAGCCCATTTCATTTGAGAGGGATTTCTGCCTGATGTGGACTGCAGGAATATATGCCAAGAGTACATGCTGTGAATAAGCACTGAAAAAGTTGCTCAGCTTCTTGCAGTGCAAGAACATTAAAAGCTTTAAGGCATCATTTGCAAAGGCAGGCTTAAAAGGCCTCTAAATAGAAGCATAGCGATGGTATATTGATAGGACCGATGCTTCCCATTTTTTTTCAGTTACCTCGAAGCAAGTTGCAGGCTACAGCTTCACTAGCTCTGAAGAAAAGTCCATCAGTAGCTCTGAAGAAAATTTATATTCAATGGCATGTTTGCAGCTTGCTTTGTTCAATGGATGGCCGTAAAGTTTAAAAGTTAAAAGGTTTTGATGGCTTCAGACAAGATACAGTCTCTTAATAAAACAGATATAAGAACACTCAGAGGTAAGGCTGAAAGCCCAAGCCCACATCCATTCCTGGTGTTGTCAAGGCAGAGAGTGCTCAATACTTTCTTTAGAAGAACTAGGTATTATGTGGATATTTCACTGATTAAACTGCTAACAATAGTCAACCTAAATTCCCAAGTGGCAATTAAGTTACACCATGTAAAAAATAGCTGGAAGAGAATATAGTAGGTTTTAGTCACAGTGATGAACATAACTGAGGGGTCAAGACACTACTAAGCCAAGCTGCTACAATGTGATAGTTGCTTAAACTGAATTGATGGTCCGAGAGTGGCAGAGAGTAGCCCAGCATGTGCATGACAGAAAGTGCTATCGTAACGGGCAGCTTGGCTGACTGTCCGCAGGGAGGGAAGTCCCTGCACCTGGAGTCCCAAGAGTGCTGAACTGTTCCTCAACCCTGAACACAGAGGTCCAGTTCAGACTTTCTGGAGAAACAAAAATAAACTAACTCTGCTGCATCTTAGAGATCTTCCTTTCAAATATATTTTAATTCAGTTTGGAAAAGCTTGATCTAATACTTCTGATTTTGTGGTTTTAAATCTTTTCAATTTCTGGATCCATTACATGACTTCCTCAATAAGCAAGAAATGTATTATTTCACGTATTTTTAGAGACTGAACTTTGTATATTTTAACTTTTCACACCACGACCTCTTTCACACCAGTAAAAAGTGTTGTAGTGTAGCCCTGCCTATGTTTATTCAAGCACCAATTAGAAATGCATTACACATGCACATACTGACAAACATCCTGCAAATACAGAAGACATGTAAATAATGTTTATGTACTTCTCCTATTCAGTAACTTTTCTGCCAACCTATGCCAGCAACCTCAATCCACCATCGTCAACTCAGTCAACCTGACATGGATGCATTCCTCTTAGTCTATCATGCAAAATGAAGATACTCTCCATGCCAAAGATGCAAAGTACCTGGAAGTCCAAGAGTATCTGCTTTATTGAGAGAGCATAACAGCTCATCTAAAGGCATCACAAAGAGGATTTACACCACTGAAAAGGAAGTTTAGTTTCTCCTTGGTATATGTTACTTATCTCAAAAAGTGTCAGTGATAGTGACATTTAAAATCGTGATGTTCCTATACACCAAAACCCCATATATTGAGATTTAGCATGATTTCAGGAAGGGAATACTGTCAATCCCTGTGTAAGAATTCAACCCCCATATTTGCCAATAGAGATATTAAAAAATAGATTCAATGGCAATTACAATATTCCTATCCCAAATGGTAGCTAAAACTTTATCCCACCCTACACTGGCATGTGTTCTATGTAGGCCCTACATTTCAATAAAAGGAAGCAAATGCTTTTAACAGCACTCGGGAGATTTTTTATGAGATATGAGATCTACAGGAAGACTATTGTCCCTCAAATATTTCTTGACTTGAATGTACTATTCCAATTAACGTAACCCTTTTTGAAATGATAGAAGACAATGAAGTTTAACTCAAATGTTAAGAAAACTACAGCGTAGCAACACCAGTAAGGTATTTTATGTAAAAATGATTATTTTATATTCATTATAATATTTATATTTCAATAGTACTGGTGTAAAAATCTTCCGTACGTGATGCAGGTGCAGAGGAACCCTTTGTGGTCCCAGCACAAACCCACCCGAATCTGCCGAGGCTGATGCTCTCCCAAGAGGAGCAGCCACCTGGGCTCAGCTGAGTGCTGCAGCAGCATGCAGAGCCTGTGACGCTGCCACATGCATGTGCCTGCTGTGGCAAAACACATGCTGCCCTGAAAGCACAGCTCCTAACGCCTGCTGTCCTGCCTCAGCCTGTCCTTGTGGCCCAGGCACGCAGCATGCCCTCATGTGAAAGCTGATGGTCTAGACAGTAGGGGTATATGAACAAAGGTGTAGGGGAAGGCTCCTATATTACTGATTTTCTGAGTACTGCCAGCTCATAGGATTATGTTCCCTTTGTTCCGTAATCCCGAAGGCATAAAGTCATTGTGGCAGGAGACCTGAGGAAGTGTTATGATTAAATTAAGGACATAGGTTCTGGTAAAGAGCTCCTATGGATGCTTGGGAAAACAGTAAGCAAATGTCCCATCCATACTCAAATCTCCCATTTCCCACAGTCCTCATCTGCAGCAGTGCTGAACATACACCTGCAAACAGAAGTGTTGGGAGATCTGATATCAAATACTGAGAACGCCACAAGCCCTTAAGAAAAAAAGTGTCTGTATTCCAGCTCATTCAAAATAAACAGAAATAATGTAAGAACATTTCTTATTAATGTTCATTTTTCACCTTTGAAAGTTTGATGGAATTCAGCTTCAGACTGAGACACACACATTGAGTTACTTCTTTCCAAATTTCTTTAATTTCCAAGTTACTTTACCAAATTTCACCTGCCATACGATAACAACATTCATTTTCCTACATGGTGCTATGAAAAAAACCCATACAAGCTGTGAAACACTGAGCTGTTATTTTCTCTTCCTTGCATTACGGTAGCATCCAGGAGTCCCATACATGGCATGCTGGAGGCTGGCTCAGAGAGAACAAAAAACGTGGTTCTTGCCTCAGACAGTCACATTTAAGCATAAAAACACTCCAATAAGTGGATGGTTGACAAGGAAGTAGGAGGAAACAAAGAAACAGCATCAGTCAACATAAGAAGCAGTGGCTGTAACACATTGTTAACCTAGGGGTTTTTTTTCCCCAGGGATTATAGCAGAGGGGATTAGAAGAAGGGATTTAAAAGGAGAAAATGAGGTTAAGTGTGTTGATGTCTGCCCACAGCTCATCCTTAATTTTGGCAACAGCAGTGAATAAAGCCCACGGATACCGGTTTGAATACATGGCAGGTCAGCGATGAAGCTGATATTGCAGGTGAACTGGGGGATATGTGGAGGGGTGGGCCAGAAGGGCTTTGGATATGAAATGAGGCTGATTCTTACTACCATTATTATAAAAGCAATAGATACCTATTACAGAAATGCTCAAGCAAACAAATTTCTTTGTACAGCAGGTTTGAACAAGGTAAAAGCTACACAAGCCACACGTAGACCATGCTGAGACTGAGGTGTGGCATTGCTTCATGACCACAGGCATCCTGAGGGCTGGCTCCTAAACACCTTTCAGTCCACTGACATCTCTGGAGGGAGAAGCATGCCTTATTCAGCATCCTTCATGGTTGATTTTTCAATCCCAAGACATTAGCTAAATTGGTTTTCATGAGTTACTACCTTCTAATGGCTCCTAAAATATCTGTATGCAATGGTTGGAAACTTCTGTGTTCTACAGCTAATTTGGTCTTTTAAAATTGATTTACATATGATTACATATGATTTGCTATTTAATTCTGTTAGAAAATATTTCAGATAATATTTTTTGTCCTCTCCTTAGCTCAGCCATTTTACAAAGTTAAGACAGCAGAGACATCTGGGGTCCATTTAAGCTCAATAACAAACCCTGGCCTCAAAACACATTTGCCTTTCAGCAGATGACAATATCAACAACAGTGCTGCCTTTTATCCAACTGACCTGTGAGGAGGGCCTAGTATCCCCCAGCCTCTCATTACGCCTCTGAAAATATCTGTTTGGTGAGGCAAGGTGTTTCACCAAAGACATGTTGACATCAGATGAATTATTGTTTAGGGGGAAAAAAGGCAACAGACACCTTCTTCCCATACATGACCTTTTTAATGTTGGTTTCCAAATCAACCATGTCTCATCAAAAGTTCCAGCAAAGCATCAGAAGAAAAAAATTTTAGGAACACAACACCATTGCAAAATTAAGGAAACCCTTTTTGCTGTACTGTATTCAGATAAACCTTAACAATGAAATGCTTGTTTAAAATATGGCTTACCTTTCTTTTTTTTTTTTTCTTTTTTTGCTTTGTGCTCTTCACTATGTTGTTTAAAAGCTAGTAAGAATCAACATCCAAAGGGAAGCCAACAGGTAACACACCAGCTTGTTAATATATCACTGTCCTAAGTAACTGTAGGTTGGAAGAGCACACTGAGCCCCAGAACACTGTGTCCCATCCAGCCCTGTTGGTCATTTGTAGCAAGAGATCCCACAGAGCAGCACCTGGCTCAGGGAGAGTGGCACTGCTTTCCAGGCTCCACCAGCTGCAGGGATGACACCTCCACTTGATGGAGGGTGTCTTGACTTGAACAGAGATGCTGCATCCACATGAAGACCCAGCTGCTCAGAAGTAACTCTATGTGTGTGTCAGTCTGAAGCTGAATTCCATCCCACAGCTGGGCACATACACTCCTGTCAGCATCCCCTACAGCATCCTGATAAGGCTCTTATAAGATGCAACTCACCATACAATAAAATAAGCCTTCAAAAGATGCTAAATGGACCATGTCCTAAAAGTAGCTACTTCCCTCCCCTGACTAGAGCGGGACCTCAGGTGACCAGCTCTGGTGAAGGCTTCCTCTGCCTGAGGGTCCCAAAGAGCACTCCAGGCTGGTGAAGCAGAAAATGCGTATATTCATGTTTTAGTGCTTTATCTGGGGGTGGATATTCTGCTGTCAAAAGCAAAGAGTTGTGTTCCTGACAACAGTAATGACAGAACTAAATTAAGAAAACAGATCAGAGAGGCAGAGAGATGCAGTTGAGCTTTGGATGAACAAACCTCATCAATCGACTGGCTATCAGCTATCTAAATAGATTAAAAGAATTATTATTACAGCTGTAGTTTAACAGTTTGGAAAAGTGACATTTAAAGTTGCTACTTAACATTCAGACGTTCTTAACGCTATGCAGTAAATTTGTTATTTAAAACCTACTTGCAAATACATGGTAACTCTTGCAAGTTAACAGCAGCATTCAAAAGCATTGGCAAGAGCAAATCAAAGTGCATCCATTTTTGAGAAATGAAGTATTTTCATGACTTCAAGTTCTCATCAGATAGCAACTGTAAAAAATGGGCCCATTGCAACATGTACAATAGCCCAGAAAAATGTCATTTTTGCTACACTTCCTTCAGATATAGTCAAATGAAATTAGATTTTCAAATCCATGGAAGACAGGCATATGAAAACACTGTAGTGCCTCCCCAATGCCATCTTCATATGTCAGAACACTAAATGCGAAAGTTCATACGTTTGATTTCCTAGAAGATACCTAGATTTCCTAGATTCGATACCAAGAGGTATCGAATGTTTCCCCTCTTTTTAAAACCATACCACTTCCTGGGGAAAAAATAAAATAAAAATATGTGCACGCCTCAGGCACTCTTACTTATTCTGGACGGACGCAGATTATGCTGTCCCAGTTGAGTGATTTAAAATTGCATTTATTGTGATGTTTCAGGATTGAAGAGGTCAAAGCCTTCCCTGGGGGAAATGACTATAAGGTGTTCTGCAGACCTTAAATCTAAGGAATACATGTTAACTTCTTAGTTCCGCGAGGTTAATGCGTGCGTTGATTTCACTGTAAATAACATGACCTTCTTATTAACCAAGAGAAAAGCAGTAACTTTCATGCATATAGAGTTGAAATTACTTCTTTTCTTATATTTCCCCTCCCCCTCAAAATATGCAAAGCAAATTTTGAAATTCCCAACCCCATATATCAATGAACATTGAGGTTCAAAGTCAAGTACTAGAAAGTCAAGAAACACCAGAACAAATTTAGTTCAGCTCCCTTGTGTTTATACATTAAAATGAAATATTTAATTACATGATGTTGTGCTATTTTTTGACTTTTCAGCATTATCAGTATTTTAAATAACAGGAAACAAATTCCATAGTGGCCTGATTTGAAAAGATATTCAGATGTCTACCTCATTTCAAATATAATACTCCAACAAAGTTATTTATCTTGCTGAGAAAACTATAAGGTCAGCTAAAAATTTTCCTAAGATTACCTGTGAGCTTGATTTTTTTTTTTCAGTGGACAAAACACTTTTGGAAATAAAATTATCTCTTCCGCCAGCAAATACTGCTTGATAGTATGCTGTGATCTAATTTTGAATGAACAAAATCAGAACAAATCTCCTTTTGCCTAATTTTTTTCAAACAGGTCTATCACAATGACTAGCTTATCAAAATATTTCAACTCACATTCTAAAAATACCAGCTATTTATTATTTTAATCTGCTGTACAGACATCAGTCTAACAATCAATTAGAGTAAGTGGCTATGAATCATGCAGATTTTAGGAATATCTTGGCTCTCTGAACAATGTTCGGGTTTTAAATCTTTATTGATAAAAATATCTTACTTCCAACAGAAATCTACATACAAATGTGCAAATTAGGGCTAGAGCAGCAAGCCTGCTTTATGGCTGAAAGGTGTCTGGGCTTGGCGAGCTGCCTTCAGTCCTACTTCCACCTTGGCTCGAATAATTGGAATAAAGATGAATGAAAATTTAGGCCTGCAGTTTTAATAGTAACTATTTGTTATTTAAATTTCTTTTTCCACACTGAATGATTGCAAGAATGTGTGCTCAGAATTAAAAGGCTGCTCTTTAGCATCACCACATTGATTTCTTGGGGTCCTTGCAAAGGTTTTCACATTGTTTCTGGACTACAGCTCTACACCCTTCTAACTGCCTGTCAGACATCATTTCTACTTATGAATAAATAATATGATGCCCAGGGGAAACGTTGGGCCAAGACAATAAAATCAATATGTGTCTAGCACGTGTTAGATAGTTGTTCAGCTGAAGTCTGTCTCAAATATGTGGAGTAATTTTAACATCAAAACAAATGATTTCTAAACTGAGCTTAAAGGAGAGCTATTGAGAAAGCACTACCACTATGTCACTGCATATCTTCTTTGAAGAATAACATTATCCTCCTAAAATGTGAATAGATACTCTGATTGCGAAGTATTTGGCAATTACTTGTCTACAAATTTCAAATATTCATGCTACAGATATGGTAGCAACTGATTTTTTATTCTGTTCCTCTTGGAGTAGTTTTGGTGCACATCTGCGTAGTCAAGCTGTTATTACAACACTTATTTTTTATTTTAAAAACAACTTCTTCCAAAATTGCTTTTTTTGTTGTTTTTGGGTTGCTTTGGTTTTTTTAAGAGGGCCTGGGATCAAAAGTAAAACAAAAGCAGGGTAAATTAATCATTCATGCAGCTCTGTAATTGCCTTAGTCATTCCTGCAACGTAAGCCTATTTTTGCAGTCAGCGCAGTTCATGGTTCAGACACCCACCGCTGTAGCCCTGCAGATGCAAACGCGCCGCAAGAATATTTGAATCGCTCCACTTCTATACAATATCTATACACAAGTATTTATCTATAGATAAATAAAACAACCTTAACTCCTCTTGTGAGGTGGTTCTTTAATTCCTTTACATTACATCTGAGAAGGCGTGTTATGTTAAGCACACCACATCGTGAGCAGCATCCTAGCAATCGATTGCTCACTTGTTTTCCCACACCTGACTTAAGGTGGACCTGCACAAGCTTGACTCCGGCACCTCCTTCTTTCCACCTAGGCATCCTCCAGGCACCATGAAAGCTTGGGCTGTGCCACACAGCAGCACTCAGGCCCTGCTGATGGCGTATCACCTCCCTTCCCAGCTCACCAGGGTCAGGGGGCTGAAATCTCACAGATCCTCACCTCCTCAAAAATGTCACCTGCCACCATGTTCCTCACAAACATCAACCTAATGCTGGAATTCCGTGAGGAGGTGGCTGGGTTATTTTGGGACAGGGGGCAAGCTGCTGGTGCTCACTGCCAGCAGCCCTCAGAACAGCCACAGGCACCCAGGCTCAGCAACATGCCCATGCAAACAGCAAAGGAGGCAGGAAACAAAGAGGTAAGGGCAAGACAGCAAATACAGTCAGACCCACGGATGAACTCTGAGATCACTGACTGCAAGTCACCAACACCCAGCCCAGGGACATTGCTCTCAAAAGGTTTTTTTCAACCCCCTGCTGTTGTGCAGATCCTCCCCTTGGGAGCATGCTGACACGGCAGCTCCTCCTGTTACGTTCAGTGTAATGAAAAGCACAAACTTCACGTATTTATGACCCTTTCAGATTGAGGAGCTGCAGCTGAGTGCCCTTGCCCGGGGGTTCTTACTCCTGCAGGAGAGCTGGCCATCTGGAAGGGCAATCTAAAGAAAGCATAAGGAAAACCTGACATCTTGGGGAAGGAAACCTGCAGACATGCAGAAGCTACCGCTGATGGCAGCAGAGATAAGAGATGTCTTGAGGCTCATGCTAGCCAACACAGCGGAGCCCATTAACATCAACACAGAGAGAAAATGCTTTTACCAACTCAAAGTAAAATGCTAAAAGACAAGGAGAGAGGGCTTCCCAGAAAAAAAAGACATAAAAAACCCCCACCAAGAAAAAAAAAAAGAACCACAAAGAAACAAAAACCAAAACCCTGAACCCCTCCCCCCCCCAAAAAAAAACCCACACAAGCAAAACAGAGGTGGCTCAGGCTGAGGCTTGTGTGTTTCTTTATTAATGCTGTATATATACAAACCCCAGCCTGGGCGCAGTGGTGGGCTGTTTGCACGTGGATGTTATTAGGGAAAGGGGTAAGATGGGAACCGAAAGCAGAGCAGCTATTCCTGAGTAACTTCCAACACAGGCGAGCTATAAATGTTAAGCAGCGAACCATGTGTCCCATGCACCAGCCACTCTGAGAGAAGCACCTCCTCATCCCCTCTTGCTGCCTTTCTGGTGGTGGGCACGGCCAGGCTCCTGACCCTGCTCCCTCAGTCTTGATCAGAGCTCAGATGCCAGCAAGCCCTCTCCTGCTGGCACTGAGCTCACTGCCTCACACATCTTCCTTCAGCCACACGCCTTGTGCCTCCACCATGCCAGTGCCAGGCCAGACAACCAACAGCAGAGACACAGGGAACAGGGCAAACCTCTGCGAAGCCCAGCAATGGCCACCATGCACATCAAAACAGGCCTCCGTGTCCTCCATGAGATGTAAGTTTGCCAGGGGGAGCCTGCAAACACAGCTGTCCTCCTACAGAGACCAACCCAAGAGACCCTGCCCTGCTCATCACCCCTCCCGCACCCCTCACCCCATGGCACCTATCACAGGAAACCGCCATTCCTCCACTTCTAACGGAACAACTGCACAGCGCATACTTCTGCCAGCCCTCGGCTGACAGGATCGCTTGACCTTGGACACTTGACCAGTGACCACTTGATTCGCACTTTCTTATGCTTTTGATACTATTTAAATAAAGAGCTATGCTTCCTAAAACTGACACTGGCTGTAACCTCTTGGCCTTGATGTGGCAGAGCCATACTAACTCTGGGGAGGAACCCCTCAGCGAAATACCCAGACCCTTCTGTGCGTGCCGTGCCTGGAGATGTGGTTCCACACTGAGACCCTCAGCAGCCTGACTGGCTGAAACAAGTCCTCAGTTCACCAGCCTCCTTCATCACAGGCCACACCTGCCTTCCCCACCTCCATCTGAAGGTACTTCCTTCAGTCTCACTTTGAACCAGTCAGCTCACCCATGGCGGGGTTGTTTGTGTATTACACAGTCAAAAATCCCAAGCCGCCAGGCTAAAGTTTAATACTATGTCTCCACCAACACAGCCAGTTGAAAGGATCCTGTCCTCACCTTCCAGCCTCAGTCAAGGCCAAACAGCTGTTTCTGGCAGTATTATAAATGGGATCAGAGAACTACATCCAGATTTTTAAAAGACTCTAGAACCCAAATAAAACTTTTTTTTTTCTTTCCCCAGCTCTAAGATTCACAGCTTTTTTGAGCTGGAAGGATAACTTGCTGGACCTGCAGCTGTGCTCAGATGGCACTGTGTTGCTGCCTAATGCTGATGGAGGATTACATGGCATGATAGCCTGTTCATCGTTTCTCATTTCCTGTGCAAGAGTTCAGGTTATCCAGGTCATTTAGGCACACATCAGAGTCACCAATGCATTTTTATTGCAAAAAGATTGCAAAATATTTACAAAATGATGAGCTAGTCAAAAGGGAAGAGAGAAAGCCCCCTCACCTTTCAGAGGTGGTTCATCTCCAGATCTGAGTAGCTTTTACAGAGAATGACAGTTCAGGATTAAAACACTTTATCTTTGAGAGATTTAAAAACAATCATCACAGTCCTCTGGCTTCCACAAGCTAAGACTCCAGAAGCATGAGTAGTATTGAATTCATTTTACACTCATTTTATCTCCAAGGTGTCTGGCCAAGCTCGTGGACTTCTACGTTCATTTTAAAGACAAATATTACCAAGAAGCAATGTTTCTATGAATCATACATCAGTTACATTCATGCATTTCTCATGGGCCCAAGATCTGTCATTGAAGCATCTCTATGCTACGTACAGATAGAAAAGGAGAGTGAGAGAAAGACTCGGAGTATATCCACACAAACTCATACAACCAATCACTGTAGCTAAGGAGGTACCTGGTCAGACAAGCTGTAGCTGAGTATATTACAAGAGATGCACTCTGTTTCTGCAAAGGAAAAGTTAAACCAGTTAGCTTGTCTGAGCAAACCAACATTCCTTTAGGAAAAGCTAGGGACATGCACCAGGTCAGTTATTGCAATGTGGTTACCTTGAAAGTTTTTTGCTTCTGATATTATCACTATCCTGTAAGTAATGACTACCTGCTCGGTATGCAGTAGCAAAGCACCAGTTCCCTGGAAAGTTTCAAGGCTATCACTGTGCTAAGAAAGGGACTTCAGATCTTCCCAGTCAACTCAGCCACAATCTGAGTGCATTACATACAACCAAATCTGGTGTGGTACCATATCATCACTTAATGCTCTTTACAACTACCTGACAGGAGGCTGTAGACAGGTGTGTGTTGGTCTCTTCTCCCAGGTACCAAGTGACAGGACAAGAGGAAACGGCCTCAAGTTGCCCCAGGGGAGGTTTATATTAGATATTAGGAAAAGTTTCTTCACTGAAAGGGTGGTCAAGCATTGGAACAGGCTGACCAGGAACATGGTGGAATCCCCATCCCTGGAAGTGCTTAAAAAACTTGTAGATGCATCGCTTAGAGGCATGGTTTAGTAGTAGACTTGGTAGTCCTGAGTTAACAGTGGGACTTTACGTACTTAAAGGTCTTTTCCAACCTAAATGATTCTATGATTCTATGATCACTTAGAAACAGCCACCCAGCAAAGGCCAGGATACTTGGAATAAAAAATAACTGCAGTGTTTGAAAATGAACTATCTGCCAGGTGTTGGGAGATGTTAAGTATTCAAGTGACAACCCAATATAAATTTGGCATTGCTCAAATCTCATCAGACCTTCCGTTAATGAACACAAGCGACACCAAGACCACGCAGTGAAGACTGGATCTCACTGGTCTCCACACAAATGTACCAGATACGCTTTGCAGAGTGCATACCCAGACTAACTTCCTGACCACAGTATTGTCTTCTGTACCCTCCGCAGCGGGCTTTTTGTAATTTGAACATGAAATATGAACCTCCACCTGTCTATTTTGTTATTTAATTTCTGTCCATACCCATGGAGACCACACAGACCTTTCAAAACAAGCTTTGAAACAACCAAATGCAATGTATAGATCTGCGGCACCTACAGCAATTGCAACAGCAGAAACAGCTTTTCAGTTGGCAAAGTGAGAAAAGATGATGATTTCTAATGAGGCAGCCATTGCTTTGCTTGACCTAAACAGATCCACTGATGATAATTCCCATCACCTGGGGCAGGAAAGCCTGTGCCAGCACTGCAGAGCATGTGATGCCTCTTGCACAGCTCCAGGAAGACAACCAGCTATGAGACTGGGATGCTGAGGGGTAAAGGAAGGACTTTCTGAATGGTCATATACAAGCCCACATCCAGCTGATTTTACCTTTCAGCTGGCACTGGTACTGCCGCTTTTTAACACATGGAAACAGCAACTGCATTTTCAAAATGTATCACGTCTTTATTTTATACATATGCACACACACTGGCAATTTCACACAGCACATCATGGATCATGAAGTGTAAGCTACAGCTTCTGTAAAAGCTACCTGTAATGTTGCTGCTACCCAGTTTAATTGCTTAGCACCGGCATGTTCATAAATTACAGTGGTCTACAGAAAACTGAACTAAAGCCAAGCTGACCACCACAGGAAATAAAAAGCAGTTGCATATATAATTACCTTCAAGTCTCTGCAGAGCTTGATGTTCAAGTGATACACAATATCGACAAATGTTTCCTCCTAGGCAAAAAAAAAAAAGTTCACAATTCTGAATTCAATTATGCCACACTATAAGAACATAACAGACAATACACATTATCCTCTATTTCTTCAGATTTTAAATCATATCCGGAGAAAAGTACTTTAGAAAAAGGTTTCCTTCCTGTATTTAAGTAACACAAGAAACTAATACAGTTTTAAAAACCCTTTTTATTATTTTTCTCTGTTTACTACCTTCTGACTTTCAGAGATCTGATAAAGAAGTTAGGTTGAGAATTAGGACAATTTTATTCTCTCAGCTATGTAATGTTGCCAATAATATGGCTTTCGTAGACCAAAACAGAATTAAAGGCTCCTATATGTAAACTCAGGGTATTTTATAGCCATGCATTGATTGTATCTTCAGAGAGATTTCTGCAACTGCTTGGGTTTTATGAGCAGAAACTCAGTGTTACTTAGTAATTGTATTGGTTTGTTATCTAAAGAAAGAGCATCCAGGTCAGTGATGAGAGATTTACCAGGAACAGAGAGAGGTAAAGAGGTTGCAAACCTTCCATTAGCACCAGCCTTCCAACACATACTTTCAGTTATGGGATAATGGAGTGGCCATGTGGCTGCAATCAATCCTGCAATGCCTATATAATAAAAATGTCAAACTTCTCAGACTGATTTTCTTTCCATTGCCTACATGAAAAATTAAACTAACTTGGTTTGTAAATTGACTTAGCTAGAAGAAAGTACTTTCCTCTCCCTGAATGCGTATTTCAGATTTAAAGGGTCTTAGACCGTTAACTTTGTAAGGAACTAGCTTGCTATAGTATTTTAAGACTAGTTTAAACCAAAGTTAGAGCAATAAGTAAATGAGCCTGTACAGTGCTAACCAGTAAGATTAGGAAATGTAATTACTGCCAAAGTAAGCAGAAACAGATATAAAATAAGACTATTTCTGAAGGAATATGCCATTTCTTCTACACCATTAATTTTCAGAAGAGACTCAAGTCTGTAAAGCAGCTTAAGAAATCAGAGATAGTCAGACTATCTGCTTGTTCAGACCACAGAAGGATACACTGATTCAATTACTTCGTCTGATGAAAACCCAAATTAGAATCGGTATAAGTGCATATTACAACTCAAACTTTTTGCACAAAGACAGAAACAATTTCTTTTTTGTAAGCATTAACAGTCGCTTTGCTCATTCAACTCCTCCTTCCCCCCCTGCCCTTTACTGGTGTAGTCGACTAAAAATAAAGCAGTGCAAGCTCCTGGAGAACTGTTGCTTAGCTACATTCTCAATTATCACAATGCTGGCCTTACTCATTCAGTGTCAAGGTCAAAGCAATTGTTTCTTTACTTTAATGATGAAGTATCCTGTTTATAAAAACCTTATCTGTTTCCTACTTTGTAAAATATTGCACATTTCAGTCAATCATTCCTGGCTAGTCCTCCAGAGAGACAAAGTGTGAGAACATACCGGTAGTGTTAATTTTTGCCCTTAATGGAGAGCTTTTTTCCCAACTCCACCCAGAACACCAACTGCCTCACACAGGCAATGAATTACACCAACATTTTTTCCCCTTCTTTGCTGTAGCCAAGCAAGTATGGCAGAAATGCAGTAGTTGTATATTTACTCTTATTCTTCCCCTTGTCCAATGACAAGCACAAGTAGAGCAACAATTTTTAATTAGCATGTACTTCTAGTCAGCGTTGTGGGAAAGCTACAGCAAAGAAGGAATTTCCCCATCAATTTTAAACATGAGAAGTTTTTGGTTCCTCTTTGCCTTTGAGGGCAGGTGTTTGGCTGCAAAGCCTGCAATTCTCCCCAGGCTAGTCTGGGCTGCTGAATATTTCATAGCCCCTGAGAAACGCAGCTGTAATCAACTTGCAAATAATGAAATGGGCAGTGATAATAGAGCAGAGGTAAAGTGCACCATTAGAAAGGATCAGTGCTTTGGCTGCTGCTGCAGTCTTGCTGTAACAATTTATCAGGTTATTTGATAAAATAATGCTATCAACTACAAAATCAAAATGTATGTTATGCCAAAAAAATCAGAAAGTGTCTCAGGTGGCCAACATGAATTGCACAGAGAAAAAAATCAGGAAAAGTGCCAAAGGTATTGCATTCAAGACCAAAACTCCATTAAATGTATTAATCACATGCCGATTACAGCCAGCCATGTTAGGGTATTAATAGAAAAATAAGTTTACAAAAGTTACTTAAGGTAGGAAAAGTTTTATAAAAATTAAAATAAAACAAAGAAAATATTTAAGAGGCAGTAAACAAGTTCAATTTAATCAAAGCTTGTAGAGTAACCCAGTTGCTGTCCTAATTTCTTTGTAACAGGATCTTGAGGTTTGACAGTTGGAAGCTCAGTGTTACAGTGTCCCCTCTGTATTGTTTGGTGCTGACGAGTACCAAAAGACAGCAAAAGACAAACACTGAGATTACTATCATGGCATTTCCTGAAGAAAGGACATGAACTATGATTAAGAATTTCACATTGAAAACCAGGATTGAGCAAGAGGTGAAACTAAACAGGCAGTGATCGGCTGGGTAGCAAGTTGTACCTGTGAATTACGCAGGGAAGCTCCACAGAAATAATTCTTGTCACTTCAGAAACCCCACACAAAACCTGACTGCTCCTGATCTGCTCCAGGTTTCTGAGGAACAAAGCACTGACTGTACAAACACAAGTTAATGTCACAGATGAGGCTACAGTGGCTATGCAGTAAAATGGGCAAGTTCATACATGATGACCCATCTGGATGGACAGTGAGACACCCTATATGAGTATTTCCTAATAACAAAGATGACCTCTACGCATCTTTATGAATGTGGACAGAGCTGTGACTCAGCCGCTAGCTCTTCACCCTGATCTGCAATGGTAAGCACAGATAAGTTGCAAGAGGCACAGTCTGCATGCAGGGAAGGGCTACCTCAAACGACTTTCTCCTAACCTCCTGCAGAGCAAGGGTAGTGGTGGCTGAGGCAAATATGCTCTCACAGGCACAGCTTTTGTTACCTCATGGTCTGCTGTATATCATTAGCACAGGTGAATTCCACTGCATAGCCAGTGTAAAATACTAAAATAGAATATTTCAGTTGGAAAGGACCTACAATGATCATCTAGTCCAATGTCTGACCAAAAGTTAAAGCATGTTGTTAAGGTAAATGCCGACAGGCTCAGGGCACCAACCACCTTTCTAGGAAGCCCGTTCCAGTGTTTGACCACCCTCTCTGTAAAGAAATGTTTCCTGATGTCAAGTCTGAACGTCTCCTGATGCAGCTTTGAACCATTCCCACACATCCCATTGCTGGATATCAGGGAGAAGAGATCATCCACCTCCACTTCCCTTCCTCAGGAAGCTGTACAGAGCAATGAGGTTGCCCCTCAGCCTCCTTTTCTCCAAACCAGACAAGCCCAAAGTCCTTAGCTGCTCCTCATACGGCATTCCTTCCAGTCCTTTCACCAGCAAGCAGCTGGTGAAAACAGCTGTATTTCAAGCGACTCTACGTGATGTGTGATTGTGGGGAAAAACAGATGAGAAACAAGTACAGGATGAAGAATAAACATAGTGCTCCAGTCACACCTGTTAGAAACACAGCAATCCCCAAAAAGTGCTATGTGGTAGGTGGACCCTCCTCCACATGGACCAGAACATGCTTCACTGCAGAAAAGATTAGTCTGTCTTCCCCAGCAGACATTTCCCCAGGCACCTGAGGAAACTCTGCTGAACCACAGCTCCCATGGCTGCAGTCCTTTCTCATCCTCTCTCCAAGCAAGGACTGACACTAATAGCTGCCTTCTGATAGATACAGGGAGAAGGTAACAGGCCAAAGTGGTAGGCAATTCACAGAAAGCTGATGTTGGCTCCATTAGTTAACTCCTCATATCCACAAGAATAAGCTGAATGTCATTCCTAGAAATTAAAGGAAGATCTGGATGCAGGACTGCTGGTAGGTTCACATGCAATACTGCATGTTGCAAAGTCTTGAGAGAAGTGTGAGTTGCTCAGTGGGATACCGCAAACGTGTGCAAGCAGAAAGCCAACTGTAATGGGAAATAAAAAATGCTATGCTCTTTGAGAAAGAACTTCTCCACTCAGGAAAAACCTCAATTAATGTCTATCTAATCATCTTTTACATGTTTCAAAAAATAGTTCATAGAAACTCCAAGAATCCAAGCAGACTGTAAAAGAAATATTAATGAAGTTGATAAACATATCTTCTTCCTTCAGTCCCTTTGTACTTGCTATGTTCTCCGCACAGACACTCTGTATTTTCATTTCTTTCCTCATCAGTAACAGATAAAGAAGGTGGATAGGTTTAATATTGCTAAAGAAAATCTGGTGTACACATGTTCAGTGCAGCAGGGGAAAATGAGCTCTCCAACATCCCAAAAACATCACCTGTCACTAAAAGAAAGTGGTGTCTCAGGGTGATACTGCACTAGAGTAATTCCCATGCTTTGATAATCAAAGGACTCCTCCTAGTGCTGTCTTCCATCTGCTGGAGAAAAGATCACACAGATAGACCTTCCAGCCAGATGGAGCCACCAAAAATTCTCTTTATCTATCAGAAAGCTCAGACATAACTGAGATGCACTCATTCATATTCTCCTGCTCTCGCTCCTGCAAATACCCAAAGATAAATTACTCAGACAAACTCAGATTTAGACTTTAAATGTCACAGGCAAATCTTACGCAGCTCATTTTTCCTTTCATTTTTTTTTTCCTGGCATGGAAGAAATACTCTTATTAACTCACTGGGGATCATGTCTTCCTTCTACTATCTGGGAAAAAGTACAATGTGACAGAGAGACATTGCACAATATAAGGCTGGTGGAACTGCTCTTCAACTTTATCCATTTAAAAGCCCCAAATCTATTTCAACAGTTGTGAATCTTCTGCAGTATTGCCAACCCTCTTCTGGATACCAGCATCCCAGCCTGACCCTTCTATAAAATGGGAAGGCTATGGTGATACAAGCTCCTGTAATTTGTGAGGTGTCTTCTTTTTTTTATTATTTATAATTTTTTTATTTATGTATATAGAACTATTCTTGGAGCAAGGAAGATTAGGAGGTAGACACACACACACTCCCAAACAGTACTGAACTCAAAAGTGGGGCTCTCACTCCTCAGCTAACTCTCACAAATCCGCAAGGTAGGCAGCAGTTCACTGCTCACGCACCTCCTCCTTGGACAACTGATTCTACTGGGAGCCTTGTAAAAATTGCAGCATCATATTAAATCTTCCCAAGACTATGTATTTGTCAGCATCCTGAGAAAACGGACTTTGATAACTGTAATGGCATATCCTGATGATAAGTACCAGAGGTGAGGCTGGCAGCAGTGCTGCTTATTACAGCTGATGGCACTTCCCCATTTCCAGAACAATTTTCAACTTAAAAAAAGGCAGCCTCACGCTAAATGTAATTTTGAGTATCTCCACTAAAATGATATGTACTTCTGAAAACAACGCTGAAAAAAAGTACTTCTCACTTCCCAAGTTAGAAGGTCTTGGCAAAAGGTCTTTTTCTTTGAGAAGGGTGAGTATCACTACTTTTTGAAGCAGGGACTTGACATTACCTAGGAAAAAGCTTTATGTCAGAGAGATGCTTTTTACTGCCTTCTGAAATGGGAAAGGCATAAACCTGTGAAAAAGGCGTAGAAGTAAGGCAACAGGAGAAGAGTAAGGAGAAGTGGGAAAAATTGGGACCAAGAGATATGCGGGGAAGGTGATGGTTAGGGATAGGCAAGGAAATCTGGCTGAGAAGTCAGGGAGAAAAGCAGAATGCAGGAGGGCAAGAGTGTAGGAAGGAAGGAGGGTGAGAGAGTAAGTCAATCTAGGCAAAAGCTAAGGAGAAAAAAAATGGGTGAAAAAGGAGAGTGAGATCAGGAACTGTTTGGATGAAAACAAGGTGAGCTGAGACCCATCTCACATGCAGCTGGTACAAGGGGAGAGTGGCACTGGCTTGGCAGAGACAGGAAGACACAGAGCTAAGGAGGCACTAGCAGAGACCTGAGATGATGGATGGGAGACTGGCAACAACAGGGAGTCAAGCGAACAACAAAGTAAGGGAAGTCCTTCTGGGCAAAAAGAGAAAATGTACAGACTGCTAAAATGGCAAGTGTGGTTGCGGAGGGAAATACACCTAGGGGAGCTGTGAGTGAGGGAAAGAGGCAAGAATAAGGCTTAGGAAAAGAGAAGCAACACAGAAGTAGAAAGAAACAGGTCTAGTCAAAAGCAGAGGGTGAACATATGCAGTCACAATAAAATACACACTTCAGGGACAACTGGGCTAGAACATATCTTTTGCTTTATCTCATTTCTCAGCTCTGCTGGCACCAGTAGCATAAAGCAGTAGGTAATAAAAATGGACCGGTATTACAGGACAGTTCTTTCAAAATATGAAACAATAATGCTCTGTGCCTCTTAAGGGCGTCATACCAATTTACCACGTGAGCTGTGGGTTTTGTTCAAACTGTCTTCTTGAGCCACACCAACAGCTTGAGGGTCCGCCATAGGGAGTCCGTACTCCCCATGGAAAACTAGACTTGCCTGCCCTGTAATCTCTCACACCCAGCATCTGTGGGAGGCTGTGAGCAGTCAGCTACAGCTCTGCAGGGTGTTGATGCCTCCCATCCTTGCACTGCCTGTAGCACAGCTAGTGCTCTCCAGATACAGCCACGGGGGTGGAATAAATGACCCTCAGCTTCTGCTGGACAAGAAAGGGACAAGGCTCCCAAACCGTACCAGAGGCAAGCAACATGGGTGGCCAGACCTTTTTCGTGCTTGTGACTGAAAGTGAAAAAAACACCTTTCTAAGTAAACAAAGGTCCAAAACCTGCCAGAAACACTCTGGTCTTTTTGCCACTAGAGCCCTCCCCAGGTTTCCAGAGGCTGCCAGGTGAAGCAGGAGTGTGGGGGACTCCCTTTGAAACCCATATCCAGGTGCTGCTCCTGCAGAAACCACACTGCAAAGGAGGGAGAGAGACAAGAAGAGGGGGGACACACCTGCCCCAGTCCCACCTTGATGGGTCACATGCAGTGTATACCCAGATCTGAGTGCTCCTGGGTCCCACTAGTCTAAGCATGCCCTTAATGACTTCTATGGTAGCTGGCAGGTACACCCCCCACCCCCTATTACTGTATTCTCTTTGTGCATTTTAATTCACTGAACTGGTGTGCAGAGCCCAGGAAAAATGACAGTGAGATTTATTTCTCTGTTGAAAAAGCTGCAGAAGTGATGCTGCTGATGGCTGCTGCTAGAGTTATAGATGCATCAGGGTAAAATACAGTGCTGAAAACCTGTCCCATGACCCAGTACAGAAGAAATTTTTAAAGCAACTCAGCAATACACTCAGATGTCAACAGCAGCCTCTTAGCTACTGGAAAGAAGTATGTGTGGGAGACTTTGCTGCTCCTGCAGTCATTCCAATGAAGTCCAATTTCATATAATCAGCTCGAGCAAGTTCAAGGGAAGACCCAGGGTGGGGGAGAGAAAGGAAAGGCATGAGAATAAGCAGCAGTCATCCAAAACCATAAAGGTCTATTTCCTGGTATTCTAGTTACCCATGAACTGAGGGTTCTGTGCCCAAATCACTCTTAAAGCCTCAGACAATGTTTTTTTCCGTCCTCACCTTAGCTAGAGAAATCCAGCTGCAAGATATGAAGATATCCAGCAAGAGTTTACTATATGCACCTTGAAACAAGTGCAGCAGAACTTGAGCCTCACCTCCTCTAACACTGACCAGTATAAAACACACACTATTAACAGTGGTATCTAATGTATGGATTTTCAAAATAAATAGAATGGAACAAGCTTACAGAAGCTTTCTCCCAGAATTTCCCCATGTCCTGCAGAGTACTCTCCAACAACGTGTGATCTGTTTCACAGTTCTTGAGCCAAAAAAAGAGGTGAAGTTAGTGTCTCCTATCTCCAGAGACCTTTCTGTAGCTATATCCCAGTAAATCCATGCCATTCCTTGCCTTGGGGCTGCATCCCTCACTTCTGAAACCAAGAAACCAATTTCAAAAGCTCTGGTGATTTTAGGAGTGTTTTATATTAACTAGGGATTAGATGATTTCTTGCACATTCAGGAATATTGTTGCTGCAGCTTCTACCACTTTTTGATTTCTTTTTCTTCTTCATCCAAAGGCTTACCTGCTACCTCAGACTCCTCCTTTGCCCACACCATCCCAATGCGATGGCACTAAGTATGGAAGACTGAAAGTCTCCATGCTCCTCTGTAGTAATCTCCCATACTGACTGCGTTTTAGAAGAAAGTAAATACTGGAAAGAAGTCCCTTCATCACAGAGGTATTAGTGGGCTTCAGATCTTTCCTTGAAAAGTGAGATACAGCAAGATGCAACCTCATAAAATGGCTAGTGGCACAACAGCCAAAGTGCTCCCTTCCCCATTAGTTAAGACCCAACTGCAAGGCACTGAGAGTATGTGATATATTTAAGAATATTACCCAAACACAGTCCTCTCTACCTTTCTCCTAATGGCCCAGCACAGAGCAGCGCTAAATTTCCTGTGGAACAGAGCACAGCAGATGATCATGGCATGCTTCGATCCTAGCAGACTTGCCTTTAATCAGGCAGCACAGTTCAGAGCCAGTTCAAAAAAGGACTGTCTATAAGAAAATACCCCACATCTCAGCCACTGAGAGCTTGCTTCAGGAAATCTGCAGACGAAGCTGAAAAATGTAGCAATTTAAAAGAAGCAAAATTGGACAGTATGAGCATTTACCTTTTACCTGAAAATGATTCATGAGACACCCCCACAAAGTGTCAGACAACAGCAGAGCAGTTCATCTGCTCTTGATAACCCAGCATTCCCAAGCCATCAATAGCCATTTGAGTACTCCTAAAGTAAATTTAGCTTCATCTTCATTATTTTCTATATTGAAAGATCAAGGATGTAATCATGGATGTTTATGCAATGGCAAGAGGGCACAGTATTGTATGTTTTATTACACTACCAAAGCAGAATCTCGTTCAGACACTGCTAGTGTATAATTTCTGTCTCTCTAAAAGCTGGAAGGCAATCATTAGCGCGTTGGATCTGGCAAGTTCATATTATCTATCTGATAATTATAGAAAGATGGAGAAGCCTTCAAAAAAAAAAATACCCTCCAACTTCTGCATTTACAACACACCTGATCAAAACACTATTACCATTACCTAAATTACTAGATCTTTCCCATAAACCATTATTTAGAACACATCAACATTTGTATAAAAAGCATTAAATAATTATTAGAGGCTGTACCAACTCTGTTTTATCTTCCTTTACAACTTCAAAAACATAAAACTATGCAATGACAACCTGAATGCAGGAAAACATTGTATTGATGATGACTACAAGCTAGGCTACATGGCAATTTGTTAGGCATTACTAGCTCAAATGAACACTACAACACAGCTCTAGTTTTTCAAAATATGTATACCATTAGCCAATGCTACTCATACTGCAGCTAAATACACACCAAAAGATAATCTCATCCTCCAGTAGAAAAGGACAGAAAGATGAGAGAAAAGGGAGTGGGTGAGGGCATACATATGCATACAAATACAAAGTAATAGGGATGACTGGCCTGTGTCTCATTATCTGATTTATTCATGCTTCAGGTAAAGGGGAGACAAGGAAGAGCCAGGAAGATCACAGACGCTGGGACAAGATGGCTACTAAAGGAGCTGGAAGAACAGAAAGAGAAATCACACTGAGCAAGGAAAGCAAAGCCTGAGAGATGATGGCTCTCCAAGAATGAAGTTCAGCCAAAACCAGTGATTTGGGTTAAAAAAAACCCAAACCACAACTGCAAGGCTAAGCCTGCTGGGAGCAGCGAGGTGCAGGAAGAGTCCGTGAGGTGCTTTAATTGCTCTGTTCTCAGGCAGAGACTTCACACACCCTGGCATCTCACAGACCCCCAGCAAGCCTCACATCGCAGCCTGAATGACACCAACCAGAACTGCAGGGTTCCTTATCTCTCCAGCTTATGCACCATTTTAATTATGCTGGTTGTCTTGGCCCTGGGCAAGTTGTCCCCACAGGGGCCCTGGCTGCCTGGCTCAGGACCAGCGCAGATAACCAGGGGGTCCCTGGGGAGCCTACTTCAGCCCCTGGCTCCCACCCCGGCCTCTGCACGAGCTGCAGCACTGCCGACCCCCACCTCAACCCTCACCTCTTGGTTTTTTTCAAAGAAGCCTTAGGATAAGGTAAGACTATGAAAGCTGCAGTAAAAGCACACCAGTACATGCATCCTGCTCCCTGTTAATTCCCAAAACTATAGCAACAAACAAATAGATTCAATTAGTGAGGTGGATGCTAGCGCAATTCAATGGGATTGGTACACACGTTATAACAAGATGCTGGAGCTGCAGCCCAATCACATTTACATGAAGAAATCATTTTATGCAAATCTCTTATCCATGAGTGAAAGCCGTACAGGAGAGGAGAAACAGCACTGTATGGAGATTCACGATGCATGGCAGATGGGCAATTTAAGGTAAATCATACAATTCAGTTATACAAGACACATAACCTGGGGAGAAAGCGTGTAGTTTCAAAGTCATAAATAATTTATAAATAATACAGCCTTCTCGTGAAATATCCAAAAGGCCAAGCACCCATTTTTCCCATTATTTTTCTCCACTTTCACAAACCAGAGGGATGCTGAAGATTAGTATCTTATCAAGAATGAGTTAGTTTTGGGGGGGGACAGACTTAGATGGTGGAGTCAGGGGCTTGCAGGCAGGATGGCAGGAACCGAAGGTGGCAGGAACCGAAGGCAGCAGGACTGCTGAGCCCACCCACCTGGGAGCAAAGCAGCAGAAGTCAAAAGGAAGGGGCTGGAGGGGGCTGAGGAGAGAAACTGTCCCCCTGGGAGTTCATACCCTGCCAGGACTGTCGCTGCCAGCCTGTTCAAAATCACTATTTGTTTTCTGCCAAAAATTTCAGGTTTTTTTAAGTGAAATCTAGTGCTCAGATTCACAAATCACAGCTGCAGCATCCCCACACATGGCCTGTTTTCTGTCAGCAGTGGTGCCTCTTCAGAGTGCTGGCTATGCACTGTACAACACACAGTGACACCTCTGTATGCAGTTCTCCAGCTTCTTTCAGCAATTCTGTTGTGATACCTCAGCAGTCTGACACCTTCTTATCTTTGTTACTCAATGCAATACCTGCCCAAATTCCCCTGCAACAACCAATTAAACTAATTTCTCATTTTTCCGATGTCCTGCCCGGTGACCCTGCATGCCCATCAGTGTTCCTACAGGTACCTACCTACTGATAGATATATACATAGTTCATCATTTACTTTTATGTTGCAGACTCTTTGCTCTTCAAAGTCCTTTTCAGATCTGCATGCTCAGTTTGCATTCAATTCAACGCAATCTGGCTGGTTTGTTGTTCGGGTTTTTTTTAATCCTTAGGGGCAGATATCCATATGCTCGAGGATATCTTTATAGTCTGAGTAACTCCTAACATTTGTTCTTTCACCAGACCACTGTTTCTGCTTGCTTATATACAGATGTAGATGCCTTATATGACTTTTACAATGTGTTTAAGCAGTCTCCCATGCTCAGCCTGAGGGTACTAATTTTCTTCCTCCTGACTTTCTCCTGTTTTCAACTGGTCTGCTGTTATTCAGGTGTGGGAAAGGTACTTCAGTGTCTAAAAAGCCCTAAAAGTTAAAAGATAGATATGTACACACACAATTCAGACCTTTTCTGAAACTCTTTGAAGTCTTGGTGTGTATTTTCTTTGTATTACAAGTGGTAAGTTTGTCTAAATACAAGAGGAGTGTAATTCTCGAGTTCACTGCTCCTGCCGCATGTGCAGTATAAGGCAAATGATATAAAACAGAAAAAAGCCCCTGATTTATTTTCTTACTAGCCTGACAGATATTAGCATCACTGTCTCATATCAATTAGCTGCAATAAAAAGATGAAAATACTAACTACAATATTTCTTCTCAGTTTTAGGAGTGTTGCACTTTTTACATGAGCAAAACTAAAAATAAACATAGCTTTTGTATAATAAAGAGCAAGAGTAGCACCAAGTGTCACTTTATCCATGCAGTCACCTCTCTGCACCAGGGGTTTGCATGTATAATCACTCTGAAGCCACAAAGGCGTATGAACGTGCAAATTCCAAAGTGATCTACAAAAAAATCTACATTTTTCAGTTATCATGGAAATCTTCTCAACAGCTATTGTTCATGTACCCTTTGGCCTGTCAGACTTTGCAACTTTTTGGTTAACAATGAAGTTTGTTTCTGAAGTTTTCTAGATATGTTAAAATTAATTAAAATGCCATACGAACTCAAATCCTCCCAAGCATTTCTTCTTCGCACACCACAGACTTTAGGTACCAAAATCAAAGACCAAAATATATTTTCTATAGGAAGGAATATCTTTCTTGATTAAACTTATTCCTACCTAAGTCTACCTCCATTTCCCAGTTCAGATTTTAAAGGAAGAAATTTTCACTCATTTTGCAGGTCACTGACAACTTAAGTCACTCTATCACACGTGCACCTGTTTCTCTTTCAAAGACTCTGATATTGCAAATAAATTCAAAACTTAAACAGTACCTAAGCTCTTATGCATGCCTTTAATTGGGGAGGACCTGTGTAAAGGCTTGGATTTCATCCTCTCCTAAAATGAGAATGTTCCTTTTCCTCTGGGAAAATCAAACCACTTATGCTAAGACCACTCCTATTTCTTTCACCTCAAAAAACTTTATTCCTGACCTGGAAAGCCTCCTACAGTCTCCAAGGATTGCACTAGAACAATAGTAGTTACACTGAGAAGGCAGCACAGTATATCTAAGATCAGGCTCTTTGTGAATTTTAAAAATCATGAATAGGAAATAAATTTATATGAAAAATGCTTCAGTCCTTGTTTTGCAGAGAGTCAGGGGATAAAACCAAATTGGACATCAATAGTCAAAGGATAACTCTACTGTTGCTGTCCTGTTGACAAAGATTAAAGCTATGCCTGTAATTAATACAAAATTAGCTTTCAAGCCAAAATGAGAAGGCTAAGGTCACAGATAACAGTTACATTGCTCCCATGTGCACAAAAAGCAGCACGTTTGGTGGGCTTTGTTTCCAGGCGTCTGTTAAGTTGCCAGGAGGAGGAAACACACGGTGGCACACCATACCATTGTGGTTTACAACAAAAGCCCTCTCTAGGCTTGCGTTGATAAAAGTCTCCTGCCTTGAGTCTTGCATATGATACTGCTTAAGGCCTATCAGTATGACAGCTAAACTCAGCACCTCGTCTGCTATTCCATGGAGGCACATGGGACATGACGCCAGCTACAAATTGCCTGGAAACAGAGCTACTAAGAACCTGGCTTTAAAGGAAGGGAAATACTTAGAAAAAGCAAGACAAGAGGCTTGCACAATAAGTGTTATTTGTCCAACATTTACAGGCTCCAGTCACTGCAAAGAGTGAGATTTTTGCTTATTTTTCACATACACGGTCAGAACAGGGATGAAATAACTGCTCTTTGGCACACATCCTACAGGATCAGAAGATGATGACAGATACTGCATCCCTGCTGTACAATCTAGGGAGCATATAAGAGATTTTTTGTTTTAAAACCTGAAGGTTAAAACAGTGAAAATGAACTGAGAAGCAGACACAAAGTACCAAGAATATGTCGATACCCTTTCTTTGGTCAGAATGGAAAATCTTTTTCAAATTTTTTAAGAACTAGAGAACTCTTATTTTAGAACACACTCTCTTAAAAAAAGACTGCCTGCTAAGAAGGTGGCACAGAGGTGGTCCTACTGCCAGCCAGCACAGCTGCTTAAGAGTGTACTTGGTGGAATTACAGAATGGTTGATGTTGGAAGGCACCTCTGGCGGTCATCTGGTCTCCCCCACTCAAGCAGGGCCACCTACAGCTGGCTGCCCAGGACCACGTCCTGCTGGCTTTTGAGTATCTCCAAGGATGGAGACTCCACCTCCTCCCTGGGCAACCTGTGCCAGTGCTTGGTCATTCCCACATTGAACAAGTGTTTCCTGATGTTCAGAGGGAACCTCCTGTGTTTCAGTGTGTGCCCAGGTCCTGTCACTGGGCTCCACTGAAAAGAGCCTGCTTCGTCCTCTTTGTACCCTTCAGGCATAATGAAAAGACATTAAACATGTCTATAAATATGTCTATAAAGACATTTATGAGATTCTCCCTGAGCCTTCTCTTCTCCAGGCTCAATTGCCCCAGCTCTCTCAGCCTCTCTTCATAGAAGAGATGCTCCAGTGCCTTATATAATTTCATGTTTCTTTTGGAGGACTCCCTCCAGTATGTCCATGCCTCTGGTGCACTGGGGAACCCATAACTAGACCCAGCACTCCAGGTGTGGCCTCATTAGTGCTGAACAGAGGAGCAGGATCATCTCCTTCCACCTGCTGTCAATGCTTTGCCTAATGCAGCCCAGGACACCATTCACTTTCTTTGCCACAAGGGCACACTGCTGGCTCAAGGCTAACTTGGTGTCCACCAGGACCCCAGGTCCTTTCCTGCCAAGCTGCTTTCGAACTGGCCAGCCCCTAGCACATACTGGTGCCTGGGGTTGCTCCTCCTGAGGGGCAGAACTTCACACTTCCCCTTGCTCCTGGTAGCTATACCACTTACCAGTTCCAGTTTTGGATGTGGGATAATTCCTAGCCGCTCTCTGCAGCGGAGCAGAAGGTGACATCCCCTGGACACAGCGCTGCTCAGCTGGGGCCAGCCACAGGTACAGCTGCCCCCCTGGAAGCCAGACTCCTGTCAGCATGTAAACGACCCGTGTTGGTTACATCCTGCTGCAAGCTCCACTTTACAATCTGCACTGTATCAGCATCCCCTAATTTAAAGCTCCATATGTACCAAAGGGCCAGACCATTCTTTTGGATGGTAACCCTTTCCCGTATCAAACACCCACCACTGCCAGGGCTGAGGGACAAAAATCCACTAGAGAGGGTAACGCAGGAGAGAGAGAAGTTTAAGCTTGCAGTGCATGCCCTCAGCCACAACACTCCCCTACCGCCTAACTGAAACACCAGTTTCAGGAAGAGAAAGCAGCTCTGCATTTCTCCCTGCCACCGAAAGAAACCTCACTCTTTAGCACGCAACTCACTTAATAGGACTAATTTTTTATTTTTTGTTTGCGAGAGCTTGCTCCTTATCTGCATAAAATAAGGCTGATACAGACACACACCACAGGTACTGGAGTGTTAATAAAACCAGGTGGCAAGGTGTTTAAAAGGTATAAATCTGTCAGCTCTGGACATTCACCTACAGCAATCTTCAGACTTATTTTTTCCTGAATTCAATCTTTCTAAGTGCCAGCTGCTGATGAACTGCAGGGAGCATGATTTTTCTTAAATGATGAACACTAACACTTCAGAGTTACACCTCAGAAAATCAATTGCTACCTATTGACAGATAGCTTAGGCACAGAAATTCTGGAGGGTTGTTTGTTTGTTTTAATTCCTCTAGACTCCAGTGAAAGGAAGCCTTTTCTGTTTAAAGCTGTTGCTTTTTTGGAGCATCAGTGTAATTAACTATACATGCTAATACTTAATACAGAAAATGCAACTGCTCTGTGGAGCAGGGCACATATCGTGCTGGGTGGAACACAGAAACTGCAAAGACTTGGAAATTCTCTTTCCCAGGGAACCACAGCACTGCAACGTATGATTCCTGCCTAGTTCAGAAAACCAAGTGAAAACAAATTTTCTTGGTTATTGTGTTTTCTGAATAAAAAGGTACTTACTGCTGATTAAAACTGACAACTCCTGGCAATTTCACCACTGTCCAAGAACTAACATTTCAGTAATTCCCACATCTGGGAGAAGCAAAGAAGTGACAAAAATCAACCAAGGGTTTCCAGGTTCCCAGACTGCCAACCATGGGGTCTAAACCTCCAGAGCTTTGTTGTCCTGGGGTATCTACAACTCGCTTCTTGGTCCACCTTGCTTCTGCACAGAGCCACATCCCATGGTGCTGGATGACTCCAGCACTTCCAGGTTCCATGGTCTACAGCTGGAGATGAAACCCCCAGGTTGCCTGCCTCCAAAAAACCCCTAAGAGAAGATTCCCGCTGCTCCATTATCTGCCACCTTACCTACCCTGTCAAGACCCCTGCAGCTGCTAGAAATGAGGACATGGCCAGGCAGGTCTGTCAAGGCCACCCCTGCAGGAGTTCAGGGGTCCCATCACTGGTTTCACAGACCAGGCTTCTCCTCCCAGGGCAGCTGTGGGTGTTGATGTGCCTTTTGGGAACCAACTGCACCATGCTACTTGTGCACGCTATGCCTGAGCCCTAAATAAATGGGAAACAAATGCTGAGCTGCTGGCTACCTCCCTGCCAAGTAAATAATTCAGCTAATTTCCTCATGATAATGACATCCCATTTTGGTGGGAAATCAATCCTCTGCTTCTGGGCTAGTTAGCTTTCTCCAGTACTTCTCTAGGGCTGTTTTTAAACCAAACCTGTTGAGGAATGATAGACTCATAGAATCGTTTAGGTTGGAAAAGACCTTTAAGATCATCAAGTCCAACCGTTAACCCAGCACTCCCAAGTCCAACACTACACCATGTCCCCAAATGCTGCATCTACATGTCTTTTAAATATCTCCAGAGATGGTGAATCAACCACTGCCCTGGGCAGCCTGTTACAATGCTTGACCACCCTTTTGGTGAAGACCTTTTTCCTAATATCCAATCTAAACCTCCCCTGGGAGGATGGTAACAGAATCACCTGGAAGCAAGCATCTATCAATTCATCATAACTGTTTAGGCCCCACACCAGACCCAGACATCACTTCTTTCCCTACCATCCACCTGACTGTTAATGCTAATCAATTCCTGGTGCATGTGCTTTCCAGAAATGAGATGAACTTGATAGGCAAAATTAAAGACGGAGTCACAATTGAGTAAGGGCTTCAGGGTTCACTCACACAAATTAAAACACACAAATGATACTGAAATGTAAATTAAGACTATGAAATTAAATCTTCACTTTAAGAATGGAAAAGAAGATTAATTCTTGCTTTCACCTCAGTCAATATAATTGACTGTAACAACAAATTAAAAGATTTGACAGACTGTCCACCAAGATACCCTGGGAAACTGAACTGTTGTACCTCTATGTAACTAGCATAAAAACATTTCCCAACGCATTGGCAAATTTCATGTACCAAATTGCCAGGGATATTTTTTTCCAAATTCAGCTACACTGGCAACACCAGGTGACTATATGTATGCAACCCATTTGACTATCAAGTATATAGTTAAGAAAACAGATAAATAGGAAAGCAAATTACATTAGAAAAATCAAACCACATTAACAGAGAATATTTGAAGTACAGACTCATTATATATGGTCTATAGGTAACTTTACCTCAGGACCACATGCATAATGTCACATGCTACTACTCCCTTGAGTGATTTATTAATCCACACAGAAAAGCTCTGCGACAAGTCACAGCACAAGAGTCACGAAATGGAGGTCGCTGTGCCAGCTAGCAAATGACACATTAAAAAGGGGGAAAAAAAGACAGAAAATGCTCTTTATACCTTCCACTTCACTATGAAGATGAGGGATTTATTTCACTAATCCATGGCTGGCAGTGTCGGGGCTACTTGGAGCTGCAGAGATGGAGAGAAATATCCAATTTTCAAATCCCCTCCAGCTACATAAAGGTAAGATATAAGAGCATTCCTGCCCCCACTGAGCTGTTATTCCACCACCTGCCTGTATTGGGCCAACACCATTTTCTGAAAAGGCTAAATTAGAGAAAGTCGCAAGCCAAACCCCACTTCCTCCTGTAAACAGGACAGTCAATTCAGATGGCCAGGATAGTGCCAAAACGTACTTTTTTATGACATGTTCATTTGCAGTTTATTTTGCTTGCCCAATTACAACATTATACCTCTATGTGAAGAGTGTGAGGGGGAGGAACTGCACAAAGGACTTTGCCTATCCAAATATAAGACTATTTAAGCATTAGGGTACTATTTACCCTTCTGGGGGAAAAGCAGTGTCCTTTCTTACAAAGTGTACTAAAAATGAGGCAATACTTGACAGTACCTAGAAGTGTGAGACAGAATATACAAATCTATTTTGGCCTTTCAATATTTTCTTCTTCTTTTTCCTTAGGCAAGCAAATCTATAAAGCCTCTCATCTAGTGTGTTAGATTAATAAATGATGAAGCTACAAACAAGAGAGCCCCAACCTTTCATGATGTATTCTCAATTATTTTGCATTTAAAAGTAAAGGAAATTAATTTAATCGCTGTAATTGCCAAACTAAATGACACAATCTTGCCTATCATAACAGATCAAAACAATATATTCACATTTACCAAATAATTGTAGAAAGTGTAAATTTCACTCTGAATAGCTTTTTGTGATGTATTAGCTTCCAGCCCTGGAAAAGTACCTACCAAACATTGGAGCAGAGGTCATGGAGATCATGCTTTTCTCCACAACTAGGCTCTGGATCAGAGCTACTTCTAAGCTAAGCTCTATGACAGTCTTTCAGAAGAAAGTGAAATTTTATTTTGGAATGTGCTTGGTGAACATTCCTCATTAAAGTAAGTCTGGTGGAACCACAGGGTTTTTTATAGTTCGCAGGCTCTGACAGTCTGTTTGTTGGTCTTACGCCCTCTACTAGAACAAAAAGTAGGTATTATTTATTAAAGGAAGAAACTTCTGCAGGCAATGCAGAATGTTAGGACACCACCCTCAACACCACCAGTAGCAAATTCTTCAGCAATAGCTTCAGGAATTTCTTCAGGCATCTCCCTTACACTCCAGTTTCTTAAACCAATCTGCCTGGGTGGCAGCCCGAGTAGCATCAGGTAAGAGAGCATGATGTAAGCACCCGTGCTCCCCTGCACCCCTCACCCCCAAATCTGTGCCATCTTCCACTGCTCCTCCGAACTCCTCCTACCATTGCAAGCCTGACCTCTTCATTAACTCTCTCCCACCATGGCACAAACCCTAGAAGAGGACTGACTTCAGGTCATCTTTCTCTGTGTACCTCTTCCACTTTGAAATCATCTTGCTTGGACGTAACAACTCAGGACCAGCGGCACTCCAGGTAAAGCTTCTCTGCAGCCCTGCACAGCAGCACTAGCCCTTTCATGCATGTCTGGAAATAGCCTGCCTGGGGTAAACTAAGATTTTTCTATCCCATTTTTTGTGGCCACACGCCCGTGGTGGCTCACAGCCACATGGCAACAAGCATATCCATGCCTTTCTCTCCTTCAGTCACTTCCAAATGAGGAGTCTCTAATCCCTTTGGCTTCAGCTGCAAAATTCCCATTGATTGATAATGGATTTTCCACTGATGTAGAATCAGGCACTTTGACTACACCACTACGAATTGACAGAAGAGAGCTCTGTTAATCCTTTATAAGCAAGCTTAATCTTCTTGGTTTATAGAAGCAGGACAGAAGGCCCTGTTTTCTCCAATATCAGCCAGAACGTGATTACTATTTCTCCTTTTATTTGATTGAAACCAGTATTTTTTCAGAAGACACAAACCCAGGCAACACCACAGATGCACACTTCTGCCAGGTGAAAAAGGAAGAGTTTGAGCTATGAATCCTGCCGCTGAAAGCTGGGATCAGTGCTCTGGGACTTACAGTTCCTCCATAGAAAGTGCCATCATCTGGAAACAACAGACTGACAAAGCCTTTATAGCATTCACCTTCCAATTAAACATGAGTAACATCTGAAACCTCACATTAAAATAGCTGTAAGATTTGTTAGGGTTCTCTCTCAATGATGTGATTTGAACATTTCCTGTACATTAGCCATAGTTAGTGCTATTAAACCGCAAGCAAGTATTAGCACCTTTAAAGACTGCTACAGAATTTGGCTAATAACTCTAAAGCAATCAAGTCATCAGAAAGATGAACTGATCTTACATTAAGACACTTTTTCCATTAAGATTAGATTCTGTTAGATCAACTCAAATACACTTTATTAAGTCAGTGGTTTATTAAGTCAGTGGACAGCAGAACGGCTCTTTTTGCAGGAGAGGAAATTCATCACTACAATGTCTGGTAAACAGGAGCTCAATCATGCAAACTCTTGCTCAAAAGAGAAACCACAGCTCACAAAGACTTGTCCCATTGCAGTCAACAGTCTGAGCAAGGATACTCAGCAGCACTAAAATCCTGAAAGATCAAGACCAAATATTACAATTGTAATTGGCACTGCATATCAAACAGCCCTTTAATTTGATGTCCTGTCCTGCGGTGCGGTAGACACAAACACTTCATTGATTTAGTAATTCATCATAAGCACTGCTTCTATGCTAGGATGAAAAGAAGTCTTAAATACAGCAGCTAAGTGGTTCCTCTAAAACACTGGAATGCCACATATCTCCGTAGGACAATAAAATGTTCAGCTTTTGTCAAGCATTTCATTGCCGCTGTTTAGTTGGATGACCTTTTGAAAGGAGCAGTGGAGGCTGACGTACACCTTCATTAAAGCAGCACCTCCTTCTTTCCCCCGCCTGGGAGAACAATGAGCATGGGAGGGAAGAGGTGAGCAATCCATGGAGTAATGAAGAGATTTTGTTTCAGAGGGTTATCAATTATTTATGAGTAAATCCCCAGATGAACACATCCGAAGCTGAACAGTTTTTAATACGTTTCACTTCTGTACACATGGCACAACACAACCAGACACGAGCTAAATTGGATGTCTGACTATTTGAGGTGTCAAAGAGTGAGTTGAATCCAGACGTTAGTAAATCACTGTTACGTTTTTAAAAGTACAACAGTCTCCTAGATTTAAAGCTCCTTCACAGAATTCCTCCAACACTCACAGAAATCATTCTTTATAATATTTCCCACTCATCAAGATCTCAGCAAAGAAAAATCTCATACTGAAGAATTTCTGTAATTATGCTGACATAGTTGTCTAAATAGTCTAATACTCAAACTCTTATAAGCATATTGCACGGCTTTGAATGGAATTTTATTCCACAATGGAATGAAATGGACCTGAACTTTTCCTATTAATAAAAGGTAAGACCAAGTTATGGTCTTTTTCTTCAAAACAGGGTTTATGCTTTTCAAAACAAAGCTGTTGTCCTTATAGTAAAATTGTTTTATAACTGTGCTTTTTAAAGAGCAGATCTAAAGACTCTTTCTGTGATACGAGAAATACAAACTGTACACATCGGTCTTCTCAATGAAGCAAGGCCAGTGACACCAAACGGTTGTATTTGCTAGGCACGCTTTCCACAATAAGTCATTAATTTATTTACAAATGCTGTCATTGAAAACAGTCATCCTGCAAGTCCTGAAATGAAATCAAACCCACTGCCACACAGTGAACGTCCAGATCTGTAGAACTGTTCTTTGAGCTCCTTTTTCCCACAGCTCCCAACCAACAAGATGCTGCCAAAGTCAACACAGCCACCACTGTCATACTTCAGTGCCTGTGTCTACAGCAGCTGTCACAGTGGCCCTGGGGCCACCTTTAACACCAAATTCTGGTACTCCTTGAACCCAGGAACCAGGCCGGAGCCCTGCCAGGACGTGTCCTGCAGAGCAAGCCCCCCAGGCTGGTTAGTGCCTGGCCAAGCGGTGGCGAACTGCACGCAGGCTGCCCCAGAGGCAGAGCAGACAGCAGCCTCTGCAGGTTCCGCTGCCCCTCGAAGCCTGCCTTCCAAAGGGATGAGTGTGGGGAGAAGCTCATCAAATAACATGTTTTAAACCACACGTGGAACAAGCACTTTCTGGCTTTTTTGCAGAACAACCACTGGAGAAGAGCCAAGTATCTCAAGCACTCTCTGCCCCATCCCATTTAGGACAGTGCTCAACCCAGCATCTCCAAGCTCCAAGGAGCATGCTCCACTCCCATCCTAACCTGGCTAGACTAAACTAACTGCGCCAGTACCAACCAAAAAAAAAAAAACCCCACTTAAAAATCCATTTTAGATTTGTTTGCATTACTTTAGACAGTTTGTTATGTATTGGGATGAAAGGAGCCCATTAAGTACATCTATATTTACTTCATTACAGTGTGGCTCTTGAAGTTAGATGAAAAGATTTACTCTGGCCAAGTTTGTTTATTCATCAACATCAGCTAAGATATGTTTTCAAAGGCTCATCCTCATGGTATTTACATGAAAGCGCACAGATTTTTTTCAAGGGTTGTATCACATTCTGAGAACTGGAAAAGGACAAAAGAAACTTTTGTGAGAGTTATGAAATCAAGGATCAGTAGAGGAAGAATTCCTATAATTTCTAGTTATTTGGGGGGGGGGGGTGTGCGGGAAGGAAACCACTCTTTCCCATCTGGAGTCATTCTTTCTCATCCTGCAGATGCATCAACAGCCACAAACTGTAAGTGGATGATCATCCTCATGCCCCAGCCTAGATAAGGTCAACTGGCACACTGCTCACCGAGGAGCACCAGAAGTGAAGAGTTCATCCCACCTGAAGCACAAGAGTTTAAGCATATGTAGTCTCCCAAGTCTCTAATCTTTTTATCTGCACTTTGACATGAACAATTAGACCTTTTTTCACAGGTGGTATTGAAGAAAAGCTCTTCATTACTGCTAGCAAAGCATTACGTAGAAATACATACAGCCCACCACTGACCAACCCCAGCTGTGTACAAGTCCTAGTTATCTCCGACAGGAACCCAAACAAGACTTGATACTTGCATGCCTTCTAATACCAAAATTTTATCCTCAAATTATCTAAATATTTAAATGACATTTATGGACACTGTCTTTCCTCATGAGTTTACATTTTCCCACGGAAGACTTCCAGAGTGATTAACAATGCTGATCTTTATCCTTCACACTGACTATTCATTCATCCTTTCTAAAAGGAATACTGCTTACATATGACCCAAGAGGGCTGTAACAAGGCAGTATTTATCTGCCCTAATAATCTATCGCTGCTGCTTTGATTAAAACTTGGTTATATCACATGCACAAAGCACAGGAACGCCTCCTGTCACTCATCATCTTCACGTGACAGCTCTGCTTGGTGCACCTCTGCAGAAGCAGCCTTTGGAGGTCCCACCACCTGCAGCTCACCCTCCCCAGCGCAGGAACAGCAGGCCCAGCGCTGTAAAAAAACTGCTTCACCATGGAAGAAAAGCAGAGTGAAACTGCAGAGGGGGTTGCAGCTTGAGGCCTCGAGTGAGTCACCAGACGCCTGCAGGTTGGCATTTACCCTGGTTCACGAGCAGGGCAGCGCTGCTGCTCGGCACACAGGGTTTTCAGGAGGTGAGGGGCCAGGGCGAAGGTGAGCCAGATGCAGCACACACACCTCTGAGAGACCTACAGAGAACCTGCAGGATGGCATGACAATTCAGAGCGTGAGGCATACCAGGATGGAGATGGGGAAACAGCAACCAAGAACATCTCAACTCCCTTCAGGAAACCGGCAGCCAAATCTTCAGGCTTCAGCTTCCTCATCTGTTAACAGGATTTACAGGGCCTCCAAGAGCCTGCACAAATGCACAGTGGTTTCTAGAGAGTTTATTACTGGCAGTGTGACACAAATGAGTGTGCACTGCTTGCCCTTTCCATGTTTTAATCAATGTAAGCGATATCTGATTATACGAACATTTAGAAAGACACCATTTTCCCAAAGAAGCCATCCTGAACTTCCACCCTCACCAGAATGTTAGTTTTTTGGTGTCATTATACACAGTGTAAGACCTGCAACCGATAGCATCTGTGTGACACAGGGCTGGGCAGCAAGCAGCCAGGGCACCCTGCATCCAAGCTACAGGCTGTACCACCAGGGCCTCATCCAGTGCATCTTCCCTGCTGGCTCCATGCAGGGCCTGAGCCAGCCGTTGCCATTCATTCAGCACTCAAACCTGGGAGGGGGTTCTCTCAGCTCCAGTCTGGCAACCCGTGGATAAGGGCAAGTCTCAGCGTTCCATGCCCTTTCAGCCTGCCTGAGTTCCCTCCCGGCCGCAGCGCGGCCCCCAGCCCGCAACACCTCTGGGGCTGAGCGACCCTCACGCCCCATGCCTGAAATCTGCTCCATTCCCAACACCTGGAAGCACAAGCATTACTATAGGAGCCTGGGTTATGTTATTTGAATGATTTATTGTTTCAATTAAGTGCTAAATAATGTTTCCAAGCCTTCTTTGTCTATTAATCTTACTCTTAAATTATATTTTGCAGTTGCAGATGATACAGTGTTGCAACTACTTTGAAAAAGACCCTCCCTCCTCCATCCCTCCATCTTCCACAAGGAAGAAAATTGTGTCCCGTTCCAATCATTGAACTCTACAGCACTTTACCATGGACATCGATGAGCTGATAAACAGATTTAAATCCTTTGTGCGTTAAGGAGGTCCGCACTGCCCCAGGAACAAGCGCTTCTTAACTAAATGCCATTAACAGCCAGTAAGAATTTCTTGTGAGATCCACATTCCTTGTGGATTCCTCAGAACTGTGCTTCTTAAAATATGAATCAGCCCTAGATTACTGAGCATTTCTTATTTAGGACTTGAAATCCAGTTGCCAGTTTCAGATCAATATAACTTTAATAGTAGAATAAATTTAAAGCTTATCTAGTAGCAGTCATTTGTATATAATACATGAGCTAAAGCCACATTCACATCGAAGTGCCTGGCAATGAGGCTCATGAGGAGCACTGTGGCTTAAAATGCAATGGAATACCTGTTTCTTTTCCTCATTAAATGATATTTCATAAAAGGAACTGAACAAAAGATAGGTGAGCTTGCTGAGTGGTATATCCCACCACCTTCGCTCACATGAGCAATGTGTTGCCTTCAGATCTGCTTCTCATTTGAAAGTTGCAGATCCCCATTGCTGACCTGAACGATGATTTTATGTTAATAAAATCCTGTGTTGAAATACTGGTTAAACATAAAATTGCTCTTGTACTTCAGGCCTGCAGGACGTTGCACATAATGTACTCACTGCTTTTGTTTTCAACGAGGGCAAAGGACACTTACCCCTTACAGGATATGCTCCACAGGCTGCAGGATTTGGCCCTTGTTAAATAAGCTAACCCCTGAACTAATGACTTTTCCAGGAAGGGGAGGCACTTGCACTACACTGACGCCGTGCACCTCACATACAGGTACATTTATCAGGGCAAAATTTTTAAAGATGTAGAATAACAAACCCTGGAATTTGAAATTTCTAATTCTGTATTGCTGAAGAGAAACAAAGACAACGAAAACGTCCTTCTGTTTACCTACTGGGTACCTTTAGCAATGCTTGCTTCTGCAAATGCTCTTACCAGACACTACTCCGATCATCGTTTAACTGCAACACAGACAGACTTCAAGAGGACTAAGGAAGACTCGCTTCATGTTCACACAGCGCTCTTGTTTTATTCAAGTTGAATAAAGCAAGAACTCCAGATAAAAGTTAATCAAGCACGGCTGCTAGGAAGGGGGAAAATATTGTCTGCCATAATTTGATCTTTGCTCCTTCTCTCACTCTTTTTCTGCATTTATTGCTTAATGGCTCGGTATTATTTCAGAGGCCATTCCTTTTACAAATGTTATCAACTCCAGTATTCAGCACCACGGATGATACATTACTCTCCTTAACCCCAAATCTCTGAGGGACAGATTTGAAAGAAAGGTTAAAGACCTCCATCCTTCAAAGCATTACAGTTCAGACACCTAGAAATCCCGATGTTTGTTTATTTAGATAACCGGATCCATTAGCCTAGGTAACACTTCAAGCTACACAACTTTTTGCTATGACTGCTTGCCGGTTTTTCCTTTGCCCTCTTAGAATCACTAAGGGCAACGAAGGCTCCGAGCAGCAAACGGTGCGTTAGGGCTAAGCTGTGCTTGCGGCTCTGACCGCGCCGGGAGAAGCAGCCCTGCTCTCCCCCAGCGATCCCTGCCTCTTCAAGAGTTTCCGAGACCCAGCGCTGATGCCGCCGTGAAACAAACCGGAGTCTGTCAGCACCTAACAGGATCTGAATGAAAACAGAGTTGCGAGGCTGACCCGCAGCACCCCGAGCCGGGCGGCGCGCTGAGCCCCGCCGCCGCGCTGCGCCCGGGAAGCCGCCCCGCAAGCGCAGCCCTGCCCGCCCCGCACCGTGCCCCGCACCGTGCCCCGCACCTGCCGCCGCTCCCGGCCCAGGGCCCCCCCGCCCCCGGCAGCCAAATGGCCGCCGCGCCCGCAGCACGGCCCGCGGCCGGGCAGGGCAGCCCTGCGGAGCGCGCCGAGCCCCGCAGCCCTGCGGTGGCCCCGCCACCAGCCGCCCGCAGCCGCGCCGCGACCCGCGCCCTCAGCGACGGCACCCACCAGCCCCCCAAAACACGGACGCGGCAACTTCGCGCACCGTCCCCAACTCACCGGGAGGCGCCGGCCCCGCGGAGAGGCGCGCCCGGGAACGCCGCCTCCCGCGGAGCGCTGCCCGCGGAGCGCAGCCCGCAGGGGCCGGGCAGCGGCGCGGCGAGGGGAGGGGAGGGGAGGGGAGGGGAGGGGAGGGGAGGGAGGAGCAGCAGCAAGTTGCGGCGCGTCTCTCTCCTCGCCTCTCCCCCCTCCCCCTCGCCCTCCCCCTCCTCCCTCTCCGCGCAGCAGCAGGGTCGGGGGAAGGCGGCGGAGGGGGACGCAGCGCGGCCGCGGAGCGCAGCGCGGGCAGGAGCGCGGCAGTGCGCATGTCCCCGCGCCTAGCGCCGAAAGGCGACCGATGCGGCGGCAGCGCCGTGGGCGGGCAGCGCAGGCCCGCCGCCCCCCGCCGCCCCCCGCGCCCCGCAGCGCGCCTTTGCGGAGACTGCGCGGGCGCGGCTGCCGCCGCATCGCCTTGCTGCGCGCAGGCAGGCTGCTCGGGGGCAGGCGGGCGCGCCAGCCGGCGCCGGGGTGCCTACCGGGGCGGGGGTGCCTACCGGGGCGGGGGTGCCTACCGGGGCGGGGGTGCCTACCGGGGCGGGGGTGCCTCGGCCGCCCCGAGCAGCGGGGAGCGGGGGCGGGCCGCCGGCAGCGCGGGGGCCCGGGGCCGCAGGGCTTGCTGGAGCGGGCGCCCCCGGGTGCCGCAGACGGGCGCGCTGCCTCCAGGCTGCGCGGCCGGAGGGTGCACCGGTGGTCGGCCTACACAAGGAGGAAAAAAGGAGGAATCCGGGCGTCCTGTTATTTTTTTTTCCTCTGTAAAGTGAGCATGTCTAATGAAGACGGGTATTACGACAAAAGGGACCTCCGCGTACTTATTGGTGGCTTTTTAATGTTGTACCAAGGTCCTTAAGTGAAATAACCATATTTACATGATACAGGGAAGTGCAAGGACTGTGAGTGAAAAGCACTGTAAGTGCAAAGGCAGGAAACGAAAAACGCCTAACTTAGATCTGTGGGGATTTTTTAGGGAAATTGCACAACTACTATTAAGTTTCCACCCAGATGTAAGGACTGACCTAACACCCAATGAGTTTCTTGCTTCCCGAGAACAAGTTCAAGCCTCATATTGCATTCTGCACTAACACCGATACCGCACATGTGGCTGGCTCAGGGTTTGAGCCTGAATCTGCATTTACCAAGCAAGGCTTTGCCTGCGCAGGAAAGTGTTGCAGGGGGGTGGGAGTGGGTGTTTGTTTTTCAATAATCCAAATACAGTGGTACCATCAGCATTTTCATCTTCACCTCATCTTTGGCAAGATTACAGCTCAGTTTATTATCTCCATGCGTATCCATGCAATGAATCCTCAGAGCTGCTCCTTTCTTCATATTGTCTTTCAGTATTGCCAGCTGTTGGGTTCCGCTGTTGATTTGTTTGCTTTTTTTCTTCTGGGCCTCCTTTAAGCTCTTCATCCAACCACTTCTGTTCTCATTGGGCAACGTAGTCCATGTCTAGCAGAGTATAGCCCATCTAGACACCATGTGCGTCCACATGGCCCCTGCAACAAAATGTGTATTATTCTAGTTTGTAGCCTGCCAGCTCTTGTAATATCCAGCTGATGCATGTGATTTTACCAATCTGGTGTTGCTTTTCTCCTCTGTTCCTAACATGCCACGTTATAGCTGACTTAATGATGTTTTCTTAGACTTCGTTCTCTGGTTTCCCTTGCCCATCCTTCTTGCAGAGAGTTCCCATCAAATCCTTCCATTAGTAACATGCAGGCCTTGTGAAACCCCTAACATCTGCATCCACATCCCACATGGTAACTGCAATGAACCCGACTACCTAAGAGACTTTAACTCTTTCCCCTCCAATTGTGTTGGTTTCTTGTTGTTACGGTCAGTGAAGATTTGCATATGCAGAGTCTTCAATCAGCACCTCAGTCCTCCCTCATTCTAGACCAGTGGTTCCCCAGCTCTGCTTGAGGATCACAGAAGTCATATAAAGCAGTGGTAACCCATCGTAGCCCTTTGGTGTCTCCATAGTGTTTTCAATTTAAAGTATGAAATCACACTGTGATTTGTAAGAAATTTTGGAGGCTAACAGTAGCGTGTAGGTCCAAAAAGACTAGGAACCAGTGTTCTAGCAGCTACTCCCCTTCTGCTGTGTCTCTTGGCACAGTTTGATGTCATCAGCAAAATGCAGTTTTCCTCAAGTCTTCACAAGGGATGCACAAAACATGCCAGCACACCAAAACCCACAGGAAATTTCCATCTCCTTAAACTTACTGTAGACATTCCCAGTCCTCCGGATACTTAGTTTATTTGGATTTAATTAGTGGAAGAACCTTCCAAAAACCATAAGCTAAATCAAAACCATATACTTGCTTTTGAACAAGAGTCATTACTTGTGGTATAAAAAGGGTACTACCGTAACAATTTATATTCTCATCTTAACCTATACCCCTGTTAAAATGTAAACAAAGCCTAAGACAGCTCCAAAGGAGAGGGGCGGCTCTCCTTTGCCTCTTCCTTTCTTCTCTCCCACCTCCTCTCTCCTCTTTGCCCTCCAACTCCAAATACCATTTGGTTTAATTTATCTTCCTCTGTATTTAGGAAAAAAAAACACCAATTGTATGTTTCTCTTTTAAATCTAGGGAAGTGGGGTTTGCTCATTAACTAACCTTTATTTGCAGCCCTATTCAGCACACAGGCAAAGATCAGGAAGGAAAGAGGAGATGCAGAGAGAATAAAGGAGAGGCAGCCTGTGATCTCTCAACAAAAGGAAAAGATCAGCCATGGAGTCAAAATGGAGGGGTAGGTGGGAGTTGTAAAGGCAATGGGTGGCTGGCAGAGATGGAGGGAAAGGAACTGGGTAGGTGAGAGGCAAAGATGAAGTCCTTCAAAAGGGCTAGGAAAAATCAAGCACTCTTAGACATGATTAATTCTGTACCCCACAAGAGTGAGACTATTCCCTCCTGTCATTTCTGTGACAGGCGCTCCCAAAGGCCCCTGTCACTGCTAGAGCTTCGTTATCCGAGGCATTGTGCGGATACATAAATGATGTGGTCCCTGCCACAAGGGCCTTACAGTTTAGCACAAGCCAAAATGCAACAAAGGAATGTAAAAAACAGCATGAGGGACCAGGAGAGGAAGGACAGCTGAAACCTTGCAAGCCTACATTGCAGCCTGTGTTATGCAACTTCACGGTTATAGTCATATGCAAATAATATAAGAGTAATGTACATAGGTAGTAGCAACCCACCCTCCATCTCAGGCACTTTCATTGGTTTTTTTTTCCCCTTCAAGAACCAGAAGTCAAGCACCTGATTTAACCTTTTGCCCAAACAGCTGTTGGTAGTAGCTAGGGCAGCAGACTAACACAGAAATAGCTGAAGGAAAAGGCATGCGAGCAGCTGGAGGTCACAGCCCTTGGCTTGTAACATTTCGGGAGAGCAGTGGCAAGGAGCAGCTGGACATGTACAAGCTTTGCTGTGACCCAGGCTGGAATAACCCATGTCTGTCCCTTGTTCAGCCCCTGCACTGCCCCGAGTTGTACTGGCACAACTCTTTGGGAGTGGGCTGGATACAGAAGCTATTTTTTCAGCCGGATCAGTCCCCATCCCAGCTGCTGGTGAAGGCACACACAGACACCCTGGCTGCCCAGCCAGCCGGCGTGGGAGGGAGCGGTGGGGGCAGGCAGAGGGGCAGTGTGGCTTGCACAAGCTGCTGGAGGCGTTGTGTTCCAGGTGCACGGTATTGGCCTCAGCTGTGCTTGTGCAAGGCAGGTGGTTTTACTATACTGCATTTTGAGATGTCTGAAATGGATGTAGGTGTTCAAATTTAGACACGTTATGTTTCCGTTGCGTAGGATGGTATGTGCTAAGCCAGCAGGCCTCCTCCACCCATATGAGGAAGCCCTGTTCCCAGCTGTGCAATCCCATCATCTCTCTTTTATCAGCTCTGCTACCTGCGAATGAAAGAAGAAGCCTTTCACTCACCAGTTCTGTTCACTAACCAAGCAGAAAAGTGACCTGGAAAGAAGTGGTTGCCTAGTTTTCTGCTGGGTCAGTGAGTTGAATCAGCTCACAGGCAAGTCATATAAGCTCCAGAGCCACCAGAAATGGGGAGGCAGGGTCTTTGGCTGGGAAGAGGTCTGGGTCAGAGGAGACAGAAAAGGCGGAGAAGGAACAAGACTTCCCCCTTACGGCAGGAGAAAGCCATTGGTTATGTTTAGATGCCCACAGATGCAGATTTAAAGGTCAATTTATGCGTGTTAACCCAGGAATGCACAAGCTCTGCAGGAGCAGGCAGCTCTGCAGTTCCATGTAATCTCTAAATTAATTCCTATTTTATATAATATGAGTGTGGTCCTAGTTCCACATCTTTTATTCCTGTAGAAATACTCATTAAAGAAGTTTTAGTAAGTAATTTGGGGGAAATCTGAGTTCTCAGCCTGCAGGGTTCTGTAGTTTGGGAAAACTGAAGTATCTTTTGAAAGTACAGTATATCCCCTATATTATCATTTCTTTATAGTACAAGCAAACCTGTTATAAAGAGAAGACAACTTCAAACTACACAAGTGTAAATTTCCCATGGGTGACTACTGCAGAGAAGTACCGTGGGTTTAAACGAGCTCTTCCAGTGTCCCTCACCCATGCTAGTTTGTGTGATTTAATGTTCTCTATCTGCATTAAGACAGGGGAGAGGCTTATCCTTGCTCAGCTCCCTCTCCCTGCATTCTGGGAGAAAAAAATTGGAATAGACTGATGTGTGTTTCTTTCTTCATACTAGCCCTGCATCACTCCTAGCCTCTCATCCATCTAGTGTGGACTGTATCCTCACTTAACAAAGCGTACTATGACATTGCCCAGAGCTGCCCAGAAAGACAACAGTTACTTCTCTATACATACGTTGTTGGCCTGGTTTTCAAGAGGTCTGAGCAGTCTCACTTCTTTAAGGAGAAAAAGCACCTGAGGGTACCATCACTTCTGGAAATCAAGCCATTAGGGATAGAAAGGGGACTTCAAAGGAGGCACGGGGGCTGGTAGGAAGGCATTGCTTCTATTCAAGGGGGCACATCAGTAAGAAAATGCCACCATCAAGAGGACAAAATAAATAGCCTAACAGAGCTTCCTTACAGGCCAAAAGAATCCTGTGAAAGCCTGGATGTCTACATGCTGCATCTCTGAAATCAATGACAAATTGCATTATGGTTGAGGCATGTAAAACAGTTCGGTCAAAGGAGCAGTTCCTCGTGCAGCCAATTTATCTGAGACCATCATTGTTAGTTCTGCCGGCCTTGCGAGCAAGTAAGCTATCTTCTGACAGGAGCATTGGGCCTAGGCTTTCTCCAAAAGAGAGAAATCTATTAAATGAATTAAATTTTTCTTTGTGATGCCACCATTGAGGAAGCCCACTTCCCTGCTTCTCACCAAGGGGGAAGGAGAGAAGCCCAATGGAGCTGTGTGTCTGCTGAGCAGCGCCTGGACCCACTTTCAGCCTTAGCAAATAGCCATTCTTCCCCACCACGGGGTGGGCTCTGGGGGCCTGGCTGTGGCTTCTGCCTCACCTTGCCAGCCTTGGAGTGCCTTGACTTGGCTGCAATCACACTTCAGCAGCACAGCTACAGGGGAGCAGAGCAAGGTGCATCTGCCCAGTGCTTTTCCACATACAGCTTTCCACCCAGGAATCCTATTGTCACGAGACATTAGGGTTTTTAGGCTCATCAGTTCTGGTGTCACAATCCAGCAATTTATTTTTAGAGGGAGTGAGCAGGTGTCCATGGCAGCATTTTAGCTGACAGTGCCGCAGTATTGCTATTCAGGAGCACTTGGTTGTTCTTTGTATCTTGACTTGTTACTGGAAAAGAAGTTTATTTTTACTGCTTTATGTGTTTTTAGCTTTAGGAATGGCCTGAATGAGACAAAGGAAAACACTGGCACCCTTAAGCTGAATTTCATCCATCAGACTTTCAGTGTGCTGATAGGAAGCTGGAGAAGTGGTACTAATGATTCATCTGCAGCATTGATTGTAGATGATGGTTGGGAAAGGGAATGCAAATAATAAATTAAAACTAATGACCGCAACTGATTCAGAAAATATTTTGGTTCAGAAAATCACATCAAAATCAGGTTTTTTTCCACAAGTATTAGAAATCTGCATATGGATTATTGAGTCAGAAAATTGGTTGCTAGTATTGAAAATAATGACAATCTACATTCACAGTTGCAAACTATTTTTTTTTTTGCATAGCTACCTTAAATAAAATCTTTAACGCTGATGTGATATAATCTTCCATCAATATTTTTAAAATGCCACTCAAGAACATGTAGGATCACAGTGTTCATTTTCTAGGAGAAACAATGTAGTTTGAGTCTCAGTTTTACCCAAACCCTTCTGAATGTAATTACTAGCATGGCAAACTGGTTCTAATCACAGTCACAAGCATCATGCTTGAGTCTACAAATTGCTCTGTCTGAGCTCCCACTCTTTGTATTAAAAATGTGGTAACTACGCAATTTCAGTTTGCTGCAGCAATGTTCAGGACATATTGCTGGCTTTGGGGAATAAAGGACAAATTTCCCATTGCTCCATATGAACAGAGATGCTGCTGCATCGTGTATAAAGAGGCTGAAGTGATCCTTAAAAACACACTGAAAAACCCTGTCAAGAAACCCAAGCCATTACCATAGAGGAGCCCATTATGAATGTCTAGCCTGACCACAGAGCAAGTATTTGGAAGCAAATCAAAACCTGCCTGAGGAACTGAGTAAAAAAGATTTTCCGAATTCACTAATGTTCATTTTAATTAATAGCCCACCTGCCAAGTGTAATGAACCTGAATATATTGTGGCCATTTATGCTTAAAGGTAGCTTCCCCCCCACTTCCCCCCTAAAAAAAAAAAAAAAAAAAAAAAAAAAAAAAGACAAATTAGTGAAAGGAAAATCAATACCATTGCCACTCTGTCACACACTGAGGTAGAAGGCTGATTCTAGCGAAGGCCCAAAAATTTCCTTGCCTTTAGGCTCAGAATGATTAATTATTACTCACAGAAAAATACAGAGAGCATGAAGGAGAAGGACTGAAGTCATAGTCCAGAGCAAGAGCTGTGGTGGTTGCAGGAGGTGAATTACATTTCTCCAGGTGAAAATCATCCTGCTCTGAGATCAGAAATTGGTGGATGAAGCACTGCAGCCCATTCCCACCCCGAAACGACAAAGTACAGGGTCTGTCTGCCTGGTTCATGGTCTGAGCCAGAGAGGTCTCAGGTCCTGGGGGGTGGAAGGAGTCCAGGCGAATGCTCAATTGGAATGACAAATGCTTCACCAATGTATGACTCCTTTTCACAGCTGACTGCATTTAGGAAGAGGAAGAAAGATTACAGCCTAAAGCGGTTGACCTTTCCCACCTCCCTTACCAGGAAGGTGGAGGTCAAATCAAAGGTTCAGAGCTACATGGCTCAGTAAACACCATGCCATGCATGGGGTCAGGCTTGCGGCTCTCTGCCTTACAAGAAGTACCATTGCAAGGGCTATAAGTTGGGGGGATCACCACAGGGGCATCAGCTCCTTCAAAAGCAGCAACAGCCCAAGGGAGGTGAGCTGACCCAGTCCTGGTGCACAGCTTGACACCAAGGAGTCCAGCTCCCATACAGGCTTTTACCTTTTACTTCTGTAATAGTTTTTCTTTCAGGCTTCTCTGGATGGCTTAGAGTTGTCAGGCAGTCAGAAGAGAAGCCTGGAAGACCTGAAAAAAATGAATAAATCTATTCTGAACCTCAAGAATTATTTATATGGCTATGTATATCTCTCCTCTCTGTTGGTATCTTACAAATAAGAAAACAAGATTTTAAAAATAACCTTCAAGTTCATTTTTAATACAGGCATCATAATTAATTAAAACCGCAGAAATTAATTTTGAGCAAAATGCGTACTTCAGGTGCCCCAAGACAGGGATGTATTTAAAATGAGAAGCAAACAGCATCCATTACATAGAGAAAAATTACAGACAGAATAAAATTTAAACAAGTCATTATTTGAAATGCAAAAATGTAATATATGTGTTTTAAAATAAGTTAGATGAAAGATTTCCCTACTTTCTTTACCCACCTTTTCAAATCTTGTGGAAGGAAACATGCCCCAGGCAAACTCAGGAACTATCTTTTCTTTGATAAAAAGGCCTTTCTGTTTCAAAGGCTCACTGCTCAGTAATATAGTTAAATCTATTTCAGATTCAGGAAGAGTAAAGCTTTTGATTTAGTACAGGCTAATGTTAAGAAAGACATTTAATCCTCAATTTTCTGAAGTATTTTTAAACTACTGGCAGATACTTCCCTATATCACTATGCAACATTCACTCTCAAAAATGTCTGCTACTTTCTTTTTTTCTTTTTTCTCCCCCCCCCCCTTTTTTTTTTGTTTAATATGTTATCCTTTTTTGTAACAGGGCAAATATAACAGAAAATACGCCAAATTAATATCTTGGTTGGAAGCATTAACTCACTTCCAAGGGACCTGTTAGAGGGGGGTCGGTTGACCTGTGTGGGCTGGAACAATCCTGGGATGAAAACCCCCTTTTAGACATCTTCAGACACTGTTTTCTTCCAGGTTTTACAAGCAGTAGGCTGCATAGCCTGCTCCTGCCTTTGCAACCTTGCATGCTTCACAGCGAGTTATCCTCTGGGATATCAGGTGGGTGTTTCAACTCTAGTAGAATCTGATCTCCCTGTCTTTAGCTTATATAGTAGGGTAGTAGAAGGAAAATTAATAAAAACTCATAAAACCAGGTGATATGGTTGGCGTCTGCTGTGGTTGGCCCCCTCTGTCTTGTCTGCCTAACACCTCTCCTATGCCAGCAGATGCATTCCCATGCAGCCATAGCCTGGACAGGGCCTAGGAATGATGGTGCAGGGCACAGGGGCAAGAACCCTTCCCTCCACATAACTGGTGGTCCCAACCTCAGCAACGGGGGGACACAGACGGAGGCTTTCCTTCTGGCCACAGCAAGCCACTGCAGTACCAAAATGCTTGGCTCCCTCACTCAGTGTCGTGCTGGTGCCACTACTTTTTGACTTATCATAGCATTTATATCAATTATCACCCAACATTATTTATAAAAATGCACATTACTTTAAATACTGTTCTCAGTTCCTTGAGCTGGTGACCAGGTCTGAAGAGCTGATGAAGAAACAACATGCAATTCCCTGTGTATCCTTCCAGCTACAGTGTAACAGCTAAATTGCTGACTTGTGTCCTTTTTTCCTTCACCAGATCCTTTTCCTTCTCTTCCCCACTGGCTATACTGTGTAACCATACCGCAGAGATATTAATGTAATTACTGGGCAAGACAAATCAATGTTGGTTTTGAGCTGCCTGGGTGTTTTGTTCATGCCCTCTTTTCTGGGGCAGCCCTTTTGCAGCTGGTGCAGGGAAGCAGAAACGTGCTCTCTAATAACCCCAGCAAATCCTCAGGACTACAGCCACGCAGGTGATCTTTTTACCATTATAGTGGTAGCGATACAGCAGTTACAATGTCTGTCCAAGCTTCTGCTATAAAATTACATGTTTCAGGAGTTCCTAACACAGCTACGGAAAACATTGCTCCACTTCTGACTGAGGCTGATACTATAAAATCAGAGGCAAATCCTTAAAGACCTTAAGATAATAATCTGGTTGGGTTTAATTTATGAGAAGCCTTTCTTGTATTTAAGAGTGATTAAGGATTTGCTCTACATAAGCTCACACATCTCTGTCTGCTGGCTTCGAAGTTGGGCATTCCTTTGTCTGTGTTTTAGGGTGAAAAGTCCGTGTTTCCAGGCCTGATGCTGTATACCACCTCATTTGGCAGCATCCGTCTACCATGTGCATAGCTCGAGGAGCACGAATACAAGCAGTGGTGGAAGGTGATGAATACGCCTGTCCTGGGCCTTCACCATCTCCCTCTTGGGTTAGTAAATATTCCAAAACTGCCTTCCCAAGAAACTGCCTTAGCAGGGAGCAAGAGCTATGGAGAAAGCTGGTGTTATTTTAACCTCAAGAATTAGTATATTCGACTGAGATATACTATGCCGAGCAGCACAGAGCTGGCATAATTCTTACGTACACATAAGCCTGGTTTTAGTAAAGCTGCTATTTTGCATGAAGGAAGCAAAAAATAAATGGGGGGTGGGAGTGGGGGTGGGGAGGGGAAACTGCCCAGGGTCTTCCAGTAACTTCCTTACAAAAAAGGAGAAGAGCAGAAGGTGGTGGTCATCAAAGATTAGGACATCTCTGGGGATGCAGAGACTGCGCCTTGAGGCAGATTCCTGTACGGAATTTTAGTAGGGGCCTTCCATGGCTGGTTGCTCTTTGGGTGTGCTCGTTACAAAAACTGTCATCATTTTCCCAACATTAAGATTCCAAATTCTACTTTGTGACTTACTTTTGTATTGCTTGCCATTACAGGAAGATGCTGTATTGCTGTAAAACATCACAATTTTATGGTGCTGAAATACCAGAAGGATTTGGAGTGACTTTCCCCAAGCCACCTGAAAAGTAGGTCAGTGGCTATACATTTTCAAGAGAACTGCAAGGCTACAGCAGAAACTGAGTTAATCCTGATGTGTATGATGAATATGCCCCCTAACCTCACTGCAAGGGACAGTGTGGATGTAAATATATCGTCATTAATCTTTTCTCAGCTGATTATTTCAAAAGGGAAAGGCCTCATGACATTTTCTTTTTCATTAAATACCATGGGGCAAAATCTGTTGAGTTTGTTTGAACAGAGGCATCTAAATCCAGATTTAGCCTGCAAAATCTTGGGGTGAGAGAATAAAATTTTGTGAAAACAGAAGAATATGTAATAAAACCTAGTTTAAATTAATTTATATCTGGAATGCCTCTTCCCAAAGAAAATCTGCAATTAGCTATACTTAGGTGAAGGACAGACTTCTCATAGTCATGGTTCAGCTAATGAAATGTATAGATTTAGGTTTACACAGCTACACAAAGTCACTGTTAAAACCCTGCGGGAAAGCCCTGTTGCATTCTAACTTACTCAGTTTCCCTAGAACAGTTCTTCCATGCTGTATTTCATTTCAGCCCTGGTTTCTTGCTTTTAAATAGCTATTTTTAAAATTAGGAAATCTCTTTGTAGCTGGCAGGCAGAAAGCGTAGGCTGCAGGCAGAGAGCTGGGTAGGGAAAAGGAGGGAAGGAGGGAGAGCAAATCTGAAGTATGTCAGAACAAATGTAAACATTGCATTACATAATGTAATGTGTAAACTCTTTTTAAAACAATGTTAAAGCCCTTTTGGACAGAGCAGACACCAGAGGACAGAACAGGGATAAATGCACTAACTCAGCATATATATATTGCATGGAGGTACTCTCAGGACAGTGTTATAAATCCTTGGACTTATGTGACAAAAAAAAAAAAAAAAAGACAAATTATGTGTCAATAACTAAAAATAAAGATAGAATCATCTAAGTAACTATAGGTTGCCTAAGATGGAGATTGATGTGGGGAGCTCAGGGATTGTGCAAAAAATTTAGGTGGCCCCCTAGGTGATGAGTGAACGCAAGCTCCTGGTGGGACATGTGGCTTCAGAGGACTAACAGGGGGCTCAGAGGAGCAGGAGATGGACAGAAAGAAACACAAAAGTGACAGAACCATTGCTCGAATAACAGCCAGGCTTTGAAGGCTGCAGGTCAGAAAGGCTACAGGAAAATGGCAGCAGCAACCAGTGCCATTGCTGGTGCTGTTGGGGCAATCGGCAGAGCGTGCGATGGTGAGGGCAAAGACATGTGATGGCCCAAAAGGTTTTGCCCTGGTGAGGAGGGGACTGTGCTGGTGAGGAGCAGCTTCTGTGCAGATCAAGAGACTGCTGAGCGGTAGAGGCATGAGCAAGAGGACCAAGGCTGTTCTCCAGGGCTTTTCTTTTTGTGTAAGAGAGAAATATCTATAAAAAAATCTAATTAGCTTGTAAGTGAGGAGATTTCTGAAGTGATCTGTCACAGGCTATAAATAACACTATTCAGAAAACAAAGTCCTAACAAAGATTCAGTGGCTGGAAGCTGGAGCTGGGTAAGTTCGAGCTAAAAATAAAATTTAGATCTTGACCAGTGAAACGGCTTATGACAGGATGCAGTTAGCTTCTCTCGCAAGGTAAATCTTTAAATCAGGATTAAATTTCCTTCTTTAAAAACTAATTCAGTCAGCAGAGAGGTGTTCAGCACTGTGTTCGCAGGGTAAAGGATAATATCCTAGGGAGTTATGCTGAAGCCTGCAATGATGCACCGTGGACTTAAAATCTGTGACTCTAGAATAACCACCCTCGAGCAATATGTGATTAGAAGGGTTGAAAATGTGTATTAATTAACACTGAAAAGCTAATCAAAGTGGGTTGGTAAATCAGGCAAGCATAAAGGACAACCATTGAAACAATTTAAACTACAGCACTATGAAAATCTGTAGAAGTGTTTCCAGAGAGTAACATTTCTCCTTTGAAACATCCTTGTGTAGAAGGATTAATTTATTGTAGGCTTTTTGTGGCTAATGCATACTTAAATGTTCCTTACTTGTGCAAAATGTCTACATAGTGTAGGGCTACGTAGGATTACAGAATTGCCTTTAGGTTGTATGCTTTGAGCACAGCCTCACAATGAAAGCAGAGATGGGACTTGGATCCTTCTCCTTCACAGCAAGATTATTTCTCTGAGTGGAGGGTGTCAGCTGCTGTGAGACACAGCTGAATGGCTCCAGCTTTGCCCAACTGAGAAAGTCTATAGAAATTTGCTATAGAAAAGTAAACCTTAGAAGCATGTAGATGCTTGTGAAATTCTCTTGGGATTTCACCCCTAGTGTATTAATGAGTCTGGTTAATTGTCAAGTGCCAACTCTACATTCATCAATTAAATGAGAATCATTACAAACTGTCTCACCCATTGTCACAGAGGCAAAGGTTCCTTTCAACTCTAATAAATTAAATTAAACTGGCTCAAACCCTGCAACCATAGACAGATTGGCTTTGTGTTGAGAGGCATTAGTTTGATTGACACCTGTCTGGTTGACCAGGAATGGTTACCAGAATGAATGGCATCAGACAAAGGGATTTTGTGTGTTGTGGGAGGGATTTTACATGTACAGTCGCACCATCAGCTGATGGATGCAGCACTTGGGAGCAGCATCTGACCAGTTATGTAGCATTACTGGCTTTAGGTTAGAACATAGGAGTCTTCTTATGGAGCTCTGAAGATGTGGCTAAATGTGTGTAAATGTTAATGCTATTGCTTTTTCATCCATCTCTTCTCAAGGTATTGAGCAGGAAACAATATGTGTCTGCACAGAGCAGCAATTCAGTAAGCAAATGTATCTCACATAGGAGATTTTCTCCACATTTCTTGCCAGTCAGCAAATGCACTGGTGGCTGCCAACACCTACAGTTTGCCTTTGTTGCCAGGAAGTAGATCTAGCTGATCTTCATGTTGTCTGTGTGTTTTAAAAATGTCTTTTTTACCGTAACAGCTGCCTGCTCACCAGAGCTTCCTGTTTTTTAACAGTTTCATCAGACCACTGCCTGCAGATAGAAGCCTCTACATGGTGCCACTGGTAATTCACCTTTGCTAAATCTTGTCTGTCTTGAATATATTCTGAGCAACTGCTGCAGACATGCATTTGGTATGAGGAAGTTGTGTTGCCACACCAGCTGCCACATGGTTGTGTTCTGGCAGCAGACAGTTGCATGTGAATCGAGTAGTTGGCTGGGGACAGTTCAGGATTGGTGCCGACAGTTCGGCTTCGAAGCTGGTGCATATCAAGGCAGTTTTACTTAAGCCATTGAGCATACTTCCACCTGAGGTTCTGGCACATGGGCTTACTGAGAAGAATGGGAAAAGCTGGAAAGAAGATGTGTACATTTGTAAAATTCAGTCAACTATTTTAAAGGTATTTATATAATAAATATATATAAATATATAAATAAAATAAAACTATTTGCTAACATGTTGTGTAGTTGAACTACACAGCTGCGGCTACTTCAAAATACATTTGAACAGGCTGCAATTTTGCAAACATTTGAAATCGAGAAGAAATAGCAAGGGAACTGGATGGTTATGGTTATATGCAGATCAGTATCCTATGTTCTGTCTTGCTCTTACGAATTTAGGTACAAAAGAATTCAAAGCGATGATGATCAAAAACTTGATTACTGAAGAGGAATATGCCAATAATTTCACCATGTAAATTAACTGATTGTCAGCTAAATACATTTAGTGCTGAGTTTTCTGGGCTAGTTCTTGTAGGATACCTCATCTTGAGAAATGTTCAGTCACATTTAAATGCATCATTGTCTTCTGGTCTCTGTTACTAGAATCCGTGGTCTAGAAGCAGCAGTGTCACTTCTGCCTTTTAATGCTTTTGGGGTGATTCTTGTAACAGAGACACAGGTGGCTGTAACCACAAACACACACCTCCAGCGAAGCAACAGAAGCGGTCTGCACAGGCAGTTTCGTCATGGGTGGTGGCAGAGCAGATAGGAGTGGCGGCTGATAATCTTGCACTTGGGAACTTGGTGCTTGTGGTTTTTCTCAGTGCTCCAAAGAGAAGGTCTCTTTCTAATCTATTTCCCTTTCTACTTACAGTCGTTTCAGCACAGCAGATTTTAGTGGTTTGCTGCTGACTTCTCCATGTGCTATAAACTGTCATACCAACCAGTAAAAGTGATTTGTATAGCAAAGCGGCTGGTGCTGGAGACCCCATGTCCATGCCATACTAGGAAGCTGTATTTGTACAGGGTTTCTGATATGATTATTTAATGGCACCATCTTTCAGGGGGTGCTTCTGGACCAGGTCTAGTCTGATGCTATAGTTTGAATGCCCATTTGTGGCTGGAGCACATTAGGGGTCATCCATTTTCATTTCATCTAAAAGGAGTTCATCTCATGTCCTCCAAGACCACTCCTGGATGACTACCAAATGCACTGGCTGAGTGCGATCAGAAGATTCATTTCTGAACTGAAATGGTAATGTAGATGTGCAGACACCACCATTATAAAATACTTTCTAGTACAGTTGTGGAGAAGGTTATTTTTTAAGGACTGAAAAAAAAGTTAATCTCCTTCTGAGCCTAACAAATCTACAGTTAGGGAGATGAAGAGGGTACAATATTTCATCTGTTAATGAAAATGGAGGTAAGTCTAACAAGTATAATACCACGATTCACAGCTCCTGGCTGGCACTTCTTCCCACAGGATGGACCTTTCCAGGGACTTACCTCCTCCTTGCTTATAAAAGAAGAGCAGCCAAAAAGCAATTCTTGCTTTTCATAGAACTGGGATAGAATCCAGTGAGCCAGGAGTAACTAAGCTGCTGTCCTAAAATCTTCTCGCAGAGATGGAAGCAGAAGAACACTGTGACCCCAGCCTGGGCCTGGGTCCTTGAGATACTGCCACTTGGATGAGGTGTGCTCAAAGCCCTGAGCCGCCACTGCCCACAACAGAAGCCCCCTCCAGCGCATTGCCACTACCAAACCCACCCACAGACTAAGCTCAGGACGGAAATGATGTAAATCAGACCCAGACTGAATGTCAGTATCAGTGTGATGATGGGGGGTGGGGAAGCTTCTCTACAGCCGTAGAGAAACCTGAAGAAGGTGAAGTGGCTGCAGTCTTTGTGGTGTTTGCACAGATCCCTGTGCAAAACTGCAGTAAACCTAGGAAAATCGTACTGCGGAATGACCATTCATAGTTCAGTGTGATATCCGTGTGTCCAGGTTAATGCTTAACTGTCAGCTTTGACAAATATTTAATTGGTCATTCAAGAGACCCAAAGGAAAGTCACAGGCAGGGAATTCATGCTGATGGCACTGCTGGGCCTGCAGAGGAGATTACTTACACAAGAGGTCAACAAAATCGGTTTATAGTAGCTTTTCCAAAAAACAGAACCAGTGGATGCATCAAAGAGTTTAATACGTTAAGAAGAGTAAACACTTCTTTGATCAAGGCAAATCATCTCTCCAAAATGTACTAGAGCATGAGAAGGTGTCAACAAGCATGTGGACAATTCACCGTGTCAATATATTCTGCTTAGACTTTCAAAAGCTATTTGAAAGAGCTTTTCAGCAAAAGCTCCTAAAAACAAAGCTATTACAGGATGAAAAAAGGTTGGGTCTTACCTGGATAGATGACTATTTTAAAGATAACAAGCAAAGCGAAGAAATAAGTGATTTGTTTTCACAGAAGGGAGAGGTTACTCTGGGGAGATAAGAGCCCTGAAGATATCTCTGTGAGAGCTTGTGCTGTTCAAGATATTCATAATCGATGTGAGATCAGTGATGAATCTCACACACAATGATAATCTCATTAGGATTATCATTGTGTGATAATCCTAAAGTATTCATGTAGGAAAGGAAGAGGCCAGCTCTGAATGGTTACAGAATGAATAAGCTAGGTAATGAAATGGAAGATGAGGTTCAATGTAGATAAATGTAAAATAATGAACATGGGAAAAACCAACTCTGTATAGGCAGTGATGGGTTCTGGGTGAGTTGAACAACACAGGAATAAGATTTAAAAATAAATAATTCTCTAAAATTGTCAGTTTAATACACAGTAGTGATCAAAACCCAAGTCTAATATTAGGAATTGCTAGGGAAAGGATGAAGAACAAAGCAGAAATTATTATTATTATTATTTATTATTATTTATTATTATTATTATTATCATTCAGAATATTAATTTGCATTTTGAATGCTGTATGCGGTTCTGGTCTCTCTATCTCAATATGTATAAAGTAGAACTAAAAAAAAGTGTATGGAGGGAGAAAGGGAAGATAAAAAGAAAAAAGAAAGAACTGAGAGGTAACATAATGAAGTCTACAGAGTCATGAGTGACCCAGAGAAAGTGAATAGGGAATGATCATTCTTTGTCTCAGTATAAGAAGAAACAACAAATGCAACTAGCAGGCAGCAAATTAAAAACTAACGCACAGGGTATATGAGAAGCTAAAAATGTACAAGGGTTAAAAAAGCAGCTGGGGTAAATTAATGGAAGAATAATCTATTGTGGGCTATTAAGTGCATGCTACATGTTAAGTACCTACCATTGAGTGCATTTAATAGCCTATTAAATACCACCTCTAGCTAATGAAGTCCCTGAGCCACATCACACTGGAAGCTGGGAGAGACTTTCAGAGAAATATCATTATGTGCCGGTCCTTGTCTCGTGTCCCTCCTTTGGCATTTGTTCTTGGTCCCTGATGAAGAGAAGAAACTGGGTTAGACAGACTTTTTTTCTGGCCCAGCATGGTCACTCTTATGTTCAGGGTGATGTTTGGAAGATGCTACTTTCAAATTTTTCTTTTGAGGCTGAAAGATGACAAAACCAGTGAAGACAGAAGTGGCTTGGTCCCAGCCTACATGTCACCGAGGAAAAGCAGTGTCCTAATGGCTGGTAAGATTTTGAATGGGGAGGACATGTCTACTCGGACAAGGGCATGTATTTTGGCATCTCAATAGTAGGAGTTCTTTCTTTTGGGGGGCACAGCTCACAGAGAACTAGTGACTTTTCACCTTCCCAAACCAAGCCATGGATAGGAACACTGAATTTTATGCTTTTCTTATTATATTAGCAAAGGCATGGCTCTCTCATAGGTGAAATTGTGTAACAACATATTATTTCTCACATATAAAGTTTGTGCCTGCAAGGATGAAAGAGTAACTCCTGACAGTGCCGCTACTTATATGCAAAGACATGATCAAAAATGTTCTTTTAATTTTCAATATCTGGTATGCTTTACACATTGCTATTCAATACTGCATTCCAGCTGTCATTCATAAATTACTTCAGCTGTATTCCTTCCTTTAATGATAGAAGCACACTCCTTAACAAAAGCTGGCTGTCAGAACAGTGTGTTCCATTTTGAATCAATTACTTTTATGTGTACATCTAGACCTGCAATAAAATATATGTGGAATAATTGTCTGCTGGAGTAGAGTTTATACTTAACACCCAAAGTAATTAAAACTATATGAGGACAATTTTGACAGTGTACTTTATCATTGGGACTTATTTTCCCACCACGCCCTCAGAGGGCAATTTGATGGCCATGTAAACAATTAATCACCTATGAATGAACAATGAAAGCTTTCTCAACAGTCCAGAGATCTCATTTCCTTAGCAAGCCCATCAGTACCTAGCAACAGCAGCATTAGTACTAGTGCCACAGACATAATGTGGGAGGTGCTGGTTGGTGCAGAGCAGAGGAATTTGGCTCCCTTTGCTCTCAAAAAAAACCCCCAAGCCTGCTTTGCTCTGGCCATCTGAATTGAGAGCAAGAGTGGTGATTTATACCATGCAACACAAGTTACCAGCACCCATGTAATGAAGACATGTTTTTAATCTGTCAGACCATCATTATTTGATGACATGAATACTAGAAGTAGCTGATACGCAGCATCCACCTTGATACGATGATGCATGTGCACTTGACTTGGATTCACTGAGGGAGCTAGGTGGAATTCCCCTCCTTGTCCTTCTGCCAGCCCCTGTCCCATGTCACATGCTGTGCTCTTAATCCTGCAATGTGGTAGCAACCTCCTCCTTCTCCATGTCCTCATCTGGCCCTGAGTGCTGGGTGTTTTCACAAAAAGATAAAGAAAGCAGTGGCCCTTTTCAGTTGTTACACAAGGTGCCTGCTCTCCAGAAGGACTTCTCTCAAGACCACATGTAGTGAGAAATATAGGAGGAGGAAAAGCTATTCAAACAAATAGAATACTGAATGCAGAGCTGACCTCTGCTTATGGCATCCTGAAGATTTGTGCTTGTAGGATCAACATACTTGTGTCTTGTATCTCCATGGATGTTGGGAAGACACCAAATGCATTAAAGGTTAATGCACATGAGTCAGGACAGCGATGCACTGTGGGCAGAGGTTGTGCTGCATGTCCTGTGCCACACCTGCAGCATTGTGTTGTGGTGGTGAAGTTCAGCATGCAATAAATCTGCCAGAGATGTAAAGCAGTATGTAGGAACCTGATCCTCCACTGAACAAATATGTGTGGGTTTTCCCACTGCAATAAGGGAAGTCTGTCTCTAGTATATTGCAGACAGAGCACAGAGGCTTTGGTCCTGGATTGTCTAAGCTTGATCAAAACTTGTCCTGACTTTGGGGTAGCAAATCCCAACTCCCTCCCTTGAATTTGGCCCATTCCTGCCACTGTCAGACAAGCATTGTAGGGAATAAAATAAGGAAAAGGTCCCTGGAAAGCCTGGGATAAAAAAAGCCATAACAACAAAGAGAGTCCTTGGAGAGAGCTGTGTACAAATTCACCTTTATCCTTGAAAGTAGATACTGGAAACTGTTGAGTATGAATAGGAAGAAGATTGGCAAGCTTTGTTTTGTTTAGAAAAATTTATTTGAGCAGCAATAAGCAGAAAGCCAGTCTTTATCATGGGAATGTAATTGCCAGGTATAATTATTACCTTTTCAAAAACAGAAATTCATAAAATTGTATTGGTCTTCACACACACACACACCCCCAGTAGATGCCCAAATACCTCATCTAAATAAATGACTGATCCTTTGAATTCCTGGGTGCTCAGCCCCATTGAAAGACCATGGACCTTGACTTTCAAAAGTTCTGACTAATTGTACTACGAGTAGTTTAAAAAACAAAGCCATACACAAATCTGCTGAAGCAGAATTTGTAACAGGGCTTTTTGCTGCTACAGCAGGAGTTAGCAGATGAGTGAGCTTAACCCGGCCTGGCAGTGTTTCTGTGAACAGTGACTGCAATGCAGGCATACTCAGAAGGAACAGGACAAGGAGGAGTGGCTGTGGATGATGAAGAGTAGTTAGGGACTGTCCCACATGCCAAAGATTTGCTGTGATGCTAGGCAATTGCTTAAACCCCAGTATTTTCAGAGGTGTTTCCCAAATGTGTTGCTCATTTTTAAGCACTACAGGCAGCTGGCTTTTCCATCCCTTTCTGAGCTAGACAGCAGCAGAGGGGCTTTGGCTGTGTACAGCCTGTCCCAGCTGGGTGCACCTAATCCAGCCTGGAGAGGGGCCAAGCAGAAGTGATAGCTGAGGGCTCAGGGAGCTCGAGTGGAAAGAGTGCCACGAGTTGAGAAGGCAGGTTTCTGTGTCTGGCTGGGTCTCTGCAGGCTTCACTGCTGTCTTATTAATTGCCTGTGTAAAGGCGTGCCTTGTTTGGAAAGGCTTGAAGGAGGCCTAGGGTGATCTTAGTCTGCCTTAGGATGCTCAACTACTTTAAAGTGCCTGCCTTGTTGTCCTGATTTCAGCTGGGATAGAGTTAATTTTCTTCCTAGTAGCATTCTAGGATGAGAATAATGTTGATAACACACTGATGTTTTAGCTGGTGCTTACACTAAGTCAAAGACCTTTCAGTTTCTCAGGCCCTGCCAGCAAGGAGGCTGGGGGTGCACAAGGAGCTGGGAGAGGACACAGCCAGGACAGCTGTCTCCAGGTGACCAAAGGGATATTCCTTACCACATGACATGTGGGAGTTGGCTGGGGGGTGACAGCCCACTGCTTGGGGGCTGGCTGGGCATCAGTCAGTGGGTGGTGAGCAACTGCACTGTGCATCACTTGTTTTGTATATTCCTTTATCATTATTATTTCCCCTTCCTTTTTTTTTGTCCTATTAAATTGTATCTCAACCCATAAATGTTACCTTTTTTGCCGATTCTTTCCCCCATCCTGCTGGGGCAGTGTAAGCAAATGACTGTCCTGTATCATGTTTAGCTGCCTGCCAAGTTAACCCACAACACTTGTAAACCACCATAAACGAGCAAAATAGAGCAGGGGAGCAAAGCCCTTCCTCTCCGTCCCTGCTGATGTGAGCACTGGGGTCAGAAACGAACTGCCTGAAAGAGAACTGTACCAGACAGGGAAATCTGAGGAGGTTTGTATGTATAAAAAGAAATACGCTGATTTATATTGTTAAAATTCTAATGTGCACAAATAAGAGATCAGGATGCTCTCTAGCTGTGAAGGCTTTTTTTGTCTTTTAGGGCAGAAGCCCCAGCGAGTTGTTTAGAATAATAAAACAGAAAAGCAAAGAAGATCCAGAAATTAATTATTTCTTTATGAGGACTTGTTAATTAATTCTTAATTAAGATGCGGTGTAAAGAGTTTACTCTGTAGCCACATCATTTATTAACCAAAGACTGCTTCCCTAGTTAGAAATAGCAGAGCAAAGCCATTTATGTAGTCGCAGTTTTTTAACCTCTTACGCGTAGCATGCTTTGGCTGGCAGGATCACTATAACTTATCCAAACAATACGAAACCAGTTCATCACCTCTTGGAAGATGGAGCTTCCTTTTCTTTAAAGGCAACCATTCTGAGTAGAAAAAGAAAAGCTCATTGTAATTTATAAATAAAAGCCAGATATTTTATGCATGGATCATTGTATTTAGATGCAAATTCTAATCGTGCTCCATTAGATGCACAGGGTAGTGCTTCTGAAAGGACATTGCTGATTTCTCAATATTCAATTTATATAATATGAATTAAAAAGACAACCCTACAACACTCAACTACTATTGCAGTGTTATTGGCATTTAAACCCACTGCTAGATGTCTTCTTTTGAATTCAGTTTGTTTACTCCACTGGCTCCCTAGAATGGGCAGATCTACAGTATGTGAGTATAGTAGAGTCATACTATTCACTTTGTGTAGATGTCTTTGAATCATAGCAGAAATTAATTTCTTACTTATTTAGAATTGTAAAGCTCAGTCTCTTTGCCAGTTAATTGCTACACTAGCTTATGCTTCACACCATATGGAAACACCCTCTTAAATATGCAAAGAAAAAAAGCTAAAAATAAATCACAGCTGCTGTTAGATGGGGGTCTAAAGGTACAGCCAAGGCAGGGAAAAAAAAAAAAAAGAAACTGTCTTGATTTAAATACAGCTAAACTGCTTTTAAAATTGAGAAGTTCTTTTTCTGTTCTCCAAATCAATATTCATTAGTAGTATCCAGAACAGAGAACTTTGCATATAAAACACTGAGATAACACCAGTAATTACAACATGCAGTTTCATAGCTGTAATATTTTCATGCTCTCAGTTATTTCAGTGTTTGCTGTAATAATTTGCATTTGGCTTATAAGGACTGATTTATATCAACACATGTTTCTTACTGGTATGTTCAATTTAAGTCCAAACCATGATCTTAACTTACAACAACAGAGCTCTGTAGGTGGAAATGAGTTTTATTTTTGCAGCAGTAATTAGCGGTAGCTTGACTTGACCCACACAAGATCAAGTGAATATATGGAGCGCTGATACGTTATCTGATTTCCTACAACCAGCAAAGTACAAATCTGAAAAACACTTTACTATGTTGTGCATGTTATCCAGAACAGATCTATGGTGGAAATCTCTCGTTTACAGCATGGTCCCAGCTGTTCTGCATAATGTCTGCCACACCCAAAATGATATTTTTTTCCTGTGCCAGATTTGTGGGTACAGGAGTGTCAGTGAGCAAGAGGAAAGGGAACCCTTTTCACTCTTGCCTTCCATCTGAAACTGCTGAAAAGTCGCAGTATTTTCCTCACCCGAGGAGTCTAAACTCAACACCTGCACAACCTCTATTTCACTTGTGGCCTTTGCCACAACTTCCCATCCTCGTTTGCAAGAATGGAATCCTTCCCAGGGCTGGCAGTGGGGCTGGCCCAGCCCAGCACCTGCCACCCATCACTCCCCTGCTGGAGGGAAGGGGTGAGGATGCAGGGCTGGCTGGCACAGCTGCTGGGGACAGCAGGGCAGGCACGTGTGGCCGTGCACTGACGGCAAAGGCATGCCACTCACAGCTCATGAACTCCCACGCTGGTGATGCTGGGGGGGGCGTCACTGAAAACAAACGACAGAGACTGGCCTGATACCCCTGCCTGGGAGGCTCAACCCTTTGCCTGTTGATAAATGCAAAGGCATTTGACATGAGTATTTCACTGAACTCAAGGGAGTCTTTTAACAGGTATACCTTTGCACATTTGTGTGTATATATATCCCCATATACCTATTTCCCTTATGCTTGTGTGTGTGTGAATCGATTTAGATACCTCATCACAAATATTATAATCTTAAACCAGTAGTTAGCTTATCCTTGTGATTTAAACAATTTCTATTGATTCATTTTTGAGGTATTAAAAAAAATCATAAATGAAATGCTGCTAAAATCCTATGAACAGTCTTGAGTTCTGAACAAATCCTTTCTCTCTCTCTCTCTCTCCCCTTTAGATACAAGCTGTTGTTCAAGTCTGAGAGTAAGATTGAACATAGCCACACCTACTTTCTGTTAGGGTTTAGAGAACAAGGGGGTCTATTCTAAACCTTGTGACTCAGTAGTAGAATTCCCCTTAGTCTTCATATTTTTTTAGATCTAAACCCATTGTCCAAGTCTGAGACTAAGAGTATATCTAGCTGCACCTAAACTCTACTGAAGGTTTAGAAAGCAAGGGGGTCCACTGCAAACCTTGTGACTCAACAAGATAATTCCCTTACCCTATTACATCTTTGATCTCTATCAATCATTTCTAGCTCTCTTCTGATTAATTTTTGATTTTTTTATCTCTGTGCTCAATCCATGTAATAAGTAATAGAGTAAACCTTACCATGGAATTTTGTGAAGTTGCATTTTCACAAATTCATATTAAACCTATTTCACTCATAACTTTGATGATGACTCTTTAAGTGACCTAACCTAAACCACTCATTTTCTGACACCTTAGTATCAGATTTCCCTGTCATAGTGAAGAGTGGAATTATATATATATATATATATATATATATATACACACACACACATATACTTGGGCAGTATTTTGTCCCTTGTGAACAGACACCTATGAATACAGCTGGCTGCCTGCTGAGTTCAGGGCTTCAAAACCTTCATTTTTTCAGCTGTTGCAAGGACTGATTTTCCAAAGTAGTCTCTATCCTATATTCTTCCTTACTTATCAAGTCCTTAGCAAGTCTCATCTCTTTGTAGTGAGGAGTAGGATTATTCTGGATGGTTGCACCCTGCACTGCAGAAGGTGAGCCCATATCACCCCATGTCACTTCACTCTTCACTCCCAACTCCCTTACTGATTCCTGACATGAAACAGGGCTGCAAGCAAGTGCTGTCCTGGAGACAGGAACTGAGGCAGGCAGTTCAGAAACTGCTGACAAAATTTTTCTGCTTCTGCTATTTTCCTATTCTAAACCCGGAATTTCTGCCTTGAACAAAAGATGCAGGTCACCATTTGTGGGAAAGCTGAATTCTTGATGTTCATTTTGGGCTCCCCTTGTGGGTGTCAGGAGTGCATGTGCAGCTAGAGCAGCCTTCCTCTGCATCCCTGAGTGATCCTTCCCCTGCATCCCTGAGTGGTACAAGCCTTATACCTGAGCTGAGGTGTGCCTGTGCTCAGCCCTCTACCTGGCGTGACTTCCTCGCTTGCCCCAGACCTGCCTCAAAACAGATGTGTCTGGTGACCCCTGGACTGCATCTGAGCTCATCACCATCACTGGCCATGCCCTGCTTTCCTGGCCGGGCACAGGGGGACAGCAGCCCATCAGAGCAGCACTGCCTAGCTGGCTGAGCTGTCACCCCCAGCTCCCTCCTCCTGGGCAGTACCATTCCTTCTCTTTCTCTGCAGGACTGTTGTGGACACTGCCCTTCGGAAAAGCCTGTGTTGCTATCAATTTCAGAGGTTTTCAATAAATGCACCCCTGATTCTGCTGCTAGAGCTCTTTGTATCCTTCCCAGCCAGAACTGGCATCATTTACCAACTGTGACGGTTGCTCATTTCAGATCCCTACTAGTACAGAAAATGAATGATAAAAGTCTTGCTCTGGCAGCATCAAGCAGAGCTAGAAAGCATATGTGCGGCTTGTTCCAGAGACTCCTCCACAACTACAGCAAATCATTTTTCTGTCTTTAAGGATTTTCTTCATCCAAGGCACTGTTCAAGCCATGACAAATGAGTCACTCCTTAACAAACAATTTGTATCAATTAATAATACTTCACGTCATACTGACAAGCCTCGGGGCTTCTCTGGTTATGTGATGTTTTTTAATTATGCCTTCAGACCTACATGGTCTTTTCTGATGGGGATAGATGACCACTGGGGTAGGTGTTTTTCCCACTTGCTTTTCTTGTAGTGATTCCACCCAATGCTGGCATCAGCCTGACTGCCAGCAGAGTCTCCTCACAGGTACCCTGTAGGCTCTTCACTGGTCCCTGCAGCCAAGTTAGCCAAACAGCCTGCAAAAGTCCCTACTCCTGACCATTACCAACCCTCATGTCCAAACTGGTGCTACCATAGTGCAGGCCAGGCATGTCGGATTTTGGGGATCATATTCTCGTGTCCCTATTCCTGTGGTGCACATCGCAGTCAATGCAGTTATGCCTGTTACTTCTTAGCACCCCGACATGGTAAACTAATGCACTCCTGCTATGCAGTCTCCTCACTGGTGTCCTTTTCCGCCACTCAATTTAATAATACGGGACAGTAAACTGATTTTTTTTTCTCAATTATGCAAAAACGAATGCAAATGAAGGTTATGAAACTTCGGAAAAGATCCTTAGAGGACAGCAGAAGCTGGGGCAGGCCATGACATGGAGACCATCCAGGAGAGTGCATGGAGAGAGCTGATGCAGGCTGCAGCCTCTCCATGCTCCCCAGGTCATGGGGACAAGGACGTACTAAAGCACAGACCGCTGCTTCTTCATTGTAGGACAAAACGACTGCAGTGGAAATACAGGTTGGCAGGCCCTGTTCCCTGTCCTCAACAGGTGAGCATGTCATGCTGTTCTTCTTTTGAATTTAATAAGCACCGCCTAAAATTCTCTTCCTTTATGTCATTCTTGCTCTGCTTGAATAGCTGCTCCAGAGAGGACTGGTTTAGAGAAGAGGAACATCTTTTAATTCCCAGCCTATTTATATCTGGCGTGCAAATGTCAGCTTGTGCAGACATTGTCCTTCCTGTGAAGTGTTCCGGCTCCACCTCCATTGTGCAACTGTAGGCAACAAGTGTACTGTCCCTCCTACCCTCTCCTGTTATTAAGATGACCAAGTTAAGAGTCACCAGCCTTCTCTCATAAAAGAGACTGCCCGTTGCCCTGCCCCCTCCTGCCTGTTTCTCTCGCTTTCACAAGCAGCAACTGGTCCAGTAGGCAGAGCTCTTCGTGAGGCCCCATTCCCGAAAACACTTCCTGCAACCTCTTTTGCTTTCTATAGATTGCCTTCCATGGTGTATCATAGTCATTCTCCAGTCGATTGGCAATCTCATGCTTTCCTCTCTGGCTGGCAACAATAAGGTCCTTGTTGTCACATGGGTTTTGTTTTACTCAAATATACAGTAATTCTAATAGGCTATCTAAGCCTCCTCCCTTTTCATGTTACCACCCAGCTTTATGACATTAACACATCTCAACAACATTGCAGTTATTTATTGTGCTGAAATCACTAATGGAATTATTAAAGTTGATGGGTCTAAAGATTGAGGAATTTTCACTGTCAGCATCTCCCTGATTTTCATGCTTTGCAGTGACCCTTGTTCTGTTTACTCAGCAGACCCTAGATGGCAAGGACTGACTGAAGAGCTTGTGCATGCAGAGCAGTATCTTCATGGAGCTGTGCAAAGAAGGCAGCACCAGCCCAGGCAGACTGCAACTGAGATGTGACAGGCCGTGACTTTGTTACAAGCCAGCCTCAAGTCAGTCTGATGCCAACCAGTGAACAATTGATACAGTGGTGGTGGAAGTTGGTGAGATGATTACCAATGTGTTGTGGCTGCAAAATGGTTGATTTCCCTATCATTTTCCTATCAACCCTGCAGTGACAGCCAGCTTGAGGGTAGGACAGTCCAAAAGTGCCACTGATGGTATGTGTAAATGTTCCTTTCCTACACACACAGCAGTTGTGCTACAGAGACTCTGTGGACATGTCAGTGTGAAAGAGTAACACCACTGAGGATGGCCTATTTGACCAGGAGGGCAGATATGACTGCTCCTGTGCTAGCAGATTCAGGCATGCCCAGCACGCCTCCAAGTATCTGTTCTAGTAAACCATTAGACCCATCCCTGGCCCATGCTTGTCCCATCGCAGCAAGTGTGCTTCCTGGGTAATGCCTGGGCACAGTTGGAGCGGTGTAGACGGTTTGTGTGCAGCAACCCTGCTTTGGAGGATGAGACAATTTATTAGCATGGATGTAAGCCATTCAATGCCAGTTGGCCGCAGCACCTGGGAGCGTTCCTAGGCACATCTGATTTATTATTATAGACGCAGCCTTTGTGAATACCACTGTGGGATACCTTGGCAGTGTGCACAGTGCTCTGTGGCCCAGATCTATTTGAATATGAAAGCATCTTTTTGCTTTTAAAAAATATGAGTATGTGCTGTTATTTCAGGAAAGCTCAATGTACCCTCTACTAGCCTGGTTGATGAGGCTCTTCCCTGCTATGAGAGCACCTGGCAGGAGATGGTTCAGTTGTGGACTGAGCTGCGACTTAATGGACACAGAACTAGTATTAGGCAAACTGAAAGCAAAATGGCACTGTCTGTAACCTGGCTGAGGTGCCAGGAAGCCCAGTGTTCTTCAGAGTAGTGGGGTGGGAGGTAAATGGCACAACATTTACAAGGATCACGCAAAGAGCTTTTGCCGGCGAGGGCTTAGGACATCATCACTTTACAGGTCTGGCACAGGCAACTAAAAAAGCTCATCTGTCATCACTGGGAGCAGTCCAAAAGAGGCAGGCATTGCAAGGGCTTTCTGGGCCTGGAGCTTTGTGTAGCAAGTGGCTGTGCACAGGGTAATAGGGTGAGGAAATGTGTTGCTGTGTTAACTTTGTCACATCTATGCCAACTGGCAACTGCTTTATGTAATTCTGAAATCTATTAAAAGTTTGGATTAGCCTGCCTGTTTCTTGTGTTTCCTTTAAGTACTTATCTACCAATGGACTGTGGAACTAAGGTCTTTATTAAAGCAGATAGAAGGTGTTTAGAAAGAATAAATACAGCTTTGTTAAGAAATAAGTAGACAGTAAACAAAATTTGCAAATGGCAGCAAAATGCCTGCCATGCTACCTGTGGAGAGGATCCCACCTCATGCAGCGTCACCACTCCAGTGACAGGGTTACATGTTATCAGTCTTTCTGCTCTTTTCCCCACTGTTGCAGTGGACAGAAGAGGAAGAAGCCCAAGCCTCTGCCGATACCAATGTCCTGACCAATCCCCTGCCCACAACAGCATTCTGCAGGAGTTTTCTCAGGTCTGGAGTGCAGTAGTACAGAAATGGCGCTGGAGATGGAGAGATCTGCAGAGTCCCCTCTGCTCATGCTTTCGCACCCGCTAGCTACAAGTGTGGCATTCTGATACCACCTTACCTTCCCTGCCCATCAGCAGTCTGTCCCCCATCTCCTCTAGTTCCTTGCTCAAGGAGGTGGCTAAGATCAGACTCAACCTGTATGTCATTGTAGCTGTTTTTACTTCCTCCTCTCCACTGGTGGATGAAGTTCCCTTCCCCAAAGCCCTCAATGGCTGTTGTAGTCTAGAAAAAGTGCGAGTCCTGATATACAACGAGAGATTCACAATATTTTATTTGTCCTAGGAAAGTAATAAAAGAAAATACCTTTTCATATTCTTTTCTATAGCAAGGTCACAGCTAGATACCTCTGAGAGTTCATTAAGCCTTCATTTTAATGTATGTCTACCAGAAGCATTTGCCTCCTAGGTTATTAGCTTCTAGAAACAATAGCAACAGCTTAAGATTTCCTTATTTTTACAGAAATCAAGAAAATAATTTTTGACTCGGCAGAAGGCCTGGACAAACTTCAAATACTTTTTTTACCAGTTATGACCTTCGTATCATAGCCTGTCCATGTTAATTTATTGCAGATGCTAAATTGGAAAAGGCAATATTTTCTCAGCTCTCATGAAAGTGTTTCTTTGCTAAAAAACCTTTTGTCACTTGGTGGTGGAGCAGTAAATCAATGGATGAAGGACTGCAAGTTATAAGAGGGAGTAAGAATTGCAGAGACATCGGGCTTCATCAGCCAAGAATCAAAAGATGTAGGTGAACACAAACAAGATTCTGGAGTGTGATAAAGAAGCCTGTTCACAAAATTCTGTCTTCCTGTTTCAACCCTTATGCTCAGGGAGCACATGGAAGGAACAGGTACCTCTCCAGTGACTTTTCCAATCAACATAGCCAAGAGACTTCATAACAGAGACCACCCAGGACACTGCCTGAATGCTAACATTAGTGTCCTAAACTCAATATATGCTATGTGTAGGTACAGTGCAGATATGCAGTCTCTTCTGTTAAGTCTGCCATTGTAAATACTTAAAAAGCAGTATTCTGTTAAAGCCTAGCAGAAAAAATCTCTAGCTGCAGGCTCAGATATTAGCTCTCCATCTGGGATCACAAATGCTAGTGATGGCAGAGGAACACACCTCTTCTCCCCTTGACTGAGACAAAAGCCATCCCATAGCAAACAGTAGCTACCAAAATAATTTCAATCACTGGTCGTGAGATTACACGGAATTTTTCTCCAGGCAGCATCAGCTTGGCATCAGCTGTGTCTCAAGTGCTGATGATGTTCCTTCCTTCTCTGGTTTGTTCTTAAGTTTTACCCTAATGGCCCTGCAGACACTTGTTTGCATGCTTGCTTCCAGGATCCGCCCCAAGGCTGGGGTCCAATCCTGCTTCCTCTGCTTTCAGAGCTTTCTCTAAGACCGCTACTAGTCTCATCCTCAGTTAAAAATGCATTTGGTAGGCTACAATAGCCATGAAAATGGCTTTTGGGCCCATGCTGCGTGAAGCCCTTGTCAACTTCATATTAGGGAAATTATCACTGATGTCTTTAGCTTGCAGCCAGGGTCCAAACCAGCAATCTGGAACAAAGTTTATGTTTATAGACAGATGGTGTAGTACAGTGTGGGTAAAAGCCAAACAAAACCCCATATTAATACTACAAATAACCCAGCGTGGACAGGGAAGCTTCAGTCAAAACTCTTTCACAAGGTTTTAGGTCTATTTTCCCACGTAGCATCCTTCTGTCTCGCAGTCCTTCTGGGCCTACCACACCAGTGCAGTAAGGTGCAGGGCTCTGAGGAAGGCTTGTGTTGTGGGGAGTGAAAGACATCTGCAGAACTTACATCATGCATGCTTACAAATGGCTGTGGTCCAACAGGGTGTTTCTGCCACAGGAAGAGAGGAACAAGGTGCCTGTTTATACTCCCATGCAAATATAATAAAATCATTGAACACTGAGGAAAAGAGACGTCTTTCTCAATGTGACATGGGGAGCAGAGACAGCAGGGAATCCTATATTTAAGATAGGAACTTATTGTAGGATACATAAGCATCAAGCTGATCATGCCCCGCACAGTATGTTTTGTCTTAACATGGCTGGGAGACCAAGGTCAGCCTTTTAATACTCTAGTAACATCACCAGGTTTTGTGAGCTTTTGTAAAGTAGGGGGAACTTCACTACCAGTATGGATGAAATGGTTCTGATTCTCCTCTGCCTGCCTACATTTAGGTAAGAAGCTGTTCTTTGAGGAAGAAACAGGATTGCACTAGTAGGTGTGAGAGCTTAAGAATCAGACTCGTAGGGCTTGGTGCCGTGGGGAATTGGCTGTGGTAGTACAGTGGAACAATCAGTAATGGGTGTAAGCTGTTACATGAGCACAGACCACACTGGCATTTCAAGCATGAGGATGGATGAACAAGCTTTATACTAGGATTTCTCAATTTGCCTAGGAGAATATCTACATTGCTATTTTGACCAGTACATATCACTGCAATACTGTAAGTATACCAGCATAGCTCTGTGCATGGCTTAGCATTCCAGAGTAAAACTGGCTTTGCTTCTAAGCAATGAGTATGTTTCCCTGATCAATTTACACTTAAGCATGGAAAATCAAGAAACGTTTTTCTGGCTGGTAGTAGCCAACACCTTCTCTGCTTTACACTTAATGGCCTGGGAGGAATGGTTTTACTACCATTGAACCACAAGGGGAAGAGAGGAAAAGTAAAGAACAGCTGGGTTTAATGAGCTGGAACAGATGTAGGTATTAAAGCAATGTGTACACTTGTCACGCAAAGAGTACCTACATGTATATAAATGACGAGCAATTTAAATCAGTACTTCAGTTACAGAATTTACAATGGACATTATACACTGAAAAAGGTTCAAAACTTGGTAGCTTAAATTATTTTGCCACAAACAAGTCCAAAGCAACTTAATTTATGGGGGTGTGAACTATTAGTCTGTATTTCAATATGGGATGGACTTTTCATTCTGGACTATAGTATAGTGGTTTCCTTTTAAAGCTGTCTGATCCTCATCTCTCACATTTTTTGTCAGGCTATATGAGTGCTTTCAAGGCAGATTCCTAGAATGCCAGTTAAGTAGTCATTTATTCTTTTGAAGACTGCTCCAGAGGTGATGCATCAACAGCTTTGAGTCTTTGTGCAGTGCTCCTGTGTAGCTGGAAAGGAACAAGCTCAAACCCATTGAAGAGAAATGTGATAGTTTTATAATTTCAGTGAAAGCATTAGAAATAAATCATATGTTAAGAGGATCTCCATACTTCAACACCAATACAGTCTTAAGTGACAGGATCTGGTACTGGGAATACAGAATTTTCTCTGCGGGATTAAAGATGCCAATTTATATTTATGCAGATAAATTTAACTGCTTAATTTTAGATTGAGATTAACTATTTTTCATGCTGATAGCTTGACAGTTTTCAGTATTTAAGTGAGACAGGGATGAAATCATGATGGAAAAACTTTTAATCAGTGGCTTATTCTCTAAATCAATGCTAATAGCTAGTCCTAGGGCTAGAAATCTAATAAAAACATAATGATTATTAAGGATGGCTTAGAGGAAATTAAATGCCCCAAGAAGGTGTCACTTTTGCAATAACAACAGTATCTGTGTTTAAAATTCAAAACAGCTTTTCCAAATTACCCATGAAAAATCACTATTTCACTTACATGGATTCAGTCCATAAAAGTCTTCCCCTACCTTCAGACAGTCACCTGGAGACATGTGGGCTGCAAGCATAACTAGTAACTGCCCCCAGGTTGATGAAATTACTCATCTCTGGAGAGGATTCAGCCTGTGAGAATTTGGATGGTCCACTTTGTCAAGGGGCTGGTGCTTGGCAGGCATTTGTGAGGTGCCTTATGCCAAGAGCACTTTCCAGCAGATGCTAACAGCTGGGTTATGCCCAACTTCAGAAAAGTACAGAAGGAGCCATTATCAAAGGCCCATTGTGTTATCCCAAAGGCTTTTTCTTGCAAGTGAGCTTTTGTTATATCAGGGCATAATTCACTCAGGCCATTGGGGAGGACATGTGTTGAGGGATCTGCCTTGCTACAGCAGAATATTGGTCTGGGTCCTGCATTACAGGAGAAGACCCAGTGACTCAAATGGAATCTGATGTTTGTGAATGTGAAATATATTCCTTAAAGTAACAGAGGTCTTTTCTTAGTGCTGATGTTGAAAATACTTGTGGCACTGGATATTTTTAATTACTCTAGGAGTGGCCATTCAAACACTGTAAGGCTATTTAAGGAAAAACAGAAGAGTGCCTCAGCTCTTTGTGGTCGTCTTTTTATTAATGGGTGGACCTATGCCACACAATGCTCTGTACAGCAGATGACTATGTACATTGCCGATCTTACTCCATATGTATATTCTAAATAATCAGTTTATGCTAAAATTGCACAAAAATATGCATTTGATTAGATGCATCAATAAATTATGTTTCATTGTTTTGCTTTGCTAGCAATAGTCTTATTTTACTCGTACTATGCTGTCAAATCATTCCTTGAAGCTGCTCTGGAGTAACCAGGAGCCTAATTAGCAGGCCTGCAATGGCTCAGAAAGCTACATTTTCAAATCCTGATAGACATCCAATACTCAAGAATCCAAATTTAATTCAAAGATTTTTTTCCAGACTGCACCTCTAACACGTGTCAGAGCTGTAACACATGCCAGTTTCCATGCAGTTTAAAAAATGCCAGAAAAACAACAACGTAGGGAGCAACTGGCCTGTGGTCAGATCCTGAATTTTTGGGGCAGTTCTGGTGCTCACATACAACAGCCAAAATGCAGTTCTTGTTAGGTGACATTATTAGCTTGCTTTCATTTAGAAATGTGGTTCTGGTGCTCCTGTTGTCTTCATGTGGGGACTCTGCCTGTAATCCCCCATCTTTTTTTTTTTTTAATACAGTGTCAAGTTGGAAACCCATTGACAGATAATGATTTAAACCCATACAAGTTTCATGGAGATAAGCAGCTGGATGGAAGGTACAAACTGGTTTTAAAGTCTACACAAACAGAGGCATTATGTCTGCCTCGAGACCAGAAAATACTTGGATAAGTATTTTTATATCTTCTTAAACATGAAGGAATCTTTTTGGAAATTAATGCCATTTGTTCTGCTGCTCAAAGAACTATTTGCTTAGATGTGCATGCTACAAAAAATTCACCAGTCCAACCTATCAGTGACTTAAGACAAATTCTTCATATTGCTTGGAACTTGTGCTGCTGCCTGTAAAATACCAGGTAAAGATCTACCTCCAAAACCAAGACCTTCAAGTGTCAATGTGACTGAATTTTAGTGTTCAGGCCAAGAAGAGTATTGTCACATCTCACAGAAGGGCACAGCTTTTCATCAGCTGTTGCTAAAAACCTCAACCAAAGTCCAAAATCAATTAGATAACTAGAGGGAAAAGATAGGTTCAGATTTTGCTGTAGCCTATACTACAGTAAATCAGGAAGAACTCCTTTCATACACAGTGGGATTAAACTAGATTTACAGCAGTGTTACCAGAAGGACACAGGCCTGGGGTCTTGAGGTGTCCTGACACAGTGATTTAATTAGTTGTGGGCATTATCTTCAGATAGGTTGTGGCTGCACAGAAGAATAACACAATCATCTTTAATTTATTACTGTTCCACTAGTACTAACATCCGCCAATTAGTGCTTTGTTACTGTCCAGATCCCAAGTGGACCCTGCCCAGTACAGCCCCACCATGGTCCTGGCAGGGCCCAAATTCAGCCATGGCCAGGCAGCAACACCAGGCAGCTTCCACATGAGAAGATATTATGCCATCAGTTAAAGCCTGGCTAAAGTACTGCAGCCCTCCTAATCAAGCTTTTAAGTTGTTTTTATCTCTGGTTGTTTATATCTCCCTGCATATTGTCTTTGGCTGTGTCTGGAAGAAAAATATAAGGAAATATATTTTTGCAAAATGCAAATGAACTTCCGGCTTCATGGCTGCTGCTGTTGTGAGGGTTTTGGCTTTTATGACAATGAGGCATTCTTAGATTAGTATAGCCTGTTAGGGAGGGATGGGATCCACATGTGTAGAAGAGGCAAGGGAATCTTTGGCAGCAGGCTGGCCAACTTGGTGAGCTGGGCTTTAAACTGAAGGACTCAGGGGCAGGGTCCAAAGTGGCAAAGCTCACACCATCACATCCAACTGGGGAATAATCCAGGCCATCCAGAGCAGTGAGAAATATTCCTTAGCTGCCTCCTAAGGTAAGAACCAGAAGGCCAACCACTTCAAGTGTATGTATACCAATGCATGCAGCCTGGGGGAAAAAAAAAAGACAAACTGGAGCTTTGTGTCAGTCAAAAAGCTGTGATATCATAGGAATAACTGAAATGTGGTGGGACAACTCACATGACCAAAAGTTTGCAGTGGATGGCTATAGGCTGTTCTGTAAGGACAGGCAGGGAAGAAGAGGAGGAGCCATCAGGGTTTATGTTAAGGAGAACCTTGAATGTACAGAAGACAACTACAGTGACTGTGGAAGCCCTATCAAATGCCTCTGGGTCAAGATCAGAGGAGCTGCCTCCAAGGGGAATCTTACAGTAGGCTTCTACTACCAACCTCCAAACCAAGATGATAAGACCAATGAAGCAATATTTGGGTCACTTAAGCAAGCTTCAGGTCAACAGAACCTGGTTCTTACAGGTGACTTCAACTACACAGACATTTGTTGGAAGAACAAAACAGCAGCTCATATGTCATCCATCAAGTTCCTGGAATGTATAGAGGACTGCTTCCTCGTACAACTGTTAGATGTGCCAACCAGGAATGAAGCACTGCTAAACCTGGTACACACAAACCAAGAAAACCTGCTTTGCAATACCTCAGTTAGTGATAGCCTTGGCTGCAGTGATCACAATATTGTGGAATTTCAGGTCCTGCTGAGAAGTAGTAACCCTGAGAAGGTTAGTAGTAAGACAAAGGGTTTAGATTTTAGAAGAGCAAACTTCAGCTCACTCAGAGCTCAGTTGGGAGGGATTCTGTGGGAAGATTCCATGGAAGATAAGGAAACTAGTGAGTGCTGGGAGTTTTTCAAGAATGCTCTCCTGGAAGCACAAAACCAGTTCATCCCCTTTAAAGGTAAGGGAAGCAGGCAAAGCAAGAGACCCCCTTGGTTTAACTGTGAGATTCTGAGTCTGCTCAAAACCAAAATAGAAGTGTACCACAGATAGAAGAGTGGACAAATGCCTCGTAAGAACCACAAGGGCATTGCCAGGGTGTGCAGAGATACAGTCAGAAAAGCAAAAGCTCAGCTCAAATTGAGATTGGCCAGAGATGTCAAAAACTACAAAAAAGGGTGCTTCAGATGTGTAAACAACAAGCAGAAACAGAAGGAAAATACTGGCCTGCTGTTAAACAGGAGAGGTGAATTAGTCACCAACAATGCTGACAAGGCAGAGGTTCTCAACACTTTCTTCACCTCTGTCTTTACCAGCACTCCTGGACCCCAGACCTTGGGAACAAAAATTTAGGTTGATGCAAACACAGACCCATGGTCAGTGAAGGAAGAGTTGGTAAGTGAACTGTTACAGGAGCTTGACCCCTAGAGATCAATGGGCCCTGACATTATCCACGCAAGGGTGTTAAGAGAGCTAGCTGATGTTGTTATAAGGCTGCTCTCCAAAACCTTTGAGAAGTCATGGAGACTGGGGGATCTCCTAGAAGACTGGAAGAAGGTGAACGTCACTCCTGTCTACAAGAAGGGCTCAAAGGAGGATCCAGGAAATTACAGGCCCATCAGTCTTACTTCAGTCCCTGGGAAAGTTATGGAACGAATCCTCCTGGGGGCTCTCAAAAGTTGAATGAAGCACATGATAAGGAAAAGCCAGCACAGATTCACCAAGGGCAAATTGTGCTTGACAAACCTGATTGCCTTCTACAACAAAGTAACTTGCTTGGTTGATGTGGGTGGAGCAGTGGACATTGTCTACCTGGATTTCTCCGAGGCTTTCAATATGGTTTCCCACTGCCTCCTCCTAGAGAAGGTGATGGGATGAGGTGTACCCTGATGAAGTCTGCTGATGATACCAAATTGAGTGGGGAAGTAGACACTTTGGAAGGGGGAGCCACCCTGCAGGAAGACCTGGATAAGCTGGAAGAGTGGGCTAACAAGAAGCTTATGAAGTTCAACAAGGACAACAGTAAGGTCTTGCACCTGGGAAAACATAACCCAGGACTACAGCACAGACTGGGATCTACCCAGCTGGGGAGCAGCTCTGTGGAAAGGGACCTGGGGGTCCTGGTGGACAACAAGCTCAGTATGAGTGAGCAGTGTGCTGCTGCAGCAAAGAAAGCCAACAGAATGCTGAGTTGTGTAAACAAGAGCATCACCAGCAGAGATAAAGAAGTCATTATCCCATTCTACCCAGAGCTTGTCAAGCCACACCTGGAATACTGTGTTCAGTTTTGGTCCCTGCTATGCAAAAAATACGTGGATGGGCTGGAGAGAGTCCAGAGAAGGGCCACAAAGATGATCAAAGGACTGGGAAACCTGCCATATGAAGAAAGGCTGAGAGAACAGGGTTTGTTCATCCTTAAGAAAAGAAGGCGTAGTGGAGACCTTATCACCACATTCCAGTATTTAAAGAGTGGCTACAAAGAAGACGAAGACTCCCTTTCTACAAGAGTCACATGGAAAAGACAAGAGGTAATGTGGAGATTCCAACTGGACACAAGAGAAAAAAATTTCACAATAAGAACAATCAGCCACTGGTATAATCTCCCCAGGGAAGTGGTGGATTCCTCAACATTGGACACTTCTAAGATTCAGCTGGACAGAGTGCTGGGCCATCTTGTCTAAACTGTGATTTTGACAAGAAAGGTTTGACCAGATCATCCTTGAGGTCCCTTCCAACCTGGTATTCTATGGTTCTGATTCTATGAAATACAAGGAAGCCACAAATACTGAGGGAACCCTCTTGTGCGCTCCTTCATTCCAGGAATCAAGAGCTTAGGGAGCTGACCTGAAGTGGAGCTGCTGTACTTATTGGTGCCTGATAAACCTATTCTTCATGATTTCTTCTGATACCATTTCTAAGCCATTTATACTTTTAAGCCCTGTTTTCATCCTGTTAAACTTTGGAAAAAAAACCCCATATATATCTATCTGGCTGGCAGAGACATTCAGAGTGTATTTGAAAGCTACTGGGACAAGAATGTATGTAATGGAAAATTTGTGTTCGTACCTAGTCACCCAGCCAGGGAATACCTTAGGACAAATCTGATCAATTAGAACAAAATCTTATCACTCAAATTTCAACAGTTCAGCACTAAAGACCTTGTTACATAAATTTAAGGAAATATGAACATTCTGTGAACAGAAAAGAGCCAATTGCATTCAGCCAAAGTCACTTGGGTTTCTTTAGACATGTTCCATCCAAATACTGATCAATCTCTTAGAAGTTTTTCTTATGGGAGCCAGAAAGATTAAACCCATGTATTTTTGCCTTTGTCTACAGACACACACACAGACACACACATGCACACAGACACTCAGACGCACTCAGACACACATAGAAACACACACAGAGACACACAGAGACACACACACAGAAACACAAAGACACACAGACACACAGACACACACAAACAGTAACAGCCACACACAGAGACACACACAGACACACACAGAGACACACACAGACACACGGAGATACACACAGACAAACACACAGACACACACAGACACAGGCATACACACACACACAGACACACAGACACACACGGACACAAACACAGACACGCACACAGACATACACACAGACTCACTCAGGCACACAATCTTTCAGGCATTCTCATAGGCACACACTCACTCAGATAAACACTCAGGCATAAACTCACGCAGGCACACGCACAGGCACTCACTTAGGCACACACTCACTCAGGGATGCACTCATTCAGGGACACACCCACTCAGGTATACACTAAATCAGGCAGATATACACACGCACAGGCACTCACTCAGGCACACACTCAGGCACACTATCACTCAGGCACACACTCAGGCACACTATCACTCAGGCACACTATCACTCAGGCACACAAACACTCAGGCACTAACTCAGGCACTCTGTCACTCAGGCACTCTGTCACTCAGGCACTCACTCAGGCACACATTCAGGCAAGCAGTCACTCACTCAGGCACACACTAACTCAGGCACACTCTCAAGCACACACAGTAACTCAGGCACGCACTGAGGCACACAATCACTCAGGCACAACGCATTCAGGCACACACTAACTGTCCCTGAGTGAGTGCCTGAATGAGTGTGTGCCTGATTGAGTGTGTACCTGAGTGGCTAAGTGAGTGTGTGCCTGAGCGAGTGTGTGCCTGAATGAGTGTGTGCTTGAGTGAGTGCATGGCTGAATGTGTGCCTGAGTACAGTGTGTGCCTGAATGAGTATGAGTCTGAGTGAGTTTATGTCTGAGTGCGTGTGTGTGCCTGAGTGAGTACCTGAGTGAGTGTGTTCTTGAGTGAGTGTGTGCCTGTGTGCCTGAGTGACTGTGAGCCTTAGTAAGTGTGTACCTGAGTGCGTGTGTGCCTAAATGTGTGCCTGAGTGAATGCCTGAGTGTGTGCGTGAGTGAGTGTGTGCCTAGAGTGACTGTGTGCCTGAGTGAGTCTGCATTTGAGTGAGTGTGTGGCTGAGTGTATGTGTGGAAAAACTGAAAAGGAAAGAAAGAAAAAAAGATAGAAAGCAAGAAAAAAAGGATAGAAGGAAAAAATAAAAAGAAAATAAAAAAGAAAGAAAGAAAGTAGAAAGGAAAAAACCCAGAAAATAAGAAAAAAAGAAAGAAAGAAAGAAAGGAAGGAAGGAATGAATAAATAAAACAGAAAATAAAAGAGAAAGAAAGGAAGAAAGGAAAAATAAAAAAAGAAAAAAATAAGAAAGAAAGAAGGGAAAAATAATAATAAACAAACAAATAAATAAATGAAAAAAGAAGTAAGAAAGAAAGGAAGGAAAAAAGAAAATAAGAAAGAAATAAAGAGAAAGAAAGAAAAAAGAAAGAAAGGAAGGAAAAAATAAGAAAGAAATAAAGAGAAAGAAAGAAAAAAGAAAGAAAGGAAGGAAAAAATAAAACAGAAAAGAAAAGAGAAAGAAATAAAGGAAAAAAAACAAGAAGAAAGAAAGAAAGGAAAAATACAAAAGAAAAGAAGAAAGAAAGACAAAAGAACGAAGGGAAAAAATAAAAGAAGAAAGAAAGAAAGGGAAAAAGAAAGAAAGAAGAGAAAGTAAGAAAGAAAGACAAAGAAAGAAAGAAAGACAGAAAAAGGAAAAAAAATAAGAAAGAAAAAAGACAAAAAATCAGATAAGAAAGTAAGAAAGAAAGGAAGGAAAGACAAAAAAGAAAATAAAGAAAGAATGAAAGTAAGAGAGAAAGAAAGAAAAAACATGAAAAAGGAAAAAGAAAAAAGATTGAAAAAAGAAAAAATAAAAAAGCAAATAAAAAAGAAAAGAAGGAAGAAACAAAGAAAGAAAAAAGGAAAAAATATAGAAAGAATAAATAAAAACAAAGCAAGAAAGGAAAAAAGAAAAATAAGAAAATAAGAAAGAATGAAAGAAAGAAAAAAAATACAAAATAAGAAAGAATGAACAAGAAAGAAAGAAAAAAAGAAGGAAAGAAAGGAAGGAAAAAACAAACCCCAGAAAATAGAAGGGAAAGAAAGAAAGAAAGAAAGGAAGGAAGGAAGGAAGAAAGAAAGAAAGAAAGAAAGGAAAAAATAGAAAATTAAAAAAAAGGAAAAGAAAGGAAAATATGAAAAAGAAAATAAGAAAGAAAGAAAGAGAGAAAAAGAAAGAAAGAAAGAATAGAAAACATAAAAAAGAAAGAAAGGAAGAAAGACAGAAAGGAAAAAATAAAAATAAAAGAAAAAAGAAAGAAAGAAAGAAAGAAATGAAAAAAGAAAGAAAGAAAAAAGGAAAGTAAGAAAGGAAGAAAAAAGATAAAATAATGAAAGAATAAAAGAAAAAAGAAAAGAAAAAATAAAACTAAAAATAAAAGAGAAATAAGGAAAGAAAGGAAAAAATAAAAAAGAAAATAGGAAAAATAAAAGAAAGAATGAAACAAAGAATAAAAAATAAAGAAAAGAAAGAAAAAAGAAAGAAAAAAGAAAATAAAGAAAGAAAAAAGAAACAAGGAAAGCATGAAAGAAAGAAAAAACTAAGAAAGAATGAAAATAAAAAATAAAATAAGAAAGAAAGAAAAAAGAAAGAGAATGAAATGAAAAAATAAAAAAGAAAATAGGAAAGAAAGAGATAAAGAAAGAAAAAATAAAAAGGAAAATGAAAGAAACAAAGAAAAAATAAAAAAGAAAATTAAAAAGAACAAACGAAAGAAAAGAAAAAAGGAAAAATTACAAAATAAAAGAAGAAAGAAAAAGAAAGAAAGGAAGGAAAGAAAAATAAAAAAGAAAATAAGAAAGAAGAAATAAAGATAAAAGAAAGAAGGTAAATATAAGAAAGAAATTAATAAAGAAAGAATGAAACAAAGAAAGAAGAAAGAAATGAAAACATACAAAAAAAGAAAGAGAGAGAGAGAAATAACGTAAGGAAAAAATTAAAAAAAGGAAGAAAGACAGAAAGAAGCAGAAAGAAAGGAAGGAAGGAAGAAAGAAAGGAAGGAAAAATACAGAATAAAATAAGAAAGAAAGTATTAAATAACAAAGAAAAATAAATAAATTAAAGAAAAGAAATAGAAAAGAAGAAAGAAAGAATTAATGAAGAAAGGAAAAATAAAAAAGAAAAAATAAAAGAAGGGAAAAAAGAAAAAATAAAAGAAGGGAAAAAAGAAAAAAGAATATAAGAAAGAAAGAAAGGAAGAAAGAAAAGAAAAAATAAGTAAGAAAAAAATAAAGAAAGGAAGAAAGAAGAAAATGAATAACCTTGGAAATAAAGAAAAAAGAATAGGAAAATTAAAAAATAAAGTAAGAAAGGAAAAAAAGAAAGAAAGAAAGAAAAAATATAAGAAAGAAAGGCAAAAACAAAGAAAGAAAGAAAAAAGAAAATAGAAAGAAGAAAAGAAAGGAGAAAATAAAAAAATTAAACAGTTAAAAACATAACGTAACGTAACATAACAAACCATAACATAACATAACCTAGCATCAAGTAACATAACGTAACGTAACATACCATTCATACCATACCATAACATGCCATACCATAACACAGATTACCATAAATTAACATACCGTAAAATACCGTACCGTACCATAACATACTGTACCATTACATAACGTAACGTAACGTAACATAACTTAACAAACCATACCATACAATATTACACCATACCATACCATAATATACCATACCACAACATACCAAAACATACCATACTATACCATACCATAATACAAAATAACGCAACATATCATATCATAACATAATGTACCTTAGCATAAAATCACATACCATGCCATACCATGCCATACCATGCCATACCATGCCATACCATGCCATACCTCAACACACCATACTATACTATAACATACCATAACATACTATACCATATCGTAACATACCATACTATACCATACCACCTTACATAAAATAACATAAAATATCATAACATACCATAAATACCATAGTATACCATACCATACCATACCATATCACAACTTACCATACCATACCATAACACAGATTACCATAGATTACCATAGATTACCATAGATTACCATACCATACCATACCATTACATAACGTAACGTAACGTAACAAACCATACCATACAATATTACACCGTACCATACCCTACCATAAAATAACATATCATAACATATCAGATCATAACATAACGTACCTTAGCATAAAATCACATACCATACCATACCATACCGTAACATACCAAAACATACCATAACATACCATACCGTACCATACCATAACATACTATACCATACCATACCATACCATACCATACTATACTATACCATACCACATTACATAAAATAACATAAAATATCATAAAATACCCTAAATACCATAGTATAACGTACCATAACATGTCATAACAAACCATTCCATAATATAACGTAACATAATGTAATGTAAACATAACGTAATGTAACACAGCACAACTAACCATACCATAAAATACCATACCGTAATGTACCATACCGTAACCTAATGTACCATAACCTAACGTACCGTACCGTAACTTAACCTAATGTACTGTAACCTAACGTACCACACCGTACCATACCGTACCGTACCATACCATACCATACCATACCATACCATACCATACCATACCATACCTTTACCATACCATACCATAACATAACGTGACGTACCATGCCATAAATAAACATAACGTAAATAAACATAACGTAACGTAACATACTATACCATACCATACCGTAGCATACCATACCATACCGTACCGTACCGTACCATGGAATACCATACCATATCATAGAATACCATACCATACCATACCATTCCATACATACTTTACCATACCAAAACATACCATAACATACCATAACGTAACGTACCATAACGTAATGTACCATACCATACAATAGCATACCATACTGTACCATAAAATGTCATACCATAAATACCATATCATACCATACCATGCCAAAACATAACATAACATACCACAACATACCATAACACACCATTCCATACCATACCGTACCGTACCATACAATACCACACCATTCCATACCATACCACACAAAACATACCATACCATATAATAACATACCATAACATACGATACCATAATACCATAACATGCCATAACATAGCATACTATAACATACCATAACATACCATAAAATATACCATAAGGTAAAATAACATAACATAACATAACATGACATAACGTACCATACCATACTATCACGCCACATAACATCACATCAGCTCACATATTATAACATCACATATTATCACATCTCATATTATCACTTAAAACATATTATCACATCACATATTATCACATCTTATCACAAACCATATCAAAACATATTATTACAGCTTATCACATATTATCACGTTATCACAATACATCTTATCACATATTACCACATCACATCTTATTCCATCTTATTATCATATATTATCAAAACACATATTAAATATCACAACTTATCACATCACATATTATCACACCTTATCACATCACATATTATCACATCTTATCACATCTTATCACACATCACGTCACATACTATCACATCACATATTATCACATCACATCACATACTATCACATATCACATACTATCACATCTTATCACCTACTATCATATATTATCACATATCACCACATATTATCACATATCATCACATATTATCACATATAATCATATATCATCATATATTATGACATCGCATCTTATCACATATCATCACATCACATATTACCACACAATATCAGAAATTATCACATATTATCACATATTATCACATATTATCACGTATTATCAAATATCAACACTTCACATCAAATATTATCACAAAATATCACATCTTATCACATATCATCACATATTATCACGTATTATCACATATTTTCATATCTTACCGCATCACATTATCACATCACATATTACCACGTATTATCACATCACATTTTATTACATATTATATTATCTCATCACATATTATCAGATATTATCACATCTTATCACATCACATATTATCTCATGACATCACATCTTATCACATCTTATCACATCACATATTATCAGATATTATAACTTATCATATCACATATTATCACATCACATATAATCACATCACATATTATTACATCTTATCACATTGTATCACATCACATCAAATCTTATCACATTTTATCACATATTATCACATCATATATTATCATATATTATCACTTATCGCCTCACATCACATATCACGTATTTTCACAACTTATCACATATTATCATATATTATCACATCACATATCAAATATCAATGCTTCACATCAATTATTATCACATATTATCACACAGTATCACATCAAGTCACATATCACAATAAATCACATATTATCACATCAAATCACATATTATCACATTTTATTGCATCACATATCACATATCACATATTATGACATCACATCACATATGATCACATATTATGACATCACATCACATCTTATCACATCATATATTATCACATCACATATTATCACATCACATATTACCACATATTATCACATCACATATTATTACATATTATATTATTTCATCACATATTATCAGATATTATCAGATATTATCACATCTTTTCCACATCACATCTTATCACATATTATCAGATATTATCACATCACATCTTATCAAATCTTATCACATATTAACACATCACATCTTATCACATATTATGACATCACATATCACATATATCACTTATTTTCACCTCACCTCACATATCACAGATTATCACAGATTATCACATCACATATTATCAGATATTATAACATACTATCACATCACATAACATCACATCACATATTAATACATCACATAATCATCACATCACATATTAATCATAACATCAAATGACATCACATATTATCACGTCACATCACATCACATATTATAACATCACAAGACATCACATCACGTATTACAACATGACATCACATATTATCACATCATATATTATCACATCACATATTAGCACATCACATAGTAGCGCATCACATATTATCACATCACACATTAGCACATATCATATTATCACATTACCACATCACATCTCATATTATCACATATTATCACATATCACATCAAATCACATATTATAACATTACATCACATATCACATCACATCACACATTATAACATCACATAACATCACATCAAATCACATATCACATATTATCACATCGCATCACGTACTATCACGTCACATCACATATTATCGATTATTATAACATCACATCACATATTATCAATTATTATAACATCACATCACATATTATCACATATTATCACATCACATCTCATATATCATATATTATCCCATCACATCTCATATTATCATATATTATCTTTACTGAAGAGAATGACAATGTTTGTGACATCAGTCAGAATTTATTCCCAGCTCCAATTAATTACTTTACAATATTTGTTATGTTTACAGAATCCAGCAATGTGAATGCACTTCTTCAGACAACCTTTGGAGGTACTCTGGAAATTCCAAGTCATCTGCACAGGCTGGCAGTTATGACATGGGACTTACGGGAATAGCTTCACCTTCCCGCAAGGTGGGCAGCTGGAGGCCAGGCAGGATGCACCCACCGTCTAAAATAACAGCAAGCACCCATGCACAGACAGTTGAATCTTGTTCAGGAATGGAGCACTACCACTTCTTTTTTTCACTTGGATCCTTTTGAATATCTGCATAAGTTCAGCAAAAAGAGAGATGAACCCATTCTTAAAAACAAAGGGTAGAGAGGAGGATGTCACTGTGGCCATTGAGAATTTTCTCCTGCCATCATTCTTCACCTTCCACCAAAGAAATCCAAAGTCAGCAGTCTCGTCAAGACTGTTTCCAGGCTGCCTGTGGCTGTAAGGAACAGGGAAATCAGGAGGCAGTAGGGAAGTCCTGCGTCCTTTAAATACACAGCAATGGTTGTTACTAGCTTGCCACATTTAAGTCTTCGAGGAGTTTCTGGAGTTCAGATCAACGTTCCCCCAAAGCAAAACATCCAGCACCCAGTAGAAAAAGCAAGAAATACAGCAAAGAAAAAAAATATGGAGTTCCTTTTACTTACATTTGCTTATCTTTGTCACATGTTTAAGACACCGGGAAAAGAAATCAGGGTAGCACAAGTCTTACAAATGGGGTAATAATGTAGAAAAAGCAGAGACATTTGGATGGATGGGACCAATTAGGCAATGTATACCTGCCAGGAAAGGAATATTCTTACAACAGCAATGACTGCAATAAAAGCACATAAAGGATTGATTCTTTCTTCTTCAAATGTAAATAAGACTTGGAGCACGTTGTGGCATGTGGCACACATGGCAGGGAAGTGACAGGCATCTGATATTTGCTTAGCTTCCAACAAGAGAGTAGCATTTTGGCACAGCCTAAGTGGCATAGAAACGCAGGTGTGAGGTATGAATTTCACATTACCTGCTTCTATTGCCAACATTACATGCTCTGTTACTTTGGTTGGAATCTCACGTTTAGAGGGCCAAAAAATGACATTGTGAAACATCCAAGAGAAGAATTACACAAACTCCGGTTGTTCAGCTGTGCACCAGTTTGAGAAAACGCTTTCTGTGAAAATCCATTAAAGCAAATATGATATGACTCGTCTAGCTGCAAATCTAAGTGAGCTCCGCATAGTGCTGGCACAATTAGACACAGTCATCATTTCTTTGGCACTCAGTGTTTTTTAAGGAATTCATACTAAACTGATATTAGTTAGAAGCATGTTCTGGCATGAAAGAGGTTTTATTTAGTTGTATTCAGACATTTCAACAAGAATTTTCACCCAATGTCACCTGGATAAATTTAATGGCAACTAACCATTGACTCAAACTGAACACAGGTTTTGTAGTCGACCCATAAACAAGCACAGAGAGACAGGTTAACATGCCTAAACATCTTTAATATGCAGGGAAAGTTTTTGATTAATCTCTCCTCCCTTATTTGCATATAAAAATCACTCCCTAAGCACAGGAAAGCAGAAGAGGAATGGACCAAAATGCACTTGCTGAACAAAACGGTGACCCTATGACGTCAGCTCCCATGGACTCAAAGAAGCTCACCCAGGGAGTCACTGCCCGATGGGCCACCTCATGCAGGGCTGCGTTTTGTTGCAGAATACCAGTGGATTCAATGGATGCACTCCAGCATAAACCTGGATCCCCGTTACAAGGAAATATTAGCAACAGAGAGCATCAGATCCTTGTGCACAAATTCTGGTGCAATATACAGGTGGGTGCCTATGGCCACCTAGGGCAATTCCAAGGCACCATCAGCCTGATATACTTCCAAGTTTGTTGTGGTTACTTATCTTTTATTATCAAACTGCTGAAAATCATATAGATTATATTGACTTATTATTTTGGGAGGCTTTTTTGGTTCCTATGCTATCATTACTGATTACCTGACTTAAGTAGTTTCTAGATCACAACTCAAGAATTAGCTTGGCAGCTTATCCTTTGTTTCTCTCTTCTGTGCCAGTATTAACTTTTACCATTAATCAGCAGTTTTTAAGCAACTTACATCTTCGTTTTGATTCTGTGATTGATACAGCATGTAAAGACTTCAAAGCATACTTATTTAACTAAGACATCTCTTTACTGAATGTCACCTGGAATGAAATGTCTTTTCCAGCACACTGCATCCAGTTTTTCTCTGGAATGGTTAACAAAAAAATGGATCATGAGCCTTTTCAGACCGGGTTTCAAGCACTGGCTGACCAGCGTTGCTCAGATCTCATGAGGCTCCCAAAGGGGCAGAGCAATCCCTTTAACATCTCAGTACAAGCCAAAGGGATTGATACCACCTTTGTGTTTCATCTAGATGTTATGTATTTTCATGCATACTCTTGTGCTGCGTAAATCCTAGGAAAAACACATATATGAAAACATAGTAAGACTGCTTCACATTTGACTGCTTTTCCTAAATGAAAAGTTTCATAAATAAACAATCCATGGCACGTGTCTTTATATAGCTTCCTGGTTTTTGCTCCAAGAACTTGATCATTCTCAACTAATGTTCAACTTACTCAGCACATTTGCTGATGACACCAAACTGGGAGGAGTGGCTGACACACCAGCAGGCTGCGCTGCCATTCAGCGAGACCTGGGCAGGCTGGAGGGCTGGGCAGAGAGGAACCTGATGATGTTCAACAAAGGCAAGTGTAGGGTCCTGCACCTGGGGAGGAACAGCCCCACGCACCAGCACAGGCTGGGGGCTGATCTCCTCAAAGGCAGCTCTGTGGGGAAGGGACCTGGGAGTGCTGGTGGGCAGCAAGCTGGCCATGAGCCAGCAGTGTGTCCCTGTGACCCAGAAGGCCAATGGGATCCTGGGGGGCACTGGGAGGACTGTGGCCAGCAGGTTGAGGGAGGTGATCCTGCCCCTCTGCTCTGCCCTGGTGAGGCCCCATCTGGAGCGCTGTGTCCAGTGCTGGGCTCCCCAGTTCCAGAGAGACAGGGAACTGCTGGGGAGGGCCCAGTGGAGGGTTATGAAGATGATGAGGGGACTGGAGCATCTCCCTTCTGAGGAAAGGCTGAGAGAGCTGGGCCTGTTTAGCCTGGAGAAGAGAAGGCTGGGAGGGGATCTTATCAACATCTACTAATACCTTAAAAGTGAGCGCCAGGAGGACAGGGCTGGGCTCCTTTCAGTGGTGCCCAGCGACAGGACAAGGGGCAATGGGCACAAACTGCAGCTCAGGAGGTTCCACCTGAACGTGAGGAAGAACTTCTTTACTCTGAGGGTGCCAGAGCACTGGCACAGGCTGCCCAGAGAGGCTGTGGAGTCTCCTCTGGTGACATTCATATCCCACCTAGATGTGACTCTGTGCAACCTGCTGTAGGTGAACCTGCTTTAGCAGGGGGGTTGGACTACATGATCTCCAGAGGTCCCTTCCAACCCTGACCATTCTGTGATTCTGTGATTCTGTAATGTGGAGCCAGTTATGCATAAATTTAAACCTGATATTGATAGAAAGAGCTTTTTTATGCAAGAATGTGCGGTGTCACTCAAAAATTAGCAGTGTTAGTGACTTTGTTAGTGGCTTCAGGAAATTTCTGGTGAGGGTCGGAATCCTGATCAGCCATTTCTCTTTGTAAAGTGAAATTTTAGCCACACAGAGAATGAAGAATGGTTTAGACTTGTATTTCTTTGTGTACAACTTTTTTCTGGCTCCATCTGCCTTTGTGAGACTCCTTTCAGTTTATTTTCCTCCTTTTATTTGCCCTCCCCGCATTTCTAGGATAAGAAGGCAGCAGTCTAATTTCTTTAGATGGGAAAAATGATAAATGTTTGTAGTTACTAGCTCCAAGGACTTACAACAAATTTGGAAACTGCTGGCTGCTGTTAGATGGTGGATGGTAGTTTGGGGGCTCTTTAGCAACCTGCAGCTTTCAAGCTGTTCAGGTGGAATTTGTTATGCTGGGGCTGCATCCATGAGCAGAGGGAGTCTGTGCTAATATGGTGCCAACTGGTTGATATAAATATCTAGCAGCAGGAGATCCAGGAGAGACTGCTGAAGCCAGAAGTGCTGGCTTGCAAAGGAGCAATGAGATGCCCTGCAAACCTACTGTCATCTCATGTCCACAATGTCTCAACACTTTTAAGTATGTGGACTCTGAAGCATTGTAGGGTTAGGAAGCTGGGTAGCTGTTCCTTCATTTGTATTTTTATTTTATGACCCCCTTTCAACCTCTTGGAGGTGCTCTAAGAGGGAGAAAGAAGATGAATCATAACCTAGTTTCCAGAAACCTTAGCAACATGACACAGTCAGAACCACAGGTGTGGTAAGGACAGTGGAAAAAAACCCCAACAGCTATGATATTCCTAAAGATATTTGGTCTTTACTGAGGAATTGTACCATTAAAGAGTAAAAAATTGCATTATTGATGTAAGTACAGTGAAAAATATGGTAGAGAAGCAGTGTCTGAAAGCAATATAAGTAATTTCCTCAGAACCTGATTTTCTAGAAGAATGGTTTTACTCACTGAGCTATTGCAGTGATCTATAAACAGGTGAGAATGCTTTTATAGCAAATGAGGTGTATAACATAAAGCCAAAATCCCCAAATGAGTCCTGTGATGTACTTGAGTACATTCCTCAGGGGCATGCAATATGTTGGTGAGACAACACCCATATTAAAGGTCAGAAACTGTGAACAAAAATCACAAGAGGGAATACAGAAATTTCCGCTCGTGGAGCACTTTAATGAGATGAAACTTCCTGCACATCTTTAGAGTTTATAGATATCAACTGTCCTAAAAGCTCCTGGAGAGGGTGAGGCAGGAGCACCTTATTAAGACAGCAAGAAGCAGAGGATTTAAAATTTAAATGTGTCACTATCAAATACCACAAATCAATAACCAAAATAGATTATATATATATTTGTATAAGACTGGGAGAAGAAATCTGTTCCTCTGAACAGGTTACCTCTGCTTGATTATAGACAGTTTCATGAAAGCCCCACAAAAGGCACAGCAGCAGAGTTAGCTACTACGGGCAGTAGAAGGTAAGGAGGCAGAGACCTTTGTCTCATCACAGTTATTCCACTGGAGCTGTCTACTGTCGTAAACATATTGGGAGAATCTGCAGGCGGTTGCCTCTGCTGTGCGCTGAAGCAGAACAATGTCTTCAAAAGGTTAGTCAGGATGAGTTTGGTACAATGCTGTGGGTGATGCTCTGTTTGTGTTGAGAAAGGAATGTACCCTGAATAATTAGAAAAGGTTCCACTGAATGTACTCTGAATAATTAGAAAAGATAAGGTGGGCACCTGAAGGAGATAAGAAGACCATCAAGTTAGGAAATCATTGAACAAAGAAAAATGAGAGTCTACCCCTCCTAGATCCCACCTATTGTGAATGGAATGATTAGGTGTCAAAATCAAATGAGTATGTATTTAAAGATGTTGTGCAACCTCTCGCTAAAAACTGTATAAAATACCTGACTTTTCACTGAAAACTTTGGAGCTAGTTTGTCCGGTGCAAATCGGCTAGCTCCCCAACGCTGCGCGAAATGAATACCTTTGCTGCTTAAAGACAAAATTGATCTCTGAGCAGTTACTCTTGCCGTTTCGGCATCAGCGCTGCTGCCTTTCTCAAATGGTGTGCTCTTCTGTGCAGTCATGGCAAAAACTTCTTATTAGTGTGGACAATGGAGTGTCTGCAGAGACAAGCCTGGTTTGTGCCTGTAGCATGGTTATGAGTGGTCAGACATCACCTTAGTTCTAATATTGCCAATAAATTCAGCTATCATTGTACAAGGGACACATATACAAGGACAGCTTGTATCATCTAATCCTCATTAATTGTTACTGTACTTGGAGGTAACACAGTACTGATGCATTTTGCAACACAAAACTGCTTTCAGAAAGGCTGTTTTACTGTTTCTTTAGTGATATGGACTTGTTGGGAGGGACAGCAGTAGACAGTAAATGAATGTATTCCCTCATTGCAGGCATGACGGAGATTGACTAAACAGGCTAACTTCACAGTTTCTCTGCCTTCATTTTGAAGTGAATATCGTTTGAATATTTGCTTGAATCTCTGTAGAGCTATTTTAGTATGGCAATACCTGGTCACAAATGCTTGATTTTCACTAAGTTTCTCAATGGGGCTTTGATAAGCAGAGACGAATTTGCTTACTACTAGAAATGATCTTTGGAAAATAAATTATATTTATAAATTAATTTATGAATTAATCTTTTATCTTTATACACTGCTAATACATACAAAAATAGAAAAACAGCATAAAAATAAATGTATTGTAAATATTTCTAGTTTTACAGTGTTGGTTCATCTGTATAATCTTTATTAATCAATACTAAAGAGGAAAATGTGACTGAACTAAATGAAATTTGATCCAGCAACTTCAATATGTGAACAAAAGCATTATATGCATGAAACTAAACATAAGTGTTTGAAATGTCTGACTCACACATTCTCTGTTTAATATGTATATACTTCACACAAGAAAGTGAATAAAGGTAAGAATTAAATTGGTTATCCTAAGGGCCCTGAGATGTTAAACTTACCTAATGTAGTTAACAAGGGATGAAATGTGGATATGCTGTCAGTAATTCAAGACCAAGCAAAAATTGCCATGATTCTTCTGGTTTGAGTGATGTAGAGAAGAATCTCTGATATTTTAAAAACATTAAGAAACCCTGTCTGGAAAATCTGACCATTTGGAACTAGCTTAGTAACCAATGCTCTTCTGTCTCACATTGTCAGGGCTGAACAGTGACCATTTACACTGTGGAGATTAATCTTTACTGATCTGTGGATCCTCACAGTTTTCAAGTGGAGACTGAGACTCCTTCATTCTGACTGGAAGCCTACCAACAATAAGAATTAAATTTTTTAAATAATCCTTCATGAACCCACTACAAATAGTCCGCAGATGACTAAGGGTCCACAGGTTGAAAACCACCGCTTTAAGAAATGATACTTGCTTAATTCCTGTATACTGGTAATATATGCTTAAATAAAATTCACCAGTTTTTCTATTTATGTGGCATTCCATATTCCTAATTCCATCTGTGTAACATAATTTCCCTGGGATACCTATCTAAATTGTCATCTGCTGCCTATTGTTTATGCAATACAGCTTAATGTACAATGCAATACAATGTAGCTTCTGTACGTGTAACAACTCCTGCATTATCTTATTTGTTCTCCTCTATCTTCTGGTGTGCTTACTTCAATTAGTACAGAATAATGTCACTATGACACTATGACTATAATCACATAAAGAGAAATCTGACAAGTACTTCAAAATGGCTCAGATCTTTATTCCCCTAATTGCTCCAGTAAGTCTGTGCATATCATTGACTGTATTACATCTGGAATTCTTGTGCAATACCAACTGAATCATACACTTCCAGTGCTATGCAGGCTGTTAATCAAGCAGACCTCTGTTATTCTAGTATAATGTAAGACAACAGATTCATGATCCAGTTGCTAGGGGTTTTTTTGTGGGGTTTTTTCATAACTGAGCAGAAGACTGCAAACAGAATGAGTTTCATGTGAAGGATGTTGTGGCATATTTAAATTTACAATAGAGAATATTTTTATCATGGCCTCTCAGTAATGCAAACTACCTTTATTTTGGAATTACAATACTAAATTTAGTAGCATGTCACTGATGTTGATACGTTTTCAAGTTTAAAGAAATATGGTCTTCTAGTCGCATAGGTGGTAAGAATTCTTTACAATGACTCTCTTGAGGAGGTATCTTTTACTTATGTTAATAAACAGATAAGATTAAATTAGTTACAGAAAATGGTTAGGTAAAAACCCCCTAATTTCATATATAGTTCCTTTATGTCTGCTGACTAGACATTTTATGTTTCAACTTCTATCTGTATTAAGTAGGTGTTCTATGGCTTACATTCATGCAATGCCTACATAGCTTCGTGAAGTCTATAAAAATAGAAGTTAAAACTGGTGCATAAATAAGCTTGTAGAATATCAAGTGAAAGTTCTTGTCATAGAAATAATTCAAGTGTATAGAGAGACTATCTTGGCTGGTCACAACATTCAGTTGAGCACTATTATTATAGTTTACTGACAATACTAATAACTTAAGACATCAATCTACAGGCATGGCTATTCTTAGTAGAAGACAGTAAAAACAAACTGCTTAGCTTACAATATTCACAACACTGAAGCATGCCCTTAGCAGAGTGGTACAAATGGCAATATGCTGCTGAGCTCCTCAAAATCTGTAACAAGTTATCCAAAGCACAGACAAACCTTCAGGAAGTCTTTGAAAATATAGATCAAATTCCAGTACAAATTCTTTCTCCAAATTCTGCACTTCTGGAAATCTGCTCCCTCTTAAATTATGATAAAGTCTCTGTTACAGTTAGGTCTGTCAAATGGGAACATGCCCATGACCTGTGACTCACTGTGTGCAAGGCCCTTTAAAGTAAAAATATACACATTTAATCTACCTGGACTTTCAAGCACTGATTCCAGACCTTAAGGACGTGGGTGCCAACCTTGGATAGCTGCCATTCATTTCAACTCATCTTTGTGCCTTGTGCTATTATGATAATGAACTTTGCTGGAAGCAACCGCATATTTTAAATCAAGAAAAAAATTCAAATGCCAGCTGCATGTGTTCAATGTGGTATTTATTAGGGAAGAAAAACCGATGAAGTAAAGCTTTTGCTCTATCACATATGAAGGTGTACTTTGAAAAACTTCAGTATTATCCTCAAGAAATTAAGTTACAAAAGTCAGGAACTGGCACAGTATGTTCTCAGCCAGTTAAATGCTGCATATTATTTTGGCAAACATTTCTGCTGGCAGTTGTTAACCTCAGGCAACAGAAATACATGTTTGCAGAGTAGTAAAGAGCAACTAGGGAATTTATTTATTCACCCCCATAAAAGCTTTTCTTAACTGATATGCAGAGTTACTACTTCAGAATTAATTATAAACCAAGCTAATTTTAAGTGGCAGCTTTGCTGGTTGACTTTAGTTTTATTTCTGAAAACCACATTAACAGCATGCAGCTAATAGTGCGTTTATAAATTATAGGCAAAATTAGTAGTGCTATTAGTATAAAACTATGCTTGACTTCTATAATTTTCAGAGAATAAAGGACCTTTACTGTCTCTTCTTTTTGGGAAATAATTTTTAAAATTCAGTAACTGACATCAGGTGAAAGAATATTCAGTTCAAAGGAAGAAACAAAACCAGACAAAAAACACAGACTGGTTTATATTTTTATGACTATAAGCAATGTTCCTCCAGTCTGGTAAGGGATTCATCCCAACATGTCCTTCAATGTGGCACTAGTATTTTATAATGACTTCCTACAAGTCCTTTGTGATCTTGACTGTCTCTGTCCATTGCTCTTATGAAGATATGCTCCATGATACTGTGCTTGTCAGAGTGGTTTTCTGTTCCAAGAAATAATTTGTTTCTCCTGTCAGGCCCAGCACATCGTCTTTCTCAAAGAGAATTTTCTGGATGGCCATCTGGAAGCATCACCTCAGCGCAAAACAGGCAGGCTGCTGGATTTGTGTTGGCTCACTTCTCCTCAGTACTGGCTATTGCCTGAAGGCATCATTACATTTTACTCCTGAACTACACAGCATTATAACTAGATATGCAGGTAGGATATTTTGATTGCTGAATTCTGGGCTCTTTATGTTTGTGACAAGACTCAGAGAAAGACCCAGGAAAAAAATAAATGTGCAGAGGAAGGAAGCAGCTGAGGACAAGCAGAAATAATGATCCAAGACTTCAGAACTGAGTAAGCGCATGGAGGTGTAATACCATACCTGAAATGCAGCACTGAGAGCCCTCCCTCAATGCAGTGTTTTGGAAGAAGAATTGGAAAGACCACCAAAAGAAATGAGCAGAAAAGCAATCAAAAGCCAGAGCCAAGGTGCTAAAAGCAGGCATGCCCAAACTATGGAGAAGTTAGATTTCAAGAGTTCTGAAATTTGGGTCTTTCTATAGTCAGAAAACGTTATAGAAAACGAAAGTAGTAACTAAGAAATGCAGGATAAAGCAGATGAATCCTCCCTGGATCTAGAGAAAGCTGGGAGGATCAATGAGAAAAGAGGAAAACTGACTTACTTTTATTAATATTATAGTATTTTTCTGCCTGTCTTCATAATTAAAGTCTAAAACATGGCTGCATTTTTTCCATGCCATGTATGGTGCTTACATTTAAATCGTCTATGGGCTCATGACTACACTTCAGTGAAACTAATGCCATGAAAGTCTGTAGACTTGGGATGAGTCAGCATTTATAATAAAGATCAGCTTGGTGAAAAGAATGCTAAAATAGTTTATATTATAGTATTATAACTTTTATGCTTCTTCAGTTAATATGCTTTAGGAATGTGTATGATTATCACCAGACAGAAGAATCATGAATCATTCAGTTTCCAAAGGATGCCCACAGAGAACAGTCTCAAATGCAGACATTTGAGAGTTCCCAGATTACCTGCTGGAGCTGGAGAGATCGATTCAAGGTCTTTCATGGCTAAGTTATCAGCTTTCCTCAAATGGCATTCAAATATTGTGCTTCAGAGGTCAGCTGGAGTTACTCTGGTATAAACTGAGGGTAGTCCAACATGCTGGGGTTAACCACCACCTGGGTTTAAAGGCAGATGAAGAAACGTGGGTTTTTTTCAAAATACCTGTGTCACTGTTCATATGTCTAATTTAGTAACTGTAAAAGTTAGCACTCTCACCAGAATTATCATCAGCTAAAACTATTGCATCAGACCTGTCATGAGGTGTGAGTGCTGAGAAAGACTTGGTGGTCAACAAGTAGGGTAGCATCCAAGGACAGGATATTTCTACACATAGGGATGAGTAGGAACCCTTGGTTTCATTTACCAGATACAGTCTGTTCTTTGAAGGGAGGAAAAGAACACAGAGCCTTTCAGTGACCAGACACCTGCTCTTCCACTTACTGCGAATCACTCAGATTTCAAAAAATTAAGTTAGCTTGAAAAAGCAGACATGGAGTGTGGAAAGGAGTAAATACTGTTTTCTCTTCATTTCATGGTGCAACGTAAGCTAAACATTCTTCATGAAATTACTAGCAAAATGTGGTAAGCATAAATATAAAACTGTTTTTGCCATGTATAGTTTTCAGTCAGTAAGTGCCATCATAGCAACAGTGTAGAGAATGGAGCCCTTACAAAAAATCAGCGATCATTCTTTTTTCCCCATTCTTTTGCTAATGTTATTCCTTCAGTGCTGCCATAGAAGCCAATGGAAATTTTGCTACAGGTTTTAAATGGAATACGTCAAGATTTTTGTGTTATAATGAAGAAAGATATGTTGAAATTTTGAAAGTTATTTTTGCCTTCTAAATGTAAAATAGTCTATTTACCTGGTACTGTATCTGATCCTTTAAATAGGAAAAATTCCTGTTTATATCAGCTGTTTATTAGTTACAGTGGAGTCTTGCAAGATATCTCACGGAAATGTGTTTTTTCCCATAAGGGAAGATTATGATACATATACACACATATAAAAGACAATAAAAACGTTAAACATTAAAACTACATTGACACCTCTGTCTTTAGTTTTGCTACTTAATTTCCCTTGGCTACATTTCAGCGAAGAGGATGATTTTTCCCGATGACTGTGATTTATTTTTTTTTAAAAGAGGCTTTCCAATAAGCAAAGGTAAGCTTCTCGAAACAGGTTGCCCATTACGAGGGGTGCTAGATATTTCATGCGGGTCCTGTAGATTGGAAACACGGGTCTGTACTGAATATTCGGTAGAGATTGACGGCGTGCGTTTAAACGCCATCGCTGCTGGGTTTGTTCCACCCCGGCCCCGGACCTCGCTCGGTCCCGGTGCGGCGGCGCACGGCCGGGCCGCGGGGCCGCAGCAGCGGCTGCCCGGGGAGCTGCTGCCACCTAGCGGGGCATGGCCGCCCGCACCGCGCCGGGCCCCCGTCCGGGCGAGGCGTGCAGCTAACCCCGCGCTGCCCGCCAGACCTCCCCCGACACGCAGCCGGGTCCCTTCCAACAGCGCTGCCCCTTACAATCTCCCTTCTGCTCGATATACGGCAAAGAATCGCCTCTTAACGTACCCTTAGCTGTACTGGCTACTCCTCACCGGTCCTCATTAATATCCTTATCTGTTCTATTGTGGAAAATATCAAAAGCTGCCACATAATAGGGGTAGATTTACCATAAAGAAAGCAAGCCCCACCTTGCTTCTGAAGTTTATGGATACTATACACTATAGCTTCCCATCAGTGCTACCCCAGGCCCTCAGCCTCCTGCGCACAAGTCCTACGGGCACAAGGGCCTGCTGCTTGTACTGCAGGGCTCAGCGGAGGTCTTTCGTGTGGGTTTCATGCCAACAGCATGCCTTTTTCCCCCGAACCGTATCTACCCTGCTACAGTCACAGGAGGGGCTGGGACAGGTTAGTTGTTCCCCCGCTCCCCACAGCATGACTCGAGCGCCTCAGGTTACGAAGTGACGGCCGCAGGGCAGCAGCCGCCGCCCCGCCGCCAGCTGAGAGCGGTGCCGCGGGGCCCGGCCGCCGCCCCGCCGCCCCCGGGTGCCGGCCTTGCCCGCCTACACCTCCCAGGCGGCTGCGGGAGCCCCTTTTCCCGCCTCCGCCCGGGGCTGCTGGGAGCTGTAGTAGCGGGCAGAAGGAAGATGGCGTCCAAGATCCGGGTGGTGCTGCGGCCGGTGAAGAGTATCGTGGTCCGCTTCTGCCCCTTCGAGTCCAACGTGGAGAGCACGAGGTGAGGGGGCCGCGGGGGCAGCCGGCTCCGGCCCCGCGGCGGCGGCCTGGGCGTGCGGTGGCCTTCGGGCCCACGGCCGGCGGGGAGGCTACCCCCCGGCTACCCAACCTGTGAAGCACGCAGCGCCCTTCCTGCGCCAGGGCGTGGGGTCAGTACGCTCCACGGCCGTTGTGAGGGCTGAGCCTTTTGCCTTTAATTTTATTTTTCTGGGGGGGTGGGATGGTGTAGAAGCAGGGGCTACGTGTGCCCGTAGTGTGGCCTGTGCCCCAGGCCCTGCCGCAGAGCCCAGGCGTGGCGAAGGGCACAGGCCTGCTTCTCTCCTGGCGGGGAAATGGCAGCATCTGTTGTACCTCTCGGGAGGAGAACCTTCTTTCCCCAAACGTCTGCTTTACTGTGCATTGACTTGCGTGATCTTGGCCCTTGAAAGCCTGTATTTATCAGGGCTTTGTAACTTAGTCTAGGCAGAACCTTAACGCTGCTGAATGAGAAGACGCTGGGTTTGTCATAAGGGCTCTGTTTATGGCGTTACCAATATGCACACAGCATTCATTCGGTGCTGATTTTTGGAGCATCTCTGCGTTTAAGGGTGGACCTTTGCTTACGGGCAAGTGCATTTAGCTTTACCAAACTACCCAGGGAGATGCCCCTCAGCTGCAGAGCATGCAGCTCTGTAAGCACTAGTCCAAATGCTGATAATGGGAAAGAGAGTGAGCAACAGCTGCTGCTCTATCTTGGTAGTTAACTGTTGGAGAAATCTAAGTAATTGTGCCTCTTGAGTGATGTAAGTTCTTCACCAAACAATTGTAAAATGTCATTTTGCAAGAGCTTTACAGACATACCTACTTTTGAAATGAGCTAAATAACTTAACTTAGAATGTCTTTAAGCTGCTGGAATGTCAATTTGCTGTCACGCGTTTCAGAAATCTACAGGAGACCGAATGTTAAATAAATAAATAATGACTCTGAGCCAAACAATAAAGCGTTGGCAAGTAACTGGTGTATAAAGAAAAATTTACATTACTTTGCTGATTTTTTTTCCAAAAAATTATTGTTACAAACCCAGCTAAGAGAAATGCACAAAGTGCATACTTTGGTATGCTTTTTACATATTAGCATATAAGGGCTATCTATTTGGATTTTTAAGACTCATCTCGTAATAAGTACCTGTCTGAAATTATTTAAATATTTCATAATAAGTAAATAATACAAATATTAAATACAAATCCTGTTTTGTTTATACTTTTGTTGCCTGGCAATATCAAGATATTTAGATTAGTTTTAGAAATATATTTACTATAATTTCTATCTACCACCTACTTTAATGTATTTTTCAAATGTATTTTCAGAAAATTTCTTAGATGCATAAACCACAAAAAAATCCAGGCCACTAATAGAAACTGTGAAGTGACTGCTGATGTGAGACATGATGGATCTGAACCGCTTGTAGATGTTATGTTTGGTAAGGAGCTCATTTTTAATCTTGGAAAAAAAAAAGAAAATATTCCAGGTTTCTGTTGTTATGAAGTTACTGTCTTCTCTATGATTTTTTTTTATTTTTAATTTGGCTACTTTTATTTTTTTGGTTCTGGTCCATAGCTAGGTGTTGTGCAGCTGGGAGGAAAAAAGGGAGTCACAAACATCCTGATGTCTAGATAAATGTGTATTTATGCCTTTGTACTACAGTAGGATCTGGTGGATCTTAGATCAAAGAAATTACTTAACTTCAGAGTTGAGCCTACATTTGTAGGGACGTGTTTGTGTGACCTTGCAGTCCAGTTCCAGGGAAGTGTAGCTCTGTTTTGATGTAAGAATCTGTTCACTTTCTGTAATTTTTTAATGTTATCTGTGGTGGAGGCACCTCAGTCTTGAGAACAGAAAAGTTGAATACCTTTAGTTGCTTATGTAACTTACTGTGCAGTTTGAAGGAACTGCTCATATGGCTAAGACCATACATGTGCAGATGGACTTGCAGAATGAGGTCAACTGATGTACAACAAATTTCTTGGTTCCTTTGAGGCTATAGTGAGCAAGCAGGGAATTGATGGTGGAAATTTCATCAGTTCTGGAAGCCGCCCAGATTCTAGGCTCTGAACAGATGGCTTTAATCTGCTTTTGTCCTTTTCTCTGGCAGCATCTTCTTCCTGCTGTGCTGTAATGGACCAATATGTCATGTAGTCCATTAGAATTTTCATTATTATTGATTCATGCTACCCCCTTTTCTTTAAACTTCCATACATTTTGTGAATCTGTAGAAATATTGAGAGTATTGAATATACTTAATTTTGCTTAGGAAAGTCCAGTTATTTCAGTGTTGACGTTGCTTGTTTCTCCTTCCCCTATGTCTCTGTCTTTCCCATCCTTGTTTATAACTGTGATGTATTAAGACTTAAGCAGTAAAGCTTAATGTTTTTCACAGCATAAAACCAAAACAATTTATTCCACTAATGCCAAGAGCTATAGTTCTGAACTCTTTGTTCTCTAAGAGCTGGTTATTTTCCAAGGGAAGACTTTGCAACCCTTGTAGTTGGCAAACATGGGGCTAGAACTTGGATGCCATGCATGGTATTGCATTATATGGGTTTGAGTAAGGCTATTGTATTTGCACATCTTGCAAAAATAAATAACTAACTTGGGTACAATACTTCTACTGCCTCCTCCCTGTTCTAAAATAATTTATTTCAGAATTTTAGACATCCTAGTGCTTTCTGGTTTTTTACATTATAATCACCAGATTGTGTTAACCGATTTATCATTTTGGCTAAAGAAGTAAGTTAAACAGACCGTAGACAACATACTGCTAAAATGCTGAGCCATGTTAGAAATTATGCCTTCCAGTGCCTTCTGTGCCTTCTGTTAGATGACTTTGAGGGCATATTATGAGCCATTTTTATCCAATATGTTCTTACTATAGGTATATATATAGGCAAATGTTTCAAATTTTTCAATAATGCAATACATAACTGAAAAATACATGTGTACTGTGTGCAGTTAACATACTTGTTTGTTGGTGGTGCATAATCAGATTCCTTGGTAAGCGGAGTACTTTCTAATCAGATGAGATGAACAGGGTATTTGGATTTATATATACAAAACAGAACTGCACACTAAAGGGATTGTGACTTTGACTTTGTGACTTCTTAAATTTTTGTCCCTTTCCAGCTGATGGAGACCGATTAATAATGAAGGGAGCCAACCTGACGACAATAGAAATGTTGACAGCATTGGGGTCCAGATGTAATGCAAAAGAGCTTAAGGAACAACAGAAAAGCAAGAAGAAGAGTCCCTGAAGAACAGAAGAACAGCTGTGTTTACCTTTACATGTGTTAAAAACAGCGGGCTGCACAGAAGGCTTTTCTCCTATGCAACAAGATCTGGAAGAGAGATGGCCAAAACAGTGAGCAGTTTAACATGTAGCAGAAAGAACCATTTAAATGTTCCCTGTCTCCCCCTGAAGGAAAACATAGTGGATCAACAACAGATCTTCTAACACTAGTGGGACAGAGTGGCTTAAGATGCCTGAATGCATCTTTTAAAGCAGCTGCCTTTCAGTTGCCTGCATGTTGAGAGTAATATCACATGTATTTGCATATAAATGAATTACGCATATTGGCTATTAAATTAATATTGAACTGAAGACAGATCTCTTTGGACATTATTTTCTACAAAATTTCTGTACAGTAGAATGCAAAATACTATTAGAGTGGTTATTATTTTTGAACATCAAGTGCAAAAATTTGAACAAAACTTTGAAAGTATTCATCATCGACTTAGCTGAGGGACAGTGCACTGCAAATTCAGAGTGCATTTTGTAATACTATGTTTATAATACATCAGTTGCTAAGTCCTTGCCATTTTTTTTCTCTCTTTCAAGAAAGTGTGAAATTTGCTAAATGTAAATTTAGCTCAGCAATTAAAATAACAAGGTAATGGGACTGTGAACACACAGTAGAGCTACTCATGCTGCTTGAAAGTAGCCAAGTTTAGCTCAAAGGGAAAGGTAAGTTAGTTTTTTTGATAATTGGAGAAAAGTGCTATCTTTGAAGTTCAGTTTTGTAATATTTTTGTTGCTTGCTTTTGGGAGATTTAGTGAAATATTTTATAAAGATCAAAGGGAGAAATGTATTTGGTGTTTATGGCCCTGTGTCCAACCCTGTTTACTAACATAAGTGCTTAAGTGTCTCACCTGTATTGCAAAGCTCTGTGGGTTTGGGAGGGTTGATCTCTCCTCAGGCTGTGCAGGTGAAGGTGTCAACTACACATGTACTCCATGTCCATCGGTTTTGTTCTAGTTCAATTCATAATGAAAATAACTGAAATTACAGTTTTGAGAATTGTGAGTGCAGTACATTGAGAGGCATCGGTTCTACCTGTTGTTAATCATATGCCTGACTTATATGAAATTATAGTACATGTGTTTTCAAATTTAATTTGGCAGCAGATTTAGGGTGCAATCTGAAATTGGTTTTACCTTAACTTTTGCCAAGATTTGTAAATGACGCTGTCCTTTCTGAAAGCATCAGTGTTTTAAATAGCACTGTCAAGGTAGTTCTTAGCAACTTCTTCACCAGGATACTGAGGTCGGGGTGGTATCTTTCACTGGAGAAGCAGAACTGTGCTAAAGACATTTGCTAATATGCTATGGTGGCCTCCTCTGCAACAAACGGGAGAGAGTGGGATAAGATGATTGGGGCAGATGAGTCAATGAAATTTAGATGTGGGAGCAATGTAAGTGAATGACTTCGTCTGGGATAAATACCTTCTCTGCAGTCTGTTATTTTTATTTTTATTTTTAATTTTTTATTAGGCCACCAGCTCTTCTAAGTGGTTTCATAGTGCTGAGCTCCCAAACCTGCTACTGATCTCCCTTCTAGTCATGAGAACGTCTGAAACTGAGAGGATTTTAAATCCTGTGAATCTAGAAGAGGATCATAGAAAGTGGACCAAATAGAAATAAGGCTGTTCAAAGGACAGTTTGGGTATTTTTTTATTTTATTTTTTTCCCCTTCCAGTTTAGAAGAACATTGTACAGCATGACTTTACCTGAAGAAACCCGACACGAAAGTCACAATTGTTCCAAGTAGAAGAACACTGCAGAATTTTTTATTCTGTAATTAATCATGTATTCATATGCTCAAAAGCCCTCTTACTGTAATATATCAGTGATTTTTGTGTTGGGTTTTTGTCCTTTACAGTTTGTACAACAATGTCAGTGTGCAAAACGTGTGTTTAAATGTGAAACACTTGCATCTTAAATAATTAGCCATCTTTAAGTACTTAAAAAACATGTTAAACACTATAGAAATTTAGTATTATATTGGCCCAAGATTGGGGTCTATATTTATGAAGAGAAAAGGGAGAAGAATGAAGATCACAGTTCAGGCTTTTTACAGCCAAAACCAATCCTCTCCACTGTTGAAAAAAGATGAGTATTTTTTGTTGTTTCTTTACTCGCATGGATAGGCATCCTGCTGTGTAAAGACATGCTCTTACTGGGTGCTTTCACTTTAACCCAGAGATGCCCAACCTTTTTGCTTAAGTTAAGCCAAAGGCATGTAACATAGACGCTGAGAGATGACTGACAATTCAGTGGGTGAGGTGTTAGCTGACGCTACTTTTGCTGTATGTGCTAGTCACTGCAATTTGCAGTGGTAAAACTCTAGTATGTTTTGTGCATGAAAAAGTAATGACTAGGATTTGAATATGTAAGGTATAAATGAAAACATACAGGACAGAAAAAATAAAGCTAAAAATGTGCATTTTCAAGGCTACAAGATATTGAAGTGATACAAACAAGCAACATGGGCAAGGAGGAACTCATCTGGTGATTATTATGCTAATATGTAGAAAATTGCTCTTCCTGTACCATGTAGATAAAGGTACAGATTTATTTTTGAAGTATGCTGAAGATAATCTTTAATGAATTTCTTCTCTAAGCATTTAGATAACTTTGCTGCAAGCTGTTCATGCAGTATCGATTTCTGCTGCTGTCTGACTGACTGAAACAAAGCCAAGTGACCTGCTACTCTGACATCTTCCTGACATGCACAGTCTAGGGCTGTGGATGTAGGTGGTATTAAGGTCAGTCATGCAGAACAAAGCGTGGCTGGGTGAGCACTGATTTTGCATGTTATTATTCTTTAACCCACTAATCTTGATTAGTGTACCACACCAAAAATATGAGTGCTTGCCTAAGTATAAAAGGAACTGGAACAGGCCCTAAAAATACTGGGATTAATTAAATGCAAACACCATGTCCATGTAAGGTGTCTGATGACAGGTGATAACATTAAAATGCTTAGATCTCTTAATACCTGGCAATTTAAAAAAATTATTAGAATCATCTTAGACCTGTGTATTGGACAAGTACCTATTTATTTAGAAGTTCTTGTCAATGTGTAGGGAGAATAGTCCTGAAGTAGATGAATGTGCCACTCAGGTAGCACTCACTGGGCAGGGTGCTTCCTTTTTAAGTATCTGCAGCATTGTTTTTAGAAAAAGAAAATGGTATCTTCATTGAAGATTTCAGCAGGGAGCAGCAATGTTAGTGAACATTTCCACAGCAAGTTTTAACTACTAGCTGGCCCAAGTAAGTACAAAAACGCAACATCCCAAGGCCTTTTTTGCAAGGTAGAAAGAAGTAGAAACATGGTATCAGATGTAGTTCATGCATGCTAGTGCAAATTCTGTTTTTTGTTATTTGTGGAAATCTCAATTTGGGCAATTTTGTAGGAGAAAATTGTAGGAGAAACTCTACAATGCAGTATTGCTGTGTGAACCCCACTTGAGTGGAAAATGCTTTACATCTCAAGTATTTTGAAAGTGTTGCAAGCTAATACATTTTTGCAGTCTGTGACCGTGCAGAAGATACCATCTACTAATTTCACAAAATTGTCAACAACTGTTTGCCCTGTAGGATGTGGAAGAATGCATTAATTTTGGCTGGCTTTTCCTAGTTCTTCCCTTTTACTACATATGAATTTTGAATGACGAAGGAGTTTATATGGTGTAAGGAAGAGCAAAAAACCCCCAAACCCTAAATATCCTTGGATTATGTTTTGACAGTTCTCAAAACTTTTGCTCCCATATGTATCATCTGCATGTCTACTCTGTGCAGGTGTACACGCCCCTTGCAGTTTTAAGAGCTGCTGGCTTACTGCTCACTTCAGCTTGGTGTGACCAGTTTCCCTGGATGATGGACCCTGCTTCTCCCCTGGGTGGTTTGGAATCACCTTCAGACTGACAGGTCACCTGTCAGTGGTGCCTCTCCCAACTGCACTGCCCTCCCCTCCCTTCTCCTCGAGTAATAATTGCCTTTTTCCTTCCTGGTGCTATTTGATCTCATCCAGTCTCACCTTTTCCCTGTGGAAGGCCTGAGCCTTCCAGAGGGAGGACTCTTCTGAGCCTTTTTTATTGTCTGCTAAGAGCAGACTTGTCTGCAGTAGCTTCAAGCAGCCAGGGTGCTTTGGTCCGGGTAAACCACTACTTTTCTTCCCGCTCAGCCTCACTCTGTATGCTGAGGAATGTAGGGATAGAGCAGCATGAATGGTTGGAGGGGGTACTTTGTTTCTGATTGTCTTTAACTTAACAAATCATCTTTACATTGAGCTGGCCTTCTCAAGATTTTAGAAGACTGTGCCCAGGGATAGATGTTAGAGATGTGAGGACAAAGGAGCTGCTGATGTGTTTTGATCGTGTCTTGTTAAGTTTCAAAGTGGTACTTGAAAGCAGCGTTAAGGTAAGCATAGAGACTCTGCTTGACTTGAGGCGGTCTCCTACATGCTGACAGGGTTGCCAGCAGAGGTTAATAGCATATCAGAGGAGGTCTCCGCATTGTGCTTCCCTGGATGAGGTGAGTTTGATTTGCCTACATATAGAAAGAACATTTATTTTAAGACAAAATAGCTGGAAAAGTGGACCAGCAGACCTGTTTCTGGAGGGAATGCTTGGTCAATAGGCGCAAAGCCTGGGAAAAGCGACTTAGTGGACAGGTTTTCACCAACTCTGGCAATCCCTGGAGGAAGTTCAGTGGACAGGCAGGAGGCAAAGCAGCAGGTTCCTTCCATACTCAGGCACTACTTTTCTATTTCTTTTGAGCCCTCCACCCTTTTTCAGTGAGGAGTCAATGGTCAGCCTTACTGTAGAAATAGTATGGTCAGTATGCAAAGCCAGCAAATTTGTCATCTCAAACACAGTTCTTGCACAGATTCACTGAATTGTCTTTTCATTACTGGTGAACCTGAGTGGTTCAAATCACTTGCACAAATAAAAGAAACGGTAATTATTTTCATGGAGTTTATAAAGTCTCTTTTTCTTGGTGGGGCTTTGTAGAACTTGTCTTCAAATTCCACCTCTCAAATGAATCTCAAAGTATTTACTGGAAATAGCAAATCTAAGAATCAGATGGTTAATTCTTCCTTTCCTTCACGTAGCCTAGTCAGTATCAAGTTAAGCTGCACATAAAAGTGCCAGAATCAGTACCAGAAAGTATCTTGTGGCAGAAGCACAGGAAAAAATCAGGGAACTGCAATGTAATTTTTTACCTCCTTATAGATTTTCTCTAGCCTAGATTAGCTAAGTAAGATCGTAAAAAGGAATCAAGGACATAAACCCAAATACCATGAGGCTTTTCAAGTCTGGAAGAGTGAAGTGGAGAATACCTACCAGTCCTGCATGGTTGCCTGAGATGCCAGAGGCAAGAATTTTCTTAGAAGGTCTTTTGAACACAAGTCACGTAGTTGACACACTTGGCAAACGTGTGTTAGCAATGGGAATGGGATAATCATAAAAACTAGCTTTAGCTTCTAAATGGTATTTCTCTAGGTTCCTCTACGGTTCGTGAAAGAGCAGGGCTTTTCTGAAAGGCAAGTCAGAGCCGGAAGCTAGTGCTTGAGCGACATCGCGGAGAGCCTGTCTCTTCCCACTGCGTGCAGGTGTGAGGAGACTTGTGCTTTTTGGCGAAACCTAGCCTTGTTGCCCCAAGATGAAGTCCTTTGGGAGCCCTGATCTGGTAGATGGGCTACAGATATTCCTAATACCATATGACAGGATTTTGCCTAACACGAAGAGCAGCAGTTGCAGTCCCTCTCACTCCAATACTGCTGGGAAAGGCATTGGTATCTACATCACACTGAGAAAACCCTTCATCTGTAGAGGACAAGTGTCATGCTCTGCCGCCAGATTTCTGTAGCTGTGATGCTCTCTGGTGACATCCTGAGAATGAAAAGTAGTGCAATTGTTATAACTATAAATTAATTTTTTTTTCTGAGGTTACCTTCACAGTGGTGAATTAACATACTTGGTAATAAAACTCTACTTATAATATGCAACCAAAAAATCATACTAAAACTTTATATACCCCTTCCAAAATCCAATGGGCAATCTGTAATTTGTGATTCTAAATTCCATAGGCCAATTACTCAGCATTGGTAGAAATATTTCTTTTATCATTTATTTATTCCAAGTTATTTTGCCATTCCTTGTCCTTATTGTTCCAGACCACACAGAAAGGACAAAGTTGCGGGGTTTATTTGGTTTTCTTGATAGAGCTTTGAGATAGTTCTTTGTACACCTGAGGTTTCTAAAAAGCCACGTCAGGGTATTATCTTTCTGAAATTCTCCATGAGCAGGTATCCCCTGCTAATATGTTTTTGGTTTATGTGGATCAAAGACCTTTTCAGTGTTAAAACTACAGCAATGGACAATTCGTAGTTATCCTGATCTTAATTTTTTTAACATTGTAATGGCTATACAGATTATAAAATTCTGAAGATAAATAAAAATATTTCTATAGTAATGTGTGAGTGTTTGCTATTCAACATAGATATTGCTGCTAAATAAAGAGATTTTTTTTTAAAGCTTCCAAAATTAGACACAAGCTTGTACATCTGCAGTCACTGTGAGCTGGGCTGGAACTGACAGGTCATTTTTGTCTGGAATGAGGAAAATGGAGCCTGGAATACTCTTTCTGGTCACTGCAGTCTCTGGAGCTTTCTCTCCGGTCATTGAGGCAGGATACAACCAGTGAGCTGTCACACCATTGCCACAGTAATCTTTGCCCTCAATGTAAGCATTTCCCTTTAAACTTGCTTTGAACATGCTGCTGACAGCATACAGGACATATGCTGAGGTTGCTGGCATGTTAATTGCATTATAGTAATGCTCTGTGGCATCAGCAGGGATCAGGGCTCTGGTTGGCTCGGCACTGAACGCGAGCACGTGTGAGCCTGCCCGTCCCCAACAGCCAGCCACCCAGAGCAGATGCAGCAGTGGCCGGATCCACAGCAAGCACTCCTTGGGCCTATGCTCCTTAGACTAAGCTGTTCTGGAGAGCAAGGTGGCTTTGTTTTGACTTGAAAACTAAGATGTACCGTGCAAAGCTCATTGACAAAATGCAGGCTATGCCCAACTCTTTAGCTCAGAGGCAAGGAAATGCCCATACGCTAGAAGATCTTGTGCATATTGACATACAGATGGAAACTTGCAGGTTCATGCGTTGCTTCATAATCCCTGGTTTAGTATTGCCCAAGCAAATAGCTTCTGAGCTGGAGTAAAGCTTACCTAGGCCAGCTATGCAACCATAGCATGTGTTTCATCATGTCTGCCCAGTGATGACATGGCTGGGAAGGGAAAACCACACTTGTACAACAAGGAAACAAACACAAAGCTGTGCTACCTATGCAATTTATCTCATCCATGCCTTGGGGCTGAGTAACTATTATTCATGGATTGCTTTATTCTTTTTTCATAGCTAGGGATAGGCTGAAGAGTAAAATTTGGGCTGTGGTGTCCAATTTCCCTGACAATTTTTGAAGACAATTTTTCACAGGAGGTAGGTAATCTTGTCTAGAAGAAGCTTACCACTTGGAGAAGGTACTGTATATAAAAAAATACGTCTGTGTACTAGAAGGAAAGCAAGGTCCTCCCTTTTACACAGTAAAGCAAAGTATAGCACTATCAGATCGGGTTCCTTCCAAGTAAAACATATGGGCAGTATAATGAGTGAAGGTCTAGGGAAAAAGTTACACCTCCTATGCAACCTGATCAGCGATATGTTGCAGACAAGGAGGTGGTGCTCTGCCCTGCCCAAGCAGCAGGTATTGTGAGTCTGAAAGGCAAAATATGGCTTGGCTTGCATGCAGAGGGTAATGCTATGGCTATGTGAGCCTCAAACACTGCTGGCCACATCTTCCCAGCTCTCATGTCAGATGAAGCATCACTGCACAATGCACACTTGCCTGGAGGAGTAGAATGAAGGTCTCTGTGCACTCTTTTGCCTTGGTCCTTTTCTTTGTGCTTGGTAATGAAGGCCCATAATATCCTCCTCTCGCATGAGGTGCAAGGGCTTGACTACCTCAGGAAAACATTCACGCTGGCAGGCCCACGCTGCCAAGGTGGCGGTTGCTCCTAACTGTGGCTACGTGCTTTCCGTGCAGTTAATTGCCACGGAAGAATTTACACTTCTCATTGTAAATTTGATTCTTCTTCTCTTCAACAATGTGTAGTCTAACATGGAAACAAGCAAAACTTCAGAGAACTTCAGATGTCTGTGCTGAAACAGTAATATGTGGCATAGCAATTCAACGGTGCCCATACGGATATATGTATTCACTGCTTCCCCTTGGGCATATCTAGAGAAAAGAGGAGGCTACACACACAAAACATCTCTGACCGTGACGCCAGTCTCAAACCAGGCAGGAACTGGGATTTACAGAGACAGATCCCTGTGGCCCAAGCGTCTCTGGATATCTGGCCGTTTTATTTTGGCTCCCAAAGTAAGAGCTATTATGACCAATACATACACTGTACCATTATAATTAAAAATAATGTATATTTTGTAGCCCAGTCCACTTGTACCTTACCCAGTAGAATACGTCTCTGGTCTCTCTAGTTACTCTATTTGCTATGTGAGATACCACAAATTTCAGCTCTATCCAGTTTCAAAGAAGTTTTGAGATGTGGCATTGACAATATCACAGCCAGTAATCTGTATGGCCAGATTAATTTGCAAAACATTAGATTTTTGTAAAAATTGAGAGAGATTTTTCACTGTATCCTAACAGTCTGCATTTCGGAAAAGAGTGATAAGATTCTCTTTTTTTCTTTACATCTTCTATGAACTTACATGTCTAGACCTGAAAAATTTGTAAGGAGAATAAATCAAACCAAGTGACTTGTGGGAGGATTCAAAAAAGTAACACATCCTGCGCAGGTACGTAGCTGGATCTCCATGGACTTCAGATCCAGGAATACTGTCTCACCACTAGATGGAAATAGTGAATTTTACATCTGCTGCATTATCAGCACTTACATGCTGATGTATAGCTATTGTCACGTATAAATGAATGCTATTTACATATCGTAAGCCATCTGCAGGCAGCACTACAGAAATGTGGATCCAAAATTCTTTGCTAACGTACATGAAGCAAAGCCAAGATTTCTATTTCTAGAAATTGTCCCTGTTTTATGAGACTGAAGACTTCCTCGTTTCTGAAGGATGATTCTGTTCTATCTCTAATCTGATTGCTTTTCTATTATCCTTTCTGTAAGCAAGCAGAAAAGAACTACATGATGGACAGCAGTTTGGTTCCGCTACCATGAGTTAGGTAGTAAACATCAACCTAATCTGAAATTTTCTATGAAGTCTCTTGTGCAAGACCAGAAAAAAAAAAAAAAAAAAAAAAAAAAGTGGAAGGAAGCTGAAAGTCTTGTGTTTCAATGTACATACCTGATGACAAAAAAAGCAACGTGACTTGCTGCTTTATGAGCAGACGCTATAGTGGTGTTTGCATATTAAAAGCAAGCATATAGTCAGAGAAGTGAAAGGTAATTAAAGGCAGCTCAGTAGGGAAGGATAGTTAAACAGAAGGATTTTTAAAAAATCTCAGTTGAAAAATGCAGTGATTACTTAGCGTATGACAAATCTGACCTTTTCTAGAAAGTACTGAACCTTCAAACTGATTCAGTTTAGCTCTATGTTGTATCACTGCAGAGCATAAAGGGAAACGTCCTCCTTGCACCAACAACATTTGGATCCACAGCACCTTCTCATGTTGTGAAATGCTGGAACCAGCTCAGAGACCTTGCTGTCGTCTTTGGTTTTGACACCTCAGTCTCAAACTCCTCCACAAAAGTACTAGCAGACAAACATAGCCATGGCTGCTCCATCAAAAAACTCCAGGCACTAGGCATATCTTTAGATTTTTATTTTTCTGGTCAGGAGAAAGTAGCTATGGAGAAAGAGCTATGGGTCTCATCCAGTCTGATAGAAGGCCAAAAGAAGCAGAGATCGGCATAACCCTGATGGTGGAAACAGATTTTGGGGATACTTTGGAATCAGGATTTTTGTTGTAACTTAGAAATAACAGCTTTCTCACAGGATACGACAGTAAATCCGTCTGCTCACCCGACAGGATGTGACAGAAGATTGACCCAAACCCCAAGGGGTCTGGTAACAGTGTATATTTTATGGGGGTACTTCTGCGCCGGCAGTACAGTAGTGACAGCTGCTGTGTTTTCTTTTAAAAAGCAGGAATTAGGATATCGCAGTTCAATACAGACTAAAACCAAAGTACCAAATCTGCATTTTTCTAGTGCTAAAGCATGAGGTTGCATCCAGGCTTTGATTTTTCCTGTGTACCGCAAGTACCTGCGTTAGCTCTGTATTTTGATGGACCTTGTTTGATAGCTGATCGCTGCGAGTATGTAATGGCTGCTCCTGGGCTGCAGCATGCTGTAGATCGCTGTAGTTCAGTATGATGGGATGTACCGGTGGGGCTTGGGGGGATGCCGGGAAAGCCTACGATCGAACCCAATAAACTTCTTTGGGATGCTGACTCCTTAGTGCTCTGTCTCTGTGCCATATGATGCCCTGTGCTTTTTTGTTCCTGAATTACCTGTAAAAAGTGTATGTAGTAAATGGTGTAATTTAGGATTAGTGTGCCAGAAGAAAAATTTCCCTGGAGCTCAAATCCTGGAGACTGGGTTGGACCCCACAGGTGCTAGAGCACAGCACACTGGACTCCTTGGCTGAGGTAGGTGTCGGGGTGGTGTTCGTGCCTGAAGAAGCATTAAGGCCATGACATCCCTGGGTGGGATGCTACGGCGGTGTCCCACCATTTCTGGTGCAGCTTGGAGTCCAGAGGAGCTGCAGGCCCGGGGGGCAGACAGGGTGTGTGTGTGCGCAGGTGTGTGTGGGTGTGTGTGTGCGCGGGTGTGCGTGTGCAGGGGTGTGTGTGCGCGGATGTGTGTGCACAGGTTTGTGTGTGTGCGTGGGTGTGTGTGTGTGCTGGGTGTGTGTGTGAGCGGGTGTGTGCGCGCGGGTATGTGTGTGCGGGGGTGCGTGTGTGTGCATGTGTGCGTGCATGTGTGTGTGTGCTGGGGGGGTGTGCGTGTGTACGGGGGTGTGTGCACACGCCAGTGTGTGTGTGCATGTGTGTGTGTGCAGGTGTGTGCGGGTGTGCGGGTGCGGGTGGGTGGGTGTGCGGGTGTGTGTGTGCGCGCCAGTGTGTGTATGCGGGTGTGTGTGCGTGATCGTGTGCGGGTGGGTGCGTGTGCGGGTGTGTGTGTGCACGGGTGTGTGTGTGTGTGTGTGCGCCAGTGTGTGTATGCGGGTGTGTGTGCGGGTGCGGGTGTGCACGGGTGTGTGCGTGTGCGGGTGTGCGTGTGCGGGTGCGGGCGGAGGGCAGGCAGCGGCCCGGCGTGCCCGCTCTTGCCGCCGCCGCCGCGGGCGGGACTCGCCGGGCGGGGGCTCGGCGGGGAAGGGGCCGGGGCGCGGCGGCCGCCCCATTGGCTCTCCCCGGCGGCACATGTGGCCGGCCCCGCTATAAAGGCGGCCGCGGCCGCGCTGCAGCCCATCCTCCTGCCTCCGCGCTTCCCCAGGGACACCTCCAGCCCCAGCGCCGCCGCCATGGCCATCGACGCGTTTTTAGGCAAATGGTGCCTCATCTCCAGCGAGGGCTTCGAGGAGTATATGAAGGAGCTGGGTAAGGAGCCGGCGACTCCCCGCCCCGGGAGGGAGGGATGCCGCCCCGGGGACGTGTCGTCGCCGCCGGCCGGCGAGGCTCTGTCCAAGGTGCGCGGCGGGCGCGGCACCGGGACCGGTGCGCCGTCCCGGGGCCGGGCCCGAGGGCGCGGGCGGCCCGGCCGTGAGCTGCGGCGGGGCGGCGGCCGGGGGGGGTGATGCCGGGATGCGGCACCGGGGTCTCCGCGCCCTCCCGGTGCCTGGGGGAGCGTCGGCCGGGAGCAGCCCCTTCCTCCCGGGGTAGCTGCCGCCTCCGTCTCCGCGTCCTAAAGATGTCGGCAAGCCTTTTTGCACCGTAATGGCTGGGAGGCAGGTGCCGGTGCCAGCAGACGCGTTCCCGCCGCCCCGTGCTGCGCCTTCCCTGCTGCCCAGCCGCCCCCTCCCGCCGGCAGCGCCCCGGATTATCCACCGGTGCCAGCAGCCCGGCTGCCATTAGGCCAGCTCGCTCCTCCCTCCCCGGTTAATGCCCCGGGGCGGGCAGCCGGGGCGGTGGGACCCGAGCGATGCCCCGGGCGGGGGGCGGGGGGGCGGCTCCGCGCTGCCCTCGGCGTGGAGCGGGGTGGCGGGCAGGGCAGCGCTGCTGCCAGGGCAGGGCCGGGCTCCCACCGCCCGGGGTGGCCACACACAGCCCTGCCGAGCCTGGGCTGCCTTCCCGTGAAGTCACCTTGGGTGTCTCATCATGAGAAAGCCAAACTGGATCAACTGCCTGTGGGTACCCGGCAGCTGACTGCATTGCCAGGGGCAGTTTGCAGTCTTCTGTGGGTAGCGGCCTTAACGGTGGGGGTGGGGGGGGGGGTGGGGTGGTCGTCCCGACTTGTTATCCTCACTTCCAAGTTGCCCTACATTTTGTAACACAAAGTTATCGAAGCAAGAACGGACCTAACACCAGGAGCCTCCTCTGCAAGTTCAGATTCACCACTTCCTGTGAGCATCCTGGCCAACAGGTGATGGACACCTTGCAGTGTCTGCATAGCCTGGGAGCTGTTGTTTTCTGCAATTTATTCACTGTTGCAAGCTAAGATATTTTCTCAAGAGGCAGAAGATGTGGCCTTGAATGTCTTTGGAGGGAGGAGAGGAAGGAATTTAGGTCTTGCGCTCTTCATGTAAAATGCAGAAGGCATCGCTGCATTTACGCTCTGCAGACAGTGGCAGCTAATTGTATTTTGTGGGAAGCCTTTCAATATGTGATAGCTGTGGTGTGAGAAAGCCTGCTGGACTGAGCCCTTTGGGAGACTTTGGAAGAAATTCAAGAATTTTAAGCTCAGCTCAGTTCAGCCATGGATTAGGATGCTGTGGAGCTCATGTCTAACTGCCAGGGCTAGGAATGTGCCAAGTTGCAACTTCAAAGTAGAAATTAACTGCTGCAATGGCAGAGCACCTCCCATGTGTGGGCAGTGACTGAGTGTTGTTTGTTTGTTTTTACATTGCAGTCTTAAACCAGTCACTTTTCCTTTTTACAATTACAATTTAGCCGATTAAATTACTCCAAGTCACACTTTAAGAGCCAGTTCTTTATTGGATTTCACCCTCGCTGACTACTTAGGAAACTCTCTACCTTTGATCCTATTGACGCACCATAAATGAGATTCTGCAGATTCCACTCAGCTTGTATAAAAGAACATTCAAGGATAAAGAAGTTTGGATTTCACTCCTTGCCCTACCAAAAACATACATGGCTCATCTCTGTTTAGCTGGATCCCAAGGTGTAGCTGATCAGATAACTCACTGACTGCTCTGGACTGGATGGCAGCAGAGGGGTGGTGGTGGTGGTGGGGTGTCACTGGCAATAATTTCCAGTTCTGGTCAGAAAAGCCAGACTGAGGAGGAATGGTTTTTGCTCTGCAGGCTCAAGCTTAAGGCTCAAGTCCTGGAATCTCAGTTGAGTCTGGAGAAGCAGTGGCTGGGAAGTATTTTGTTATTTCCACCTCCGAAGGAAACTGTAATCTTTGCTTTGTGGACTCAGCCCTCACCTAAGCATCCTGTACACTCTGGGGGAATGCTGTGCTGTTATGTGACAACATTTTCTAACTACATCAGCGTAGAATCCAGACACTCATGGACTTGGTGGCCTTTTCTGCTCCATTTGATTCTTATCAATTTTTGGTTCAGATCTGCACTTCCCAGTTTGATGGATTCACATTTGTTGCCTGACTACCCTCTTATCTGTTTTTTCATCCATCAGATAAAGACTCAAGCAAACCCCTCCAACAGTGCACACAGGGGCTGAGGCAGGGTCAGTCTTTTTGCTGAAGAATTTTGAGGGCTGCCGTCTCCAGATGATGAATTTTCAGTCATTTGTAAAGCTTATTTTTTCTCATGGTCCTTTTTTGGGGGGGTGTGTGCATGAGCACTATATTGCTTTTCTAATTCTCAAGTCCATACTTTGGGTAGACTTTGTGATTGTATACAGAGTGATGGAAGAGAATTTCTTGAGTAAGTTAAAATTAATATGCAGGTGGATTAATCTGTCAAAAATCATCTGTAGAATTTTTAAAGTGTTCAAACTTGAAGGAAATAATTTTATGTTAGTTTAAACGTTCATGTTTGTTTCCCTGTCTATTGTTTATTTCTGTTTGTAATCCAGTGTAGTTTTGGGACATCTGCAAGTCCTCTAGAGGGCAAAATAGATTTAACTTTAGCTCTTTGAGGAAGCAAAAGAATAATCCTGTGAATAAGCTTTTTTCCTTCCTCATCAGTGTATAATTTAAAACATCCTCTTTCTTTGTGGCTCTTGAGCTTTGATTCTCAAGTGTACTTAAGTGTCTAATTAAATGGGAATTAAGTATTTGAATTCTTGTGTGGCCCTAAGTCTTAGGATTTAACTGACTTTGTGATACTCTGTGCCTCTCACCTTGCAGGTGTGGGTATGGCCATGAGAAAAATGGGAAGCATGGCCAAACCAGATGTTTACATTATTAAGGATGGGGACACAATCACCGTAAAAACAGAAAGCACCTTCAAAACTTCACAGTTCAGCTTCAAGCTTGGTGAGAAATTTGAGGAAAATACATTAGATGGCAGGAAAACTCAGGTCAGTATACTAGATTTTATTGCAAAACGAGAATTCTTTGTTTCACAGATAGAGATGCTATTTAAAAATCAGTTTTGACATCCACACTAACAATGCTTTTTTGGATGAGCAGTTGTCTCTGAGAGTCTCATTGAAATAAATTCCTCTCTTTTTTTTTTTTTTTGTGGATTAAGCAACTTCCAAAGAAGGAAAATGCTGAAGCCAATAATGTCTTGTGTATTTTGTTGTTTTCCATTTGTAGCAGAAGCATTGTGTTAGTAAAACTAACAGACCTCTAAATCCCTGTTAAAGCCAAATGCCACTTCATTTGAAGCCTGTGGAAAAAATCCCATTGATGTTTAATCAGAGCCAATGCAGCCTTTGGGTTAACCTTTCCGCTGAGTCTCGTATTTGCGTAACGAGAGAGTGGTTCAGTGTGCAGTGGGATAACTGACACACAGGCATACATGTGAATCACAGTCTCTAATCTCCAGTTTTAGAAGGCAAAGAGCTTCTCCCTGCACCAAATAGGGAGAATATTAATCCAAAAGGAGGTTAAACACAAAGAAGCCCTCAAATAAGATTCTCTCTCATCCCTGTGTGAGTGCTGAGTACCAACCCCCTACCTCCAGCCCCACACTGGCAATTCAACTATTATTGCAAGATCAGATAAATGTTACACAAAAGCCCAAGTACAAAAAGATGAACAGAGAACATCGTCTGCTCCTGTTAGTTGAAATTGTGCATGCTGTCAAAGGTCTGTCTGATGCAGGAATGTGTCAGAGCAGTGAGTGAACAAGCAGTGAGCTGCTGGAAGAAGAGGATCAATAAAACATTTAATATAATTTCCTGATATCAATTACAAAATTACTATTGGGTGAACTGGGGTAGGAACTTTTCCTTTGGAATAAGGTGTTGGAAAGCCTTGGTCTCCATCAAATGTCATGTGTAAAGTATTGATGTCTGGGTTCTTCTTTCAGACCCTTGTAAGCTTAAAAGATGATGGGTCACTGATTCAGGAGCAGGAATGGGATGGCAAGAAGACCATAATAACACGAAAGCTAGTGGATGGACAATTGGTGGTGGTGAGTTCAGTCCTGCTTTCTGACCCCTGAGCTCTGCTGGCCAGTAGCCTGAAAAGTAACTCTAAAAGATCTTTTTCCTTATGGCAAATGAATAAATCCATCTCTTTATCTTCTAGGAATGTGACATGAATGGTGTCAAGTGTGTTAGAGTCTACCAGAAAGCATGAGGACCTCTTCATGTTCAGTAGCAACTTGCTACAAACAACTCAGTTCAGTGGACAGAGCTCCTTTACACTCCGTATTTTCCTTTTCCCTGTTTTCTAGTATTTTAATGGACTGAGTAGCTGAGTGCAATCCTTTTTAAAAGTTGTGATGTAACTATTATGTAACTATTCTGAACTTATGAGGCTATTAAATAAAATTGTCAAATATATGAAGTGGAAATGTTGTTACTACAGTGGAATTTTAAAGTGAGGTTTTATAAAAAATCAGTTTGGCTTTAGGCCCTACTACAAACTGCCTTCAGTTCAAGGTAGTGCAACACATGGCAACAAACAGTTAATAGCAAGCTGAATTTTGACCAGCATCCTCAATTGCTGAGATAGTAAAAGCTGCAACTGAGAAAAGCACGAAGAGTTTGGGCTCTAGAGTTGTTTTCTAACTTGCATGTTACAAAGTAAATAGAACTGGGTGGGTATAAGTAAGACAGAAACTTTGGTGTTTGAGGGATGTATTTTCAGGGGTTAGTTTGTTTTTTTCATGTCTCAAACTCACAAATTTCTTGTCAGAAAAAATACATGCTGGTGAGCCAATGAATGTGATAAATTTAGGCAAACACATCCATGCTTTACTGAAAGGAAGCCTTATTTTGAGAAGACTGTTTTCCTAGGAAAAGTCATATTTCCTCTCTAGTAACATTCTAAAAATTCTTAATCAAAATCTACTGAAATACTGCCTAAAACTTAAAGCCTCATTTTATTTTATTTTATTTTTAAACCGGCTTGAAACACCTGGCAATGGAGTTTATATGCTTTAAAATACTGTAATAAATAATCAGAAATGTCAGTGTCTTGAGTATTACTTTTACACTGATTGGGAAACAGAGCCTATGTTGCTACTATTCTTCCAAAGAGATGTCAGATTAGGCAAAAGTAAAAGGTTTAGGTGAGTTTCTGCCACACCAGACACACGTCCTAAAAATGAAACTGTTTGGTGACAGGTGATGGGGAGTTTTCTATCAGATTCAGAAGCCTGGGGAATCATGTAATTGCACATTTCCAGTTTGCAGCATCAGCCGTTGCAGAATCCATTGCTGCTTCAACCTTATCAACATTATAGCTGCTCAGTGCACAGATCATATTCCTGAGCTTACACTAAGAGCAGAAAAGTCTTCTGTTATGTTCTGTCATGGTTAACCCCCACCAGCAACTAAGTACCACGTGGCTGCTCACTCACTCCCTGTCCCGCCCTTAGTGGGATGGGGAGGAGAATCGGAAAGAAGGTAAAATGTGTGGGTTGAGATAAGAACAGTTTAATAATTGAAGTAAAATAAAACGTAAGAATAATGGTAATGAAAAGGGAGACAAGAAAAAGAGAGAAATACACCACCCCCACCGCCCAAAGAAAACCCAAAAAATCCCAACAAGTGATGCACAACACAATCGCTCACCACCTGCTGACCAATGCCCAGCCAGTCCCCCAGCAGTTATCAGCCCCTCCTGGCCAGCTCCCCCCAGTTTATATACTGAGCATTATGTTCCATGGGATGGAATATCCCTTGGGCTAGTTCAGGTCAGCTGTCCTGGCTCTACACCTCCTCACTGGCAGAGCACGAGAAACAGAAAAGTCCTTGATTGAGAGTAAGCACTACTTAGCAACAACTAAAACATCAGCGTGTTATCAACATTATTCTCATTCTAAATCCAAAGCACAGCACCGTACCAACTAATAGGAAGAAAAATAACTATCCCAGCCAAACCCAGGACATGTTCATCCTATAAACCATGGAAAATTACTTTTCTCATAATTTTGGACCATTTATCCTTTTCATTGTTTCCTGACTATTTATGAATCATTCTCCTTTACCTACGTAATCTGAAAGAATTTATAGCTGGAGCATTTCTTGCAAAAATTTTATCATGATCTGTATAAAAGTAAATATTTTTCCTGGTGCCCTGGTGTCCCCTTTTTGAGATGGCCAGTCTTCGTATCACCTTCGTTCAGCATTTTTCCTGACTTTAATGTGAACCCTTAAGATCTAGGCTGTATTTTTATGTGGGACATTAGAAACAGATTTTTTTGTTATTAGGGGAAGGAATCTCCAATAGAAACGAAAAGCAAATTGATCTGATAAAGAACCTGATAAGTTTATGATCAGAAATACACTAAATAGCAGGAGAATGGGTGCAGCAATTCATGGCATGATATGAAAATACTGCCTCCCTTCCAAAAGAAACAACATTACTGCTTTAAGGGGAACATTATGCCTTTTTTTTGGTCACTGATCTATCACTTACTGCTGCTTGTTTACTCTTCTGATACTGGGTAGTGTTAATTGTTTATCTTTCATTTGAAAATGTCTTTTATAGGACATCCGTTTTGATTACAATGAGATCACTTCTTGTAAAACAAAAGGCAGAAGAGTATCTTTTTAAAGCAATTTCCTTTGGAAACAAGGCCTATAAAGTCAGTGTTTGTGTGCGTGTGCTCCCTGATTTCAGCCACATGTGAAGTAGAGGCTCCGGGTTGCAAAGATAATTATTCTTCCGCAAATGTCATGAAAATAGGCAGCTTGATGAAGGAGATAGACCATTAAAGCCTTGATGGAAAGACAGCACATGGAAGCGACACTTTGACATTACATGGAAGAAAAACATTATAAGCCCTCTTGGCACACGTAAGAAGTTATCTTAAACACAAAAGTTGGCCAATGGTAAGATGTAGATCAACAGGAAACTGGAATTCTTCAGAGCTAATTCTCCAGAACTACTTGGGCTCGCATATTTATTTGCTTTATTTTGATGTTAACTTCAGCCTGTGTTGCTGGTAACTTCAATGTAAGTGTACCGTGACTCAGGGCTACCATATATACAACATGTTTGTGTTAGATTAGACCACATACTTAAAATGACAATTGTTTCATAGTACTGCAAGCCAAGATTTATAATACTCAAGACCTGAAATTAGAATTAATTTCCAAATTCCTTCTGTTGTTATACAAACTGAAAGTTTTACTCTCCATGAAGTGTGTATACACAATGTTGTCATCAGTTTAAAATAACCAGTTGTCCTGAGACTTGAATAACTCTCTGTAGTTCACTGTATCACATAAGATGGTAAAAAATAAGACTTTTGAGAACAACTGAAAGAGAAAAAAAATTATGCATTAACCACCCAGGACTACTTTATAATGCTACAGAATTATGAAATAAGGAGGCAGGTTTTGTTGTGACATTTTGGTGCATGCTTTTGAAAATGTTTTGGAGAGTTAAAGAAACACGTTCAGCAAACTGAAGCTGCAAGTTAAACTTGCTCAAAGTAAAACATATCCACTCCAACATATGTTCATTTAAAGTCATGAGCAGTGTCCAGTTTATATCTTTATATCTCACTGTCTTCTCAAATTGGTGTAGTTCTCCTGTTTCCATAGAAGTGGGTTTGGGGCTTTTGTTTGGTTGTTTTTTGGAGTTCTTTGGGGTGTTTTTTTGCTGGGGGGTGTGGGGGGCATCTTGGTGGTGAACTCAGGTAAAGAAGAAGAAAATGAAGTTGTTTAGCAATTTAAATCTGATATTTTACCACATTAGGGAAATCTCTTGTCTGAGCTTTCCAGGAACACTATGAAATGGCACTGTGCTTTGGGGAGAGCTTACTGGCTTCATACAATGCTCAGACTATCAAAGATTTTCCTGTTATGGTTTGGTTATATGATTTATTTCAAAATTGTTATCCTACTCTGCCTGCAATCTCTGCAATTAATACAGGTCTTTCCTTTTCCTCTCCCCTCCCTACCTCACACATGCACTTCAGATCAAAGTTTCTAAAAAAACAAAGTAAACGATGGGAAAGCTCTCAGCTTTCTGAGGTTATGATTCCACTGTTAGCTGTCAGCTGTCCGAAAAAAAGGCAGTGACTATTTCCTCAAGCTTGGAGGTCAAGTGTAGGAAGGTAGTTTTGCTCTGCCAATGGCTACTTGAGCAATATTAACTGTGAGACTCAAACATCCAAAATAGTCACTCTATTTTTTTTCTCAGGTTAGAACCTAAAAATCTAGTATTGTTGATTCTATTGAGTATAAACAATAAACAACCTCTTCTATATAATACTTCGAATGTATCCTGTTGTTCATAAAGCACTCCATTAAATGTAACTCTTACTGAAGTCAGATGTTGAAAATAAATGCCCTGTAAATATTTTTCAGGGCCCCAAGGGGTCTTGACCACAGGACATCCCCTGACCCCTGCCCATGAGTCCAGGAGCCCCATTTCAGCTCAGCCTGGGTGCCAGCCCATGTTTGAACTAGCTGTCAGCAGGTCAGTCTCCATCTCAGATACCTGCAGATTTTACACAAAAAATTCCTGCATAAAATTCAGTTCTATGAAGGAACTGCCTTATAAAGGGCTTGTATTGTACTTAAAATTGTTTTACAAAAATAAAAGCAGTAATGCAGGCCAACTCCAATCAAACCTTTTGTTGGTGACTCCCTCCATGCCTAAGTATATATATCACAACAAATGGATTAGAAACCCTTTGCACTATGCTGATTATTTGTGCTTGTAGAGGAAAAAAAATTCCATGCAGTGTGATAGTGTGTGGGAGCAAGTTAATATATATTAATTATTTTTGATGCCTCATTTCAGTCCCATTGTTCAGCCCTGGGAGGACTTAGTACTATTTTCATAGGTTTTGGAGGCAATCCAGCATCTGTGTAAACACACTTTGTCCCATGGTTCTTCTAGCTTTGGCTTTTCAGCCATTGTACATCAAATTAAGATTTTGTTGACACTTCCCAGAATGGTTTTATTTCATACCATTATTTCAGAGGAAAAGGAAACACTATTAGGGACCCTGCTCCCAAGAGCGAATTTGGCTTTCTTTCCAGCAAAAATGTTTCCAAACTCAATTCCCTCTACCAGGTGGTCTTACTTGTATTCTGGAGATATTTACAGGTGAAGTCCATTATAGTTTCAGAAGAAATGTAAAGTTTCAGCAGTAAGTGCAATCTACAATCAGTTTCAGATATCATCCTGCAAAAATCTACTGAATCCAAAATATTATTCTTGAAACGTTAAAATAAATAACATATCTATCATTAATCATGGATTTTTGCGTTGAAATTAAACACCAGAAGACAAATATCCCACCCTGAGGACGATGCATACTACTTATCTAATACTGGACATTTGCTTTTACACATATAGCATCTGGTTCCTTCAGAAATTCCTGCTTGAAATCAGTGAGACCACCTTCAGAAAAGGCATTAGCTAAGGATGCAGCTCAGCTCATTGTGCAGTGCAAGTGTCCAATAGAAAATCAAGGGACTGAGTAAATTTTCAGGCTGGGCTGGTGGTGCATTCTGCCACACACCCCAGGGCATTCTCGCTTTGTGGCTTGATGTCTTCCATGTGATATAGTCCTGTATGGTGAACAGCAAGTATGAAATCATAGAGTAGCCTGCATCTCTTGCCCTCCACAGCAACCTTGAATTGAGACCAGGGAGTCCATGACAGGGAGTTTCTGTAAACAGTACAAGGTTTTTTTGGGTACATGGAAAGTTGAGCTGAAGGCAACTCATACAGACTCCTTGCTCTAGAAATTATGATTAGGCCTTGTTATGGCTTTGCAATTTAATTCTATAAGTAGCCCAGTGAAGCAGATGAGTAGGAATTACTCCTTTTTTATTGCAGAGTGTAGTTAAGGCAAAATAGCATTAATACTTTTCCTTTCCAAAATGTGTAAAGCAGTAAGTGACAGTAAGTGATTCTGGGATTTGCTCTGAGTGCTTTCTATTGGCTCATGTCCACTCATTCTCCTAAACCACCTTGCTTTGTACAGATTTAATTGCATATAAATAAAGTTCAGAATGTAAGATGTTTCCTTTCACATTTATATTTTTTCTCTTGGTGAGAATCTGAATGAATATGCAAGCAGCACATCTTTAGTGGTGGTATTGTTTGAATAACCATATTCTTCTTGCACATTTCATGGAATATGGTCGTTCTGTTTAACCAGCTTAACTGATAGCTGCTTTTCTGAAACTGTGACAGAAGAAAGGAAGCCAGCTGTTTAAAACAGAAATCACAGATGCCTCAGCGCCTTAATATCCTCAGTCCTCTTTCCCCTTGTCATTTACACAAGACAATTTGTGCTTACCTGAGCCTACATATTATCCCTCTGGATGTTCATTTTCTTCATGAAGATTTTTTTTTTTCCTATTATGTTTAAGATTATCAGGTCTCTTGGATTCAGATTTTGAGCATCCAGCTGGTGTGATTACCAGAATAGGGATTAAGAAAGATAAGAATAAATATAGCTGCATCTTGTCTGGTCTCTCTCCCACACCCCATCCCCTCTTTTTTTCTTCTCTTTTTCACTCTGTTTTTCAGCACCAAGAGAATGAAGAAAACTAAGTGCACAGCTTTTTCCTCTACCTCCATGCAATGTTATCCATGTCAGTCACCTTGAAATTCTGATTTTAAAGTAGTATATGTCTCAGCAATACTAGCCCCAGATTTAACTTGCTCCACATTCTTATGCTTGTGCTGAAATTGTTTTAAGCACAATTTTCTCCAGTATTTAATCAGTATAGTCCTGACCTAGGAAAGTAGATAGATATGTGCTTTCCCAAAAAGCAATTCTCTGTTTTGTGTGGGTTTTTTTAAGTTTTTTAAACTGATTTTTTAAAATAGTGGCAGTGTTATTATTTTCTGAACATGAATTATGACAAGCAAATTAAGTCAACAATTTATTTGAAAAGATCTGGTTCCATTATTAATCTGTCAGCTAGAGCTCTACAGACCTGGAAAGTGTTTGATCATATCTAGGTGGAACTGGAACTCAGGTTTCAAGCTGGAACCTGAAAATGTGTAGCTCACTTTTTGCTGGGTCTGTCTATTTTAATTTACAGGTTTCTGAGATTTTCCCGCATAATTTATATCTTTTCCCATTAAGTTACTCATGTCTGTCATACATACATTGCTCTGAGAAGTTGCTCAATGATATTCTTCCCTTGTGGTCAATGTTCAAGACACATTCTACAGAAGTTTCTCAACTTATTTTTCCTCATTGGGTCTGTAGAAGAGGGGGACGTAACTATTCAGTTTAAATATACTTTGATATAATATGTCCAAAATAGTAAGTAGGAAGAAAGGTGTCTCCAGAGACTGTTCTCGGTTAAGCAAAACACACATCTGAAACATTACCTATGCTTGGAAAACAAAGTGTACCAAACACTTCTGAATATTTAAAAAATTTTAGATATAGCTCTGCAAACTCAGGTCATCAGACATAGCTCTAATTCATGTAGATGATGACTTATTTGGGACTGGCCGGACATGCCTTCTTGTGAGTAAAAGCACAGTTTGTGTGAGAGGCTGTCCAGACGTCTACTGGAATTTCCCTTTTTCTCAGCTGATAATATTTTTGTCAGTTGTGCCTTCGTTCCACTGTGAACAATTATTTTACTAAAGATAAAATCCAATATTTTGTTCCATTGAGTGAGATTTCTCTGATCCTGTGGTATTCATAGCTTTAAATTTCAGGAGACACTTGGCACTTTTCCATAATTTCTTCTATAGCTTTTACTAAAGAGCTGCTTTTGGGGCTGAAGCATACTGAGCTGGATTCCCGCTATGATCAAGAGCTAAGCATGTTTATTGTAGAAGCACTGATGGTATCTTATGAAGTGACAGCCTTCTGTATCAACGTAAAGCCTTGCCTTACTTCAGTAAGATCGGATTAATCTTTACTAACTGAAAGCTAATATTCAAGATCAAAAATGAATGATTAATTTCAAGACACATTACTGTCTTTTTAAAATAAGGTTATAAGATTTTCCTCGATGTTTGTAATACTTACGATGATAATGGAGTTCATTGGGAAAACAATTTGAACAGCAAGGAAGGTTTGATAGATTCATATATTCACTTATTTATCCTGATCCATTGACAAAGCTAATAGGTACAACAGAAATGAGAGATTGCTGTTGCTGGTGTGGTTTTATTATGCTTTCACTGCATATTCTTTTCACTTTTTATTCTTGAATAAAACCTAAGAGTAATGTGTGGTTTTGAATAGAGAATGAAATATATTGTATTCTCTTGGTGTTATTCTTATTTAATTACATTATCACAGAAAAAAACATTTCCCTTACATGGTTTATTGGTCTTGAATAGTATCAACATCTTTTAGTAGGAAGAATATTCTGTTGTGTCTTACAATAACATTTCACTGTTAACTTCAGTAATGTGATGATGACTTATAACCACGGATATAAGCATTTAGGATCCAATGTAATCTTTTTTAGTTTAATGCTTATTGGAACATCTTTTAAAGAAAACACTGATAAAACACATTGTACAATACTTTCAATTATGACTGTACAGTTGTTTCATATTGTTGAAAAGAAGGCTGCAATTAATTTTTGACTACCCGATAGAATGGCATGTTGTCTTTCAAGCCTTTAAATTAATTTCATGCAATACAATGCCAGCTACTTACTAAGTGGAGCAACTTTCTTTGCATATTAAGTTCTATTAGTAACATCAGAGAGAAAAAGAAAAATTGGATGCTAAAAATTGGATGCTGTTTTATTACTGAGTCCAAATCTAGAAAAGCCAGATTAATGTTTTCCATAGCTCTCACATTACCAGAAAAATTATGAATTATTTTATACAAGATAACTCTCATGACTTCACCTGTTGTTTTTGAAAGATGATCTTGGATGTAATATGATGTAATTTTGGATGTCTTTCGAGAATAATAGGTTACATGAATAAAAGCATGATCTTATTAACACAATTGCTCTTAATGCTCAAGCCAAGAAGAATCCGTGCAGGTTTCCTCATGTGATTTGCATTTAATAGGTGCATTTCACAGACACACTTCTTCTAGGTCAGAGCAGCATAACCTCTATTTTTATGTTTGCAATTCTACCAAATAAAACTGTGCTCCAGGAGTTCGGATGTACCTTAGAAGTTATTGGCTCCTCTAATGACTGGTGTCTGATTTGGTGAGCCAAATAGTACTCCTTCAGATACAGACTCCAAAATACTCAAAGCCCCCTGGAAGTAAAAGAACCCATATACTGTTCAAAGCTTTTACTTCTGCAAAAAAAAACAATTGTAAAGAACTGGTAAGCAACCACGACATAGTTTTCTGTCCTCTTTATCCTTTGGTGAGGCTGGGTCTAGCCTTTCACATAGTAAAAGGCCTTTTCAAAAGGAAAGTTTGAACATATTACTGATTTTGCTCATGTTTTTATTACGAGGTTTAGAAGGCTTTTGCTTATTTCCCTTCTATGACAAGATGAATTTTGTGGAATTCATTCAACTTTCCTTTTTTATGAGTCCTTTAGCAGTTTATATTCCCACTTAAGTAAAAGGGGAATTTCTACAGTGTTCTTTATGGGTATTTTCTGTCCTAGTTCTGTGTACTAGATTTATTCTAGATATTGAAACAGAAGTTAAAAGATTAATGGACTCAAGATGCTGAGCTCCAGCATAACAGTGCAAATAAAGTTTGATTCTACTCAAGATAGATATAAAATTTAACTCTTTTCTGGGATGATCCTGAACTAACCAGTTCCCTAGTTTCTTGTCTGCTTTGCAATAGCTGTTTCTTACTTTCTTTCTCATTCTCCCCTTTCCCTTTCCCTTTCCCTTTCCCTTATCCTTCCCTTTTTTCTTTTTCTTTTTCTTTTTCTTTTTCTTTTTCTTTTTCTTTTTCTTTTTCTTTTTCTTTTTCTTTTTCTTTTTCTTTTTTCTTTTTCTTTTTCTTTTTCTTTTTTTCCTTTTATTTTTTCTTCCTCTTTCTTTATCTCTTCTTTTTCCTTTCTCTTTCCCTTTCCTTTCTTCTTTCTTTTTCTCTTTCTTTCTTTCTTTCTTATTCTTTCTTTCTTTCTTTCTTTCTTTCTTTCTTTCTTTCTTTCTTTCTTTCTTTCTTTCTTTCTTTCTTTCTTTCTTTCTTTCCTTTCTTTCTTTCTTCTTTCTTTCTTTCTTTCTTTCTTTCTTTCTTTCTTTCTTTCTTTCTTTCTTTCTTTCCTTCTTTCATTCTTTCTTTCTCTCTTTCTCTCTTTCTCCCTTTCTCCCTTTCTTTCATTTTCAAAATAAATATTTGAGATTGCAAGGGAGAGATGACGGTGTTAATGTAAGCACTCTTCTTCATTACTGTTCCAGTTATATCTCAAAGAAATGTATTGTAGAAAAAAACAATACAAATTAGAGCAGGAAAGATCTTTCACAGGTAATTTAATTCCTTCTTCTATCCCAAAACTTAATCAATGATGTCTGTGTTGTCCTTGAGAAATAACAGTTGAAATATTATTATAACTTTCCATTAGTGGAGATTTCACATCCTTCCTTAGCAATATTTCTGAAATATTGAAGAAAAATGTTAGGTCCCTTCCTTTCTTTGTCCCTGCCCTCTATCTCATAAGTTGATGTAGGTGCCAACACCCTGATTATGGTCTTTTTCTTATTATCATTCTTCCCAAGTAGACAATTGCTTTCTTGGCGACACCATCTCTCAAGAGTTTTTCACTTCGTGTCTTTGCTTCCACCTTTCTTACAGGCTCTGCCTACACATGCAAGACAACTCTGTATGACATCCTGCTATCTGCATTGTTGACAATGAGCAGGGACTGATGAAGTCTTACTAACAAACTGATTGTTTCTCCAGGTTCTATTTACTCTGGGTTTATATAAGGCAAAGTCTAGGCAGTCTTGGGAAATATTGCAGCAGCATGCTGAGGCTGCCCTGGTCACTGGTGGTGCTGTGCCCTGCAAAGTGACTCGACTTCTCTGCTGACCCAACAGGTCATGATTTCTTGGCTTCCCTGAAAGCCTGAGGGTTCACATGGGAAAATGGGAGCATGGTACTTAGTGGAATGAATCAATCCAGTTTCCATTTTTAACTGCAGCTATGCTATTTGGGGATGGGATGAAGAAACAGAGATTATTCTTTAGCAAATCCTGAATAGTTTCACTCTCACCATCTAATGCATTACCTTTTTAATATAAGAAGAATTTACTCCTATCTCTGATGGCATGCAGCTTACACCTTGGTTACTAAGGGAGATCAGTTTTATTCCTTCCATTGTAGTAGCAGCACTCTCACAAAACACACTTAGAACAATCTACAAAGGGACACCCTTACAATGGTCCCTTAGACAAGCAACTACAACTAAGCAGTCCAAGCAAAATGACCACGTGCAAATTTGAGAGCAGCTTTGGAAGTGACACGGGATCTTTTCTTCACATACTTCTTCTAGACACTTAAATCACACAGTTACTGTGATTTGAGCTCTATCTTTTCATTGGAAAAACCTAGTAATAGCATCTGACAGGAGTTATAACAACTGTGGCACACTGTGGGGTGACACTCATCTCACCTAACCTGAAGCACCTTGCTGAGATGCTTTGCTCCTACCAAGTCAGCAAAGAAGAGCAGATGTGACCTGGAAATGCCCGATGGCAGAGTTTGGGGAGTAAACTGCCAAGTCCACTGCAAACATACTTTGTTGTCTTCCAGAGATACAGCGGTGCACTATAACTCTAGAAGCCATGATACAGTAGGAGGTACACAGCATACTCATTGCCCAACAGATCTTACAGGAGTTGTGTGAGTCACACCACGTACTCCAGTTCATGAGTCACACTAAGTATATATAAACCATGCATATGCACGTGGCTGTAACTGCATGCTTACAAGCTGTGTTTCAATAGATCTGTTATCTAGCTGGGCAAAATTGTTTAGTTATGAAGTAAATTGGTTTTGGTTTATGTTACCCCTGCTAAAGATCTTCCTATGGGTATTTTGTGTTAATGGACAACTGCACAGGAATAGGCACTATCGTTAATTAGTTTGTCTTTGAGGGAGTTTTGCATTATGCTGCACTCCATTGTTTCGATTTCTTTTAGACCCTGCTAAAAGCCATTCGGATGTTGTTATCTCTACCATCAAAAGTGGTTTTCTCCCAAGAGCCTCCAACATGGGATGTTCTTGAGATTTTGCACACTTAGGTCACTAGCTTGGGTAGCTGATGAAGAGCTATGCCTTTCAACAGCAAACAGGTTGTGTCTTTCTAGGTGCAGGCTCCCAGCCAGCCAGCACAGTTTATGCTGCCTAGTCACTGCATCTGACCATGACTCTCGATTGGCTTGCTGCGCATCAGGTGGGTGCTTGCTGTTGATCTTGTCTTTTTACAAAGTTCATACAAGTCAAGGGATCTTGTTAGGCTATTGAAAAATGCTTCTTCACAGAGCAGTTCTGTCCACTTCTGGCTTGGGAAACATCCACATTTTTCTGTCGAATATATGGAAAGCCTTGGGTGATGGAACATTGCTGACGTGTCACATTTGAAGGACAACTTTATAAAGAGCCAACAATGAAATGGTTATAACCATTTCCTTGTTTTTCTTCATGTGGAATTACCTGAATCAATAGTCTTGCTCCATATCAGGTGTGCTTTTATGTTATTGTTTCGATGCTGGGTTGATGCCATCACGCACAGCTCCTGTGTTCACCTCCTGTTTCACAACGAGGATTTGGGCAAATGCCTGGACCACCTTACCAAATGTCTACAATCACCAAGTCCCACCCCACCTCAGAAGTAGTTCATATAGCTGAACTTTTCTATTGCTTATGTGATGGGTTACAAAGAGTGATTGCCTCAGACAGGTATGCCACATCCCTAGGGAAAGAATTTGCTCAGCCATGTGCTTTCTCAGGTTATTATAGTAAGTATCTTCCAGTAGGTGATATAGAATCCCTCCTTCCTCTCCTCGACCCACCCCTTATTTCCTCTTCCTCTAAAATATTTGCATTTTTCTGGCAGAACCACTAGATGTCATAAGTACTCACATCTAAACTAAAATCCTCTAAAATATTGTCCTGGAGATCTTGGTATTTTCCTTATTCTTACCAAGGAGGCCAAGAATTGGGGCATAAACTGAATGTAAATGTGGGAGCTGCTGGATGTAATAAAAAAAGTCAGATGCATCAAGCTGGTGCTTACAGAGCAGGGCCATAGTGTTTCATGGCAAACAGTTTGGCATACAAAGGAGTTATGTCTGTCATCAAAGGGCTTTAATTCAGCTAACCATAGAAAACTAATAAATTGGATGTGATCTGAAAGATCAACAGACTATATGTAACACAAGGAAATATGCTGGTGAAACAAGGTGTGTAAAAGTAGAATGCAAAAAGAGCTCCACCCTAAAAAAAGCTTATGGTTAAGAAACAGAACAATCCTCAGGTTAAACTTAGATGATTTTTGAACAAAAACTGAGTAATCCATGCCACTAAAATGAGGCATGTCTTCCTCTTCTTCCCACTCTTGTTCCCATCTGTCTGTTTATAAACTCATCAATCATTCTTGCCTAGCAGTATGAGTTTTACACTAGCTGGGAGGATATATTCTCAGCTTCCCAATGGAGTACATCACTAGTTGACTCTGTGCACCCTGAGACATGGATCTTTTCTGAAGTTAACATTTTAGTTTTTCAAATGTTACAAAATGTATTTTTAGATTTTTTTTCCTTAACCCTGCAGTAACAAAAAAAAAAAATATTTGTGGTTTTTTTTTAATTTATTTATTGTAGGGAGGCACTTCCATTTCCAAGTGTACTTTTCTTCAAAAAAACCCAATCCTCCAGCCCTCCACCACCATGCAGTACATACACTACATGTACACTATCTGTTCTTTTGCTGCTCTTCAAGGCATGGCTCAGTGCACCATCATACTGTGCACTGAACAAGAAGCACAAAAGAATACTTTCTGTCTAAAAGGAGGGAAACAAATCTTCCCATCTGGGGTCTCAATTCAGCTGAATCCCATGGAAGCCACAGGCCTTTGCACCTTCCCAGTGACACCTGCTTACATCAGCTAAGTCTTCAGCTGGAGTAAGGCACAAGAGTGGAAGAAGATTAGCACAGGTGATGGGAACTACAAGGCAAAATTAATATTAGTTTAGTGATAATCCTGCTGCTGGTATAAATGACAAGATCACCCAGTATCTTGTAACAGGAGCCTGAAGGTACTGAAAAGGACCTGACTTCCTTGTTTGCTCCCTCCCCAATTCCTGTAATACCCTTCCCATTCATTTCAAAAATTCTCTGTGAACTGTGTGCCAATGGCTCTGTATCTGGTGTCTGCCACATCATGGACATCAACTCTTTTAGCATTGTAATTGGTTTGAGGGTATGAAGAGAGAGACAGGCTTGATTAAAGGTTTTAATGTTTCCATGGATCTGCTCTGAGCATACTCGGAAATATATATTTCCTCTTTTTCCATCTTTTAAAATGTTTTCCTCAAAATTAGTACAGTATTATACACAGAAATCTAAAAAATTGCATGCAGTTAGGAGCTTGATCAAATATAGTATTACTGCATGACATTCAAACAGACAGACAGTGTTACAGATCTGAAGTGGCTGATTATACTGTCATTTTAAACTGGCAAGATGAGAACATAATGGCTTTGGGCTATACCAGATGGTGAATTTAGGCACTGGAAAAGTACTGCACCACTCCTGGAACAGAATACATTACCCTGAAAGAAGCAAAGACCATTCACTCCTTTTTTAAAATAGTATTTCAAAGATAAAGATTGACACCACTGTGTAGCAGTGAGTTATTGCTTAATAAAACTGCATAATGCTTATTAGTCATGCTGTACAGTGCAGTATCAGTCAAATCATTCATGCAAGACAGCTAATTTAGTCGTAAATGCACTATTTAGAATGAATGCTGAATGTTACTAACTGTTACTAAGTAGCCACGTGCTGCACATTTATGACATTGTATTTGGTATAGAGCTGCAATAATCAACAGTGCTTAAAGGTAGAATTAAATTCCAGATAATGTTTTGTTAATAACGTACCATGTAAACAAATACAATCAATTACGGCTAGAGGTAATTATGGTGTTGAATCATTTGCTTACAACACTTAAATAAAAAATCAGATTAATTTAGAAAGATTTTGAACTTTACTTGTATTTAAATGAAGGTGTGTCCCAAACCATAATAAGTGCAATTACAAAGATAAGATTAAGGAGGTGCCAGCTTTCTTCTGTTTTTATATATGTTTTCAGTGTAACTTTGTAGCAAGGAAAGATTTTTGTAGGCCAGCTGTCTGTGCCGAACAGGAATTTCCCAGGCAGAAATCTCTGTCTGTCTGTCTGTCTGTCTGTCTGTCTATCTATCTATCTATCTATCTATCTATCTATCTATCTATCTATCTATCTATCCATCCATCCATCCATCTCCCTTTATGTGGCCTGGCCTTTTTAGGGATGTTTCCTCTATTTACCAACCAGAAACACTAACTGGAGGGGGGAATGTTACATTTTGTTACCACTGGGGTGTGCCACTTAAAAGCATTATGTTTTCTGCCCAGTAATTCCTTCTCTTGCGGCTTCATGCTGGACCAGTGCCCTTTCCATTCATCTGGCACTTTTCATATGTGAAAATCAAGCTGCTTGGCAAAACACTCAGATCAGTCATCTAAGAGATGAAATGAAGAACGAAGAGGTGCTGTTTCATGGCCAGTGCCATACAAACATAGCAAAGACCAGAAGAAAGTGTGTCCCTACCAGCAAGATTCACTGCACCTGAAGTTTGCCATTTGGATAGTCCTCTGCTTTTAGCTAGGTAGTTAGGCTCTTTGTCTCTCTTTGTCTTGTCAACAAGAAATCTCTGACATTTCCAGAGGCAAGTTCATCCTGCCTCTCTTGCACACCTATTTTATAAGAGGATATTCCCCTAAGAACATGTCTCTCTCTGCTGGTGAGGCTACCCTAGACAACAAACCTATCTGAGATACCCAAGTTTTAGAAGATGACATTTAAAAGTGAGTTGAATCCCACAGCTAGTGCACTTCCCAGCCCACTGGAGCATGTTTAGCTTGGAGAAGAGAAGGTTTAGTGAGCACCTAAGTGCAGCCTTACAACACTTACAGGGAGATTACCAAGAAAAAGGAGCCAGGTTCAATCCTAGTTTACATGGTGGGATACTGAGATGCAATAGCCATAAGCTGGAATAGGGGAGTGTCTGACTGGATAGAAAGAAAAAAGTTTTCCCCTGAGGACAGCCATGCAGTGTGAGAGATTGCCCAGAGAGCAATGGGATCTCTGAGCCTGGAGATTTTGGTGGCAAGATGGGGCAAAGCCCTGAGCCATCTGGTCTGAACACAGAGCTGCCCCTACTTTGAGCACAGAATTGGCAGTTACCTCCCAAAGTCTCTTCAGGTCTCAATTGTTGATGATTCTGTGTTGGCTTTCATGCTAAAACATCACACATGGGATATTATACCCATACTTCGGAGGCAGTTTGTGAAGGTAATGTTGAGACAGACATTAATGCAGGGTATAGACAAGGTTTAACACAGAGGATGTATCAGCTGTTAATCAGGCATCAAGGTCAAATTTAAGTTCAACTAGTGCCTCCAGTAACTGCGTTTTCAGAAGTGTGTCTGTTCTTATAAGAACTTGTGACAGCACAGTTGTGGTGGCTCTTGTTTTGGTGTGTAGGGAAAATAGAAGAAGTAAAATCTGTTTTGTAATATGAATGAGAGTGAAATAAAGAAAATGGCACAAAGAAAAGAAAGTGTGCACAGGTATATGGAAGCATAGATGAAGGAGGCTCAGAAAGAATGGCTGATTGATGAATTGATAGATTATTTAAATATACCACATTTTATTAGTTTTAAAATATGATATTTCCTCTGAGGACAGTTGTTAAATTATATTTTTTTTTTAAGACTTAATTTGAAAAAAGTAAATCAGTATCTGCAATTAAGAATGAAAATTAAATTGTATTGTAGGTTGAAAATGGAAAGATGTTTTAGTAAGACAGCCAGTCAGGGAAACGTTAGGCAAATCCTTGAGCCTGCTGGAAATAGATGATGAAAACTGGTATAAAGAGAACCTAAGCTATGGATCACTTAAATTCTGTACAATTTGAGAAATATTTAGTCTGTGCCCTAAATTCTGCAGAGTTCCAGTCTGGAGCACTGTTGGGTTTTGCCTTGGGGAATGATACAGTGTAAAGTTTGTGCGCAGGTTTCCCATTGGCTTTTAGAACAGAATTATGCACTAGGAAAAGAGCCAAGTTAATGTTAGATATTGATTTCTTAATGCATTGCTAGCATATTTCCTATTGCAAGTAAATTGCACAAAAATGAAAAATTACTATAAATGGAACAACAGAGCACACAGGAGCAATATTACATTCCATGCCCAGCGATGTTAATGTTTTTGACTGATTAAGTTGAAAAGTACAGGGGAAGTTACTTTCCTTATTAAACCACACATTTCTGTCAACCCATTTTCTCTGTCTACTGGATAATAGAAATAGGTATGATCATGTTAGAACCTGCCTCTCTTATTTAGAAATCAGTTATATCTCAGCGAGTTTTGTCTGGTTGAAAATTGAAATTATATTTTCATAAATCTTGATGTGAGGCAGTTTAACATGTTTTAGTCTGTAAACATGGAAAACATCTATGCTGGAGCATTCTTATTTACTATAATATTAATCTCAGAATAAATGAGAGGGCTATGGCACATGACTTTGACGGGACTAAATTATTATTACTATCTTAACAGACAAATGAGCAAGGGCTTTTAACTGTTGAGGGTCATCTAATTGCACTCATTTGTTGAGCAATAAATAACAGAGAAGAACTCTATTAGAGTGGTTAGTGAGCAGGACTACAAGACATTGACACTAATCTTCCATATTGCTTTGAGCAAATACAATTACTTATGCATAGAACTTCAAAGCCATGAACTTCTGTGTCTTTTAACATCTGACTGTAGCCTCTGTGCTTTTCTTTCTCATCTGAAAGATATCATTATAATACTTCTCTACGTCACAGGCATTTATTGGAATACTCAACACACTACAATAATGGAGTCATAAAATTAATTGAGGGAAGACCCTTTGAGAAGGCAACAACTCACTAAAACATTTATAGAAACTATGCTAATCACTTCCACTAATTTGGGTTAAAATCATGCAAAAAACCCCACACCACCAGGCCCACCATAAATTTTATTCTTTGCTCCCCCCCCCCCCCCCCCCCTCACTAAAATATTAATGTGGCATGCACAGAAATAGGTATGGTCTGCTTTTTGGTCCTTAGATTCAGATCCTGAAAAATAAGGGAGTTTTATCTTTACAACTTTTCTCTTCAGCTTTTCTGGAAATTTCCATTGCTCAGCACCACCTCACAGGTGCTGCTGACACAACACCCTCAAAGGACGGGGCCCTTTGAGCCCCAAAACTGCTCTGAAAATGCCCAATGTGAAAAGAATCTTGACTTTGCCATTTTTCCCCTCTCCATCTTGATCAGGCTGTTGCCATTTTTAATAGTTCAGAGGGAACAATCCCCCACATGTGAAAATAATCAAAACATAATGGATGTGTTACAGTTCTTCCAGACTTTAAAACGTTTTCATCCAATGGAATAAAGAAGGCTACTTAATTTGTATTTAGTAATTATTTTGCTCTCTTTTGAAAGCTTTGTGGTGTTTGCAAGATACTGAAGTTCCTCTTCCAGGCTTTAATCACTGCCAGCAGCTCCTGTGATACCATGACCCTCTGTTTTCAGGTCAGGGCAGTGACTGAAGCTAATTGCATCCCTCTTGCATGGGATGGGCCATATTGACTTGTTGATGTTCCATTTTCTTATTTTGAAATCAAGACCTCTGCAATCCATGGAATGGATAGGCAAGCTACACAAGTACGATGTGTAACATTATGTGTCATCAGAAGTCCTGGGCATGCTAATGGCATAGCACCAACTTCATTAAATACAGCCTTCTTGGTTCAATTGCAAAACAATTGCAACTCATGCAAAACCAGCATGTTCTAAGCATCTAAGGCTTTTATACTTCATAGCTTCATACAAGCACTCGATACACTTCTGGATGTCATTTAGTCCAACCTCTTGCTTAAAGCAGGAGTACCAGTAGTTCAGCATCAAGTTAGCCATAGCTTTGTTCTAGCTGGGTCTTGAAAAGTCCAAGGTGGTGACTCCTTTTGCATACATCCAGATTTGATTTCTTGTTATTCTGGGCAGCAGATAGAATGCTGTGTAAGAAATGTCTTCATTTGCATTGGCTAGGCACGAGACAAACCCAGAAGCAACAACTTCTCACTCTTCCCTCCAGAGAACATTTTTACCCAGAGAGGAGTGGAGGTTTTGTAGTTAGGAATAATTACGTTGGAAGTGATATGTCAGGAGAGCTTATCAAGAACAGTTTGACCAATGCTCCTCTAAGCATAATAAAATTCGATAGCCTTTTGTTGTCAGGATCTGTACAAGAGGCACAGCTGTCCCTAGGTAGCATGCACACCCCAGCTATTGCTTTCTGGTAAGTACTGGTAAAGGCTCTTTTTTCCATTGGAGAACAACATACATTTATGATAAACACCATCCCCAAAACTGTATTAAATGCCATTAACTGGGCCCAGAAGGAAACAACTTACTATTATCATCCAGACAGCCCACTAGGAACCACAGTTCCTGGTTTCTGAGAATGTGCACTTTTGGATGAATGGACAAGTAATGCTGGCTTCTAATATGTTATGGTGGAGGGGGCTGAATTACTGAATTGTGTGTTCCTCTGTGAAGGAAGAATGTAATTTACAATGTAGGTGTGTCACGTGTAAAAATTTCAGTAGGTTTCTTCAAAGTCCAGTTTTTGCCTCACTGAATGCTGCTCTTGTTCCTAATAACTTTCATCTTCCTTCACAAATTCCACAAAAGTTGGACAGGACAGATTTCTTCCAGTCTGAAAGTTTCTTCCTTAACACGTTGTCTTCCATATCAAAGGGAAATTTTATCTTAAAGGTGCCATGGAAAAATGATACACTCTCAGCAGTGAATCCTCTGTCTATAGAGAGGAGTTAAACTGTCTGCATTGCCTTCCCAGCCACTGCCGTTTGATAGTGAGCTGTAAAGGCAACTTCTTAAATTCACTCTCCATACCTGAAGTCTTCAGGTTATTGCTGATTTTCTGAATCAGTACCAAATGTAGTAGTAATTTTTTTGTCATCTCATTCCTGGTATAAAGTGGGAGCAGAATTAACAATGTCAGCTTAGGGATGAAAGAAGAGCTGCAATCATATATCAGTAACCTTTCCCCACAACTGGCCTGTGCTTGATTTGTGCCACTAAACTGAGGCTAAAAGACTAGAAGCAATTTCTAGTCCTTTGGCTCAGCTTACCCAGTAAGCGTTCTTTGTTACTTTTTCAACTTTTTAAAATGGCTACACCTGGGAACAGGTATTTCTGGTCTCACTTCTTACTAGAAAAAATTGTCATACTCTGTTTTCCCATGACACTCCTTCCTCTGTGTATTAATAATTTGATCTTGAATTCAAGCATTTTTAGTTGGCCTATGAAAGTTAGAAAATGAGGAATTTGATGGCATGCAAATGAGGTTTACCTTCTTCACAAGAATACTTGTAAGCTTTGAAATGAATCCCTCAGATTTTTTCATTAATATTGCATTTTGCAGCACAGGCAGCTAAAATTTCAATGAGACTGCAATTTCAATTAGATCTCTGTCTCCAAGCCATATAAATAGCATTAAATTTCCACTTGCTTTTTACAAGCAACTTTATAAAGTATTCCCTGTGATGGCAACCAAAATAAAGCCACCCAGGCTTTTCCAGTTTTGGGTTTTTTTTCAAGTCAGAGTTTATGGTAATACCAGAAAATCTGTTTTTATTTTTTAAAAAAGCAGGTACTGTCTGGAAAGGAACATTTTGTCTCTCTGGAGATGCACTTTTGTTGAACTTGTCCAAACGGGAAGTTGTCCTTGAAAAAGGCTATTTGAGTTTATCTCCTTTCTCTCCTGGCCATACAAATGGCCAAACATTTAATTTTTTCCTTTTACTCAGACCTTGCAACCTCATTCTCCTGCTGTTTGAATTAAATTCAGTTTAAATACCAGCAGCTGAAGTGATCAGTGCCTAGTTATGTGTCTGTAGCCTTGGAATCCAAGGAAGCAAGAGGAGCAGGTTCTTTCCTGCCCATGTGCCGCATTTAGGAGATGCAATGGAGACCCTGTGGGGGTCAAGCTCTTGAGGCACTGCTGTGAAGCAATTTGTCCCATGGGACACATATTAGTGCTGAAGTCCATGCATGACAGAAAATGTGATTTTCTGTGGAAATATGCTGTGGAAACCTGCTAAATGGGTGGCACCATTCCTACCACATCCCTCCTTGCTGCGGTGCCATGCAGGCATCACTTGGCTGGGAAGGGAAAGACACAAAGTCTGCATGAATGCAGAACTGGGAACTATTCCTGGTAGTGACCTGGTACTTGGGGACAGGGCTGTGCGTGGCTGCAGAAGGAGTCACCAGCCCGGCAGATAAAGATGGCTGCGCCCAAAGCAGCGGCTGGCAGGGCCAGACCTTGGCCCTCGAGGAGCCCACGGGAAAGCAGCTGGGCTTGAGCCTGTGCCAGTGCAGAGGGACTGCATGGAGACCATCCAAAACCCCTGCTTAGGCACTTTCGCGCTCCTGTTTTCTCTTGATGGTGGGCAGGCCTGGAAACACTCGCTGCTGGGAAGCCTCCAGGACCTGGAGCAAGAGCTTGCACAAGTAGAAGTGACAGCCACCAGGACATTAGAAACCCCCATCTCGCTTTGTCAGCCCCAGTAAATACTCTTTTTATCTTAGCTATTATCCAGAAAGATTCCAGGCCTCAGTGCCTATCCCTGAAGGAGCTCACTCTGAGTCTGGGCCTGGCCGTGCCAGCAGTGGTGGCTGCGCTCTGTAGGTGGGTGCCCAGGGTGTCCCCAGGCTGTGGCTGGCAGGGGGTGCCCACCCGGAGCGGAGAGGGGCCTGGCACTGCCCAGGTGCCTCGCTCACCATCAGCACTGCTATGGGCGGCATGGGAGGAGGAGAAGCCCTGGGGCCTGCTGGAGGTGGTTGGAGACCCAGTGACACCCATGGCACCAGCTCGAGGCAGCTATGCTGGATCAAGCCCTGTGGGCTCACTCCTTTCCCTGAAGGCATGAGCCCCCCAGACCCCAGGGCAGTTAGGTATCCTCTCTAATGGCAGCGCAGGGGAGGCTGACATCATCCTCTCCCTTCAGCAGGGCAACGCTTCCTTCTCAGAGCCGTGCTCTGAATTATCTATATTGTCATTTGACAAAGCTATATTTTCCTAAAGAAACCTAATCAAAACAAAAAAAACCACCACTTGCAATTACACAATTGATTACCAGAAGTCTTCACTTTTTATTATTATTTGTTCTTCAGCCAAAAAGTTTGAAATATCTTTTCAAGTTGCTGTTGCCTTCCAGTTTAACACCTGAACTACTCAGTCATATCTTTCAATTTAATCTTTTGGTTAACTCTTACGTAAGAAGAAACTCCACCTTGGTAAGGAGCATGTTTCTGTGTAGCTGGCCATCTGCAACCACATGTTAACACCCTGATCATGGAAGTGAGGACGACTGATCAGACACGTCTCAGGACTCCAAGACAGGCTGAAAGTTGTTTTGTGCCTATTAAAATCAATTACAGCTTTAAATGGATTTCATTGTAAACTGAGCTGCGTGCTTTTTTAGGGTATTTTAAAAGCATCTCTTGAATAATACTGGATATCAAGCTAGAAAACAAAACCAGCATCTTCTTGTGTCAGGGGTATGGATGATAGCACAAGCAGTAGCTTCAAAAGTTAAGTATTTACTTTGTGATAATTTTGAGGAATGGCTCAGGGATTTGCAGCAAGCAACAATGGATCATTCAAATGAATATAAAATGCAATAAAAATTTATGGCAAACTGTAAGGAAGATTGCTGGACTGGGGCTTTATACTGATTTGTACTGTATGAATGCTTTTGCTCTTTGTCATGCACAAAAGCATCAACTGTGGTCCTTTAAAAGTTCTCTACTAATGATAAATAGGATGTTTGAAGTATGGAATGAGTCAGTGTCCCATGTGTAGTTTCTGTCTGGCTTCTGCAAAGTAGACTCTTCTAACACAGAAAGCAGAGACTTTCTAGGATTTTTTTCTTCAATTTCTCTAAGGAAACTGATGATAAATGTAATATTCAGGTACAAGTACCTTGTGCTCTTCAACAGGTTATCATTGTATGAAGTATGTTACAGAGAAAAGCATACAAATAAACTTATGAGTCACCAACAGACAGATCCTTTGTTAAAAAGGGGGAGTACTGAGACCAAAGAAGCAGGAAGAATGGACTAAAACCTGGTACATGCTGGAAGCAAAGGCAAAGGATATGAATAGGGAAAGATCAACAGTTATAAAAAGAAGCCATATAACTGAAACAAATTGAATAATTTAGAAATGTGATGGATTAGCACTATGGCAAAGAAACATTCATGATCCTATGTGTATTGTCAAAGTCTAACTGTTGCTTTTAGCTTCTCTGTCAGGATCCAGCTAAATGGGATAGAGTGATAGAGATGGAATGGAAGAACTGATTTCTTTTCCCTTTTTGGCCAAACTGAAATATTTGAAAAACTGTTCTGAGGAAAAGAATTTATTTTCATTGAATCCATCAGGGGTTTGGATGTTGATTTCAATCTTTTGAACAAAAAGAAGCAAAAGGCTGGATTCAGCTCCCACCTGGGACACTCAATTTGGGTGTCTCCCTTAGGTGTCCACTTATGCTTTAGGGTCCTCTTTCAAACCAGTGCCCCTACACAAGTGCCTGGCACCATTTGGGAGGCACTGAGTCATCTCTATATGGCTGATGCATTCAAAATGAATGTCTAAGGCAAATCTCACACTTACACCTAGTGCCACCTCAGTGAAGCTGAAAGTGAAGCATTTTGAACTGTGAATAAACTGTAATTTAAAGGGGGATGTAAATGGCACACTGAAATGACACCTGGAAGGATATTGTCACAGGAGTGATATTAGACCAGGTCATCTATAGACAAGCACCAACAGAGTCACTCAGAAGAAAATGACCCAAAGGGTCTGTCCCACAAAATAGCTAGATACAGCTACGAGGAATCCATTCGGTGCCTTGAATGGAGAATATATGGCAGTGGAAGAGAACAGGTTAGGACCTTAAAGTAAAAAGCAGCATGGTACTTCACTTGTACTACATCTGGCACTACAGCTCTTTGCCAGGAAGGTGTTATGTTAAATTTGCTTTCACTTTCCTACTGAAGCATTGTAGTTTTCCATGCTATAAAGTGTCCTTTAAAAAAACCTCAAGGGCTGCCTGTATTCTCTGACTCAACTTCTGCATAAGCAGAAAAAAACAAGCAGGGGGAGATAGAAGAGGTAAAGTGAAGAAAGCAGGGGGCACAAAAGGAAGAAAGGATGTCACTTCTGAAGACATTTTGATTGCACTGAGATGTCTGTATGTCACTTTTTTTCTACTGGGTCTGTTGTTTTTTATGGAAGAATCACATGGTCTTTTGAGAACATGGCAATTAAAGACTCAAGTCTTGCATTGTGGCCATGTTTGTGATGACAATATTATGTTAAAGGAACTGCTTTCAAAGCCTCTTTACAATTTGATTGGTATAAATGTAGATTTCTAGGTCCATGAGATGGGATTATAACACACTTAAAAACAGGTCAGCAGAGAAGATAGTTGGGGAGGTGATTTTCCGGGGATAAAAGTTTGCTCTATTCAAAACAGGCTGTGGAAAAGCCTCATTTTGGAAGTGTGATTCAGATATGCTTGCAGACATGCTTTCACTTCTTAAAGCAGTGAGATAATGAGTCTTAAAGTGGATTTATCATTGCCCAGTAGCCAGCATTTCACAATCTGAAATAAAGGCTCCCATAGTGCACAGCCTATGTTGCATGCATCTCCCAAGTGAAAGGCAAGTGCTTGAAATGATTTGCAAAGTACAGTGTGATTGCATCAGCCAGGTGAGAGGCTGCTGGAGATGAGCCTCAGCCTTGAGTCAGCAGAGTGCGGCTTGGTACCAGCTGTGCTGGAAGTGGCACAGAGCCTCCCTGCCTCAGCGGGAGCATTGGGAAGCATTTTGGCTGAGAAAGCTCTCCTGACACCTACTCCCTCTACAGTTGTTTCCACGTTTCCACAAAAGATGCAGGTGTCTCCTTTTGGGAGAACGTTCCCTAGGGTGCCCTGAATGATAGGCATGCGGTTTTGTCCAGCATTTACAGGGATCATGCAAAATGAATATGAAAAGACAGGGGGGAAATGGATGTGTGTACATCCTTGTTCCAAACACGTGCATTAAGGCACCTAATGTGACAACTTAATGTTCTGGAAAGACTAAAGACCTTAGAAATTAAAGTGTTGGAGACTGTACAAATGGTACATTCATCAGTGTGGACTGTTGCATGACACAAATTTTGTGTTTTGCAAAGCAGTTTTCTCTGAGTTGCTTAGCACATCTGCTTGGTGGATTATAGGATAAGTAATCAAGGGAGAAGAAGCCATAATTTTTATTTACGAGACCACAAGGGATCAAATCCAACTACTCTTACAGTAGCGTGAACAAAACTGTAATCCTCAGCTCCTTGCCCTTTACTGCCCTGAATGGGAGTATCCATGTTGGCATGGTTTATCCTTTCACAGCACCACATCAGAGAGACAAAGCCTCCATCTAGCAAGTCTGATACAGTTTTTGCTGATGGAAAGAAGACAGCTGCTGTATACTCATTTTGCCAAGGGGAATGTAATCTATGAAAGAAGAATGTGCATCTGGGGATCTCAACATTTCAAAAGGCATAAAACTTGAGAATTCTGAGTGCTACTCTCTCAGAAAAGATGCAATACCTCCTCAGAACACTTTTTTTCGTTCTCGTCTACCCCACAGGACAGGGACAAGCCCTTTTAGTAGGACTTAAATAAATCAATGTTTATGAAAATTCAACCCTTTTAGAAATTTCATTTCTTCAGAAACCAGAGCAACTGTTCAGACTAGTAATGAGCTATTTAACACTTTTTTCTTTTGTTCAGCCTTTTACTAATTTTGCTAGATGTGCTGCAATAGCCCAGGCCTCTGACCATGTGAGACAGCAACATGGGGTGATGACAGTGCTGGATTGTGAATGGAGGAGTCCAGCCACAATGTCACCAACCTACAGAATGCAGTCTTCAATAGCGGCATGAAAGATGCTTTGTGAACCAATAGAAAGGCTGAGAAGGGACCGGAATGGTACAAAAGCTGACTCTAGCTTTATATCCCAGTGCTGCCTACATGGGGAGATGTCATCACATTGAGCATTACAGCCTCAAATGATTCCTTAAAACCACAAAGCCTGCAAGTGTTCATTTTCTGCATATTTCTCCCACATCAGTGGAAAATATATATTGAGGCAAACAAATACCATTTAAACTAGAAATGTTAATAGAAATATCTTTTTTTTTTATTATTATTTAACCACTTGAATGGTTAGGACGTGCTTTTAGCAGTTATATCCACCCTATTTTTATGTACCTAAACTCCTTTGTCTCCTCTCCACATTCAGAAGCCTGCAAATTTTCTGGTATTGGTTTGCATATGTTAGTGGTATAATTTGTACCATTTCTGGGCTAAGTGCTAAAACTGTGTCTTATTACTTCTAACGGATGCCCTGTCTTTTAATTAAAGACAAATGCAATGCAAACCAAAATAATAAAATAGATGACAGATTAAGTTCCTAATACATTATCTTCATACACAAGCACATGGTCATTCACCTCATCTCTTCCTAGCATTTCAATGTCCTGAAGACTTGAATTTATGCAAATATAACTCTTAAAACATGTGAATCTTTCTTGTTTCTGCTGACTTATTGACCACCTCAGAGAAGCCCCCAGGAAAAGAGCCAGGAGAAGGCTGCCATTTTCTGAGCAATCAATTCAGCCTGTTCCTGGATGTCAACCTATGATGGGAGGGACCATGGATCCTGGAGGTGGAAGGCTGGTAGCCAAGGCTGGCTGGTTTTGCCAGACCAGCTCATGTGACACTACAGAGGAGTCCCCTTCTATCACTGTGGGAGCTTCGGGAAAGATAGCAGGAAGAGATGGTCCAGATTAAGCAGCTTGTCAAGACGGATCTAGTTGATTGGTTTGAGGTTTGACATGTCTGCACTAAGCAAATTAGTATTATATCAATTTTAGTCCATATTTAGGAGCTAAATGATCTTAGGAACACTATAGATGAAGATGTTTCATGATACCCTGGCACTTAATTGATGCATATTTTGAGTTTATGGTAAATTATCAGTACCAAAAAAAATAGCCCAATCCTTATCTTGCCTTTGTGAACCTTATCACAATCAATCCCACTAAAACTGACCCCATTTTTTACAACTCTCTGGCTGAAAGAATAAAATCTAGCCGCACTACATAGCTGGAAGTTTGGATACCTTTCTTCATGTTATTTATATCACTCTATGAAAATACCTTACTGTTTTGTGTAGTTCTTTTGGTCTTTAGTGCCGTATTATATTTTCATTGCTGTCACTCATCTATAGGTAGGGAATGGGTACTGAAGTGACATTCCCAGAAAGTTGGTTGCAGTGCTATGAATAGAAGGTAGGTTTTTAGAGTTTTTTACTCACCAGTACCACCACTTCAATTACAGCAGAACTGAGGCACTTGATGTTGAAGTTACAGGAGGAGTGAGTGATACATAATATGTGTTGTGGAAGCTAGATCAGAAATCGGGTGCTTTTTGGCTTGAGAAATTTAGGAATTTAAGGAAGCTTCTGTTGCAAGTCCTGGGAAAAAGTACTATTCGGGCAGAACTTGAGAAAGGTACTTATTGCCTCCTGTGACGAAACTGATGGTGCTCAAGAGGATGTGACTGTGTGTCTAATTCTAAGTCCTTTATCTAGACATAATTTTCAACTGTAGGCCTGCAAGGTGGAGAACACTGATGCAAAAATAGACACTGTCATCCCAGGCCACAGAGTATAAAAGACAAAGAAGAATGTCTTGTCTTGGTAACATTTGGTGAACCATTTTGTTTTGCAGCTGGTTGATTGACAGGGCTTTTGACATTACTTAGTATTTTGAAACCTTAACAGTTGTTCCCAGAGATAGTTTAATGGAAAGAACTGGAACATGGCATTGCACAGATGCCATCTTCTTCTATTTGGGATATTTTTAGAGGGGAATAAGTTTCTTCTCCTCTACAATGGGTTCAGAAGTGTCACTTGAATTTGGCTTTTCCTGCAAATCATTTAACAGGACTTGTCCTGTAAACAGAAAGGGAAAGCAGTATTATATTCTTTGCAAAAGCTGCATTGAAAAATAATGAAGGCAGCTAGTTTCTCCACAATTAAACTATTGTCTTAGTTCTGTACCCTGCAGGGGTGTCAAACCCTCCAGTATGCTTGATTGTCTGGAGTATAGCGGATTCTTAGTGAAAAACTCAAAATGTATCAGGCAAGTCCATACCTCCTTAGAGGAGAATACACAAAAAGAAAGTGAAATGGTTCTTCAAGTGTTTTTTAAGAACAAGTTAGCATAATATGAAGATGTAATTCTAGAAAACTATTATTTTGACCACATTACAGGGTTCTGTTAGTCAAACTATGCATTTCTGTGCTGATCCTGTTAACAAGCATGAAGAGACAAAAAGCACTTAGATATTTCCAGTGGGGCAGCTGATGAAAAGCAGCAGCTCTTGAGTTTTTCTGGTCTGTGAAGGGTGGAGGCTAACAGTTGTCCCTGCTGGGTTGCCTGATACCTAAAGCCTCTTCCAAAGCCAGTCCAGTTTATGGATCAAGTGGAAGTAAGACATAAACAAAGGAAAATTTAAAAAATGCAACATAATACTAGTGAGTTAGAGGGGAGACGGAAAGAGGCAGCAGGTGAACTTGGGAGTAATTTCTCCCTAAATGTTCATAAAATCCCATTTTAATCCTGAAAGTTTAGGCTGAGAAATACAGAGAACAGAGTTTTGTTTCAGTGGACTGATGTTTCCAGAGGTTTTGGTAATGGGTTTTACAGGTTTCATTTAATTGCTTTCTGTCTGGGAAAACAGCCATGAATTTGTGGCTGATGGGAAATCCAGATGCAAAGTTGAGCCATTTTTTTGCAGCTGGGTTCCAGTGACCATAGTGACGAGTTAAGGGAAAGTACAAAGCGTTCCTGAGAGGACGTTTGGGGAGGGAGGAGTGTGGATTGTCTCCATTTTGGCAAGAAAGAATGTCACTAGAAATTAAATAAAATTACTTATAATGTAACGTAGAATTTTTTTCTGAAGGAAATTTGCTATGTTCTTTTTTATAAAGAAAGACAAAAAGTTGCGTTTGTCTCAGGAAAGGAAATGAATGTGGGGACATTTACTGTAATGTTATTAGTTGCCTTGCTTGTTTTCAAAGCACTAGAGCACATCCAGATGGAGACATCCTGCAGGAAGGACTAGTCTTACAGCCTCATCTGGTGAACAGAGCAGCGTGGCACTGAAGTAAAAGAGAAAAGGGTGGCAGCCTGCTTCCTCTGTCTGTTAACAGGTCAGACCTGCCCCCTCAATCCTCTTATGTAGTTATATATGCTTTTAATATACATGAACATAGGAGTCTCAAGTAACAGATTAGATCCCAGAAAAGGAAGATATTAAAATCTTTATGGCAAAACATTGAGTCTGGCTGTGTGGCTGAAAAGCCTCAGGCAGACTGGGTCAGCGTCCCATCAGTCCTGATGGGACAGCAGAAGGTAACCATCTCTCTGAGCATTTCTATTACTGAATGGAGTATGTGGAGCTGCTACAGGTATGTACTTCTGTAGTGGCACCTGTGTGCCATAATTTGGAGCCATTGGGCAGTCAGTTATAAAGCAACAGTTATGAACCTTACGATCTCTTTGTCAAACTATCATGCAAGTAAATAGCCTCAGTTTGTGGTAGAAACTTGTCCTGGTTCATTTGCCTATATTTTGCCTGTCGTGTGTCATATGGAGCATGCAATCAGAGCAGCTACCATTTCCTTTGGGGTCCCTATTGATTATAGAAATCGATGTCCAAATACTGACCAGGCAAAGCTTTCTCTCCTATAAGGCAGCAAATAAGATACAACTTGTAAGTTAATGTTGCTTCTGTAAAATAATTCCAGCTATGTTATGTTCCTCCTACTTTTGCCTTGCCCCATTAGCTAGCAAATCCTCAGAGAACTGCACCAAAGACAAATTCACCACCTACCTCAGCATGAGTCAAAGGGTGGATGGATGCATCTCCAAAAAGCTGACACCAAGGAGGAGGTCCCTACTAAAACACAATAATAATTATAACAATTATATGTCGGGGATACTTTGCAAAATGCTGTTAACATATGGCACAGTTTTATTGCCGGAAAAGGGATAAAGAGTCAGAAATAGTTGCTATATTTTGTTAACAAAAAAGAGTCTTTGTTCCTGAGTTGAGCATTGTTGTAGACGGTAAGAAATCTAACAATAATAGATTGCTATAGTAATAGGGTTTACTTTAACATTTTGCTACTGCAACAGCAGAGAAAATACCCTATGAATTGAGACCCACTACCAATAAGAGCTGTCATAGGCATTAACCTTTGTAACTGATTTTAGTCATCTGTGACCTGATTATGAAAATGCTAGACTTTTGCAATGCACTTAGAAATAGTAGGCTGGGCATGAGAATGCTGCTATAAGTCGATGATTATATTTTATCCTATCTCGTGACCCTTGGCCTATTTAAACCAAGTATCAGGTGACCTTTTCTGCTTTATTTCATCAGCAATGAACACTGGATATTTTAACAAGCCTTTAATAAGCAGCTTCACACCCCAGCTGCGATTCAGGAGGGTGGATCAAAATGATATTCAAGGTAGAAATTTATTTCATCTAACTGCAGGCACAGAAATGGCCTCAGTGGGAGCCTAGCACAGTGTGCTCCCTCTATGGGCAATGGGCAAGAATCCCTCCGACCCTAAGCATCAGTTCATGACCCAGATCTGTTGTCCCCTAATGATTTCTGGTTTTCTCTGTTTATTAAAGAGATCACAAATGAATAGATTATACCGAGACAACTTCCACTAAGACTAACAAGGTTAGGGCAAATTAATTCTACTGGTTAAAGAATAAAGGTAAACTGAGATCTAACAGTATGCTATCTGTATGGAGTACTGAGCAGTGCTATTTAAATGGCTTGTCAAAATGCCTCACTGATGAGAAGTAGTCTGAAACTGAGCCAAATCAAATAAAGCAGAACCAAGGAGAAGCCAAGAGCCTGAAGCAGACATAGCTCAGTCTTGGACAACCCTTTGACAGGAGGCACATACCCCAAAGAAGGGAACTAAATCATGCTGCTCTTGAGGTTTTCATGACGCTGGAATGAAACGTAAATGAGTGTGACACCTAGTATTTTTTCCACATACATTTTTTGTTATTTTTTTTTATGTAGAGCACCCTTCACCTGTCTGATAAAGGAATGGCCTGGCTTTCACTTTTGCTTTTCTTGAAAGAGATAAGATGCTTCTTGTATTACAGTGGTATTCAGGAACTGAGGTGATCAATTCCCTCTGCATTTCCCTGGCGTGCCCATGCTGTCCCAGTCCCCGTGCCAGGACACCTGCCGAGATTCTTACCACTCTTTTGCTGCACATCAGAAGCATTTCATCCTTGGTGATGTCCTCATGCTGAGGAGCATTGCGTCCCTCCGTGTTTCACACCACCACACCCACTGGGCTTTCACTGAAGTCTTCTCCAGGGGCCTATTAGTGCAGCACAATGCTCCTGCAGCACTGGAATGGCTTATTGGAGAATGGGGGGAAATTGTTAGGATTACATAATGGCTCCAGCTATCTGAATCTTGCAAATCTGGAAAGCAAATGTTGAACTCAGGAAAACCTTCATGTCGCCCATTGTTAAGTGAAAGCCTGGGAGAAAAATGAACAAACACAATGCGTGTTTTTCTAAATATTTTTGATCTGCTCAGAGTAAATGTTCTAAAAATGCTCTCATGGAAGAATAGTGAATATAATAGATACATTTTTGTTGGGACACATTCATTAGCATGAGGAACTATATGTTTCCTGGTGACTTCCTTTCCTACCAGTACATAGTAAATCTTTCACAGCATGTTTACCTTCTTGCCATCTGATCTGTTCATTGAGGAGACGCGATTTAAATTTCATGTTTGCAGGGCATGTGAGAAGGCTTACATCAATGAATCACTGGGAAGGAAATATCCCAGGTTGCTTGCAGAAGTGTCAGCTGAATGGAATATTTTTGAGGCCTTTGACAACACCTTGCTGAAGGCATTACTGGTTTTGGACACAAACAAGAGAGATGATACTTAGTTCAGAGGGAAATTATATAATACACTGTGGTGGCCAGAATGTATCATTCTTTGTCTTCATAATAAATTAAAATATGGAACTATTAATTTCCTAGGTAACAACAGACATGTTGATTTTTAGGTTCACTCTTGATCTTGCACAATACCTCAAAAGAGATCATTTGTCTTCTATATTTAACATCCAGATTATTTTTTTTTCTTGCACAGAAGTAGTTCGTAGAAGATTTCAGTAGGAATTGAGGACCCTGACATTTTCCTCAGCTAGGGATTTTTTCAGATGTTTTTGCAAGTGCTCTCAGATAGAAGAACGTGGCTGCATGCTTCCTGATGGGCATGGCAGATCAGGCTGCATCTTCTGCAACTTTTCTGCTGACCATTGCTCTCACCTTTCTGTGGTGATGCCTGTGAATCAGTGTTTCAGGCATGTCACACCCAGCTCTCCCATCATTACCAAGATAAAAAATTCCCACAGGCAACCGTCCATCAAGCTCACCTCAGCTACTCATTGGTTCTTCTACTCTCTGCCTCATGTCCCGGTGTGCTCCTTACTCTCCATCCACGAGTTTTCTCCTTCTTTCATGCCCTTTTGGAGAATGTGACCATTGGTTCTACTCTGGGCCTGGAGGATCTGAAGTAAACAGCTAAAATGACCTCCACTGGGCTCCTTTCTGTCCCTCTAGACTACTTTCTACATTGTCCCATTTCTGGGACATTTTTACTTGGTCTGAAATTTTCTTCCTTGCTCTTGGGGTTCATGGCATCTCACAGAGGAGATGTGCTCTGCCTGGGCCCCATGACTACTCTTTGTCAAGGTTCACTGTAGGACATTTCTGTATCTCTGTTCCTTGCCTATGTCTTTCTGGCTTTTCCTTAGTTACCTTCTTAAAAGACGATCTTTAAGTGTAGACTCCACCCCCTACACCTGCTCCTGGTCTCTTCCCTTTGTTTCTATCCAGGCTATTCTCTTAAAAAACAGATATATGATTCCTACCCCGGGCAATCATTTTCTCTAGTGAACCACAATTCAGTATAATCCAACACCCAGCCTGCAGAAATTCTCTTACAGTGGTGTTTTGCCTCCCCCCAGGAATCACTCAGTATCCATGAAATGCAACTGTCTTGTATTGCACTGATGAGATGCTGATTTGTTATTAAGCTGAGCTGTTTCTAATTAATAGCTCAAAAAAATTTATTAAAAAAGAGTTTGAAAGACACTATTGCAAGAAGAAATATTTAACGACTGCATCTGCTTTCAGATAAAATTGCTTCATCATACTTCTTTTCTTTTTCATTATTTTTTCCAAGGCCTATCATCCATCAAGTGTAACTCAGATATCTCCAACAATGAATTTCTCTTGTTCCACATTTCAGGATGAGGTTATAGCTCTGAAATGTTTCTGCCAAATAATTTCTTATGATAAACATTTTCTCTTCCAGCTATAAAATTGCATAATCCTGATTGTTGTCATTGAGATAGGAATGTAGAGGTCTAGACCCTTTCTTCTTAGAGAATTTTAGGAACAGACCAGGAAAGGTCTCACAGGAAGGGATAGATTAAGAGTTAGTTACTATTCCTACTTGTCTACAATATCACTATGTAAACTGTGAGCGAAAGTGGTTTCTGAGTCTCAAAGAACTCAGAGCAGGCCATTACCAGAATAACTGGTGACACCACTGTCACGCTGACTAGAGATCACCTGGTGCATAAATATGCATCATCAGGTGTTTGCTCTATTCTTTCCTTTAGACTTCTGAGTGCTATGAAGCCACTCCAAAAAACTCCAGGGGATGTAAGTGTCTGTGGTGGAAGTCCTTGTGCATAAATTGAACCTTATCCGCATTCCAGCGTTCCTGCTTTGATATGTTTTCCTCCTTAACTGCAGGTATGCTGCACCATTGCTGTTAAATTCAAATATACTAATCTCATTGTGCACTGGTGTTACTCAGAACTTCCTTCGGCCTGAGAAGCCTTCCCAGCCACCTTCAGAGTGCTTGCTGTAACTTGGAAGTTACAATAAGTCAAAGGAGCCTGCTGGTAGGGAAATCTCCCTCTTTGTTCCAGTTCCTTTTACGTCGGGTTGGATTTGTACCTTCTGCAAAGTGTAAAAGCAAGGCTGCTGAAGCCAGAGAAATGGTCTATTCAAATCCAGGCGAGTTCTTCTTCCTGAGGGTAACTGGTCATAGAGAAAGACATGCGAGTGATTCTCAGAGCCTGTGTTTTGTTTATTTGTATATTTCCGCAGTCCCATCTTCCTATAAATATAGAAAAATAGCTTATTAAAATTCAGAAGAATCTTCTCTTTCCCAGTTTCCTCCCTTTCCAGACAGCTTGTAATTTGTCTAAAATTTACAATCAAAACAGGCAGCTTTAGCTACCATAATAAATAGGAAAGGTTTCCTGTCCCTACTGGTCCCTGGCCAAAACTTTCTGTTATTTCATAAGAACAGGTCCACTGAGTGGTGATAACATTTCTATAGCTATTATGCTGTATGGAAATAAGGCAGTAGGGTTTGCAAGGAAAGCTTTAAGTCAGGTAGAAAAATCACATAACATTTCAGAATACCTTCTTCAGCCAAAATCACTGTGTTCCACCTGTACAGATATATATGATTTTTGGTTGTTTATTTCAGCCCTCTTACTGGTGGACAAGGCTGTATGAGCCTGAAATCTGGGAGAAAACAAAAGATCACTTCTGTTGATCATTCAAGCTGTCAGCTTCGACCACTCATCTTCTGGGAAGGACTGTGAGTCTCATTCATGGATCTTGGGTTCACCTGGAAAAGTTGTTTTGAGACAAATACATTTCCAAAGCTGAGCACTGGGATGTATGTGGCACAGTCAAGTCTCCCAAGGCTGTTTTTTGAAGGAATCCATATGCCTGCCACTGACATCCCTTTGCTTATTAGCTGACACTGTTTGCAGTAAAGTTGCATTGATTTTCGCAGTGCTGTAATGTCCTAGTACATTAGGCAAGAATAGGTACAAGTCTATTACCACATACTCAGCAAGTATTACCAGACAAGGAAAAAGAACAACCCTTCAAGCACTGGGAGAAAGGTTGTCCTAGTTCTTTGGAAATCTTCCTTATTTCGTCTTTGACCTAGCAGAGACCTAAAACTGCCCAATGGTTTCTTCAAGGTTTTGCAACCATGAAGCAGAATCTTGCATAATCTGAAGTGCGGAATGAGTAAAGGCAGCTTTTTTAATTTACTTGATAAAAGTTTTTGGAAACAAAATAACAAAATAAATGAGCCAGCACTAGCTATATTAAATCCAGGTAAATAAAGGGTCAGGGCTGTGGGCCTCAGTGGAAAGGTAAGCTTGGAGCACTGGTCTGTGAGACAGATGTGTGGTTATGCTGGGGCAGACCTAGGCACATCTGGAGTTTCAAGCAGAGAAGAAAAAGAACAATGAGGGGCAGAGAAGTATTGTGATATTCCTGCGTCCTCCTCTTTGCAGCGCATGATGCAGGATGGCATGAGGAAAGTGCTGCAGCTCTGATATCAATTGTCTTCTCCTGCATGTGGAGCTGGCATGTGATCTCTCTGTCGTTCTTGCACAAAATTGCAGCTCTCCTTTACTTTTCCCACATAAAGATACCCCTGTCACCAGTCTGCAATGGGCCTAGTCCTGTCAAGTGAACAGACCGTCTGGTACTGATACACAGAAATCTTTTAAACTGAGGGATTTTTTAAAAAGGATTGGGGGGGTGGGGGGATATCCTGTACTCCATTCTTTTTCTCTGCAGCACCTCTGCCCCCTCCTACTTCCACACCCTGAGCTCAAGTTTGTAAACCTTTTGAACTATTTTAAAAAATGTACAGCTTGTCCTCTAAGACATAGGAAATTACATTTGATGGTCTATTGTATAAGAATTTCCATATTTAGAGAAAAATCAACAGATACAATCTCTGATTTCCTTTTCCCTATACTCCTCATATTTGCCTCTTCTTGCATTGCTTGGTTTGGCTGCTGCCATGCTGTAGCTGAAGCAGATGTCAGCAATCAGAAGATGGATTTAAATGTAATGAGAGTATGTTCAAAGAGCCTGCCTGCTCACCCAGCTACCACATATTCACCCTGGGCTGGGTTCTCCGTCCCAGCTCACATCTGGTGGGTGTGATGCTTTGTAGTGCTTTCAAAGGTACTTCAGAGATAAGCTTGTACTCAACCTGTGGAAAAATACATCACATATAAGGAAATTCTGACCCTCTGCTCTACAAGTTCTGAAGCAGTCTCTTTAGGACTCAGAAAAACAGAGGTCAGTGATATTAGATCATTAGACAATGATATTATGTAGCTAAACTCTAAAATGGATTTCAAAACACACAATTTAGTTTTCTTGTGGTTAACTATTTGGTATAATCATAGTATAAGTTTTCTCAGTGAAAGTAAACTCAGCAATGATACTGAGGAAGGAAGGAACTCACTAGCAGGAGCTCAATGACTTTGTAGGAGCAAAACCCATTTGTAGAAGGGCTGGAGAGGAATGCTACTAAGCAGAACAAAATCAGAAATATATGTTTAAAAATGAATGCAGTAAAAAAAAAGCTTTCTGATTTAAAAGGAAAACCTTCAAATCTTTGAAAGCGTGATTCTGGCTAATTTAAAAGCCAAAGAACTAACTAGTAAATAACTTGTAAATTCAATAAATAAGTTAAAAAACCACCGATAAGTAGCTCTGAAATGAAGACAGCAGCTACAATTTATCATTTGCCCTTCAGACAAGACTTCAGCCTTTTGTCAGTTTAGACCAGAGGAATCATTCTTATACTCGGTTTCCAAACTGTGAGATGGACTCCCTTTGAAACAAAAGACACTTTCAAAGATCCAGCTTCTACTCTGACAAGAGCACAGACTTTGACCTTGCCTTTCCCAAAACAAACACACACTCCTGTATCTATTGCACACATAAATGTATTCCTTGGGTGGCATTATACATCTCACATGGCGATGCTGGTCATCTCCTAAGGTACAAAGTCAAGGCTCCTGCACTTTGGTACCCAAAGTGATCCAGGTTCCCAGCTCCAACTGGCAGGAATTCCAATGTGGTAAAAGCTAGCCGTTCATGAAGTGCAGCTTAAGAAATCTGAAGGTTTGAGTCCACAGGAAGCAAATTAAGTCACTCTCAAAGAGAATGACCTAATTTTTTCTTGTGCTTTGTTTTATTGCACTAAATTTTTATTGCAAAATGAGGCAGATCATTATAAATGAAAAAGTTTATGCTTTTTGGTTTTCATCTTCCCACTAGTTTAAATATTTATGGCAGTCTTCACTGTTTAAAAAGCACACATAAAGTTTGCAAAATGGCCAGCCTTTTGTGTTATTTATCAGTTTATAATATGTACGTTCAGCTAACTTAACCATATTTTCCATTGTCAGCCTTCTGGCTCTTTTTTACCGGTCCACAAAGAGTATTTTGCACTGTGAAATACCCGTGTAACTACAATGTTTGTATTCATATGGAGAAAATTATAAGCACATGAAAGTAAAGCACATTCCTTATGATCTTTATGCTGCTTCAAGATTAAGAACACAATAGATTAAAAGAATCCAGGAATAAATTGGTCTCTGAAGAGCATTCACAATATTTGTGTAACTCTGTGCTGCTTTAATATATGAATAACAAATAAAGTCCTGACAGAAATGTTTCAAATATTTTCCAAACACTGTTGTTATATGGCCTCACCCCCCTTTGGCTTTTGTATTTCAGCAGCAGAGATGATCAGAAGAGTTTGTGCTATGCATTTTATTTTAAAATTAAAAACTAAGAAAAATAAATATCAGAGTTCAGTCTGCGTACAGTAAGGCAGCTCAAACTATGTAGTTTTACAAAAGCTAGAAATATATTCCTAGAAAGCCATTGTTTCCAAATAAATTAATTCCCAAGACAAATAGTCCTTTTTTTGCAGTATTTATGCAGCTTAACTTTTTGTAGATGATCTCAAGGCTCTAGTAAATACTCTCAGCTAGATTAAATAAATTCAGTGTAGTTAAGCTGATTGCTGCGATCTGAAAAGTTTGACCATTAACTGCTTCCATCAAGAAATCACAACCACCTTGTCACATGAAGCAAAAGCTGTTACCAAAAGATTAATCACTTTGAAATAAAAGATTGAATTAGATTTTTGGATCTTGTTAAAATACAGTGGCCAAATGGTAGATACTAAAAACCCATCTAGCAGGTGCCAGCTGAAAAGCAATAAAAACAGCACTTACACAGAGTCACAGGTGACAGACTTCAGAAAGAGTTCATAATTTATGATCCTCTTCCTATGATACCAGCTTGAAAACTGTCTTTATTGTTTTGGCATTAAATATTACTTCAGAAATAAATAAATTAAAATCTGCTTCTTTTTTATGGATCACAAAACTTTTTCTTGCTCCGAGTGTATATTTCTATTTTTATTCAGTTTCAATAGTAACCTAAGTTCAAGGTGTATTTGGCAAACACTACCAGCCTTCCAGTTATCAGTAAGAAGCCAAAAGCCCAGAGCTGAATGCAAAACTATGTCCAGCAGGATGTGACTGTAGAGCATGCACTGCTGTTTCTACGGCTTTCTGTTGTTAGATTATTTGGAATGACACAAATAAATTTTCAAGAATATTTTGTTATGTGTGACTGAAACCTGTAGATTAATTTCCATGATATTGGAAAAATGAAATTTATCTGAGGTGATCAAGTGTGCAGAATATATTTGCCCTGAAAGAAAATGCCCAATTTATTCATGTCTACCTGTCCCATGTGAGTATTGTGAGATTATGTGTCCTCCCACCTCACTTTTAAGACCTTTTGAATGATTTTAAGTCCTCCTCACCCACAACCCAGGCAACGCCAGGTGACCTAAGGCCCAAATGCAGTTATATCCTGTGAAAGTTTAGAAATCAATTAGTTCATCTGACCACAAGACTGGGCAGAGTACTCTCCTTGGACACAGTATTGGTGCCTTCAACCTGACCCAAAAGTGTCTTTGATTATTAGACTTCACAGCCTGTTAACATCAGTGGACATCATTGAATCACAGCTCTCTGTGCCTGTTGGTGTCCTTTGAATCAGAGTCTGCCTTTTGAATGCCCATGCAGAAATTCAGTTTTTGGTCAGCATTGCTTTGATGATTTCTGCATCAAGATACATTTTGTGGTGTAGACATCTCTGTGTTACCCAATACAAAGAGAGCTTGCAAAACAGCCATCATGAAGTGTAGACAGTGTTATAATCAGATGTTGTGAGCAATAAAGACCTAATTAGACTCTAGTCCCATGCGCAGTGCCAAACCCAAATAACCTCTTCTGCATACGTTTTTATTGTGCGGCATGCTTAATTGAATCCTTCGAAGCAATCTGGGATTCACATCCAGATGATTATAACACCAATCTCCTTAAGAGTTAAATCCTCAAATGCTGTGGCCAGGAGGAAACTTCAAAGCAGAACTGCTGGCAGCTTTACCTCTTGTGCATGCTCAAGGAGCAGCAGGTCTGCAAAGCCCCAGCGGGACGTGCCTGGGGAGCAACCTCAGCATGTCAGGGAACATGGTACGTGCACCTTGGCAAATGCTTCCCTCTGTCCAGCCATAAACACTCCCACAGAATCCTCAGGCTCCTAGCAAATATTATCCCTGGGACTGCAGTAATGCTGCTGTGGCTGTGAGCAAGCAGAAGAGAGGTGCGTGGCAGTGCTACACTTCTTCCAATATTCAACATACACCTATTGTTTTCTTCTTGCTGACAAAGGAAAAATAGGAGGCAAGGTGTATTCTTTTTACAGAAATCATGTGCATTCAAATCCCACCTTCCTGACAATCTGTGTCTAGGCAATAGATAATATCTATCTTAGTAAATGAAATAGGTCCAGAGCACAGGCCCAAGCCATCATATAGATTGCCCATGCTGTCAAACAGTCACAGTGTTGTCCTAGTCTAGCTGACACTTTTCACATTGCGGTTTCTGGGGGTAGCATGGGCCATGAGCAATCCCTGCTTAGCAGACTGGATGCAGTCTCCTAGTTTGGGAGAATAGAGGTGTTGAAGTCTGTGCGTGCTAGCCTGTCTGTCCTGGTTTCAGCTGGGATAGAGTTAATTTTCTTCCTAGTAGCTGGTACGGTGCTGTGTTTTGGATTTAGTATGAGAATAATGTTGATAACACGCTGATGTTTTAGTTGTTGCTAAGTAGTGCTTACTCTCAATCAAGGACTTCCAAGTTTCCCATGCTCTGCCAGTGAGGAGGTGCACAAGAAGCTGGGAGGGAGCAGAGCCAGGACAGCTGACCTGAACTAGCCAAAGAGATATTCCATACCATAGAGCATCATGCCTAGTATATAAACTGGGGGGAGCTGGCCAGGAGGGGCCAGTCACTGCTGGGGGACTGGCCAGGCATCAGTCAGCAGGTGGTGAGCGATTGTATTATGCATCACTTGCATTTTTAAGTTTGGGGTTTATGCCTCTCTCTCCCTCTCCTCTTCTTTATTATTATAATTGTTGTTGTTGTTACTATTATTTTTACTTTATTCAATTATTAAAATATTCTTATCTCAACCCACAAGTTTTACCTTTTTCTGATTCTCCTGCCCATCCCACCAGGCTGCTGGGGGAAAGTGAGTGAGTGGCTGTGTAGTACTTATTGGCTGGTTGGGGTTAAACCATGACACCACATCAGTTGCCTCACTACCAGAGATCAGCCACTGACCCCTTTTATTTATTAATACAGATGCAACCCTTGAGATGTAATAAAACAGTGCTACAGTGCTTCTGTTCACAAATAACATGCCCATGAGTACAGGTAACTGAGATTCAGCTCAGCTTCATTCATCAGCAGAAGGAACCAAAAGGTAAGAAAAAACTCCTCCAAAAATCTCTGATAGTTTTCAGTGCACAAAGAGTATGTGTCTCACAGAACGGTTGTTCATACTTGTAATTAGTGGACTGATATCTAGAGCAGTTTTTATTGTGAAAAATTGTGTCCAAACCACTAACAGTCATGAGTGCTTAAAAAGCCAACCAAGCAGTTAAACATTTGACTGATAAGATGGCTAAATACATCAAAGATTGCTTTAAATGACTGTAATGTGTATTGGATTGGTTTGATTCATGTGTTAGGAATAAAGACATTGTCATGTTTTCTTAGACCAATGGGCAATCTTTTCTCATATATGATGCCAGAGGAGTCTGAATGCTCTCAAAGGATGCTTCTGGTTTGTGAATTTATCGGACCCAGGTCTATGAACTCTGCTCTACTGGTGCCTTTCTTCCAGTGTTCTTTAGGAAATGCTGAAGGCAGAGCAATGTGTTTGATGGGAAATGAGATTTCTGCAAAATAATTATTTTTTTTGCTCTCAAGCAATTTTTTAGAAAGCAGGAGCATAGGGACCCATACTTAATGCCTAAACAAAACATTTCAAGTGATACAACAAAACATCAGTCCAAGGAACAAATAAATTAGGTAGAATTAGTCACGGATTTTACAAAAGAATTTGAAATGAGGCAGAGGTGCCGAAACAAATGGTTCCGGATAGAAGTGTGCCCACCATTGCTGTGACCTGAATGGTTTCTCTGACCTCAGCAGTGGGAAACATGAGTAGGCTTGATGGCCCTGTCTTCTTCTGGCAGAAGTCAAGTACCTCCCTACTGCTTTGGGCAGGGATTTCCTTTGTTGCTAGATAGCTTCAACCTTGAATAGGTAATCATGTCATTTTGTAATAATTACAGCCAGCTTACACTTCATTGAAGTTAAGGGGCAGGGCCATGCGGTCCTTTTTTATGAGTTTAAAGAAATATAACAAACAAGTTTTATTACATTAGCAGTTCACTGAAAGATGACAGCAAGATACTTTTGAAAATTATTTTCTAAGATACTTATGCCCTTTTAATTAAAAACCAAATGCAAATTTTCCTGATTTTATTTCACATCTCCTTCTTCTGGAGAGGGAGTGGAGGAAGCTTCTTTTAGCCAGCCTGGCTAAGCAGTCTGGCAGCATTTTAGAGAAGGTGCTCATATGGAAGTAGGATGTCAGAAATGAAAATGGGTTTGGTAAGGGAATTTGAAAGACAAGATTCAAAAAACTGCTCCTACCCTCCTTTTTTAAAGATGGTTTTCCCATTGAGGTTCATAGACTATCCTGAGAACTTAACTAAAAAAAATTCTCTCTGATTGAAGAAGACAGGACCACATTCCCAGTAATAAGCTCACAAAGCTCAGCAGAGGCCATTCATTGCACATGGCCGGTATGTTTACATCTATCACAGGCATTTCTGACCTATCATGCTTTCTGCTTTGCAAATATACAAGTTGAAAAAAGTAAATGAGTGACTTGTGCGCAGTTCTTCCCACTACTTTAGCAAACAACAGAAGGTGAGCGCTTTCTTAGGTACAGATTTTCACTTCTCCCTGACTGTATTTATCAAGCTTGTTGCATGAAAACTCAGTTTGCCTGAAACTAGCATTTGCTGTACAACATTGCTGTGTTCAGTGCAGCTGAGAGTCCTGTAGATTCCATTAAATTTGCAATATCAGGAAGTTTACTAAAATATCAGGAACAGATGAATCAGTTCTGTCAGGTGAGCTTTCCCAGACATTAGGGTGGAGGGGACAACAAAATGTTAGAAATGAGCCTAACATGAGAACCCTCATTTTACAGATGGATAAAATGAGGCATAGAAAGACTGACTAATCATTTGATCTTTCAAGCTACTGTCCATCTTTAGCTTGTAAAAATATAACCAAGGTCAGACCTGATAAAGACTTACAAAATCATCTGTAGTCTTGGGGAAGATGAAGCAAAAATGGATTCTGTCTTTCACCTTTTGCAGAATTCAAGAGCTTCAGGAAGCTAATAGGCAAGCAGTGAAAAAGAAGAAAATTATCATGATTTTCACACTGTCACTAAAAATTTGCTATAAGATGGAAATTGAGATCCCAGAGCGGTGGGAAGGCCAGATGTATAAAACAATTCAAAAAGCAGCTGTATTAAATTAGGGAGGGAAGCATCCAGACTCTTCAATTTAAGAACAAGCATGTGAGCTCCAGCTGTGTCTCATCTGAATATATCTGAAGGCTGGGAGGATGTATGAGGGAAAGGACCACTTGACACATGCTATGCTAACTCTTCTGTGCTTTCCCCTTCACCCATAGATAACCATTGCTGGAGATCAGGTCCTGAATGCACCTTCAACCTGATCCAGAACAGCACTTCTCATCTTATCACTAGGTAAGCAACACTTAGACACAGATTTATTTTAATGCATCTTTATCTCAAAAGCGCTGTCAAGCAATTTCTAAACGATTTGAATAATTTCTTCCCACATCCCTAATAAGCGATGCTAGGTGGCATTTGCTGTTCAGCATTTGTGAAAGTGCTGATCTATAATCAGATACTAATCTGTTCCTTTGCTGCCTGGAAAAAAGATAAAAATGCAATAAATTCAAAGCTGTCTCATGAGGACTGCAAAGATCAAGTGCTTTTTGTTTCCCCTTTTCACCCACAATAGCTTGCTTCACAAACTAGCTGCGGTAGGCAGTGGCACAGCAAGTGAATTCCAAATCACTCTGGGCTTTGTTTGACCTAGCAGTCAATATAAGACAGAGACACAACTGCATTATAACTTCCTTCCCACAACACAGCATTGTTTGGAAGCTGCCCAAAGAATATTGCACCACCGTCTACATTCTTAGCCCAGTGGGTATTGATAGCCCAGAAAATTGGTTCCCTCCTTTGTTAGAGAGCTTTCCTTTTTGTACCCAGTCCCTTTAGCTCTGTTGTCTTTCTAGTTCCATTAGAGTCAGTAAAAATAGAGATATCCTTATAAACAGACACTTTTGATGTCAGAGAATAAAAATGTTCTCAATAGGAATTTTGTAAATTTTTTGCTAACTGCTAATGAAATGGCAGCCACTGCTTTAAATGTTATGTTTGCTTATTTAATGTTTTCTTCCTCCTTCCTTCCCCTGCACCCATTTTGTCCTCAAAACCAATATATTTAGTCTTGTTATCTTTCAACAATATGAGTACATGGTCGCTGAAAATATGGCATCTGCCATGAGTTTAGATGATAGTGACAGGTAATATGTTTTATTTAACATTGTATCAGTGAAAACCATTGTTCACAGAAGCACAACCATTATAAACCCTGCCTGTACTCTAAAAAAAAAAAAAAAAAGGCAACAAGGGCACAAAGTCCAGGATACTAATTGCGTTTTCGAGGTTAGGCACATGCTAAAATACTTCACTGTTTCAGAGCTTAAGACTATAAGACATAATATTGAACAAAAATGTGTGTAATTAATCCTGGGTACTACATAGATTAGGTATTATAATCCTAACATAAACCTCTCCTTATCTAAAGGCCAAACAGCCTTTGGGCCTGATCCAAAGCCCCCTGAGGACAGCAGGAGTCTTTGCACTGACTTCAATGGACTTCCAGCCAGGCTGCTTGCTGTTATCCATTTATAGGCAATTTTTGTTGCATTTTGTTGAATTTTTACAATATCTGAACAGCTGTTAATTAACCACATAGGGGTATAATGGACACCATTTACCAAGAGAGTGAAATGCCACCAGCATGGCTTGGGACAGGAAGCCCGTGCTTGGTGCTGGCAGCAGCTTCCCTGGAGCAAGGCACCAGACTTGCTCCGACAGGTCCAAATCCCGGCAAAAGGAGGGAGGAGTGGGGTCTGGCCCTGCCAGGGCAAGCTGTCAAACCGCTCAGGAAATGGCTTCTGGTCCTGGCCCCACTTACCGAGGGTTTCTATGAGGATGTCCAGCTTTAAAGTCCAGCCCAGAAAGCAGTCCTGAGAGAGAGGGTGGTGGGCTTTCTGGTTTCCTTTGCTTCCTTTGCTTTCAGAGCTGTTGCTTACACCCCACCCAGTGCAAAATATAGCCTGGAAAAAGAAAGTGGATTAATTAATATCCCAGTATCCTTGCTTCAGGCTTACTTGTCTTTCCCTGTCCAGGGTGCCATAGCAGTTGGCAGTGCTCTAGGCTTGTGCTGAGCATGGGGGCTTGCAATACCTTGTGAAATGGTCTGGGCTGGCTGCAGTCTCTGGGACCCTGTGTCCATCAGGCTGGGCACAGGGAGCACAGGATGGTGCTGGTCCCAGACACACTCCAGCAGCTGCGGGTGAGGACTAGTGCGAGACCCATGGGAGGACCAGGTAGTGGTGCAAGGTGAGATACCTCTGTGTGAAGTTCTCCCAGGTGGCTCGCAGAGAGATGCAGAGACTTAGAGGGGCTCCCTATGCTCCAAAATGTGAAATTGTTCCACAGTGCCCAGATAAGGTTAGGACAGGAGATGAGAAGTACCTTTTTTAAACTGAAATATCACTTGAACTCAAGTGAAAAACTAATTATGTCAGTTTCTTAACAAAGACATGGCATCTTTCATGATCATGGTAATTCTTGCTTTGCAACTCAAAAGTGACAACACAAGTCTGTACAAGTACATTGCCATCAGTATCAGATTTGGAAAGCAATTTTTACTTCTGACTAGTCTTCATGGAAGACCATAAAATTATATAAAACAGAGATAAATTTCTCTCTATGAAGATTTATTAACCCAGTTATAAACAGAATGGGCATTTATTAACCAACACCATAGTTATTAAGCATTACTAGATATCTCCTACCTGCAAGCACAGCAGTTTCACTACCACATTTTAGGATGGAGGAACAGATTTACAGGTCTCTTTGGGAAGATGAGTTTTGATGTTGGCATTTATCCAACAAAGCCAAGGCCGCTCTCTGCTAACTCTAGTGATGTTTCATTGCTCCCAGGAAAGCATAGCTTCCTTTGCTGGCATTTTTGGGATCATCTGAGTGCACAGAAGCACAGAGCTTCCTAGGGACTAGAGAAAAGGTGAGACTGTGACTTGGGGATGATTGAATGAAGCATAAAGTGATAATTCAGGGCTTTCTAATTTTAAAAAAGGGTGTCCAGCCCACCAGCCATCACAAAGCAAAACCAATATTTAACTTTTCCCATGTTGTTACTGTTTTTTATTAGCTGGAGTCTTCAACTCTGAAGTGGAAATGTACTGAAAATATACATGCATGCATGAATTTCAGACCTACTCACACATAAACAAAACACATTTTTGAAGAGGTGATACCTGGGAGAAAGAGTGAAAATAATCCTCTTTTGCAAAGTACTGCTTGGCCTAAGGGAAGTGCCTCCATTGGGACACTCTAACCACCTCTCTCCCATTGCCAGTTTGGTGTTGCTGTTTTGGGCATTTTCCCTGCAGTTTTCTGTGACCATGGCCCCATGCCCTGACACAGGCAGGCCAAGAAAATGGCTTTTCAAGGTCCATCTGGTAAGACCCGGCTCTAGGGCACCCATCCCAACTTCAGCCACAGAAGTATTCAGAGGAGCTGCACTGAGTATGTAGCTCTGCCCCTGTGGTTGTAGGTTTAATCAGCAGCTCACAGCACGTTCTTACAGCTCGAGGATCTCGCTCTTCTGCCCAGATCACTTTCTTCTTACAATGTGTGAAAAGTGATGTTTGTGTTAGTGTTTGAATTCGCAGAAAAGAAAGCAACTTATCTGCTGCCAGGTACACACTGAGCACAGTTGGAAGACGTTTGTGTCATTGCTATTATAGATATTGATTATGGACTGTGCCAGGAACCCACCCAGAAAAAAGAGAATATGGTCACTGAAAGTCTCTGTGCACTAAGCAGAGGAACTATTTCTACAAGGACATTTCTTAACTTCTGAGGACTTGACCTGGCAGCTAGTACCATTCTTTTTAAAATTTTAAAATACTGTATGGAAAACCTATACATTCCTCTCCTAATAAAGCCTAGATGCTCAAGGCACAGAAAGTAAGTTGCAGACTTTGTACTTCTAGCTTGCAACCTGGTATCCAGCCTAGATGACTTGTTCTCATCAACAGCTCTCTGGAGGTCTGTGCAGAAGCAGAATGAGCTGAGGGTCATTTTCTACTTCCCATACCACTTACTCCAGTTCCAGGCTTTGCATTATCTGCTACAGCTTTCCAGGGGTGGCCATATGGATTAGATGTCTCATTAAGCATTACGCATATACATTCTAATAATAGGCCAGGGATGACACACTTGGAGAATGTACATATGGGGAAATTTGTCCCACTCTGCACTGCGTCCACCCTGAGTAAGTCAGGCGGTCGCACGGATGACTAATAGCAGTGGCACACAGTAAGGATGGTGACTGAAAGTGGTTTTTAAGCTGAAAAAGAACCTCAGAATTGTCAATGAGAATTATAGATGCATGAGCAAGTAGCCTTAAAATTTGGACTTTTTGTTTTTTTAATTATTTGTCAGCCTACATGTTTCTTCATGTTCATCTATCACACATTTCTTTTTTAGAAGCGAGTTCAGCACCCTCCTGCCCTTGAAAACCATTAAATGATAAAAGACATGGAAGAAAAAAATAAAGCTATATATTAACATTGGGGTTTAGGTCACTCATGTAATTTCAAACTTTTAACAATATATAAACAAAATTCTACCCCTTCCTCCCCCATCAAACTATCTGTTTCACATTACAGGTTTTCTGTATGCCCCTGTTGTGACTGGCAGGATGGAAAATGGACAGCACACCTCAAGACAGCAAATGTTACATGTTCCAGATACGCTCTGAGTGGAGGCTGAAAAGCAAAAAAGATGTCATTTGATTGTCAGGGTCTTGGAGTGTCCACTTGTCCAATTACAGGTAGTAACTGTGGGATGCTGAGCTACAAACATTCTTGGAATACTAAAAATTCTCCCATTTCTCAGAACCATGCCAGGTTTTCTGTGTGCTAATGAGTCATGTCATTAGTGCTGGAAAGCACTAATTCTTAATGATTATACGTTTCACTAATGACCCACCAAAACAAATACAACAGAAAACTGCTGTAATATAATTTACTGACTTCAAAGATTTTGTAAGTCATGTTCGGTTAACTGTGTCTTTCTCAAAACAGCTTTAAAATAAAAGAGTAAGTATGATCAGCAGGGTCCCTGGCTTAGGATGCATGTGACTTTTTAACATAAACCTTAATCCTGGGCACAAAATCATTCACATGATTATTTAATACATATTTAAAATACCAAGAAAAGTACTTGACTTTGTAAGATCACTGACATACTATTTTCCTTTGGTGTACAAATGAAAAAACAGCATTTTATACATGCAGATGCTTTGCCTAATATTCTGGGACACTTTTCTTCGTTGGATAGGAAATTAATTGTATAATCTGTGATTGATTTTCTGCCAAAATGTTTTTTCTGATTTCACCCAATACCTATGCTTCAATCATACATTAAAGTGGAGAGTGCAAACCAGCTCAGAGCTTTTCTAGAAAACCAGCTATAATATAACAGGTATATGAAGACAGAATATTTAACATGATGGTTTGCATTAGCACATGAATCAAGCTGAGGGGTTTTTTACATGCTTTATGACCTTCTCTTTAGAAACCCAAGTACTTGAAAGGGTAGCAGTGAAGATGAAGGGAGGTGCCAATGGCTTCTACACAGTGAAAGGATAGTGACAATACGCACCCAGGATGTCCTGCAGGGTGGCACCTCACCACTGTCCATGGGGCAGCCAGCCTTCCTAGCTGCAGGGGTCAGCTCCCTGGACACCTGGGGAAAGAGAATTGCACAACACAAAAAATCTGTAAATGCAAGGGTTGCCTCACCATACAGACTAAATTCCAGTGCTGACAGATAAGGTAAATGTATCCACAAAAGACTGTTTTTAGGGTCAAGGTGTCTGTGCCGCTTCTCATCAGGGATGGACCTGAGGAGATTTTTCCCCCAGCCAGGTACTATAAGAAAAAGTGATATAGCCATGTCTAAGGCACAGCTGACCTTGCAAATACTTGTCTTTCCGGTGTTTACTCGTGTTGCCCCAGGAGAGTTTGGGAGCAAGCACTATGTATGCAGTCTGTTCAAAAACATGTGGGCTGACCTCATTTATGGTTTTTTAAATGTTCTTCTACATCCAAAAGCTATTATTTCTATGATTTAACCTAATTCTTTAACTTCCTTTCCCAGACTGCTGTGTTTCAGTGAGAGTTTGCGAATCTAAATCACATATTGCTGGACATTTCAAATATGGTGTCGATGCATAGTGTTTCAAAAGGCACAAGCACACACAGTGAACAGAAATAGAGAAACAGAGAAAAGGCAATTCCCTTAGATTTTCATACTTGGTAGGTATATTTGATCCTTAAGACTTACTTGACTAGAAATAATAGACAAAATATTAATTTTAAAGGTAGATGCTATGTCCTCCTCTTTTTTTTTTTTTTTTTTATAGAGCTTCCAGTTCAGTGAGACTTATGTGGACCTTCAATGCTGTCACATGACCCTCTAGTTAAATATATATAGAAATACATTTTTTCTAGCTTTTGTGTTTGTGGAGTCAGTTGGCTTTCTTTACACTTTTTAAGATTTGATTTAACCATGTTTATTACTTTGTTCCTCTTTTCTTAAAACTGCCTTTCCTGGAGTAGTATTAACATTAGAAAGCCTCAGTTTCACTAAAAAAAACCCAACAGAATAGCCAGTAAATTATTAGCAGAGGAAGCTTGAAAATGAGATCACTAGCAATGCAAGGACCAAAAGACTAAATTAAAGGGGTCTGAAGTACTGTGGTTTTGAACAATGTCACGGTTCCACCTGTGTGCGGCTGGTGACACTGAAATGGCAAGGCCTAGGTAAGCATTTGTGAGAGACAGGATTCCTGTGCAATGGCATGCAACATGTGCTAGTTCTGCACTTTAGGAAATCTCCCTTCCTCTGTGGTGGCATCATGTCTGTAGTTACCCTCTTCTGTCTCTGTACTACATAAAAGGCAGCTAGCTGTGTTAAAACATCCGTGTGGAGAACAATATTCCAGTTTCCTCCAACAACATGTCGTCTCAGAAGTTTTGTTAAATAGTTTATAGAAATTCCAGCAGACACAGCAAAACAATAAGGTGATAAGAAAATCATCAAAAGCAAACTAGGAAATGAAGCTTTCAGGAAAAAAAAAACACCTGGGAATGAATGAAGACTCTCTGTGCACTAGCTTTTTTCTGTGTAAAGAAAAGGAAATTATTCTATAGTTGGATAAGGTGGAGCTATGCAGAGACTTTTGGTCAAGTTACCACTAGTGTTGTCTGCTATTAGTAATAGCAAGTGGCAGCTCCCTGTCCACTAATTGATGTCACACACCTTGTCTTCATTTCTTCTACAAGTGACAGCAAATATTTGTCAGAAACCTCATGGATGATTAACTTCTTTTACAACAGATGAAGTTTAGCCTCACCACCTCCAAAATACATTTTGATGGTCTCTGTCTTTCGCTGATTTTGTATAAAGCACTCCTTTTCCTCCTGTGCTGACATTGTAGCTGGTGAGACCCATCTGGAGTACTGCACCCCATTCTGGATGGTGGTGGAGGTGGTGAGACAGTGGCACAGGTTGCCCAGAGCAGCTGTGGGTGCCCCATCCCTGGAAGTGCTCAAGGCCAGGCTGGATGGGGCTTTGAGCAACCTGGTCTGGTGGAAGCGGGTGGGAACTAGATGATTGTTAAAAGTCCCTTAGAACCCAAACCATTCTGTGATTCTATGATTCTAAGTATCACCCTAGTCTTTGCAAGGACCAATCCCATTTTAAGAAAAAAAATGTAATCCCTTGTTGTCCTTTATAACACAGAAACCTAACATGGCTTATTAGCTCTATTATTAGCTGTTCTGCCTTGCATAAGCATCCATACATATTAAAATATGCATTCCTGCAGTGGTCTCTGCTATCAGCAGACTTAGGTGATAGTTGCTTGGAACAGAAAATTGATTTTTTACATGTGTTATTTTAATTTTGTCAAAGCATTTTGACCTTTTCAGTTATTAGTAACGTAAGTTTCTTTCATTCTTCCACTGAACTTCACCTCCAAGCTTGCCATAATCTGGAGCTTGTGGCCTCTCCAATTTAATTCAAAGCTGCTTTCTTCCAGGAAAATTTGGTAATAAGGAACCACCTTATCTGCTCTATTCCTCCTAAATTCACGGAATATTGTTACATAACCGTGTGTGTAAGCTACCCCATTAGAAAACCCACACTCTCAGAGAGTCCTGCACAAACCCAAAGGCAAATTTATGCATGCAGGAAACCATCACAGCTGTTGGATCACATTTTTAACAGCTACGGGAAAGCTATGTGGGAAAATTCACAAAAAATTACAACGTGAAACACTGAGTCCTATCCAAGAGAAATCCCTGAAATCCTTAGCCCAAGGATTTTCTTTAGCACAAGGTGCCCAAACTTGCCATTTTCAGAGTCTGTTGGAGGGAAAACTGAGACAAGGAATAATCTACAGCCAGTAATGCAGTGCACAAGCAAGGAAAAGGGCTTAGTTACCTTACCCGAACAGATAAGAGACTCTGGCATGAATCTCTAATGTGAAGCATATTGGAAAGTGTAAAACCAGTGCTGAACATAAGTGGGATTTTTGTAAGAATTCTTTTCTGTCTTTTCTTGTTCAGTGAAAACACTTTAAAATTATTTTTTCTTCCAAGTGTTTTCAGTTTAAATAGTACTACTTTCTAACAAATGGGGCAATAACATTCATCATTATTTTGCTTTTTCTGTTTGGAGAACATGCAAGGACAAAAATAATGTGAGGTATTTGTCCATTTTCTTATACAGAAACTTTTAATGTTGGGAAAAAAATAAGTAGTTTTATTTAGCTTTTATAAATAGCTTTTATTTCCTGGCTATAAACATTACACAGAGTTACTGTTCCACCATTCATCCATCTTGAGTATGATGTTTAATATGGAAATAAATAATCCATGTGTGGATTTTCATAGGTTGGAGCTTTCTGTTGCCTGAGCACTGGATTTCCTGCTATTGTTTGTTACAAATGACTATGTATGCTCAATGAGCGTGCTGAAGACCAGTGTTGTCTGAGGTGGTTTTTGGTCCAGTACCTACAGATCCAGACTTCAGAGCATGTCCTTCTGTTAGGGTTAATAGTAGAAAAACAGAAAACACTATTTTATTTTCATGGAAACACTTTTCTTCCTTCACTTTGAAATCGGTGTCAACTTTGTTATGTGATTAAGAGCTAATTCCTTAAGTAAGTGTCTCGGGAGACAGATTGTCATGCTGACTGAGATCAAAAAGAAGAGCAATGAGCTTTCTGTGTGTTCAAACTGCAAACAAGTCAGTGCAAGATACTGTGACCATGGGTGCTTTATAAAATGAAAGATTTAAAAATTATTTTTCCTCTCCACCTCTTGACACATGGCTCCTTTCACCAGTCTGCCACAGCTACCATTCACTTGTGGTGATGAAATCTTCTTGTTCTAGTTTCTACCTGTATGAATGTGACTAGACTGTCCTTGCTGAGTCTTTGGTTGGGAAATGACACAGTAAAAAGTAGTTTGCCTTGGTTTGAAAGCACAGACTCGGATCGAACCCATCTGAGAAGATGACAGAACAGCAAATGCAGTGCTGATGGTGGGGGAGAGGACATGTCTTTCAAATCTAAAGTCTGCTCAAAATGTGCATCACTTTGCAGGTGCTGTGCTTAGGAGCTACTGGTGATGACTTGTTACATTTTTGGGTATTCACCAACTTAGATACTGTAGTTTAGTTATACTGGTCAGGGAGTGGACACAAACCCCAATGGAAATAAGTTTTGATAATATGCATGGAATCCATTTTGCAAAAAGGAGTGTGCAACCTGACCTCTGTGCAAGCATGAATTTTTTCCAGCCCATGGAAAATGCTTGTATTTACTTCAGAACCTCTCTCAGCTACAGCCAGTGAATCCAAAAGGAACAACTCATTTTTACTTCTTTTTGTCTATTAATATTTAGCTGCTAGAGAACACTAAATCGCATTTGTGATACTTCAGCTCCTTGTACCTTAAAGCTCCTTGGAGCAGAAAATATTCTCTGTGTTACTAGAGGATAACACAAAGAATGCTAGTCCTGGCTTCATTGTATTGTTGCAGTTGGATTATAAATATCATTCACTTTTAGCCCGAAGATCTGATAACAGATGGTTCTGCTTTCATATTGCTAGCAAACAAGATAACCCTGTCAAATAAAGCATCCTTTTCAGGAATGTTCTCTTAAATTATCATCCTGTATTTATTTACTAGTGGTGGTGCTAGTCACATCCAGGAGACACAATATGAATAGAGAAAAAGCATAGCATATTTTAATAGAGAAGAACATCTTTCCTATAGAAGTTGTAGGCAAAGTTCCAGAAGAGATGAAGAACTGTCTTACAGTCTATGGACTGATATCAAATAAATAAGAAAAAAAAGAAAAAAAAAAAAAAAAGCAGGTTTGTTTCAATTACCATTGTAGGTTGTAACAATTAACAATAAATCCTGTTGAGTCTTTTTACTTTTCCACAGATTCTTAACTGTCCTCACTTTTATGAGACTTTATAGGATTTTTGTAAGACTAAAGACTAGGCATATGTCATACAGAAGTATCAGAAGGAAAGGTTAAAATGTGAGGTGAGGTACTCTTGCTTTGCCTTCAGATTCACCTCTTCCCCATCAATCATTGCAGAGGAGTCAGTCACACTAATTATTGCATTTTAAGCTAATGGATTACTTGGGTTAACTAAGGAAAGCTAATGGCTTGCTTGGGTTAACTAAGGAAAAAAAAAATTATCCTCTCTTCCTACCTGACATTTAGGTGCTAAAGGGGATACCTCTGGTTTTTTGTCTTTTGGCCATGTTCTCTCTTCCCCACAGCTTGAGAGACTTCTCATAAATTTTCAAGATTAAAAAAGTTATAGGCTATGAATGTGTTTGTAAGCAGGAGAAGTACATCAATTCTGTGTGTGTGTGTGTGTTTGTGTGTTATGAAAAATATGTGTGTGGAAAGGCATGTAAGTTACAAAGGATAGTGTCATCGTTTATAAGTTATTTCCTTTGACAAGTACTTCTATTCAAATCCAGATGGTGCTTGGAGAATTTTCTGCTACTGAAAAAAAGAGTTCCCTTCCTCTTGGCTGTAGTACATCCTTGCACCGCACCTGGGAGTGACGCTGGTCACATTCCCACTGCCTGGCTTTGGATCTGAATGTTCCACTGTGTTATCATAATGTGGATGCTCAGCTCAAGTCCCTGAGGTGATGCGCGCTTTTCTCTGGGACATAAGCAGCATGTTGTTGTTGAACTCTAACATCCTTTCTGTTTCACCCTTTCCCCATCTGCTGAAAGTCATCTCTGCAAACTTACCAAGAGATGAGGAAGAAAAAGCAAAAACTGCTCAGGAAAGTACTGAGTAATTTCCTGATTTAATAAATAAAGCTTGAGAATATTGTTGCTATTTTTTGTTACTATTTTGCGAGTAGAAAAACTGAAGTATTTTTAGAAACAAATGAGGAACAAAGATTCAAAGTTGGTTTTGCTTCTAGCATTTTGAGTGTTTGTCAGAGTCTCTTGGGAGCCCAAACTAGGTTATGACAATACAGCAGCATGTTGTTACATTAGTCAAGAAGGACCTTTTAGCTCCTCGAATTCCCACACATTTTCCTAATGCTACAACTGCAAACAAGATGAAGCTACTTTGGAGTTAGGATAGGAAACCAACTGGAAAGCAGCCATCAGTACTGCCCAGCTGCTTAGCCCAAGGAGCAGGGCAGGCTGTCAAATCCACAGAAAGAGCAGGAAGCAAGGCAGCAGCACGCACACGGGGGTGAATGTATCAATGCTGCTACACTTAACATGTCCCTGCATGTGATCAGGACAATGCTTTCACTTCCAAGTGGCAGGAAGCAGGCTACCTTCTCTAGTCGTCTTGGCAGGTGATCTTCAATTATGTTAACAGAGCTGATCCTGTTCAGAGAACACAGATCGAATTTTCCAGAGGGGTATCGTGGTGCATCGCTGGCACACAGTCAGAAATGTTGGAGGGTTTTCATTACACCACCAGCACACCACCGCTCTCCAGCTGGGTGCTCCTTGGAGGTCTGCCTCCAAAGAAAGCTTGGCCACAGACCTGTTAGCCAAAGTAGTGGTGAGATCCACTAAACCTTCAGATCAGTGATCTGTTACATCAAGTATCAGACAATAACATATAACCCTTAAGAGTCAGCAAAGAACAGCAGATGCTTCTAAGCTGTTATCTCCTAAAGAAGACATTTAAAATAGGTCAGCTAAACCCTTTCCTAAAAATACTTATAATTCTCCTAAGACTTATATAGGAAGACATTTCAAATGGAGATGTCTATTGTGGGTGGGGCGGAGATGTCTACTCTGTGTTGAGAAGAAGATCAGAGGCCAGGATTTGAGAGGACAGTAGTGCTAAGTTCAACAATTCACTTAAGACAGACCCAGATGAAGTAGTGTACCAGTTAAACCCGAGCCTGACTGAGGAATGGAAACAAAGGGGAAGGCACAGCCGAGTCACAGCAGGCGGAGCAGGGATGCCTGGCTGGGATTGCTGCATTCAGTAGCCCACAGAGGTGAGGCTGCTGCAGCTCCGTGCCCCAGGTGCAGTTGGCAGTGAAGCTGAGTTTGCCTTCACAAAAGGCGTGCGTGCCCGCACACACGCGCTATGCATACACCTATATGCATGGCCAGCCGCTCAGGGCAGCGCAGGCTGAAACACTCGGTGTTCACACAAGCACGGACAGGTCCTGTTCTGTTTCCCTCCCTGCTGATCAGGATGAAGGTTCGTTAGTGGGAAATTAAGTTTAACCAATCATTTAAAAAGCTATGGAAAATGAGGAGTTAGAAGAGGCAGTGAACAGCTAGTATGGACTGACTGACCGGCAAAAACTGGAGGGGGGACAGTGTGCTGTGAATAGCGTGGACTGCCAGGAGGAACAAGCTTGAGCTATAGGCAGAAAGGAGAAAAGATGTGCTTTAACCCCTTGTGTTTTAAGACCAATCATCTAAATGTTGCATAGAGGGTTTTTTTGTTTGGTGGTTTGGGTTTTTTTGGCAAAGTAGATTCAAAGACAGTGTTGCCACCAGAGCAGGAGGCTGCAGGCTTCTGGGGGAACCCTGCTGAATCCCTCCCTCCGCAGCCTTCCTGGGTGAGGCATGGAGGTAGTCAGGCAGCAGAAGCTGCACTTGCAGCCTGATTGTAGGCACATCCCAGCCCTCTGTCCGTAAGAGCTGGAGCACTGTGGGTGTGCTGAGTAGGGTCTCGCCAGGAGGAAGCAAAGGGGCGGTGACTGCTGCCTGCAGCAGTACACGGCACATGGTCAGGGGGTATCAAGGCACTCAGCCCAGCCCCAGCACTGCAGGGTTTTTTCAGAATGCTATTTTTGACTGGGCTAATTGCCATCTTCCATGCTGGGTATTTTTCAGGAATGATTTATTCCCCCAGTGCCTGGGGATAGTCCCCCATCAGTCCACCTAGCTGAGCTTTGCCGCCAGCAGGCACCCAGTAGATACTCAGAAGTGTTTGACAACAGCATAGGTGACTTTGAATTTGTCTGAGCAGCAAGAAATAATCTTGACCATTTTCCTTATCATTTTAACTGCTTTTTAAGATATTCGTTCTGATAGCACAGCTTTACATCAAAAGCGTAAATCGTATTGACACCCCTACGATGATCACCAAGAGTTGTCAGGGGCGGGTTCCAATCTGGTTCAGATGGAAGAGCTGTTGTAGATGCAGAGTTTGAGAATATCTTTAGTCCAGCATGTGTCTTCAACCTATGACCACCAATCCTCAAAGGGTTCACAGGTATCATGTAGGCAATTCCTGCTTTGGGAATCCAGAGCTGGTGCTATTATATGGGTTTCAGGGAAGAGCTCTGGCTTAAGCACAATTAAAATTACACCAAAAGGCACATTTTCCACTGTTTTCACAGGCTCCTGTGAGTAATTTGAAACTTGAGTATCTTGCACCAATGTATTTCAGGTGCAAGCAACTTCAATCTCCTGTTTCATCAGTTAGAAAATACAAACAACAGAAAGACATCAGGAGTGTTGTTCATCCTCTGAGTATTCTACTCTTTTGCTATAGTTATTGTTCAAATTGCCTCTTTATGTAGTGAGCTGTTGACCTATGAGAACATGTACTTGGGAAGCTGAGGAGAGATGCGCTGAGCAGGTACTGTGGAGGTGGAGCTCGTCTCAGCTGCATCGATTCCTGGACAGTTTCAGTGGTGGAGAACACTGGTCACAGGAGCTTGGACTTGTGTCACTGGCTGTGACTAAACCCCTGCGTATTAATGAATAATTCTGTGTGTGTACATGTCTCTGTGTGTGTAGATCTATATATATTGTGCATCTTACCTGTCCAAGGAATTTGGTGTGGCACCACAGTCTTCAGTGCCCTTGACCAGTCTCCCTTCCATGAATCCCTTCTCCCTAGTAATTTCACGCTTTCGTTTAGACCATGTTTTTTAGGTCTTATTGCTTTTCTCTGGATTCTGTCCATTGATCCATTTTGCACTGCATTACTCAGAACTAGACACAATAGCATGTGTCCTGGAGGCTGTACTAGTGACAAGCAGAGCATGTGGATGACTGCAGCATGCTGGCTGTCCTGACTGCACATCCCAATGTGAGGTTTGCCTTTTTTTGATAACACCACATGTGGCATTCATTTTCGGTCTGTGATCCACTATGAACACCCAGTGTTTGCACTAGTTCTTGCTTGTTCTCCATCTGGTAGTTGTGCTCCTGATGATACTGCCTAGTGCATTTTTCCCTCTTAAATGTCCCCCTGGCTGTTTCAAACTATTTCCTGAGTTTGTTGAGATTATTTGAAATTGAACCCTGCCCTCTGGTATGCTTGTGTTTCCTCTCATCTCTGTACAGCCTATAAATAACATCATGGTTATTACTGAAGAGATTAAATAGGACTGGACCAGCACAAGTTGACTTGATAGATCCTTCCACTTTGGCAGTGAACCACTGACAGTCCAAGCATGGTCGTTGCCTCGGTTTGTATCCCTTCTCTGTAGCAGCATGTTAATCTACTCTAAATATTTTAGCATGTTTATGAACGTCTTAGTTCTTACTGTTAAAGCCTTACAGAAGTCAACAGTGGTGACTGCTACTGGTCTTCTTCCATCCACAAGACTTGTAACCCTGTGTAGAAGAAAATCAGGTTGGTATGAAATTACTTATATAGATAAGTCCTCTTTCTTTTAAAAAAAAAAAAGGAGGGAAAATAATCTTAAAATTATTCCTCTTCCCTGACAGAAGTTTTCCAAAATCATTAGCTTAGACTATAACAATTGCCTCTTTATTTCACAACACGCTCTCTGCCCAACTGGAGGCAAAGCCAAGATAAACTGTGATGATGCTTCTTGATTACATCAAAATCCCCAGAAAAGAGGAAGCACCCAGGAGAGCCTTAACGTTGGTTCATGTGCTCCTGGCCAGAGGGCTCAGGTCCTACCCGGAAAGTGCAGACATTTATGCACCTAACCTTTCATAACCTTTCTGCTCTATCTCTTGCTAACGTAAATCAAAATATCTGTGTTAACTGAATTTATAGGTAGTTAGGGGCCTTGAATGTTATGTCTTGCAGTGTCAAATTGCTTTGTAGTCTTATTTTTCCACCGCTCATAAAGAGAGGAGGTTTGTGAAGGAATTAATATTCCTTTTAAATGAATTTGCCTATACAATTTTTTAAGAGTTAGTAAGCTATAAAACCGTATAAAACTCAATATATGGTACAAGATACAATTAGATGGCATGATGTGTGCAAAGCTGTGACCCTCTCCTAGGAGATTCTCTGTATAAGGAGACTGAGGGCTCCACCTTCAACTGTCTCAGATTTTTTTTCATTTCACACGTGCAGAGTATCCAACTAAAACATGCGTATGTATTTTAGATTTCAGCTCTGGAAATTCACGCTGGGATCTGAGAGATAAATGAGATTATTGTTGGCATGTGTAAGTATAACACAGTAGCTAGATACATTAAATATTTCTCCTTTCTGATAATTATGTCTACAGATTTCCCAAAGAAACCCTAAACTGTCAAATTTGATAGAGGCTGTGCTTTAGTTGGCATGTCCCACAGCTCCACCGTAGATGTCTCCTCCTATAGGTTTAACTGCAACACTGTGTTTATAAGCTTGAAGGACAAGATCAATTCTTGCAGTGTTTTTGTTCCCATTGTTGACAGAGGTGTCTCTTCTAAGGAAGGCTTATCCACAAGGGATTGTGTTCACTTGGAGGTAAATAGGAAGCCCTTTTTCACTCCCTTACACTTCTCACAAATCATATGATAGATAATGGTGATCACATTATAGTAAATAATATGAAAAATACTTAAAATACTTTCAATTAATATTCCACTGAAATAATTCTGAATTTTTCCTGAAAATATGACCTGAAAATAAATCCAGCTGTAATCCATTCACCCCACCTTTCCTAATCCCCATATCATCACATTCCTCCTGAATTTAGTTTTAAAAATTCTCATAACGTTTGAGGAAAGTGTATTTAAATATTTGTTTGCTACTCAAAAGGTAGAAAGAGCAGTCTCCTTTGGGAATACTAGATGAACAATGTCTAACACGGCTTTCTCTCTCTGTAGTGTCTTGGGGACTGCATTATTCCCAATGTTGTTGTGCCCTTTAGTCCGAATAACATCATTTTCTTCTGTTTCCCATCTGCAGAACGATGGCCAATCGCCAATCACAACGTTTTGCATTGAAATGGCAAGGATATGCTCTAATTGCCTTCTTAACAAAGACCTTGATTACATCTAAATTCCAGGATTTCTGAAAGTGATTTTTTTCATGGCATCAGCCTATTTGTTTCTGACTGATTACCTCTTCAATGCTAACCTTTCACTCCTTTGTAATCCAGACATCAACAGAACTTCTTTAATCCAAAATTAAAATTAACAAAGGTAAAAAGGTCTTGAAAGGCACAGTTGAGCAATTTCTATACAGCTCAGCAAGTTGTTTCTCTGAAAAAACGTGGTAAGTGGAGAGGACTCCTTATGAAGGAGCTTTAATTATTGCTTTAATAACACAGCGTAATCCCCCTCCCCAAATCTTAGCTGTTTCTAGAAATGCTCAGCTATACGTCTGCTGCCTAGTGAAACTATCCCAACAGGTGACAAGGCTTATGTGTGAAACAGCAGCAAAGGCCATGTGCTGGGGCCCCTGGGTGGGTGTGAATTCACTTTGCAGGAATACAGGTGCCCTCAAAATGAACTTAACTAAAACAGCCAAGGGAAGTTCAGAGTTACTACCTAAGACATCAGCAGGGACAAAGATTCCCTTGCAGGAGAATCAGTAGCTTCACCTCTCCTCCATGCTCCACTCCGTGTGGAAAAGACCAGGGTACACGGTACAGTATCCCAGGTTTAGCTATACTTGACCAGGAGGTGCTTTCTATCACAAATTGCCAAATTCTGCCCAGTCCAAGGCAACAGTTCTTGTACATGATGTCCAGATGCAGCTTTTATTTGATTTCAGTTCTCCCTGTGGGAGCATGGGGGCTGAGGCGGGCTCTTGTCATGCCAGCTCGCTTCTCCTGCCCGAGGAGACACCAGGCAGGGCAGAGGCAGGCAGTGCTGCAGTCTGTAGCCACCAGAGGATGAATAGCCCATGCAGGCATTTCCCACTGCCTCAGGAGGTGTGACAGAGCCTCACAGCACTGGCAAGGAAGAGTGATCGATGGGAGGAGTGTGTGCGTGGCCCTCTAAGATCAGCCAGGTTTTCATTACCTGGGGTGGGCACTAGATCAAGCTGATTGCTTTAAATAATGCTGTTGATATGCCAGCATCAGGCATGAGGCTACAGACATTTCTAGATTCAGTGCATATATGTGCCAGGGAAATGGCAAATGACTTGTCTGTGAATTTGAAAGCACAGTTCAAGACACAGGCATCGTACCTCAGTCTAGATGTTCATTCCATAAGTATCTGGCCCATGTAAAAAGTCTAGGAAAGAAGGAAAACTAATATACAGTAAGCCATAAAAAAGACCCTGAGGCTACACAATTCATATATTCCCCCTAAATTCTCCTGGAGACCCCAGTATCCCAAAGAGTTCCATTTCTGTGCTGATTTGTACCACCTGCATCATTGTTTTTGCCTTCAACACTATCAGTTCTGTTGCACTTTTCCTGTTTTGGAAAGTCTCCAGGTCTCATGACATTTTTAAGTGACCTTTGTATAGAGTGAAAGTGCCAAATACTAGGCTCCTAAATAGAATATCTGCATTTAGTTAGGAACTTAAAAATCTGAAATTGTTGTTATTTTAATCCCAAATCTCTGGAAAAATAAACGCAATTAAAAGTTGTGTAAGGAGAAAAGGAGAGAGATGGGTTATATCACAGAAAAGGAAAAGACAGTAAATAAATAAATGAGGACTAGGTGAGCAGTCCTTTGTTTTTTCTTTTGTTACCGTTTCCAGAGCTGGAAAACCCACAGTTTGTACCTAAGCGAATGTTTATTTCCTTTTCTCAAGGAAGAAAAAAGCTGAAGACTTTCATTGGAGTTGAAAACTCCTTATTGGAGAGGAAAATTTTCCATTTAACCTCAGAGAAGCGTTGACAGGTTACAGCAGGATAAGCAAAGGAAATACAGAGCTTGTTTGCAAGGGTAACTATCCCCTTGCCTGCGGCTCAGGGGTGTGAGAAGAGCCGTGCTTGAAAGGCCCCGGACAGCTTCCACCTTCCCAGAGCCGTGCCGGGGCGGGTGCTGGCAGCCCTGCTGCTGTGTTGCACTGCAACAGGAGGGAATGAAGAAGCTACAGAGCAAAAATCCAGATTCACAAGTCAGTTTCAGGCCATGGCAGATTCTGAGCCGTAAGAAATGTGTTTTCAGCTCTCTGTTAAGAGTCTAGGAGAATAAACTAGAAGCTCACATACAGCAACAGTTCACACTGTATGACTGTTCTTATGGAAACCTGGTGGATGATCTTCACTTAAAATAAGTGATTACAATCTGTTTGCAAACAATGATACTAGGGGTATTATGCTGCCTCCATTCCTTGTTACAGTCACTGAAGACTTTGAGTTACAGAAACGCTTGACACTCAGAGGTGAGTTTTAATGGTAAGGTTAAAGATGAGGAATTTTCCCCTCCATCTATGTTAAAAAGCAAGAGAAACGCTTCCTTAAAACTGCTGCCCATGAATTTCACAGCCTTCTCTCACAGCTTTTATTTTCTAGGATTCATCCTGTTTGCCTTCTGCCAGCTGCCTCCAGTTAATCTGCATATCCATAGATATGTATCCAAAGCTTTACCCAGTCTCTAGCTTTTCCAGCGATGGGTAGAGAAGAAATGTGACCCTTACATTTTGTGTTCAAGTATGATATCCCTCTCTTAGCTGTCTCCTCGGCCACACCAATTTAGATTCTGATGTTCAGGATCTCTCTTAGCCTTGAGAATATGTGTTCTTGACTGTAAAACCAGTAGGCAAAGGTTCACATCAGCACTGCCGATCCTAACAAGCCAAAATAAACACACATGCCTCTCACAGTTGTTTTAACCCCACAGAGAATGGAGGTGTAGCCCTGTGTGATGGCATGGAGGCAATGACAAGGGATGAAATACTCCATCTATTTAGTATGAATGTTGTGTTACTGAACATGGGCTAACAGAAGCAAGAATTAATAAGCTGCTGCCGTGCTCTTTGACTAAATAGATTTCCAGAAGTCAAGGTTTGGTTTGCTTGGGGTTTTTTTTCCCTTAGTTGAAAGCAGAGTAAGTGCAATGGAAGGAATGAACAGCTTAACTACTCTGCTAAGCTTGGTAGCAAACTCTACCCAATGTGTTCAGCTTTAAGCATGTGCTTAAATGCTGTGCTAGAAGTAGACTGGATTGCTGAGCACTTTCTAAAATGAAGCCCTCTAGCCTCAATATTTTTTGAGTTCATTCACACCTGCTCCACACTTCATTTCACAGGTCAAGAGCTCTTTTGGCAGAGAAACATGGAATATATTCTGGTAATTTTTTACTCCAGAAGCTGTTCTCTTCCAAATAAATGTCAGGATATAAAAAGTGGTACTGGAATAAGTATATACATTTTGGGATGAGTATGAAACAATGATGTGCTAAAATCATAAGGCTGAAACAATAAATCATACTGAAAGTAAAAAATTCTAGTGGTAAAGGTGATTTTCCCTATATGAACTGTTCAGAAATAAAATATTTTACAGGAAAAGGATATCAAATCTGTAAGATGATGATTTTTACACATATCAAGGAAGCAGTGTTAACCATCTCTCCGAGGCTTCACCATTTTACTCAGAAATAGTCTGAGCACTTATACAGACAGGAAGAAAACTTAAATCATTGATGTGGAGACAAACATTCTATTTTATGTGTTCAGAAGCTTTTATTGGATCACCACAATACTTTGGATTAGTTACACTATGGCTCTGAAATATCAAATTATAGTGTAGTCATTTTCCCAATAAAAGGAAATAAGAAAATAAAGAAGCACAGTGCATGAGGCTTTGGTCACTGATCTAAGCCAAGTTTTAAGAGCCAGTCCCAGTCTGGTGCAGAGAGGGAATTTCTTCACACTCTTTCATAGACTCTAGTGCAGACAACTCCTTTCATGGCACATTCCTAAGGCACAAAGGAAAAGGTTAATATAGACCTTTTTCTGACAGCAGTTCTGTTTGCTGCAGTGACCTCTGAAGTCAGTGAAAATCCAGATGTCATATTTTACATCCTTACATATTTCTATAATTTTTTGAGCAAACAGCAAAGCTGTTTTTATGTTGCAAATGGAGTGGTTTCTATTTTAACATCTTTGAACTTAATTAAGTGGCATATAATAACAAATAGATTGCAAAATTAGGCTCAGCTTCCAGAAATAAATTTACCTTCCTTGGTACTATTGCTGGCTTGACAGAACCATCAGCCTCACATAGTTTATTATACCATGGCCCACAAACACTCTCAGTTTTACAAAGTTGGTTTTTTGGTTTTTTGTTTTTTGTTTGGTTTTTTTTTATGTGGAAGCAGAAGTAGCCTGGGTAGTTCAGAGTTCAGGCTTCTGGCTTAAAAAACTTTGCACTTATGAGTCACAAAATATTTCTCTTGACCCTCTCGCCCCCAGAGCTTTCAGCAGCTTCTGGTGACTCACAGCCACAGGATGCCTGCAGCAAAGGTGACAGGACATTGAAAAAGACCTCATCCAAGTGCAAAAGGTGAAGCCCTCTCCACAAACCTGAGGCAAGGGGCAGACAGCAAGACACAGATGGAAGAGGGACTCTACCTCTCTGCTTTTCAAAGATGGTTTAATAATCAGAAAAAAATTTACACAGAAATGCAGCTATGAGATGTGAAAATAAATCACCCATCCAAATGTATGAGAACTTAAAACAAAATACAGTCAGAACAAGCTAGCAGGTAAAGGCATAATGCTGCTGATTTCATAAAGTTGCTAAGATTAGTTTGGCTCCACACTTTAAAAACTGTAATGAACAAAGTACTTTCTTTCATTCAAAAGTGAATTCTCAATTTTAGTAGTGACCCTTACAACTAGGGTCCCTAAAATATGTTATGACCCTGGCTTGGCCACCCCATGGCTTTCACAGGGCTGCTAGGGAAAGGCAGGTTGGATGGCAGGTGAGGGAAAGGCAACATTCCCCTGCCCCCAGGAAAGACGTGGCTTCCTCACCACAGTGGGCATTTCAGAGGAGCCATCAGCACCTGCCAGCCCCCAGTGGAGGTCACCACGAAGGCAGGTATGGGCACAGAGGTGCAAAACTAAAACATCAGTGTGTCATCAATGTTATTCTCATGTTAAATCAGAAACACAGCACTGTACCATCTACTGAGAAGAAAATTAACTTTATCTCAGCTGAAACCAGGACAATCCTTCTGACCTTCATCAGTGTACAAGGATCGTGAACTTACCACTACCATTTTCCCATCAACCAGTCTTCTTTTTATTGTAGTCTCTTTGCCATTCCACTTCTGGACTTGCACCAATGCCCCTTTTTCCAAGGTTACGACACTCTGCAAAGGCCAAGGGAGGAGTTTCAAACTGCAGTCTGAGCTTTGCAGACTAGAGTAGTAATTCATTTTACATTCAGCAAGACGTGCATTCTTGGCTAATGACACGCTTTGTAACATCAGTTCCAGCACCATACTATTTCTTCTTTCAGTGTTTTCTTGGAATAGCTTGGAAGACTCATAGTGTGCTAAGGGGGTAGGAAAACTCCTGCTGGTGCTCTTCTAGATGTCCAGACCACTCAGAGATCATCAGCCCCCTTACCTTGACTTTCCGGTCATCTGCTGTCGTTTCATCAAACTGCTGGCCCAGTTTGAAAGAGATCGTTGTATTTTTGAAGGTGCTTTCAGTTCTGATGGTTACTATGTCTCCTTTCATACTGATGATCACATCAGGCTTTGCCAGGCCACCTAGTTTTCTCGTAGCTAAGCCCACCCCTAGAAATCAGAAACAAAAATATCATTACATTCTAGCAAGCAAGAAACTCCATATCCTTTCTTAAGCCTTCAGTGGAAGAACAAGGAACACTTTCTTCTTAAATACCCTAATGCCTGATTCAGATGAGACACTAATGCTTTGAATGTAGAAGTACTGCATCCAGAGGCTGAGGCAGCCCCAGGTGATAGAGTGCACCTTCAGCAAGAAATAAAGATTTATGTAAGTAGACACTTGTGTACATTTAGCTAAGAAGAAACATAGATGGTTACAAAACTGCATGAATTTGTGTAGAGATACAATGGGTAGAAAAATTCAGAGGAATGGTCTATTTCCCAGGAAAGTTTGCCAAAATATTTTTTTAAAAGAGTTCTTGACAAATCTGAGAATCTGCACTTTTGTGAACAGGCTGCATGAAAGAAATTGGATACTGAACTGCCAATATGCTGGTGCTTGTTCCTTAAAACATACTGGCGATTGAGCAATTCCTGTGCTGCTACTAACGTCCCTTAAGGATCCTGACATCTAAGTCTCAGTGAAAAGTAAAAATATGAAATATAAATAACATTGAAGTATAAGAGTGAAGACCTGCAGAGAGCTTCAGGGGAAAATCCCATGTCAAAAGTCTTTTATATTGGCTGGTGCTTTTCAGTCCAGTTCATAGTCTACATACAAGTAGTGAAGTCTGGGGCAAGTTAGGAGGAAGGCCACTGACGATGTATCACTGTTTTATAAAAGCAGAAAGGGGACAGCTGTAGTTATTGCTTTTGTTAATGCTATGCCATGCTGAGATGTAAAGATCCATATAAAAGGGTAAAAAGTTATCTGTAAAGCATAACACTATTTGCAGTAATTACTCTATACTAACCAGTTCTGTTCAGATCTTCTGTAAAATATCTGTAGCTGGACTTTCAACCCACATTTACTCTGGTTAATAAATTAACTGCAATTCTTTTGTTATTCAGTTTAACATTTTAAATAAAGGGAAGCAGTGTCTCAGTGAATCACTTATATAGCAAAAGCAATGCTGTAGCCGACTGTGCACTTGCTGTATAGGAATGGAGCCATTAAAATGAAAAACAATGCCTCATTTGTTACATTCCTGGCATTCTTCAGTAACAGATAGGTTCATTCATAGCATTTAGACCTCTGAAACCAAAGTGTCATGAGACATCAGCTCCATTATATATTGTAAATTATCACAAGTCATGAGTTTAATAGTGCAATCAAGAGAAACATAAAAAAACCACTGCAGCTCCACAGATTTTTCCTCCTTACAGAAAACCAAATTATATCAGATCAGTTCAGTTAGTCAGAAGTAAATTTATGATAGTAATGTAGCACCTACCTTTATGTTTTTCCATTTTTGATGCTAAAGGAAAGAAATTAAATTATGCTAGGAAAGTAATTAAAGTGCTTTTGTGGCCAAGAAGGCAGCACCATCCATGAGCAAAGCATAAGATGAAGAAGAAACATTCCCGAAGAAAAGTTACTTAAAAAAAGAAGGAACATTTCTCACCCAATTCTTTCATATAGTCATCAAAATTTTCACTGGAGACAAGTTTCCAGGTTCCCACAAATCGGTTACACATCGTATAGGCTTTGCGAGGCAGTAGTCCTGCAGAGAGAGGCAGTGGCCACAGCAGCTCTTGGTGGGAGTCAGAGAGATCGCGTGCCCAACTCGGACCTCACTGGCCTCCTTTTAAAGATGCCCAGTCCCCGTAGCAGTCAGGGCAGGCCAATAGGAGAGACAGTGCCAGGGCAAGACAATGTGCACCTTGTCCAAGGCAGCCGTGTCAGTACCAAGGCTCCGGGTGACGCCTGCCTTGGCTTCCTCCACTGAATAGATTGGGACAAGGAGGGGTACATGGGGACGGGGATGTGAGGTTACCACTGCATCCCAAAAGCAGCCAGGGGACACCGTGGTGGGGTCTTAGCAACACAGAGCCACCACGCAGAAGAGCACTACACTCATATGAAACTCAGCTCTGACAGTCCTCTCAATGCCTGAATAATATTTCAGGTTGGAAGAGACGTACAACTACCATCTAGTCCAGGGGTCCTCAAACTTTTTAACCAGGGGGCCGGCGCGCGGATGCAGTGGCAGGCAGTCATCTGCGGCTGCTTGGTTTCCCCCCCCCAACCCCTGGCGAGGGAGGGGCAGGGGGGGGTCTGTAAATACCAGGGGCCGGATTGAGGACCCTGGGGGGCCGTATCCAGCCCATGGGCTGTAGTTTGAGGACGCCTGATCTAGTTCAACTGCCTGACCACTTCAGGGCTGATCAAAATTAAAGCCTGTTATTAAGGGCATCATCCAAATGCCCCTGAAACACTGACAGATTTAGGGCATCAATCACCTCTCTAGGAAGCCTGTTCCAGTGTTTGACCACTCTCTTGGTAAATAAATGCTTCCCAATGCCCAGTCTAAACCTCTCCTGGTACAGGTTTGAAACATTCCCAAGTGTCCTATCACCAGATACCAGAGACAGACACCCTCATCCCCACTTCCTCTCCTCAGGAAGCTTAGAGAGCTTTACCACTATTGCCATCACCTGTGTGCTACTCAGGTAAATCAAAGCCATGTGGATTTTGGGGAGGAGCTGTGAAGAAGCTGCTATACATAGTGGTGTTTTGGTGGTTGTTTTTTTTTTTTACGCTTTTGTGATCTACCCTGAAAAAGGTCAGTGTGTTTTACCATTTAAGGGCAGAACTGAATTACACTGTTCTGTTTTCTCTCTTTGCATCGCAGCAATGATCCCAAGCTGTGGGTTTTTTCCTGCCCATACTCCAGGAAGCAGAACAGAGAGAAGCAGAAGCCAAACTTTGCTGCCTTTCTTCTTCCACAACAGGTGTGTGTGGAACACAGCATGTTCAGATCAGTGCATCAGTGATCAGCTCTCTTTTGCTTTTTTGCACTTGGGTATGTTGGCCTATCATAGAGTGAAGGGCAGATTTAATCCAGCACAGTCATATAAGGCATTGCATTTGGATGTGTTCTGCTATTGTCAGGTTTCTTTGAAGTTTTCCTGCTCCCATGAAGAGAGTTCACAACCTTCCTGGATCAATGTCTCCCTTGTACTGGGGAGCCCAGAGCTGGACCCAGCATTCCAGGTATGGCCTTCCTCGTGCTGAGTAGGGGGAAAGTATTATCTCCCTCAGCCTGCACCACTTCTCCTGATTTAGTCCAGGATATCACTCTCATGCTTTGCTGCATGGACACGTTGATAGCTCGTATTCCATGTGGTGTCCACCAGGACCCCCAGGGCCTCTTCTGTAAAGCTGAGTTTGAAAGTTTTAAAAGTTTAAGTTAGAATGTTCAAAACCTTCTTAAAAAACGTACATTTACAACTATTGTCTTGTGCTTGGTAAAAACCAGACACAAAGAATGAATCCATACACCATACAGATATATATATATTGGACAGGCAGGAATTTAAAGCATTGCAATTGAAGAAACCTCAAACTATCTGAAACTATTTAGTGTAAGACCACATCAACTGTAAGTCTGTCCTTCCCCTTCCTAAACTACCTGGAGAAAACTATTACTTGCTATATGAAAAGATTAGATGGCTTCTTTCTTACTTGCATGAACAATAGTTGCCCATCTGGGTTTTTTGCATGATGACACTTCCTGGGTTATGACCACTTGTAGGGACTTTTCAGATCTACATTGTAAGGATGGAGGGACACTGGGATTATAGGTTGTGGGACAAAATTTCTTGTGTTTAGGGTAGAAAGAGTAAGATGGAGCTGATGTTGGGCCAAAGAGGGTAAGGTCTGAGTCTTGTCTTCAAAGCTGTCATATACAAGAAAGGGAACATACTTAGAGGAAAACAATACAGCTTGACCAGCGAAAATATCTTAGTCTTTGGAATATACTGTGGCTGTGGGGAAATAACAAGGTCTTAAGTCACAAATTTTGGTTATATATGTGAAAGGCTTTTATCCCATCAGTCATAACATCAACAAGGGTAAGTTGAGAACTTCCCATTAATGCTCATGTCTAATTACAACTCATGTAGGGAGGGAAAGTCTAGAGTGAATGAAAATGAAAGCAAAGCAAAGAACTTTTTCTCCACCACAGTAGGAAGCACATGCTGTATCTATAATACATAAATAAACGTCAGTCTTTGAAGGCGTTGTCCACACAAAGTTCTTCTAAAGCAGATGTATTATATCATTTTGTATAAAGAAATATACAAAAGAGATAGCTCTTTTATCCAATCTGTGGGAATGAGAAAGCTCTGTCTAAATGAAACTATCCATTATTTCTCAAGGAATAATACAAAAATATTCTACCGTTGCTCCTCAGGCATTCTTTGTTCTTTCATTTAATTGTCTTATCCACATAAAGGCACTTTAACAAGACAAGACTGGTGCCTTGGGAAATAAAAGATGATTGGGACATTGTAAAATCAGGCCCAAAGAAATTCAAGAAGAGCAGAGTAGTCAGAATAGAACAGCTATGATGCAGTACCAGTAACCTTAAGCACAAAAGTGACAGAGAATTATTTATACAGACAAAACCCCAGTCTTAAGCAGTCTCAAACAATGTTGACATTGCTACCATCTATCTCTTTGTCACTAAGGAAAATCAGCACTTTCATTTAAAGGACTTACAGTCTAGAAAGAAGAAGAGCAGGGAATTATGTATCAGTAGAAATAACATCTGTGAAAACCAATTATTTCTTCAGGTTTAAAGGAAAAAGTGTCAAAGATCGTGAGTACATGTGATAAGAGGAAGCTTTGATTCTCTGTTTTTGCTGATGGCTGGAGTAAAACAGGATTTGAAATGAACACACTTGGAGCTTGTGAAGCAGCACTAGAGATAAATATAAAAGTTGATAAAATAGTGAGCTAAAAATGTAAAGAGACTAAAGAAATACAGACAGTAAATTTATGTCAGTTTCTTTGAAGGAAATAGGATCTAGGCAAATTCAGTGCCAAAAAAAAGTCTAAATTAAGTTCCTGGGAGAGTAATGAAGAAAACAGAGATAAAGGCAGAGAACAGAGGCCAGATGCCTGCCTCGCTGTGAGGACACCAAAGATGTTTTACCACTGATTCTATGGACTCAAGGGATCAACCTCAATCACAAGGCCAGCAGTCTGCCTCTTCCAAATAGCTGCACTGGAGGGTGAAAATAGACTTTTGTCTCCTTACCTGGGGCACCCCATGAGACCAGTCCAAGACTGCTTGGGGCTGAGGGAATGGGTGGCAGCTCGGGGCAGAAGCAGAGCTGGGTGCATGCAGGGTTTGACTTGCCAGGATGCAAGTGTCTGAGTTCCTTCCATTGGAAACAAAGAGTTAAAAGAAAAGCAGAACAATTACAGAAAGGTCAAAGCTCAGAATAAGCCTTGCTTCATCTTCCTCCTGAGCTGCCAAAAATCTGTGGGTGGGAGTCCCCTTTCCCTCTTGTCATCCAAGGAACCTGTAAAGGAGTAGTGAGTGAGTATGCTAATGGGCAAAGATCTCCTCCTCTCAGCATTCAAGGGTACCTGCTGCAATGAGCAGCGGTTTTGTAGGGGTCTGGCAAGATCCTCCTTTTTCAAAGAGCAATGCTAAGGGATGGTTTCGGAATTTTGGAGACTAATTCAGCACTACAGAAGAGAGGGAGACCTGTGCTGCTCTGCAGGCAAGGACAAGAAACTCTTCTGCCTTTACCCCTTTAGAAATGTGTGCTGTCACCTCCACCCAGGTATCAGAACACACACCTTTGTTTACCAGAGAGGAATTACATCCATTTATTCAAGAATTCACTAGGCTGCTGCATTTTTTAGAGAATAAATTTCATCCATGTTCACGTTCTAAGACAAGATACTAATACTTCATTGTGGTGCTGGCCCTGTTGAAGTTTATGGACACGATGTCACTTTATTGGCATTTCCAAAAGCTGAACTTCTAAGTGGCTTGATTCATTCACAAAGTCTGAATTCATTCACCAGGTACTAAAACAAATGGGGATGCTTTCAGAAGAGACTACCTGCCTCTGAAAAATTAGGCTGTCAATGTTACAATTGTAACTGCAGGCTTTTTTAAGAATGTAAGATTTCTGGCAAATAAAGGCTGCTATATAACTATTGAAATATTGAAAACGTGACCTCTGAAATAGAGTATTTCCAAATCCTTGGACAATGGGAAATATTTAACTATGGGATAAGCTTTAATGTCTATATACATGTTATATAAGTTAATGTTGCTGCTTCTTGTGATCTTCTCTCCCATTTAGTTTTTCTGCCACTAAACTGTAGTTTTATCCTGGCTTTTGTCAATGATTTTAGTTCTTGTTAAGTGATTTAGTATTGTAGATATGGGGTACTCTGAAGCATACTTCCTTCCCTTATGCAACTGCTGTTCTTTTGAGCTGTTAAGGTATTTCACAACCAATGAAGCAGAGGTAAAAAAAGGGAAGCTGTTTGCTCATGGTTTTTTAAACATTTTTTGCAGTATTTACTGATAGTCTTTTGGAACTGCTCTTAAATGACTCCTTAGCTCATCCAGAGTGTAGAAGTCCTCCTTTTTCTTTTCCCCTTATTGTATTAATAGTGCAAAATCTTGGGAACAGTCTGAGTCATGCAGAGGAAAGTTCAAGTGTATGAGGTCTCTGCTGCTGGCAGTAGGGACTCAGCTCCATTGCCTCTGACAGCTGACCTAAGGAATGTCAAGACTATGTGGAATTTGGTTCACAGATCTTAATTGCAAAGCTTGAGATGTGTTCATTTCCCCATTTTGTGGTTACTGCACACATTTTCAGACTCTTCTTGTCCTGGTTTTTGCTAGACTTCTCATATTTTTTTCCTCAGTTTGAGTCCTCAGATGTAGAAATCGTGACTTCTGTGGATGCAAAGTTTTAAAATAGGAGGCCAGGCCTAAGGGCAGCAGAAGGTGGCAGTTTGAAAATAGGAAAGGTTGAAAATCATGGTGTCTAAAGGGCTTTCCACCTAGAGAGGCTCATGTTTCCCAAACTGATCTTACCTAATGAGCTAGTAGGAAACGCACATAGGAAATAAAAGAGGTTGTACCACCAGCAAACTTTTACAGTTTTTTAGTAAGCCTGAGAGTACTTTCTAAGCTATGGTTCTTAATTCAAGGCTTTTTTTCTATTCTAGGACAAAAAAAAAAGTTAAAGAGAAGGACATTAACAAAGTAATCACATCTAAGAGCTACAGCAGATCAAGCTAGACAAGATCAGTTCAGATGATCCCTGGGTTTAAAATTGTCGGCATTTGTGTGAGGAGGAGGTGCAGTTCCTAGCTTGTGTTGGAAACCAACATGTTGCGCATCCACAGTTGTCACCTTCCTCCCTGCCCCAGGAACAACGTCCTTTGCTCAAAGCCAGGAACAAACTCCTTTGTGTGGGCAACACACACAGAGTGCTCACAGGAGCATGTTTTTGTGTTCAAGTCTACATCTATCACTACCACACAATAAAGTGCCACACACTGGATCATCTCTGATCCTTTTTCCACAGTGAGATGGGGCACAGTTACCGTGTGGTACTAGCTCTCACACGATGCTTTTCTGCACAGTACCCCTTCCCACATCGCACATCCTCCCAACCCCCTTCCCAACAAACTCCAGCACAAATATGGGTTGTAGAAAGCGGAACATTTTATTGAATAGCCATAACAAATTAGACTAACTACATGTAACTGTTTGGGGATAGATCTGTAAAAAGTACTTTTCTCTTTAAAATGGATTTGTGGAGGTTTTATCCTTTGGTTAAGTTATTTTTCTCCAGCTTTAAGCATTAGTCCTGTGTGAAGATGGTTTCTTCATGCTTTTTCGTAAACTCTTTTGCAGGTAACATTATTCATGGTGCATTCCTGGAAAGAAAGGCAAATCTAATCAGCTTTTAACTCTCATTAAAATGTTTGTTATCCGAAGGTAAAGAATTACTTATACATTATGAGCCAGTGTAAGAAAAAAATTTGCTTTTCTCCTCCTCTAAAACCTATTGCCAAAAGAGTGAAATTCCATTTTGGGAGCTTCAGAAACAGTCTGAAATACAAGCATAGGACTGAAAGAACATCAGAGGACTGCTCCAGTGACCCCCAGGAGTTTTCTAATCTCCTCTTAAAGGTCTCTAAAGAAGGATCCTAGAACTTCTATGGAGGGTATTGAACTCTGGAGCTGGGCATTAGTCTTTTTTCCTTTCACCTTTTGCAGCTGTGCCTTGTCTTCACACACATGTGCACAACACTTACTCACAGAATCCTACACAGCTTTCAGACGTGCAGCTGCTGGTGTCAGCCTCTCCTGGTCTATTTTTCTGTTAGATCAAACTTAGTTTTTGGTAACGACTTCATTAAGAAAGATTGAACAAAACAATTTCTATTTGTTTTCTTCTGGTCTTCTCCAGTTTATGGACATATTAATTTTCCCTAGGGAAGGGCAGAACTCTTCAGGAATTTTGTGTATGTGTATCATTTTATAGCACGTAGGATTCTCAGCTGCTTTTTATGAACACAGTTTTAGGCCTCTCCAGATTCATCAGAATGTCTTTCCTAAAATTGGAGAGCAGAGCCAGGAAGCCCCAAGCTGCAGGTGTGCCTTACTGGCACCAAGTCAATCACAACACTCTGACCAGATAACACCAACCAACAGGGCACAGATACAGGTTTGGGTTTTTGGGTTTTTTTTTTTCCTTTTTCTGTATAACATCATCTTATTGACACAGTTGTGGTGATCCACAGCATGGTTCCCACAGATGGCTGTTGAGTCTGTACTGGAGATAAACAAGAGTATTTTGCATCAGCACAGTGCTGATGGACTTAACAGGGACTTTGCTAATGCTTCCACTATACTGTCCAGAACTTAAAGATTCTGAGATATAAAAATTTCCCTCACAGTGATGTTGGTTTTCTCTTCCTAATCATGTCTTGCTATGAATGGAGAATGGGCATCTCTATACCGTGCTGCAAATTTAACAACATTTCAGTTTTAATATATACTCCAGACTCATTCAGAGAGACTTCTCACCAAGTGCACAAAGCTTTCGCTCCCTGTGTTCGAATCCGGTGTAACACATCTGCCAAACATTAATTTTGCACAATGAATTCAGTGGTTAAATAACAAAAATGAGCTCACCACGACCAGGTTCCCATCCACCACTTTTCTTTTTATGATAGTCTCTTTTCCATCCCACTTCTGCACCTGGTTCAGTATGCCGTTGTCTAGGGTTATGACATTCTGCCAAAGAAAAAAAGACAGTGCGACTGCTTCATCAGGGCTGAAGAGAAGACTGTTTCTATGTCCAAGCAACACTGAAGCACAAAGCACTCACAGCACGCTTACCTTTGAAGGCAGCATTTCTACACTGGGTGACAAAAAATCACAACTCCATCCTCCTGCTCCCCCATCCCTTTTGAGACATGTATTTGGAAAGTGCTGGTTTTGGACTCACCTTTGTTTTTCTGTCATCTGCTGTAGTCTCGTCAAACTCTTCACCCAGCTTGAAAGACACCTCTGTATTTTTGAAGGTACTTTCTGTTTTGATGGTTATCACATCACCATTGATGCTGATAGTTACGTTGGGCTTGGCCACACCAGCCATTTTCCTGGTAGCAAACCCCACACCTGTAAATAAGACAGAACACTATGAAATTTTTTTTCTTTACACAATGTTTTCCTGTTATTTATTGGGGGTGGGGTGGGGGAAGAATTTAGTACTGTTTTCCCTATTACTTTCTGAATTTTCTATTAATTCTATGTTGCAGAAGTTCCTTTGTAACATCTCACTAGCTTGGTACGGCTATAGACAAAGTCAGTTGGGATGATGTAAGGAAATTCTCTGCTCTGTCGTTGTCAGAATGGTAAAAGCATTTTGAAGACTGAAACAAGATTTTAATGCCATGTATTTGTACATACACTTGTTCAAAATAACTGCAGTGGTTTATATGTTAACTTGCATGCTAACTGTATCTAAAAGTAAATAAGCAGAAATATATGATACTTTCTAAGCCACAAAACCAACCAACCAAACAAGAAAAAAACAAACAAACAAAAAAGAGGCACTTTTTATATTTATCAGTGGCTAGGCTGAATAAAAGGAAATGATTAAGAAATAGCTGGCAATGGTTATGTCCTGAGTAAAATCTGGGGTAAAGATTAAGAGTGCAAGAGTCTCACTGAAAGCTGTCTGAATGCTGCATAAGTGTCAACGAGTGTTTTACCCCTCATCTCCAAATAACCCCCCAGCTTTTTAGCATGTACTGATCCAATCAGTGCAAGTTACCCCATACTTCCTCCACACTAAAAGAATGCGGAAACCTTTTAAAGCCCAGTTTCAATTCTAAGGAAGAAGTCAACACCTTTAGAGAAGAGTGTTATCCCTCAAATCTTTTGCAAGTATCTACATGAATCCATGCAATTCTCTTTGTTAATATTCACTGGAGGCAGCTACAGAGTTTCATTCACTGTAATAGCCATGACAATTAATTGGTCTCCTAGTCCAGTAGCAATATAAAGAAGTATAGGTGTGCTGCTTTTAGCCACAGAGAAGCTTGCTGCATCCTAGCATTACACCGCTTTGTATGTCCAAGTGTAAAAGCAGATACACACCAAATATTGCAGTGATGTATTTTACTTCCATTTATAATACTGTTAAATAGGCATGCACAGACTTGGCTTACCTGAAACTATTCTTTCCAGTCAAGGTTTTTCTATGTTATAGGAACTTGACACAACTAACTCAAACAACCAAGTTCTCCAGTTTAAGACCATCTGATCAAAATAGTTGGACTAAAGCCCCCTTGGTAAACAGCACAGCCAGAAAAAGCAAGTAAGGAATACAGTTCAAAAATCAGCATTCCTTCCCTGTCCCAGATACAACTCCAAATAACAATTCTCACCCAGCTCTTTCATATAGTCCTCAAAGTTTTCACTAGAAAGGAGCTTCCAGGTGCCCACAAACTGGTCACACATTTTGTCAGGCTACAGAGAAGTCTTCCACAGGATGAAACAGAAATGCAGGACAGGAGAATAGTGTGAGCTCAGAGAGATCAGAAGTTATCCTTAAAAAGAAGCCTTGGCCACATGATGCTCTAAGATGACCAATGAAGAGGGAGTCCCAGTGCCCAGTGTTTTCCTTCCTCCCCTTACCCCTCCTTTGCCACTAGGTCATAGTGTTATTATTCATATGCCCTTACTAGCTCAAAGATCACTGTCTTGTTTTTATTTAATTATTTTTGTCATTCAAGAACACTCCACCTTAAGGGCAAATAATTAAATCATATTGTCTGTCAGAAGAAAAAGGTAGGCTCAACCCACAGAGGGTTATGTTCTCTCCCATTCTCTTTTGTTTCATTTCAGCCTGCCATATCAAATGGAGACAGCAACATTCCTACACTGTAAGGTCTGAAAAGCTCAATGGGATAATTTGGTTTGCTTTCTGCACCCCTGCGGTCAGAGATTTTCTTCAAAGAGGCACAGAATTACAGGAAGAATTGGTTTGGGGGCAGAAAGAAAGGGTGCTGGTGGCTGTAGAAGGGCAAGGCAATAAAATGGCTTCCTTGATTGATTAGGATCTCTTTATCATTGTACCACCTGAATCAATTGACCAATAGGTCTGTGTTCTGCTTTTGTGTGATGGAGAGGAGATACAGGGCCCTGTGAAAAGCAAAGTAACAAACCAGATGATTCCTCTCCCTTTTGCTCCTGTGCTTTCTGAAGACCTATGTTCCAATGACTAGCATTGTGACTAGTTAGGGCACAAGGCTAGGCTCTGATATTGATCCACCAAAGGTTCCTGGACATTTTATTTGTTTTCTGTTTGCGCTGTTCAGGTAGTAATCTGTTTGAGGCAAAGTGTGTACAGGCCTGATATACTGAGGTCCACCTTGACTGATCCCCTAAGCACCGTCATAGCTCAGATCACACACAAAAAAAAATAGATCAGAAAGCAGTCAAGCAATTTTTTAGGCTTTCTTTTTGGCTGTAATGTGCTACCCCAATGGCAAAAAAGCAGCTAGTAAGGGAAGACTCCAGCTTCTGCAATTCTTTTTAGGTGGATTTCCTGGAAATGCTCTGCTAGTTGTTAGGCATCGACTATGTTGGTCCACATATTTTCGTACTTGTTGATTCTGTAAATTACAACATTGTAGACAAATTATTTATATAAGTTTGTAAAATTATAGGGAAATTCGGAAGGGGAGGGAGGTCAGGAAGAAGCACAGCCTGCCACTCAGGCAGGCTCAGACTAGGCTGCTCAGGACTGGGAGCCAGCACAGCCTTCCTGAGCAACCCACACCCCTGCCCAGCTGTGTCCCCAGGGGAGGGGGTCTCCTTGTCTTCTGTCTGAACCTCTCTTCTTTCAGCTTTTAGCCACAGTATCTCACCCTCCCACCATTCACTGTGCCTAAAGCCTGGCTTCAACTCCTCAGTCACTTCTCCATAGGTGTTGGGGGCTGCTGTAAGCACTCCCAAAGCTGTATCTTAGCCAGAATGAGCCACCCCAGCCTCACAGCCTCTCCTCACAGGGCAAGTACTCCAGCCCCCTGAGCATCCTGGGGGTCCTCTACTGAACTGACCTCAAAACTGCATGCAATACGCTGGATACAGCCTAGTGAGTGCTGAGGAAAGGGGAATAACCACTTCCATCAACCTTCTGGCTGTACTTCTGTTTGTACAGCCCAGCACAGTATGGGCCTTTCTGCTGCCAGGGCTTGGTTCCCTGCCCACCAAGACCCTGAGGGCCTTTCCTGGCAGAGCTTCTCCCTAGCCAGGTTGTCCCCAGCTTGTGTTGCTGTGAGGGCTGAATAGGTTTTTACATGTATGATTTGTTGTCCTTTTGTGGCTTTAAGACTGCAGACTCTGGGAAAATTTGTTCTTTTTTGCTCTTTTTTTTTTCTCTAGAATAGCTGATCTTAGGTTTGATCTATTCTTTTCCAAGTTTTTGCTTATTTACTGACTTTGGGTTAATCCAATAAATAAATAAAAATTATTCTAATTATTGAAGTTGCTGATGCCTTTCCTGATTGGTTTTCTCAGAGTATTGCATGCTTGAGTCCTCTTTAAAAGGAAAGTCTGAGGGGCCCTCAAGTTTGTGTCGTTATCTTGGGTTTTTTTTACTTAGGATTATTGGCCTGAGAAACACTGGGCCATGTGTGAGCAATTTATAGGAACTTGAAAATTCAAATCCATTCATTGCATGGTAAGTACCCAAAAGCATCAGGTGAGAATTGCTGCAGTACCCCAGATAGAAAGGATGTGATCTGGCTGAGCTCAGCTCCTCCGCTTACTTTTCTTGCCTTTTGGGAACTGTTCTCTGTGAGGCTCACTATGATTAGCATTCATTTATTTGGAGGGGAAATAGGGCTTTTATACTTAAAAACTGTAGCCTGAGAGAGGGTTTGGCCCTCGCTGGTGTTATCAGCTGCCTGCAATGCTCGTGCTGCTGGGAGAGAGCTGAAGCACCTGTTTGTAGTAGAGGAGCGCACCCTCCCTAGGCAGTAATTGCTTGCACCTATTTAAAGTGAATCTGAGCTATTTGTAGATGTCTTGCAAACATGATGACTCAAAAATGCAAGAAGAAAGACAGCTTGTGGGTTGACTGCTTGTTTACTTCAAAGCAACAAGCTATCTGGGAGCAGGCTCATGGGTCTAACTTAGGAAGTATCCTATGGATGGTCTCTTTTCCCTTGGGAGAGACTTCCAGTGACAGAAGATAAGTTTGTGGCATTGATGTCATCTAATATAGACCCTGTTTGCTCCCTGGGGCAAAGGCTTCAAGTCATACGGCCCTGCTGATAAAGACCAAAGTGCTTAGTGGCTGTGAAGAAATCAGTGGGGTTTCTGAGCCTGGAAGCTTAGGCAAACCTGGGATTCGTTTCACTTGGAGAAGTGTCTTGCCAGCAAAAGCTGGGCAACCTGGCTAAACAACCCTGTGGTCGTCAGCACTGATGGAGTCCAATACCATCAAAACCAAGGGCATCCTCAAATGTGTTGAAATCTCCTTCAAAATAAGAGGGGAATTTTGGAGAAACCACAGCAGGTAAGAGTAAACCAAGGAAGGGAAGCTGGTGAGGGTCCAGCACAGTGAGGAAATTCTGGCAAAATAAATTCATTACAGAGAGAAACCCTGTCTCTTAATCCTGATATAAACTGATGTAGCTGAAGTCTGTGAACAACGATATGCTGTCTGAAATGTGTTTTTGGGGTTTTGCAACCTTTGACGATGGTTCCTGATGCAGGATGAGCAGAGGTGAAATAGCAAAGAAGCAGCTGTGCTGGGGAATTCAGTGGTGATGCTGGGTTAACTCTTGCTTTGTGAATCAAGCCAACAGTGGAAGTCTGCTTGAGATAAACAGCATTTTACAAAAATGAGCACAATAGTAACCTCCTTTTGGTTCTTTCAGGCATGCAGGAGGAATTACACTGCTTCCACTAGAGCAGGGGTCCTCAAACTTTTTAACCAGGGGGCCGGCACGCGGATGCAGTGGCAGGCAGTCATCTGCAGCTGCTTGGTTTCCCCCCCCAACCCCCGGCGGGGGGGTCTGTAAATACCGGGGGCCGGATTGAGGACCCTGGGGGGCTGTATCCGGCCCGTGGGCCGTAGTTTGAGGACCCCTGCACTAGAGTATGTGAGAGAGAGGATGCTTATTCCTGTAGTTGAGACCTGTCACTTGGGACAGCTTTTAACTGAGGACTGTGCTAAAGCTTTCCTGGTACTTTAGATACATATGGATTTGTCAAAGTAACAATAAAGCTTACTCTCAAATGTGAAAACATGAATTAGCAACCACAGTTATGACTACTAGCAACACTTTGCTCAAATAAAGGCTTCTTTCCCCATTTCCACCTTGTCCCAGAAGGGCGGCTGTGTACAGTCCTGTGACTGCTGTCGCTATTGAGGTGCTGACTGCAGATGAGTCACAGCGTACAGGGCTTACACAGCTGTCCTCATAGTTCTGCTACTCTTTGAATCAAAAACTGGGATGAAAAGGTTAAAAGGCATCCATGCTCAATTCCATACCTGATGCCATAGCAGGCTACTAGCCTGTTGACAATGACTTCTGTTGAAAACTTTCCTAAAAGGAACGTGGCTTCTATTGTGGGTTATTAGTGGCACAGATGGCAATGTCCATAGTAAGAAAAAATACATATTTTTGGAAAAGCTATTAAAAATAGGGATTTTCCTTTAAGTGGGGAAGGAACTGTGGTTTTGCTGCAAGCTTCATGCTCAGGCACAGTAATATCTGTTGGGAAGATGGGCTATAGCAGCTCTCATGCCAAGAAGGAGGGACCATGCCACACTGCTTCATACTGCTGCAACTTACTGAGGAAAAAGTTTTCTTAATACTTGCCTGGCTGGATACCAGAGTGGGAATCTGTTCTAAGGCCCCAGGGTAACTTCCAAGTGAGCTAATGCTGGAGAGCAGATAGTTAACAGGTAAAAGGATGCCCATCTCTGCTCACCCGCTTGCTGCTTTCACTTCTGATTAATGTTTGAGACAGGTTAATTGCCTTAGACTTCTGCTTAGCCAGGAAAAGGCATAACTAAAGCTTCAGTACTCATGATGTAAGGCACTGACTTTACAAAATACTGGCTTCATTTCGTTTGAAAGTTCAAGAGGCTAGTTGGTTTTTAGTGGTATTTTTCTCTCTCCTGGGGAAGGAATTGAGCAGGAGACAGATGCGAGCAGGTCCTATGCTCAGCAAAACTGTCTCCAGCAGCAGATTTGTGCTCCCCCACTTGTGGCTTCAGGCCTTGCTCAGGACTGAGGGTATTATTCCAAATGTTGACTTTGCTGATGAAGTCAAATTTTGCTAGCAGCAACAACAAATCTGTTGTTTCATGGAGTGGCTACCAGCACCACTCTACCCAGTTCCATTGCTGGGCTGTGACATTTGGAGACCTCAGGCCAGTGGGCCCCAGCAGTTGATTTTTACTTTTGGTGATTCTGGGTTCTTGTATATTCTCTTGGACTTCAGACTCCACACACTTAAATAGGGTTCCAGTACCTGAAAGCAGGACTGTGAAAACTGAAACATCTAAAAGGTGTTTCTGAAACACTAAGCTAAGTTTGTTGTAATGCTGAGAAAAAAAAATGAAATAACTTCAAGACATAGTAAGATCAAGCCCAAAACAAAAGCTGGTGGTTGACATCATTAACTTGCAATTAAAATACACGTGCTGAACTTGCTTTAAAGATTAAATAAAAATGCAAATATGGCTAGAGGGAATGGCAAGCCTCTGGACCCTTGCCTTCGCTGGGTTCTTATGAGATTAGTGTTGACAGCTGAGCTTCTGGCTTTTCTCAGCAGATGGCATGGCAATAATGTATGCTTGCAAATATTTGTGGCTCATGCCTGGTGACTGCTGCTCCCGAGGAAGACACTGACTTCTCATACACTGCTCTAACATGTATATGCTCCCTCATTCCTGGAGCAAGTCAGTTGGCAGTGTGAATCCCATCAACCAATGCTATGAACTGCAGGGAGTGAGTTAAAAGGAATATCAGAAAAGTAGGAACAAAGGAGTATTTGCAAATCTGTTTTCTTTTCATTGCAGTGAGAAGAATTGCAGGTATGCTAGCTCTTACAGGCATGCAACAGGCTTCCAAAACGTAATGTAGGTACTTGTGTACGAGAATATTCAAAATGTCAGAGCTCTGCCTTAGATAGCTGTATTCAGCAAATGCCATAGTGAGATTAATAATACGTCTAACTTAATAACTTCTGAAGGTTTGTACGAGAAAAGATATTATTTTGCTGGCTATAACATAGGCACTGCAGATGTTTCATATTTCTAACTGCCTACTAGTTTCCCTTGTCTAAAGAACAAATTTAAAATTGTCTATAGATTCTGATGCTCAAATCTGTCCAACTTCTTTCAGGTACTGTACAAGTCTTGCATCTCACTTCAGGGCATTTCCTCTTGAGAGTGTACAATGAAAGTCAGCTTTTTTCTGAGTCCCACTTTGTCTTGTCTTTGCACTTAATTTCCCTACATTTGCCTCAGAGCACATAAATCCTGCCTGTTCTTCCTCTCCACCTGCCCCTCTCCTACAAAAGAAAAGTTGCTTTTCTTTTCTTACTACTTTATCCCTAAACCTCTCTCTAGATTTAGGTATTGCAGCACATTTGCAAAGGAAGAAAGTACTCTGTTTCCCAAAACACTTCTGGGTTTCTTCTAGCAATCTGAAGACTTGAATAATGTTCTGAAAAATCCCTTTGTAGTCCTTCCCTAGATGCTTTTCTGAATAATCCCAGGTCATTCAGCTGAAACCGCCCTTTGAAGCATCTATCTGATCAAAGCGACGAGACTGTCAGTTACGTCTGCTTTGGGACTGCCCAGCAGGACTCCACTCTGGTTCTGCCTTGTTACTGCAGCTGGTACGATACTGCCTGCACAGAGCCGGGCTGGCGTCTTACTGCCATGTAGATCTGCATTTACAAACCTTCCACTGGTTTCTTTTGTTTGTTTGTTTCTCGCTAGATATTTTTTAGCAAGCTGAGGAAAAATCTTCAAATAAAGATAACAGACTAGTACATTTTGGTAACATGTAATATCTTGTGCTTTTAAACTATTCCTCTCGGCAGCTGTGCTCTTAACAGTTGCCCCCCTCTTGAGAAGCAAGAACATTCCTAGAATTTCACTTTTTCTGAGAAAGCTAAAGAAAGAACAAAATGTAAGAACAATATTTCAACAAGACTAAAAAAACCCTGTACAAGACATCTAAGTTTTGCTGAACCTGCACTTTGAGTAAATATACGTGTTTTTTTCCAACCTTGTTTCTGCATCTCTTCACTCTGCATGCTGCAGTTTATTGCTAGCAATGCTTTCATCTGGCAGTTTGCTCTGAACCTCTTGAAGATCTCCTCTGGTATTTGCCACAAAGCTATCTGTTATTACAGATGCATTTGGACCACATCCAAAGGCCTATTGCTCTATGTAAAGAAAAGGGGAAAAAAACCCCGAGTATGAAATGCCCTGAGTTCAGAGATGAAACCTTACTGCAACAGCTCTCTCCCTCTGCGTGTGGCAGAGGAGCGGGTGGGTGTGAAAGCTGGCAGCTCTCCCGGCTCTGCAGGGCTCTGCAGCTGACTGCTGCCCCCGGGCGCTGCAGGGAAGGAGGAGATGGTCCACAGGGGCCAAGAGCTGCTGCCCAGCCACGCACCTTGCCTGCGCTGGTGGCCTCTTAACAGCTGCCTTCTCTGCAGCTTCACTTACAAACTTGCAAACGTGTAAAGCAACTACTTTGCTGAATTTACTGCCAAAAGAATTATCCAGAGCAATGCTGAAGCTGTTTCATATAATAGTATGGAGGTAGTCTGAGACTCTTAACTTTCAGCTATAAACCTATCACGTTATATAATTTGGTTCCTTGATTGGAACCCTGACAAAAATAGACATTTTCTGAAGTAGAAACAACCTGAGATCTTCCTTGTCTTGCCTAGCAGCTAACTTCTCAGGTGTAACACAGCACTAACCATGTGCTCCCAGTAGCAATGCAAGAACTTGGCTACAACCACAGTGTTGGAGAAGCAAGCTTTCTTTGGGGCAGACAGGCTTATTTGCTAGTTTCTGCAAGTAATTCTAGTAGGATAATGATCACACTTCAACTAACTGCTGATAGACATGAGGTGTGCAATCTGGGACAGTACCGAAGCTACTGGGTCTCGCAGAGCGTGCTGACACAGCCAGCAAAACTCTGACAACCTCTTCGACCCTGTAGGGTAAGTGGTGAGTGACATCTGGTGAGTGCTTGGAAGTACTTAGCTAAAACTAAATCTAGACTAGTCCAGGACAACATATTGGCTTATTATTGGGTGAGCATGGCTCTCTATAACCAAACAACTCATGGAGCCTGTTGGTGCCACAAACACACTATGTGACTAATATGAACTAATCTAGATGCATAACATTTTCTGCTCTGTGAAGCAGAAAATATTGGAAACTGCTTTCTCAACTGGTAATGCAAATTAACCATGTGTGAACATTTGCTGGTACAGAACCTGAGTACAGTAGCTGTTTCAAAATAATCTTTCTGTCTGGTAGCCAGTAATGTAGCATGTTCTAGGATCAAAGCAGAACAGGCTTAACCCAGTACCCTCGCTGGCACCTGATGAAACTGCTGTTCAGTATTCTTTGGAGGTTGTGTCTATCATGACTCAGAGTTATTGGGATGAGTATAAAGTCTGTAAGGTAAGTCTTGTCCAGAAGGGACCTGTATCTTTCATACACACTTGCACTAGTGTGGAATCTAAATTAAAATTCTTACATTCAGAATCAACCTGAATAAATCAGAAGTGGTGGGCTTTGGAGTGACAGCTACCTACATACTTAGATTTTGGAAGATCCCTCACCTTCTGGTGTACATGACAAAAATCAGGTGCTAAATATATTGATACTTTAGGTCAGCAGAGCATTATTATGAAGACCTATAATTAACACCATCCTGATTAGTTTCTAGTTGTATTCATATTTCTATTATGAAGAGAAATGCAAGATTATTAATATTGCATACTAAAAGGACAATTTAATTCTAAAAAAATTATTTAACTTCATATCTTGGAGATAAATGAAGTTCAGGTCTGCAACCACACACACCAGAGCAACTCCAGGAGCTGAGGTTAAAGGACTGCTTTACGTGTAAGAAGAGATAACAACTTTTAGGTGCTTGAGGCTGCAGCGATGTCGGCCAGCTGAAGTCTAAATATTGAATATTGCTTGAATGACCCAAATAATCTGTTGAAACACCTTTCTGAGTGCTCTGGCATAACAAGAGCCAAGAGCTGATACCAACTACATAATTCAGTCTTCATACTGAAATGGCAGCTTTCCCATTAATTCTGGGAGAATGGCAAGCACAACTAGAATACTTCAGTCTCAGATTTCTCTCTTGTGAAATTCAGAGGCAAGCGGATTTGCCTCCCGCCTCACCTTTCCTTTTATCTTCGAATTTGATTGCATTGGTAAAAGTAACATCTCTGAAGAGGAAACGCTGTGTTGCACATTGAGAGAAATTACTAATTCTGAAGCTTGAACTAAATCTGTTTGTTAGTTGTATTATTTGGATTATTACTATACAAAGTCACAATGATTTAAATATCTGTGGTTTTAGCTTACTGTCTGGATGGCCAAATTCTCAGTCTGCTTTTAGGCAAGAGGGTGGTCTGTGCTTGGGCAGCCTGGGCTAAATTAACACCTAACACAACTTCTGCAGAAAGCATGTCCCTCACACTTTGAAACTTGCTTAGTTTCTTCTTCGTGACAAGCTACAGTAGTAATAAACCTCTTTGGAAAGAAAATACACAAGGTGATCTCTCTTCTCCTTTTCTTTCCCCTTCTCCACCAAGCAGACAGACAAAACTTTTCTGTTTTTTTAAAAAAGAGCAGTTAGTGAGCTTGAGATGTGTCTGTGATCTTCTGTGACCTGCTTTATGATGTGAACAAGAGGGCCAGGCTGCCAAGAGCCGTTGCTCGGCGAGAAACGTGCCTCTCTTTCTCTTAAATTAGGGCTTCTTAAACACCATCAAGATGAATAGAAAGGCAGCCACTGACTGCAAATAGCTACTTGAGTGAGACGGCTCAAAACTGAGCTAAATCCCCTATCATTCAAGTCTGTGAAAAGGTAAAGGCAAAACAGAAGGGAACCATGGCTCTAATTATTCCTTTCTGTGTATATTAGTAACTTTTCATGCTGTAAAATTGCTTCTACTTCTCAAAGTTGCTTACATTTCCTACTCTCCAAACTCAAGCTCTTATGTTTTGGGACCCTTTGTCTTCACTGCTTCTCCTGAGGACAAGCTTTTCAAATCTCCCTTTCAAGTACAGTGCCACTTCTTTCTCTACACACCTACCAAATGGGGAATCTACTTTGCTGAACACATAAAGGTGGAAAAAGGCAAGGAAAAGTTCATGAACATACTTTTTTTTTTTTTTTTTCCTATCAAGATGGTGAAGTTAAGCTTTTTACTAATTTGGTATAAAATTTCCTTTAAAATCAAATAGCTTTATTCCTTTTCCTGACTCGTATAGCATTCTTTTTTAAAGGTGAGGGAGAAGCAACTTTCCTTCTCAGGAAAACCTGAAAATCAAGTTAGGTTTCTGTGACCACGAGAATAAAAGGAAGGTCCTAGACTTGTCCAGCATGGAGCAAGTATGTGATGGGATGTAAACATTCACAGCTGTAGGGACTGAGCAATATACCCATCCCTTTTTCCGTTCCCTGAAAGAGCTATTCCTAAAGCACAAGGAAGACATTTCTTACTCCTTACATTTTACAATACAACAATTTTCATGAATTATCTAGGGATTTACTTCAAAGCACTGTTTAGTTTCTGGCATCTGGAGGAGGTGAGCTATTTGCATGTTTCACATTCTTACTGGAAAGTCTGTGTTGTGATACTGCTGTCATAAATCAGCACATATAAAAGACAGTCATTATCACAAATTAAACTCCAAGCTCAATCCCTAAGAGCATCTGGACTCTTTAAGTAATTCATTTTTCAAAACACTGAAATAAATAAATGTGCCTGTAAGTCATCTATTTCTGCATGTCCCAGTGTCAGAGTAGTAGCATGTACCTGTAAACCAGAAGATGTTGTGGCTTGGATCTTCAACTTCAGTTGTGATAATTAAAGGCAGATAACTTCAATTCACCCATAAGGTTGTAATTTGCTGAGCTGCAGTAGGGGTAATTCACCAGCTGTTCTGTGGCCACCGAGAGCAATCTGAACTTGGACTATGTCCTTGTGGCCCCAGACTACGTCAAAAACAGGGTTTTACTCTCTAACTGTTGGGTTAAGGCAAGCTGAATAATTTCATATTTTCTGGCTAATGTGGCTTCACTGATATCCAGGATGAGACTGTCCTGAATAAGTGTGGATGTCTCAAAAATGAGTATCTATATCAAAGCAAGTCACCTTGAATTCCCCTTTATACTTAACAGAGGTACAGACTACAAATGCTCTCATTTTAAGGTCATTGCCTATGCTAGAAGAATAATTTTGAAAATTGTATTAATATCTTGTAAAAATGAGCAAAAGTGCTCCTACATGAAGCCCTGTATCTTCATGCCCAACCTTAGATGAGATACATTCTACACGTTGATAATGGTTCACTTAAGGCTTTTATCCATTTGCATTAACTGAACTTGAGTAGTTGAGAGATTATTAAAACTATGGTTGTCCCTGTCTCTAGTAATTAGTGCTTTTCTCTTGAATTAGAATGTAGATGATTTGTAGACCAACAAGTGTAATTTTCCAACCATACCTTGAAACACTGGTGTAGTGAGTTTGCATGGCAAGGTTCTGGTAGCTGGGGGGTTACAGAGGTGGCTTCTGTCAGAAAAGCCAGAAGCTTCCCCCATGTCCAATGGAGCCAATGTTAGCTGGCTCCAAGATGGACTTGCCACTGGCCAAGGCCAAGCTAATCATTGATGGTGGTAACGCCTCTGGGAAAGCTTATGAAGGGCGGGGGGGTGGGGGGTGGAATCTGCACAAGCAAGACAGAAGTGAGACTGTGTGAGAGCCACAGCCCTGCAGACACCCAGGTCGGGGCAGGAGGGGCTCCAGGCACTGGAGCAGAGGTTCCCCTGCAGCCCATGGTGAAGCCCACGGTGAGGCAGGCTGTGCCCCTGCAGCCCATGGAAGTCCATGGTGTAGCAGATCTCCACCTGCAGCCTGTGGAGGACCCCACGCCGGAGCAGGTGGGTGCCTGAAGGAGGCTGTGACCCCGTGGGCATCCCACGCTGGAGCAGCTCCTGGCAGGGCCTGTGGACCCATGGGGAGAGGAGCCCAGGCTGGGGCAGGTTTGCTGGCCGGGCTGTGACCCCGCAGGGGACCCACGCTGGAGCCGGCTGTGCCTGAAGGATGGTACCTGGTGGGAGGGACCCACGCTGGGACAGTTCGTGAAGAACTGCAGCCCGTGGGAAAGACCCACGTTGGAGAAGTTGGTGGGAGGGACCCCAAGCTGGAGCCGGAGAGTGTGAGGTATCATCCTCCTGAGGAGGAAGAAGTGGCAGAGACAATGTGTGATGAACTGACAGCAACCCCCATTCCCCTTCCCCTTGTGCTCCTTGGAAGGGAGGAGGTAGAGAAAATCGGGAGTGAAGCTGATGCTGGGAATACGTGAGGAGTGAGGGGAAGGTGTTTAATATTTGCTTTTATTTCTTGTTACCCTACTCTGATTTGATTGGCAATAAACTCATTTCTGCAAGTTGTGTCTGTTTTGCTCATGACGTAATTGCTCTGTGATATCCCTGTCCTCAACTCAACCTATGAGCCTTTTGTTATATTTTCTCTCCCCCTCTCCAATTGATGATGAGGAGTGATAGAGGGGCTTGGTGGGCACCTGGCATCCAGCCAAGGTCAACCCAGCAGAATATAGCACATAATTTCCACAATTTTCAGCAAGTGCTGCAGTATTTAAGAAACCTGGTGCCTTATGACTGACCGAGGACAGCATCCTAGTCCTCAGCCACCCAGTCAGCTGTACAGGCTATCGAAGAGGGTGACAACAATCACATCAAACCCCCTGATTTTTCTAGATTTCCAGGCAGTGTTTGTTCCAAGCAGTTCAAGTACTCTCCTACTACAGATCTGGATGTTATTGATACTCTGTCACTTTTTTTAAATTTGTTTCACCCAAGAGGGAAGGATATGCAACAGCCTCAGTAAAGATTATTTCAGTCCTTTTAGTCTTGGCTATAAATCAGAAGCTGTTGTTCATAACACACATGTAATTTTCATCATCCATCATGTTAATTTACCTCAAACTTGCCCTTGAGTGGATCATGTTCCTGCTGTGTGACCTTACTATGCAAAGAAGATGGAACATGTGAAGACATATGCCAAGCCACTTTCTCACTGGAGTGGATACTGAGAATAGGTTCACTGCCACCATGTCCTCCTCCGCTGCTTGTCTCTTGATTATGTACTCGGTCCTGTCCCATTTCTGGACCTGGCTCAATGACCTGCTGTCCACAGCCACAATGCTCTGAGGAAATGCAAAGGTAATCACAAGCCTCCTGTTCACGTTATGGTTATACTTGACATTACAGCAGTATTTCAGTTCGCTCCTTAGGATGGTGTTTCTGTTCTACTGTAACTACAGCAACATACAGGTTTGGGTGTGTATCATTGACTTTCAGCCAATCATTAATTAATTAGTCAACACTAGCAAAGTTAGTCCACTAACCTCCAGCGACAGACAAGGCGCAGTGAGAGAGACAGATCCAGGCCACATATTAACAGCGCATATTTTATGGCAAGGTGCACCTGGAAATGAATTTCTCTTTCATTAGCTATAGAGAGAACACAAAATGACTACTTAAATGACTTAATGACTTATGACTTAAAATGACAAATGACTTAAAATTAAACTTCCTGCCTGAACAGATTTGGGTCTTGCAGAATCAGGGAGTGATTATTCAACACTCAGAAATGCCCATATGGTCTCTTGGGATTTCATGCTGCAGATCATTAGCTTAATAAGTTTTGTGTAAAACTGGTGGGCGGTAGTCAGTACTGGCTTAGTCTAATACCTTTATTAAAGATGGAAACGGATACAAAATCCCTGACAATAAAACCTGTGGATGACACAAAGACTAGCAGAATGATGAATTATGACAGATTAAAGGCTGTTAATGCAGTATGAGGTGGACTTGGTTACAAACAAAATGTGTTACAGTATGAATATAAACTGGGACACTGGAAAATGGTAAATCTGTAAAGCACTTGACCAAACCACAAAGTGTTAACACCAGTCTAACAGTGTGACAAACAAGGCTAACGGAAACCTTGAGGGTGTTAGGAGGAGTAGGATATTTTTATGTTATTAAGGATGCTGGGTGCAGTGTATAGAACGGCTGCATGTCTTTTACCGGATCAAGAGAAGATTCATTGAAGAGCTGCACAGATTTTCTGAGGAATGAAAAAATGTCTTTCAGTGAGGGGCATACACAGCTCAAGTTGCATGTGGAAACAAAGACTGAGAAGGAAGCTGAACACAATATAATTATCTTGCCTACACGACAGATACACAGCCAAAGGACACCGTTATGTTTGATGTAGCTCCTTATTCTAAGGCATAACAACAGCCTGTGTCCGAAAGCTGAAACTGGACAAATGAAAAATAGAATTGAGGTACACTCCCTGAGTGAGATTAATAAAGCCTGACAGAAATTCTCTATATCTTCTTTTCAAGTCAGTACCAGTTATTTTTCTTCATCATCATGTCTCTGGAAGATATTTTTTAGTCAAATTAAAATTATCTATTCCACTCACAGGCACTACTGTGTGAAGTAGAATGATTTAGGAAAAAATCAAGTCTGGCCAGATGAATATCTTAACTTCTGTGAACCTAATGCAAAAACACGCCCCTCATGGTTTCTTAAAATCCCTGGTCCTCTCTGTCCATGGTTATGGAATATCTATTTCCATTTCATTATTTCTTCCAAAAGCAGTGAAGTTTTACAAATATTATTGCTGATAATCTGCATGACTTTTCTTGTTCTTCTGGAAATACGGGCAATCCAGTGGAAACCTTCCGTTCTTACCTCAGTTTTACAGTCATGGGGTGTGGTTTCATTGAACTCCTCACCCAGCATGAAGGAGATAGCGATGCTTTAAAGACACTTTTTTTTTGGATGATCATCACACGCCTTTCTACTCTGATTGTCATGCTGGGTTTGGGCAGCCTGTACAGTTTCCTTGAGGATGCAACCACTCAAGAAAGAAAGAAAGCAAAAAGAAATAAAAAAGAATTGGAATTGTGTAATCTATGCCAGAAACCTGAGCAAACTCTTGGGAAATGAAATGTCTTGGAAAGAGAAAAGTGGCTTTGATGGGAAATGCAAATATTTCACAGCATGTGGCCTTGAAGAGCTCTTAACTTCTGTAGTATTTACTTTACTACTGAGGATAGGATGTGATGCATCGTCTACTAAAGTCAGTGGCTCTTATTTGCTAAGCAGGAAAGATATTTTCTATTGTTGTCAGGTCACTGCAGTCCACTGCTGTCTTTTACAACTACCTTAGAAATGCTTTGTAAGATATTCTATGTTCATGTTGAACTGTCACGTCGACCCTGCAGTTGTGAACAGAATGCACTCCATGAGGTGAGGGTAAAGGCATATATTAAACCATCTTCATAATATGAATTACTGCGAAGGGCAATAGTGCGTTCCCTTTTTCAGCTGTCCTGGTTGGATAAAACATTACTAGTAACTGAGCACTAAGTGGGGAACTGAACACATATAAGGCTACATACTTTTGGCACATGTACTGGCTCTATGAAGAAAAGCTGGTGCATAATAATAATAGAGCTATGGGGTTTCTGCCTACCAGCTCCGTTTACTGCCAAAGCTGCTCATGACCAGACAAGCTAAAATACAAGATTCAAACATCCTACCAGCATCAGTACTGAAAACAAGTCAAGAGGAGAGGCAGATTGACTCATTCCTGTAGCAGCACTCTTCCAGAGTCTGGAGATACATCGTGCTGGTCTTAAATCAGTAAACTGGAAGAATGAAGATAATGTAACACTGCAGCTGGATGAATCTTGTTATCCTCTCCCAAGATGCTGCTTAAAATAGAAGGTGAAACTGTAGAACGTTGTTGCTGTATGGTATTCCCCTGCACCTCACAATCAACCCATTCCATTTCATAACAAAATGAGAAAGGATCATAAAAGTTTAGCACAATAGTCAATCTTGTGTCAGAGAAGCCAGAGTTTCACATGGATTTGGTGCTCAGAAAAAAATGGCAGTGGCTGTAGAAGCCAAAAGTACTGAGAAACAGCAAAATACAATGTACTGCTAATTCCTGGGGTGATACCAGCTGAGTTATTGCCAGGTTGCCTGATGTTAAAGGGAACAGGAAGCTTAATACTGAACTTGAATCCCAGCTGCCTGGGTGATCCAAAGCTGAAAACAGCCAAACTTCTCCCGTGTTGATTGAGGATGAACCACAAGCCTGAAGGAAGAATCCAGGAATTCCCAGAGCTGCTAGTAGACTGGGCAAGTTGAAACAACTTCACTTGATCAATCTCATGAAAAATACTCGCAACATCCATGGCTCCATGCCCTTTGTGGAAAGCTGTTAGGAACCTACTCCAGAGACTGGCCTGCCACAGCTGCTTTCTATTTCTTTCCAGCACTGGCTTTTCAAAAGTGAGAGATGGGAAATATAATCTATAATGTGTAATTCCTGCTATGGCAAGTGCCATTATGTCCGTTGTTTGATGAGGTCTTTTCCTGAGCATTGCTAACAAGTTCTTTACTCCATCTGGCTGGCTTGCTCAGTGCTGAGTAAGGAGTATTTTTTATGCAAACATCAATGATTTTATAGTTCATAAAAACTGAAACAAAATTATGTCTTCAGACTTCATGCCTTACAAAGACAAGTCTGAAAGAAGGACCATTACAAGAAAATCTTACTAGAAGTCCCCTAAAGAGATTCTGTTACACCTCGAGGAAAGCAACATTTTTTAAGAATGATTAATGGAAAGAAGTTGTGCACTTCAGATGGGGTAGCTCATTGTTCAGGGAACACCTACCAGAATCAGATGGATTTGGAAATTATTATTGAACAGGCATATCTCAAGGTAGAAAATGTGGCCGAGATAAGCTGTAAATCTCTCAATATTAGATTGCTGGAGCATTGCAAAAGAGAGAAAAATCAACAGCTCCCCCAAAAGTAATCTATTTATTTATAGCAACTGAAAAACAAATATCTCTGCTCTTATCTTCTGTCTTCTTCTAAAAGTTGGTCCTTTTGAAAGTGTTCCTGGTATTAAATAGATTTTCACTAAAGCATTGTTTCTTTGCTTTCTAGATGCCAAAATTAATCCTTTTGATTAGGCTCTTGAATTAATTTTTCTCATGGGAAACAAAAATTATCATTAAGATATTAAAACCTAGCTTATCTTTTAACACTATTTCTGTGATAATGATACCAGCTTTAGCAGAACTGCCTCAGTTATAAGACTGACAGATAGGTTATTAGTAAGTGGATGTAATAGCAGAGACTTGACACTCTTTTCCAAGGGAAGCAGATTACACAGGCAGTTTCCTCACAAAATAGGTTACTCCCTGCAGTTTCATTTCCAGTCTATTATTCCTTCTTTCCCTTCAGGGTATTCTATATCTTCATAGATATTACCTTCTTATTCTTGCAAATAAGACAGTAAATTATTGCATCTCTTCTGCCCTATCCTATCCTATCCTATCCTATCCTATCCTATCCTATCCTATCCTATCCTATCCTATCCTATCCTATCCCTGTTTGTTATTTTTATTTTTAAAGATATTGTATATACATACTTATAAATATTTGCACATATATTACACACATATATATGCATATATGTGTGTGTGTTCATGCATATAAAAATTCATATAAAAAACATATCTAGTTCTTTCATACATTATTCAAATTTTTCACAGGTGGTTGATCTCAAGTTCCCAAAAGATGATCAATCACCTTTCTGGATGTGGTGAAGTATGGCTTCTGGAGGATAAAAAGGAACAACTGTTTTACTAGCATGATCCAAAGGGCACACATCTGCAATCTGTCCCTACATGTGTAACACACAGAAAAGAGCATTTTCCAGTGTGTGATGAAATGTTCTGCTTAGCGAAGACTGATGGAAAAAAGTGCTTCAGGAGCCAATCCATAAGCACTTCACCCTCAGTCCTCACCCCACAACATTTCACTTTTCCCATTAACAATTCAGGAGGGTAAAACAGCCTAGCTGAGCCTGAATAAAAGCAGCAGCTAGAACCAAACACAAACAAGATATGATCTGCTTCCCACTCCCATTCTGTTCTCAAGGCATCAGGAGTCAAGTCTAGATAGGCGATTTTGCAGTTTTCTAGGGAGGCTGATGATGCTGGTGTGGCTTCCCAGAGGCAACGGATATTCAGTGCTCCAGTCTTTGGCTGAACATCAGCAGTAGGCAGGAAACATCAGAAGGAGGGAGTGAAGGTCACCTTGGGAGGCATAGGGATGCTTAGTAAATCTGAATGTAAGACACAGCAGATGAAAGCTTAAGGCTAGCTTACAGTGATGCTGAAGGAAAAAGCAAAGAAAGTAATGAGAGTTAAGAAGAAGATAAAAAATTGTGGGTTTGAGAAGTCAATTCCATGGTGACAAAAGACCATCTCTGGAGCCTTTGAAAGACAAAGCAGAAGTGAAAGGATTGCAGCTGAAAAGGAGGTGAGGAGATCCAGGGATCTGCTGGAAGTAGAGAACAGATGAGTTCACTTCTGGATGTTGGCAGCAAAGAGAAGTAACGCAAGCATGAAGAGCTCTGCTCAAATAGTCTGAATGGTTGGGGGGAACCTGCCAAAAGTATTTTCAAGTATCCAGAGAAGAAACAGGAGTTGGGAGTTACACAGGCAGGATTCGAGGACTTCTCTGTGTCGTTACTGGAGATGCAGTTGTCAAGGTCTGAAAGCTGTGTATGTATGTTGAAATATTAACCAAACAACTGCCCTTGCCTTTTGTTGGTGCTATGTGTTTTTGATTTGGGTTTTAAGCCTGCTTCTCCATTACAGCTGACGAGGGCTGGAGCTGGGAGACCCTGCTAATGCCACTGCTCGCTGCAGAGTGGGGAGGCCAAATCACAAAGCAGTTTTCAGTGTCTCAGCATAGGTCCCACCTGGCTGTCTGGCCATACCCTGCACTTTGTAGTGCAGTGCTTTTGGGTGTTCCCCTTGTTTGCAATAGCCAGCAAGGTGAGCAATGCAACCTCTGAATAAAACTCTTATAGGGAAACTGAAGAAATAATAAATTTGCTGAGTAGAGGAGTGTGCTGATAACCTACCCTGGACAATCACATAACATAAGGAAATGCAGAAGCCTATTGAAGAAATTCAAGAGTACACTGAGTCTGAAGTTTTAAAATTAATCCTTGACTGGGGAGAGCGTGAGAGTCATGGACTTTGTGTGTAAAAAACACTGAATATTGCCCAGTGGGGGGCAAAGTATGGTGATGTGGTGAAAACTTGTTATTCAAGAAGACACTCTTTAAACAGCAGTTTTATCATCCTTAGGGCATAACAGTCCAAATACTGCTTCCCACACATTTACAAGATATGTGCATTTTGCCCTTGAGAACATACCTGGAAAAATATGTGCACATTCCAGTACCTGATGGGAGTCTGACATACGCGGGCAGGGCTGGCTGATAAAAGTCTCTTATGTGCCAGCAAGACTGGCAGATTTCTGCCACAGCATTTTCTTTCCACAGGAATGAAGTTGTTGTTATTTTTAAATGCAGCAGGTGCCTTGCTAAAAAAAGAATTCAAACTATGTGTCAAAGCCCTGACAGGAATTTATGATTAAAATAGCCTGTAGCTGGGTAGCTTCACCTTTGGTGAGTGCAACTGTTCTCTGGAAGTCTTGTCACTGACAAGAAGAGTGACCAGCTCTGAATTAAAAAGAAAAAAAAAGGTACCTTGTACCTTACCGTTTATCTTCCTTAGCAAAACAGGATTTATCATGCTGTGAGCAACAGAGCAAGCAAGCACTTCTTGCCTTCACAGAAGATGTGGAATTTTGTTATAACACAGATGCTGATGCTTTCTGCTATTCAGTTTAATTTTCTCAGTATCAGTTATTCTGTGGTATCATAAACTGGTTTTGCAAAGCTTCCAGAACCATTCAAAGCACTATAATACATTTCACCTCTCTTAGAGCTTTCTTTATAGTAATTTTTTCTAAGAAATGTGACTGTTTTCTGATTCCATCAGTTTTGGTGATATTTCCCATAGTACCTGCACAGAATATCGCTACTCTGCTATCAGTGTCACCAGCTGATGGGTTTACCTGCATCTCTCAACATTCAGTAGCTTCCTTCAAGTCCCGTGGAAGACAGAGCCTTTCATTAAAAATCTGAGTTTCTAGCTTTGATGACTACGGGTGAAAAACAACCACCTGAAAATATGTACTCAAAAAGAAATAACACCTAATTTATTGATTCAATGTACAAGTATTTTAAATTAGTTATAAGTGAGCTCATGGTTTGTTGGTTTTTTTAGTGTTGGGAACTGACTGCACTGAATTTCCTTATATATATTTATTTAGGTATAGTGTGCCTAGTCAGAGGTAGGTTTTGATGGGCTGACTATGTCTTTGCTAGTGTTAGGTGTGTGATGCCACCAGCTAAAGAGGAGACCTAGTGTCCTCTGTCTTGTACCATCAGGACACTTGATTTCTGATGGTGCAAACCCGCAAAGATATCTAAGAGAGTGGCAGGGTTTGTAAGGACAGTAACAGTATTTACAGACCAGATGATATGTAGGAAAAAAATAGACAAGCTTCCAAGCTTCTCAGCACACCAGCTCTTCTGAGGCTGTCTTTGCTTTTCAGTCTTTTATGTACACAAGGTGGCAAGTTCATCAGCCCTGGGGGCTACTGCTCATGAGGCGAAAGCCACATGTCACCTGCCTAGAATCACCCAAACTCTAATGGCAGCTCTGAAGCTTGCAGAGATTTGCTAGTCTGTCCACAAGTTCTGCAGGCTGTAGCAAGCTCCTGGTGAGCTGCGTTACTCCCTTCTGCTTTGGGGGCTTCCTATCAGGAGTTAGAGCTGGTCATGGCAATGGCTTGTTCAGGGAAATTAGGTGTCAGCTCCCAGACCTGGAAGGGTTCCCAGCAGTGTGGTGGTGCTGTCATTCTGAACACTTATGGTGCCCAACGGTGCCAGAAGTTTTGGCCGCATGTATTACTGCCACAGTAGTCATGACCCCAGCCTTCTGTCTTCTCCTGGCTTTCCCGGGTTGCACGGGCAGTGCATGGTGTCTCACTCCCATCACCCATTACTGTGTGCCACTGCAGCCTCAGCTGCAGAATGGGTTGAGAACAGGTCCCAGCTTCAGAGGCAGATCCAGTGGGCTGGTAATGGGAACAAGCTGAGCAGACAAGATGCCCTAGCCACAGGACCTGTAATCTTATGGACCCATCATCCGAGAAACGTTAAAGGTAGCAGTGATATAACAATGTTTTTCCGATACCACTATCATGACAGAATCCAATGGGTTTCTCACCCTCATGTATTGTGCACGTATATGCATACACAAATAGCTCGGTGGGTTATTTGAAAAACACTTTCTAGTCTCTTTAAACCTGGCTTTCTGTTCCTGCATAAAAAGTAAAACTACAAGGTCTAAGCTACTGCTCTCTAATTTTCTTCAGTAAAGGGAGGGAGATTTTTGCGTTTCAGAGACAAACCATGGCAGAGAACTCACCCAGAAAAAAACCACAACCCAAACTATTCACCTGCCCCTTGTCTCTTCGCTTCTATCACCATGCTCTAAAATGAGATTCCCTTCAAATAAACTTGATTTGAAAGATATAGGTCAGTTTCCTTCCATTTACATCTGGATCTTTAGAGTATTCTGAATTTCTCTGCATCTAGGAGAGTGAGAAACACACTCTTCAGGCAGAAGCTGTAAGTCTAGTGCAATTTCTTGGCTTCTGACTCTGGATTTGGAGGGGGAGGGAGGGGGAAAAGTCCTCAAAACCAAGAAAGAAAGCACACAGATTTATGAAATACTCTGCACCTTGAGATAAGCACACAGCTGTACTGCATCCATAAAAAAAGGTGGCAGCTCTTTATGAAGCCAAATGATGCTGTCAGACTGATGGTTTAGGAAGGAAAAAAGAGGTTTGCTTTTTCTTGATAAACAAGAAGTATGTTATTGTCAAACTGACACACAGAAACAAGTAGCAAAAGCAAAGGAAAGGCACTAGAAAAAGGGCCCAGCTCACTGTGGATGAATTACAAAACAGCTGAACAGTGAAAGGTGTATAAGAACAGCGTGAACAACAGCCATTACACTGAGTAAGGGCTACCCAGCCCAGGCAGAGCACACACACGTACAAATGAAACTGGGTGTGATTTCCTTTGAAAATTGTTGATGTCGCTTAGTTTTACAAGTAGCTAAAACTGAAGGATCTAAACTCAGGAGACACCTATAAATCTGCATCTCTGCCTTCATCTTACATACTAATACTACCAAGCATCCATCACACGCAGCATCACCCAGTTGCAATTAGCCAGTTTGTAGCCAGGAGCAACAGATTTTAACAGCATTTCCAGGGGAATCTTTTCCTAGAAATAGCTAAGGCCCAAACTTCTTACACAGTAATCTTTATCTTTCCTTTTTGGCTCCAAAATATGGTTCAAACACAGCAGAACATCATCAGGAAGGAAGGCTGAGACAGCAGGCTTCCACAATGCCTTGCAGCTTTTCAGCTAAGTCATTAGTCTTAAAAGAAGGAGGCCTCGGTGTGCCAAATCAGGGGTAGAAAGCAATTTAGCCTGGGTTTCCCATTTCAAGCTATTCCAGTTATGGAGACACTAGATTCCTCGCTAGCTGCTTTATGGCATGAGCAAGAAATGATCAGGCTTTAGGAAAAGAACTGGTCTTTGACTGGATGGATGAATCTTTCCCTGATCTGGGTAAAAATCAGGTAATTCTGAGCTGCATGCGGCTTCCACTCCTTGCCTACTTTGAGTTGCTTCCAACCATGCTTAGTTACTCTTCTCTCCATGCGCTATTTTTTGTGGGTGCTACCTACCTTCCCTCCTTGTTCTTTGGCCCTACCACTCTCAGCTGCTTTGTAAAGGAAGGAGACCTGGGCAGGCAGCTGGAGAGAAGACACAGTGTGCTCTGGGCAGCTGGAGTCAGGGTCCCTGAAGCCTGCCAGGGCATGCCTTGGTCACCCTGACGAGGTGTACATCCATATTTCTGTGTATGTCAGTTCGTACTCTGCAGCTTGGGTCCTGTTTCTCCATTTGCTCACTGAGCACCCTTGAGCCCTCTCAGCCCAACAGCCCTGGAATCCAGCTGTCCCAGAATACTTGTAAAATTCCAGTTTGAACAATTTTTAAAGTCGGCATGACCTTGGTCAAAATTTTTGTTTTGGTTTGGGGGGTTTTTGTTGATTTTTTGGGGTTTTTTTGTTTGGTGTTTTTTTTAGGTTTGGTTTTTTTTTTTTTTTTACAGAAACATCTTTTTATTCTTTGCATATATTGCATAGCAGTTGGAGTGTTTGGTTGGATTACGAAACACCTGGGCTGGGCTGCTTGCATTTTGTTGCAAAGGTGGCTGAGTGTAGAGGGAGAGTGTCCAAAAAACTGAGATCAGAAATCAGCAGGTCTTGTTCTAACAAGCTTGTTGAATTCATTAGAAGCTTTTTGCTGAGTGTGCAAGCAGCAATAAAGAAGAAAAACTTCAGTGCTCAAGTGGTGTAACTGCTCCTAACGCTTTCCCAGTGGCTCATGTCTGACAGCTCAGGGTGATTTAACCTGCTAGACTGAAACCTACAGAAACGAATGGGACACCTTTGGTTCTCTTCCTGAGTGCCTCACAACAATTTTTCCCACCTTCTGCTGGACAAAAAACAAACCACAGCGTCTGGTTCAGCATACCTCAAAGATCGGGATTTTGTGTATGTGGCCTCAATTCTACAGAGGTTTAACTAACTCCATAAATAATATCTAAGGTCTTGATGGTGCTGCCATTAGAGCTGTTGGACTTATTTGACTGCTGTAGTAGTGATGCATACTAATGATTACAGGACCTCTCCATTTCCTCCTGGTGCCATTGCAGAAAATGAGAAACCTATTATTACATGTTACTGTAAATATTTATACACCTTCTGGCTCTGCATAAAGCCCAAAAGTAATGAAAGTAGATTCTGTTTCCATCTTCTAAGTGTCTTTACACTTATTCTTTAAGCAAAAGTTTTGGCTTTTGCTTCCATGTTTGTCTGCTTTTTATATTCAGACACTGCCCCAGGGACCTTCCAGTCTCCTGAGGCAGAGCAGCAAAGGAGAACAACCTTCTGAAGTTTTTAATTAGTTGGATTTTCTTCCAGTTGCTAACATGTCCTGTCATATCTGCATTTGTTTGTATCTTATCATGGAAGTACAGACAATATGGCTGGAAAGGACCTTGAGAGGTCATTGTCCCTGAAGGGATGATAACTAACACCTCATTTCTGATGGGAATCTACATGACCTGTTCTTGACAACTTGCAAGTAGGTATTTCCCAATCTTTCTGAGATTTTTTTCTAATGAGGATTAATCCTTCTTGCTGCAGTTTTATTCTATTAGTTCTTGTCCTGTCTCCACTGAATTTTTATTCCTTTACCTTTTGCAGCAGCTGCCTGAGCATCTTAGGTAATATTAAGTATGCCCTCAGTTTTCTCATTTCTGTTTAACAACCTCCATTCTTCACAGCCCAAATCTTCCAGGTGCCTGATCTTTCCTATTGTCTTTTCCTGAACTCCCACTGACAAACATCCTAAGATGGCCTTCTCTAACCTGCTGCTTTTTCATTGCTGTCAATGCTTAGCACGCTATTCAGTAATGACCAACAGAAAAAGCTTCAATATGCCTCCATGGCTGGTCCTTTTGCAGAAATCAGTTTAAAATATACTTTTATTCTGAGTTGTATAAAACCAGTTTATAAGGATAGTCACAGTCTTTGACTTCGTTTTCTTAGTCATCCTTCTGGCAGAAATTCAACAACAATTGTGCAGAAGCAGCTCCAAAAGCCTTCTGTGTACAGACCTGCAAGTAGGAGGAAAGGCAAATAATGACACATTTATGTGTAGCAGGAGAATCAGGTTCTTTGTGAGGAAATTCAGCAGGATTTGGAGAGACAGGTTTCCAAATGAGGCATTAATGGTCATAACCAGAGAGATTTGGGGGTTGCATGCAGACATGCAAGGCACTGCTTTGAAGCTGTATGAACAGTGCTGGACGCTCAGTCTAACCTCAGCTGGTTGGTAACGCTCAAACACTACCTGAAATATTTTCTCTGTGATCAGAATATTTCCTTTTGTCACCAGAAAGCAAAGCAGAGGTTTCTGCTGACTCCGTGCCTGTGCTCCTGACACATGTGATGCATTTGGTGATGGTTGAGGCAGATTGAGCCCTTAACTAAATCAATCACCTGGGAAAAATGCTAAGAGCAACCCCAGGATCTGTCTCAAGGTGTCTCTTCCCTGTAGGCATATGCTTATCATCCGCATTCCTCTGCCTATGCTGACAGTTTTTACTGCTGAGAACTCAGCAGATATGCTCATCTTTTCCAGTGTGCCTTACCTGCTGCCAGGACACAAGGCTAACATCCTTGTTCTACAGAGGTTTTAGATGCTGTTTTCACTAAATAAACTTTTATGAAGTGTGAACCTGCAAGTGACACAATAGGTTTGGATCTAGCGCTGTTATCATCATCGAGAGGCTATTATCTACACACGGTGTGAAGCAATCATTGGAGTCAGAGGTGTCTGAATCATAGAAAATTATGGCTGGAAAGGACTTCCACAGATCAGCCATTCTACCTCCCACCCAAACACTGGATAAACTACCTACAACTTCCCTGGCAGATATTTGTCTTATGTCTTGTTAAAAGACATATCTCCCATGATGAAGCTTTTCACAGATTTCCTCTGGCAATTTATTCCAGTGCTTGACTACACTCACTCATTTTCCTAATGTATAATGTACACAGAACTAATGTGTAACTTATCTTTAGACAGGAAAGCAATATGATCAGAGAAAGGCAATACTTCTATCTCTCTCTAGTACAATTGTAATAAGAGAGTAACACACTTGAGTATCTTGAAAGAGCTAACTAGAGAGGCTTGTGTGGATACATACGTGGATCTGAGCATGGCAGCAGCAAACTCAGCACAGGGATATGCAAATTAGGTGGCTGGAAATGCTGAGGTCTGACATTTTTCTGAAGTTTCTCCCTCTCTGGGCTGTAGGTGCCTTAGTGCTGTGAAGTGATGCTTCCCTCCATGCAGGTTTCACAGCTTTAAGCCTTCACCTGGCCCCTCTCCTTTGGTGGCAGAGGCAGAGCTCGCTCCCTTTGTTCAACATAGACTGGCAGGAAGAACAAGCTCTATAAATCACTCAGTTGTGGAGCACTCATGCAAGACGAGGAAAACTGGGTTCAATGTCCTCTTTTGCCTAATGAGTCCAGACTCATACCTTGCATTAAGGTGCCTTGCCTGCAGATCGGTCACTGCTTTTCCCTGTTGCAATGCCCTGCTTGACGTGAAAAAAGTTTCATTGCACTGGAAAGCAAGACTGTGATTTTTAGCTTTGCAATTAGATGCTTGTGTTGAAGCTTGGAACAGTGGGTTTGGGTCTGGCCACAAGGATTTCATCAATATTTTGTGCAATATTTGTTTTATGCAAAATGCATACACAAACTTTGGCTGAAAGAGCAGGCATCACCCTCCACCCTCAATTGCTCTTCTCAGGAATCATGCTCACTTTCTGTGACTCACTGAGTATTTCACTTTTCCACACAATGAAACAAGTTCAGCAGGCGAAGCAGAGCCTACCCTCGGTTACACACCCTTTGGAGGTGAGCAATCGTGGTTTGAATCCTTTCCCAGAAAGAGAAGAATGAACCTGGTAGCCCACTTCTTGGTGGCTGCTTCAGAGCATTCCACATTTCCTCCAGCTGCATTTTGAAGGAAAGCAGCTGCTTCCACTGGACTTCATGTGTCCATTGCTTTTAATTAATTTAGGAACTCAGAGTGGCAGGCAAGGGAGTGTCTGGGGGATTTAGACAAGTGAGGGCAGAGGCAGAGCTGCACACTGCCATCCCGATGGGCCCAAAAATGGAGCTGCTGCTGCAAGAGGGGAAGTCATGCCAGAAACCCCCTTCCCTCCATGGTGAAGTACTAACAAAAAAAGATCTTGAGACAGCTGCATTTAAATTTAAATTGAAATCGCCTTCCCAAGAACATGCAAGAAAACTACAAATCTGAAAACTTCTCATGTCTTGGTGCCATTGGCTAGCTCCCAAATGAAGCTTAGTCCTATTACACCAATAATGTGTTAAGGGGTGTTGACTTCCCTGCATCTTAGAGCAGAGGGCATCAATTAATTAACATAACCTTCTTGCTACGGTTCATCAAAGGATTTTTATCTAATTATAGTAGTTTACTGTAAACTTTTCCCCAGGGAGTTTCAGACTGCGGTTTTGCTAGGTGTGCTGGATAAGTTAAGGATGCACATCTCTAATTCAGCTGTTCAGGAGTATTTCAGTGCCTAATTCCCACAGAGTTTCTTGTCTCTTTTGTTTTAATTTCAGATGTGGTTAAGTTAATTCTGGAAATTAATTAACAACCAGTAGAGACAATCTGAGATTGAAAGTAGCTTGCATGAATGTGGTCAAAAGTAAGAGAATTCACAATTAAAAGGTGAAGAAAAAGGGAGACAAGCAAAACAAAACAGTAGACCTCAAAAAGGTAGATTTGACTAAATTCAGGTAGTGCATCAGTAAAATTTCATGGGAAGCCAATGAGAGGGAAGGCTAACCTACGGAGAAGGACTGTCAGCCGGGAAGTAACAATATGAAGGACGCATGCAGATAAATTCAGAGAGGACACAGAGGCAGCTTGCCTCCGTCACCTCACTACTGTCCTCAAATTCATGAGGTGAAAAAAAATTGAAAGGAGGCCATATTAATATTTACAGGAAAAGAAGAATGAGCATGAGCAATTAGGGACAGGATCCAAAAGAACAAAGGATAAAAGAAGATGCAACTTGTAAAAAGATGGAAAATAACAAGAAATTCAGCTATAAACAGCCTTAGTAAGGGAAGAGCCAGGCAAGAGGAGTGCCTCTGCTTCATTTGCTAAACAGCTTGATGTGGAGAAGGCCAAAACATTCCGCTCTTCCTTTTGCTCAGCTTTCCATAAAAAGTTCAATGACAAGCAAATCTGTAGTAATTAATACCAGCTGAAAAAATGTAAGATTTCAGCCTCGAAAAGGGGAAGGATGGGGTAGGGAGATATCGGAAAGTACAATTCTTAGATGTTTGATGTTTCAGCATGGATGATAAATTGCCCGGTATGATATTTATAGACAAGCTGAAGCAACCTCAGTGGAGAACATACAGGAGGGGAACAAGACGTCAGGAAAAACACCTGCCCTTACAAGAAAAGGTGACAAATTGAGAGGAAATAGGGAATAACAGGCCTTACTGACAATAGAAAAACTAATTGTAAGTACCTGGATGATGAAAAAAATCTGGTACTTGCCAACATAGATGTCAAGAGTAAACTACACGAACTGTATTTTCTTCTTCAAAAGGGTAATTGGTCTTATGGTTAGGGAAGAAGTAATGCACCATCTGTCCAGTCTTTAATAGGGGATTCTCACACTTCCTTTCCATGCTCTTACAAGGGCATTAAGGAGGCACACGTAAGATGAAATCAGTAGAAAAGTACAAGAAAAACTGTATTTCCCCATGACTCGTCAAAATGGAAAGACTGGGGTTTCTGTAAGGCTCTTACTCAGGTTCAACTCTGTTTTCTACTCAATATAAGAATAGGTTTTGTTTTACATGGAACAAGAAGTAACTAGCTTAAGTTTTAGTAAGGTTTATTTTAGATGTTGCCCAGAGAAGCTGTGGATGCCCTATTCCTGCAAGTGTTCAAGGCCAGGCTGCATGGGGCTTTGAGCAACCTGGCCTAGTGGGAGGTGTCCCTGCCCATGGCAGGAGGGTTGGAACTAGATGATCTTTAAGGTCTCTTCCAACTCAAACCATTCTATGATTCTAATTTTTTAATCATAAGTGGCACAAGGAGAAGGAAACAACTGTAGAGTGTCCATCACTGGAGGTCTGTAGTAACAGCTTAAACAAGCTTTTGCCATGGATGGACAATCATAGTTGACCCTGACACTTGTCTCCCTCCCTTTTTGCTGTGATTAAAGGCATTCAAAGAAAAAAAAAACTGACTGCAAATGCAATAAAAAAAATCCTGTTCCCTGACTTTAAAAAGAGAAGAACCCTCCCATTGGTTTGTGGAGTCAGGCACTTACACAGCTTTGAGAACCAAAGCCTCTATTACATCAAATGTTAGTGATGTTTGTGGAGATCACTATTTGTCTGTATCTTTTATCTTTGTTTCTAACAGCTGTAATCACAATTAAATTCCAACATTGCTGTTGTGGTTCATGTTAAAGCTTCTTGCTTTGCAGTGGCTGAGACACTCATCAGTCTCTGGAGCTGTTAATTAAAGGATAAACATTCATGTCAGAGAACTGAAAAAAAAAAAAAAGTTTATTATGGGAAACTAAGTGCTAAGCGGAAACACAGGCATTTATCAAGAGAAGCAGTAGCAACACAGAGAAAATAATTCCAGCGAGTGAACATGACAAAAGAGAACTTCAGCAAATGCAATTATGAAAAAGAAATGTCAGTGCTGCCTCTTCAGGCCTAGCATGTTCACTGGTGCCTGCTAGGGTGGAAGGCTCTGCTCCAGCAAAACCCAGAGGTCTTTGCATGTCCTGATGTAAACAGCCATAAAGGTGGCCTGCTTGGAAGGGTGAAAATTACTGAGCAAAAGAAAATGCTCTGCTGAAAAATACTAACAGAGAAAGGACTGCCAGTCTGGAACTGTGAGCTGGAGCACTAGGCCTGGGAACCAGAAGCACCCTTGAGAAGTGCAGCTGGCATCTTTGAAGTACAGCTGGGTACCTAGAAACCAGAGGCATCCTGAGATACTATGAATAAGCCCCAAAACAAGAAACTGTAAGAGCAACTTATTATCTGAAAAAGTGGAAACAGTCTGGGGAAAAGAAATAGTTCTAACAGAACAGAAAACAGTATCATCTGTTGGCTGTGACATGTGGAAAATCAAAAATAACAGCATCTATTGGCTGCTTGAGGCGGTGATGTCCTACACCCTCTTACGCCTCTATCATCTAAGAACAATTTAATTTTTATCCAAAATGAAGTCTCTCTCTCTGAGAACTTCCCGTGCTTCATGTGCTTTTCTTTTCCTAAACAGGCTGAACCCTGCACAAACTTTCTACGGGCACTTGGATGTTCACCAGCCATGCCTGCCTCACTCCAGGCTCGGTGACACAGATCATCTCCAAAGTGATACTCAGTCTATTTATCTCATTGGACTCCCTTTGAGCCCAGTTTTGGGGGTTTTCCCTCCTACCTCTGGGATGGTTGGGTGCCCCTCTGGGATCAGTCCCTCTCCTCTGAGATGATTTGACCCCTTCTGAAATCTGTCTAATTCACTTGGTAATGGCCAGCAATATATACCCGTATAAGTAATCTATCATAAGCATATTTGCTGTTATATTGTTGGTAAGTTGTTTCACTAATAATGTTTGTAGTAGTAAGTAATAGTGTATACCTAGTTGGTTATTGCTATACCATTGCTTGCTGCTATTATTAACTGCTGCAATACTAATGATCGATACTCTATTATTTATTGCCGATAGTAATTTGTAATAACTTGCTATAAGTATATATTCACTTTATTAATCATAGGTATACTTGCTATCGGTGATTTTTGTGGTCTTTGTGCTAATCTGTGATAAGTAGAGAAATCTAGAGGATAAAAGCCTCCATGTCCTTGTGTATCATGGAGTCCTACAAGCCATGGTCACAATCTCTACCCACCCAACTAGCCAGGTAGCCCTCTAGGTCACGACATATTCCCAGCCATGTGCTTAGATTCCCTAAGTGTGCTCCATGCTGCCACTGGGAATACAAGCAAGCCTAAAGGTAAGCATGTGACAAAATGTTCTGCTGCGTGTACGCAAAGCTGTAAAAATCAGTAGCATCCCACCAACAGACAGGATAAAGTAGGAGGTCCAAGGAAGGGAAAATACACCTACGTGAATCAAATGGCTTGTCATCCACTAAAGATGTTTGAGAATAGACTGCTCTCTGCATTCAGATCTGTAGTGCTGCAGGGTCGGGCTGCTGAGCACACAGCTACTCACCAGGCCAGCTGCAGCTGGAGAAGCAGCTGGTGGCCTGAACACTTGTCCCCCTAGAACAGGGGGGAAAAGGGACTGTTCACCAGTGCCGCCCCCTCCTCTCTGACACAGTGTGGCTTGTCACTGCTAAAAGTGGAGGCTCAGTAACGTCAAGCATTTAGGTGGTGCTGAGCAGACAGTATTTGGCACCAGGTCCCCTAGCCTAGCTATGAAAAAAGCAAATTCGTGGGTACGAGTTAAATTAGTATTTACCAAGTTAAACTTGAAAAAAATTAAACCATCATACATTTATTTATATGTGAAGCTTTCTTTTGATATGTGTGGACATTGGCTAGGTAATAAATATGTATAACACAGATGTATATGGATTTTGGTGGAGTAGCATAATATTTTCTCATGATGCTATCAGGAGTAATTTCTGTGCCTCATGAATACGTGACTTATACTTCCAGCATAAAATCAATGGAGTTACACATAGAACTGCCTTGCCCTTCTAGGCTTCCTCCCCAGCTTTCAGTTACCTAGTTAGCTCAGATTGCATCAACTACAATCTGGTTTAATATGACAAAGTACCTGTGTGTGTCTCTCCAGGCCCATCTACGTACCTGCTGTGAATATGTCTGCTTTAAAATGCCAGTGAACTAAGAGCTGAAATGAAACCAGACTAAGCATACTCTGTTGCATGAAACTTCAGTTTACCCAAAAATCTTCCCTCTGGTGGAAAGCTGTTGCAAAATTTCCTCTCTACCATCAGCTTGCCAGCATAAGACAGCCCTCGCTTACATGCCCTTTTCAAAAATAAATGCATCCTATCTTTAACGGTATTTCAGTCTGAGTTCACTAAGTTCATGTTGTCTCTGAAGCACTTGACAGAAAACATTACAACAGGCAGGGTGGGAGCGGATTTACAGTTACTGTACTGTGTTTGGAAATGTTAGGGACAAATTTTCACAGACTGTAACGGAAGAGTCATACGTTTGAGACACTGCCTCCACGTGTCATCTTGCATGTCTTGGAAGATAAGAAGCAAGTGGGGGGAAAAGCCTTCAAATGAAACAAATCTTTAATAAGTATGCTCAGGTAAAGATGAATACAGCAGAAAATTTGATATGCGGTTGATACAATTACATTTCCTCTCCAAGACAACTTAGGCTGCAAGAAACACTATTATTAATCTGCCCACAGTATTACTTAGTCTTAGAGACTTGCCTCCATAATTCAAATAATATTATTAATGTGTTTGCAGATCTCACTTCTTTTATTTGGTGCCTACATTATCTCAACAGCTGTAGTCTGATTTCAGAGTTTTTTGTTGTAACTGATGCCACCTTTAGAAAACCATTAGTCTCTTTAGAGGTTAAAACCATAACCGAGTCTTTCCTGCTTTCTTGTCTTCTGTTCCATCTTCTGTACAGATGGTGCCTTTTCTTGTGAAGGTTAAGTCAATGTAATGGTTTTAAATATTTGTGGAAAAAATGATGACTTTTTTTCCTAGCTGTTCTGCTAAAACAAAATTATTCTTTTAATAGATGGAAATGTCTCTTTTCCAGAGAGTGCTCTCTAAAAGTTTCATTCTGAATTACATCAGAATCTCAGGGCTCTGCATAAGTACAGTCCCTTCTGGAGCTGAGCTGTGTCTGGACTTGGAAGTAATTGGTTTTAGCGTTCATTTCATTTTCCTACTCATTCAAACTTGTTACCACAGAATACAAGCTAAATAAGAAATATAAGAGAGATTTCATATGGATAGTCTGTTAAATGCACAAGCGTATGCTCAAGCAGTTGAACCATCTCACCGTAACCAGGCAGTACTCCTTCAGGCAATTATATACAAATGTCTTTGCTAGGTCAGACTGTGGCTCTGATCCTGTGCTGCCGAAGCAAATGCCAAATCTCCCATTATGTCAGAATTATACCAGAAATGATTTCATTCTAATTCTCAGTGAACAGGTAACCACAGGAGAATGGAGAAATAGGAGGAAAAAATTCCTCAAACATCTCTGCACAACTGCCAAGGTTATACTGAACCCTCTACAACCAGTCTGAATCCTGCATGCCAGTGACTAGGCAATGTCGGCTTTGGTACTGTTTGTTCTGTATATTACATTTTCTTTTCCCTGTAAGTAGAAGGAAATAAGTCTGTCATGGTTTCCCAGGTTTCAGGAACAATATAATTACTGAACTTTCCCATAGCACCTGTTTGCTAGGAGTGCAGATGACAGCATGACACCCAGGAGGTACCGACAGAGTGTGGCTGGGCTGTGTCCCATTCAAACCCAGGGGCTGGAGCCCCCTTGCTGGTTCTGGACACCCAGCAGTGACGGCTGCAGGTGGAGAAGGTGCTGAAGCATGGTGAACTGTAGGTGCGTAGGCGTCCACATTCATCACCCCACAATCTAGTTCCCACTGGAGGCACCTGATCTCTCTTATTACTGCATTATTTGGTTTGAGAATTCCCCAGGTCCCCAGAGGGTGCAACTCTGCAAATGCCCAGAATGGCCTAATACTGCCAGAGCTGAGTATCTTGGACATCGCAATTTGGCAAATATTTTACATATCAGACTGAGCGTCTTGAGGGACTCCGTCTAGAAGTTTTCCCAGCATACTTGCCTGATGGCACCAGGACCAGACTTTACAGAAAATGCAGTCGTGGCCACCACTTTCTTTTGAAGTTTAAAGAATGGTATGTACTCTCATGATCTTTTTTTTTTTGCACTTCTTGAAGTTGTGTCACTCTGAAGGGGAAGAGAGGAGGGTATCCTAGCCTAAAGAAATCAGCACTTCAGTGAAGACTGCACTTTCCTGACAGAAGGAAGCAGGCTGCCATTTTTCTATCTCTGCTTCCCATTATTTGTACATTTTGTGTGTAATTATTTCATTTAAAACACATAGTAGTTCTTGGACCAGGAACTGCAACCAGACTCTTCTTTCACGTCCAGGTGTGCAGCCTATCCAGAAAACTACACCCCTAATGTCTTTGTTGCTTGCTCTCCAGTCCAATGAACCTCAAACTCTTCTTTGGTAGTCAGAAGACTCTCCAAGATCGGAGGTCTGTTTCCTCAAGCAGAGAAGGAACTAAACGTGGGCTGTGAGCATGCTCTGCCTCCTGCACAAGGTAGATGCCTTTGTCTCTGGCCATGAGAAAAAATGGTTTCTGCTCTGGTGCCGCAATAAGAACAGGAGAACCGCAAGAAAACTTCCCACCCTGTACACTCCTAGCTATCAGGCTCTTCTGGCTCAAGAACTTCTTGAGACAGATTTGATTTAAATTTAACAACTCTCAGTGAATTTCATTTCACCAGCAACTTCAGTCTCTGCTACATCTTTTTTTGAGGTCTGGTTTTAAATATCTGCTAGGAAAAGGATTCGAGACACATTGCCATTCTTCAGCTTTGCCTACCGATTAATTTTAAGAACTTCCAGCTGAAGACTGCTCTGTTTTGAGGAGTTTCTAGTTCTCCATGTTTGTTGCATGGAAAATGAGGCAATCAGCTCTCTACCCTGGATTCCCAAGGGAACATTATCAACATTACTTCAGTTGAGATGCATTGAAGATTGCAAAGAAAACTTCAGGAAGAAGAAGAAATAAATACTAGTAAGAGAGCTTGCTGAACTGGATGAATGAACTTGAGCGTATATGGAGTTGGGCTGGCATTTCCTAAAGTATCAAGTATTAGGCTAAGTAGTTGGCAGGTACACCAGAAACAGAAAGAAATACTTCTGATGGAATATACTAGTTATTGATTTTCCATTATATTTAAATAAAAGATAGGAGAAATAAACAAAACAAGAGTGTACACTAGTGGAAGACTTATTTTCTCCCTTAATTGGTTCAGTTGACTGAATAGCAGTGTTTTTCAGCATCAGGTACACAAACAACTGTTGATGGGAATCATTATGTCTGGGTTTGCAGTTCCTTTCAGTGGAAACTGCTATTAAGATCTAAGTGCCTACAGGAGCAAAGCTTTTAACGTCCCCCTGCTATGACAGTTTATCATTATGAATTCCATTTCAGCATAGGGAGCTGAGCAAGGTGCACAAATGAAGTGGGAGACAATTTACTTTTACACAGCTAATACGTTGCTAATTATACCTGAATAAATATTGAAACAGGAATTTCTAATAACATGAACCATTACTCACTTTTAAATGTGTTTTTCTGGAGGACTATTCAGAACTGTAATCACAATTTCAGGTATAATGAAGCAGAAATAAAAGGAGTTTTTATTATTTTTAGCTTTCAGTCGTGAGGTGAAAATAATAAGAATTTTTAGCTGTTTGCTTACAAGAGGCCAATGCAAACATCCAGTAAAGTTAAGGTTTCTACCATTAATAATACATAAAGTCATCCTGATGAACACATAGACCTGAATTAACTAACTTTTTTTTTTATTCTAGAAAGAGCTATAGAAAATTAAACATCTCTACAGGGGCTTTCTCTATGGCTATATAGAAAAACTACATAGATGTCAGTCTGCTTGTTCATCATGAGAGCTAGAAAAGAATGACCTCTCTAAAACTAGAAGAATTCCCTGTAAGTACTAATATAAGCTGGTCCCAAACTAGGACCTCTTGTCCCTTTTGCAGCTACCTGTTGTTGTTGGCCTTCTCTGGCCAGCCCCTTCCCTACCTTCCCCAATATCACACACACCCCCATGCATTCCCCAGGCTGACACATATCCTCAGCTGGGACTCTCCTGTGGCTATTTGCCCTCAGCCCAGGTCCCCACTGCCAGAAACAGCATTTGGAGCTTTTCTCTTGTCCAAAGGGGGATTTGCAACTGAGGACAGCTGGAGGAAGAAGTGTGTAGCTGTATTGCAACATCATCAAGAAGTCACAGCAGAAGAGAGTTCTATCACGCTGATCCACACTACAGTAACTTGCTCAGTTTAAGTCACCCTGACCTGTACGTTGCAGACACTTCAGGACATATCTTTCCTTTTGCTACTCACTGTTGGGAAGCAGAGTACCTTGGGGTCTGCCCAAAAGCCTGCGCAGATGCGCTTGGCAGTGTGCTCACGCTAGGCGTGTTCTGGATAGTGTGATCTAGCAGGGCACCTCCAGATGTATTACAGGGGGCCAGGAAAGTCTTTTTCCTGACAGCACTGCTGAGGCAGTCCTCAACCAGCCCTGCTGACATAAACAGCGAACCTTCAGTCAGTAATGCACTGGCACTCCAGGACACTACCTTCCTGGGCAAGGTCACAAATACAGAGAAACTTTTTAGAGGATGCAGCACACAGATCTGTGAAATAAAGAAATAAGGGGATGAGTTACCTATCCACGCTTGAACAGGTTCTGAAAAATGTAGTTTCAATATGCTGTATGGTATAGGGACAATGTAGACACAGCTGGTAAAGTTCCTTTACAACATCACGACACATTTGGAGGCAAAAGACTGGGCTTGTGTTCTCTTTCGAAAATAAAACAGTTGCATATCAAAGGCCGTAAAGAGCTGGTCATTTGTGCCTGGGTTTGTGGTCCCAAATGGGACAATCTGTGGATGATGATGAAAGGGCTGTTTTATCTGCATACAGATACATGCATACAGATGCATGCTTGCCTAGAAGATTATCTATTTGGTTTAAAAAAAGGCTTCTAAAAGCCATGTCCTTATTTATGACAGCAAAACTCTAGGGGAAATGACTACAGCCTTAAATGCAGTATAATCTGATCATTTACGCAGCTTTTATCTTTATTTTAGAATTCATATTCATGTTCTTGTGATAGATAATCACAATCTTCAATAGACTTCTATTCAACAGTAGGGACTGTTGATGCTGCTGACACAAGCCCTGTTTCAAATTTCTTGTCAAGTCACAGAAACACAGAGACCAAGTCCCCAAAAACTTGTGGTATAATTATTTTGAATAATTCTGATATGGTCTTAGTTGTATCAAACGATAATTACAGAGAGCAGGAGGATGGGAGGGAGGAATGGAAAAGGGAGTCTCCGTTATAAACAAGGAACCCTGGGCCTTCTAGTGTTTTCCTGGCTCCAGCTGCCATCTAGTGCTTTGTGAGGCATGGTGAGGTGCATGGCTTGCTTTGAGTCTGCATGGATCTTCTCTGAGAATGTACTCCACCTGCACACACAGGCAGGATAAATAGTACAGAACCATCTCTGCAAGGGATGGCAAAGGAGGAAGATTTAACACAGCAAGTTGAGGAAGTCCTGCAAAATTAGTTCTCAAGTGTTTGAGGTGGTATCACTTCCTCCAAATTCAGTGTGTTACATGGTTGTTAAGTGTGGTCTCTGCTGAGCTAAAGACAGACGTAACAAAACATAAATCTTGATCTTCCACTGCACAAAAAGGGGGTAGGTTTTTCTGTTGTTACCTACTACTGTGGTGCAGTTTGCTGTTGTATTTTGGGCTTCTTGTCCTTTCACTTAAATGGGTGTACAGAATGCCTGATTCCTAACTAAAGCGACATTGTTGTAGGGAGAAACATCTCAGTGTAAAAACCATCACTGCAACTGTGCAAACCAAGAGTAAAAAAAACAATGCATAAACTCAAGCTAATGTAGCGGTATCCTGGTTTCAGCTGTGACAGAGTTAATTTTCTTCCTAGCAGCTGGTGCAGCGCTGTGTTTTGGATTTGGTGTGAGAACAATGCTGACAGCACACGGATGGGTTTGGTTGTTGCTGGGTGATGTTTATACCAAGTCAAGGACTTTTCAGTTTCTTGGGCCCTGCTGGAGGGCTGGAGGGGCACAAGGAGTTGGGAGGGGGCACAGCCAGGACAGGTGACTCGAAATGGCCAAAGGGATATCCCATATCATATGATGTCATGCTGAGTATATAAGCTGGGGAAAGAAGAACAAAGCTGGGGACATCCAGCATTACGGTGTTTGTTTTCCCAAGTAACCATTACACATGATGGGGCCCTGCTCTCTAAGACATGGCCAAACACCTGCCTACCAATGCAAAGTAGTGAACAAATTCCTTGTTTTGCTCTGCTTGCACGTGCAGCTTTTTTTTTAACCCGTTAAACCGTCTTTATCTCAACCCACAAGTTTTCTCACTTTTCCAATTCCCTTGCTCATCCCACTGTGCGGGCAACGAGCGAGCAGCTGCGTGGCGCTTGGTTGCTGCCCAGGGTGTAACCATGACAAGCAGTCACCAACATAGGCTACAAACTTCTGGAACAGGATCTACACACACCATTATCACTAGCATCTTACTCGCTTGAATTACGCTAGGAAATTACTTCTGCTCTATTGTGGGAGATCTAATCCATCATCCTCAAACAGACGAGAGTTTGTAGCTCTTTAATACAGTGGCACAATGTTCTCTCAGCTGAGCGCAGTCCCCCGTTTGTTTGTTCTGGATGTTGCACGTGGCTTTGAAGTATATTGTATTTCATTTGCCCTGTTGTTGTAGCAGGCAGACAACAGATAGCGGGCACAGAGGACATTTCAGGAGCTGCGGATCTTTGTGTGAAGATGGTCCAAACCAAAGTGATGTGACAGACTACATTCACTATCACTTTTAGTGCAGGACAAGCAATAATGCAGAGATCAAATGGATTATGTTGTTCGGGAGATCTGGTTGACTCTGCCACTGGCACAGACTCCCGAGGTGTCATGTCACTGACAATGTCCATCTGATGCCTGGAGTTTGTGCAAACAAGGGAAGCTGTGCCACCTGCTGTAGATCCAAAACCAACATGCTGTTGGAAAGTTGCTTGTCGGCACTTCAGTAACAGGATCAGATTTGTGAAGCAATTACTTCACTCACCAGTAACGAATAGATCTAAATTAGCAGCTGGTTTTGAGGGGATGGGAACAAGCTCAGGAAAAGAGATCTCCCTTACTTAAATTGCTTCATACCGAGGTCACAGGTTGATGTTTTATATCTATTCAGAACACTTGGTTCACACCTAGACATTAGACTATGAAGAATTAAAACCACAGCTTTGGGTCACAGATATAAGGAATAGTCCGTATGTCACTGGGTGGGTGGGGGCTGGAGCAGGGGAGGGAGGCTCTGCAGGGCTGCTTAACAGGGCTGCACGAGAGCCCAAAGCCTTTTATGACTTTGCCTTTGGCAATATTTCATGCTGGGAAAAGCTCTGAAAGATTGAATCTATTGGAAAGGAACCGAGCTTTGCAGGTTGTCATTGAAACCAATCACAAATCATCGGAATATCAACAAATAGACAGGGCAAGCGAACACAGGTGACACTCAGGATGGTACACTAAGGCTACCTCCCCTTTTTCATACATAAACGGTGCTAATAATCAGTATTACCTATTTTGTAGTACTGATTGTTTTAGTCTCAGGCTAAAAATCAATACCTCTACTCTGAAGACTTCTGTTAATAGCAATAGGCTTCGTCGCAACTGTAGCGATGATGTTGACCATTCAGCCAAATTCTTGAAGTAAAGGTGAAGGGACTGGTTGAATTTGTCCATGTTGTCCTTTCATTTAATTTCTTGGAGTTTTTCACTTGCTCCAGTTGCTGAATCTATCTGCCAGATCTCCTCCTCTTTGCACTTAGAAGTTTTGGGTGTTCTTCACTCGAAGATTCAAACCATAGTAGAATTCACCAGGTTGTTCACTGAAAAGCTACGCAAAGAAGCTTCCTGTATACTGGATTGTTGATGTCTTCATGAGGAGCATTCATGATCTTAATTTGACAGTCTGTCTGTTCAATCTGTGTTAACTGATTTTCCTTTCAGATTGTCTCATTGCCCAGCAAAAGCTACCCTGTAAATATATAATTTTATCTTAAATGATAAAAAAATCAGATTATTATCTCCGTCACTCCATCTTTCAAAGCAACAAAACCAAGTATTTTATTGTTTTGAACATTCAGGGATGACCTCTCACATATAATCTCTCAAAAGTATTTTGATTACACAGCAATCGTGTCTTGTTTTACTACAGAAAACACTACAAAAATTAGCGAAAATTGCAACTAGCACAAAACCAAAAATGCCTCTAAACTTAGTGATTACATTTCAGTGTCCTTTCACATAATGAAGTGACTATGTATTAGATGAAGAGTTATCTGAGAAGATAATGCTTAGCAAAGTAGCAAACAGGGATTTCTAATCCCCCTAAAAGGGAGACTGAAATTCAAAGCAGGTAATTGATAAAAGCTACCATTTATACATTGAAAAAAAAAAAAAAATAGGCTGGTCTCCAATGCAAATTGAGACTGCCAAGATGGAAAATTGATCTAAATTTTTCCTCAAAGAGCATTATTAGGAAAACTAACATTGAGAAGGCTACACACTTCAACCACCTGTTGGGCCTCCAAAACAAATCACAGGCAAGACAGTTCATAAAGTTTGAGCTCTGAGGTCACACATGACTAATGCACCATGATCTCACTGGAAGATGTTGGAATATTCACTCTAAAAACCTATTGCAGGTATATAAATAATCCCACTTATCTAAAGGCACAACAGTTTATGATCTATGTACCTCAGCGGCCAAGAAGAAAAAGCGTTCAATGCAGAGAAAGTCTGAAGCCCACAATTCCAGCTTGTTGGGACCCAGCACTGTAATGATGAATATTAAGAAAGGAAACACACACCTGAAGCTGCTGCTGCTACAACATATTTATTTTGAATGTGTTCTCCCATCTCAAGTATTTTTTAGACATGTTTCTATTTCACAAATAAATCAGTTTTTAGAAGTTACACAGAATTTGTTATACAAAAGCCACAGAAATGGTACAGGAGACACTTCTCAAGAAATAATGACGATCCCTCATCATTTACAGCAACAAAGTTACATTGAAATGCTCAAAAAGTTTCTATCCTTGTCAACCGGAATTTAAAAAGCAAAATTAAGTCTGTTTTTTTGACAAGACCTTTAAATAGCAGGCTGATCTCATTAACATTGATCATCTGGCATCATATACAACTTCAAATTAAATATTTCTGCAAAATATGCAAAAATAAACTGATATAAAAGACTGAAATTTATAATAAGAGATCTGTTGAAACATCAAGGCAGAGAACACCATTCTCCAAATTAAAAATAGTGGGACAGCAGTACAAAAGTCAGGTTTTTTCAAAGCATTGCTGTCTTCACTGGATCATGAATGATACAACTTTCTTTAGGAAACTTTAGACACTGAAAAATCAGTCTAAAAACCGACTTAAGTTAAGTCTTTTTTTAAAGTGCATTAATTATTTGAACAGTGTACTGATACTTTTAACACTCATACACAAAAATTCAAAGAACCAGTATAGTTTTCAAAGTTCAGAACAACTGACAACAAGAACGAGATTACTACTGTTTCTTAGATTTATAAAGATACGTTTAGATACGTATCTTCTTTTGTGCCTGTACACTCCATAACACAATGGAAACCTGATCCTGGTTGGTCGCTGCTTTTATAATTTACAGAAGATGATGTAAAACATCTGGACTATGTGCTTATTCTTTTATCAGCTGAGTTACTGAAAACTCTCTTGGATTTTAATGATTCCTTAGACTTTGAAACACACTCATTCACGGAGAAACCCACGCAAAATTAACAGGAATTGTAACTGCCAAGAATAAGAGGACCTAGTACCAGCTGATCAGAATGGTCAAATGCAAATCATACTTCATTTTAAATTATGGTAAATCAACTAGTGATAGAAGGTGTGCTCAGAACTTATTTCTGGGAGATGCACATATTTTCTGGCACAGTAACTATTTTAATTTTTGCCAACTGTAAGGAACTTACACGGATACTGGCCACATAAAGGGCTAAAGAAGAGATTGTGTTTATCTACTGTAAGAAAGCTACAATGCTGACTACAAAACCAATGACAGATAAGTAATGAAGGCTTTAAATCAGAGCCAAAATTACAAGCAACTAAAAAAAATTTGCAAATGTATCAGTTACCTCTACAAAAATCTGTAACAAATTAAGGAAATGGATAAACTGGTGACATCAAAGAAAACAGATGAGATGGACTGGATCAATAGTAATGCCTTTGTCTTTTGGGGTTCAGGATCGATATGATGATGTGGTGTTAAGACAGTGAATTTTGTTTTGTCAACTAGAGATTTTTATTTATCTATACATCAAACAGTCTCTTGCTATGCCTTCCAGTGTAACACAAAACTTTAAAATATTACCTGTATATATTTGCTTCTTTTTAGAGATATCTGTGTAATTGTGATGTTAAATAAAATACTTAACAGTAAAAGCTTACTTAGAATATTGGTCCAATCTCAAAACACTATTTAGTAGTCACACCAGTACTGAAAGACTATCACCTACTTATCTATCTTTTTATCACATTCGAGGTGCAGAACAACCAACACATGGGAGTATGAGACAACATTATATAATTACATTTAAGGTGAAGTTTTGGTATTCAGTTAGTTGCATCATCCCTTTTCAGAGGAATTATTTGAAGTGCTTTGGCTATTCTCTCTCCTATAGCTCGACTACTTGCTGCAATTATTCTTCGAGACATCAAATCAAATGGTCCACCTAGAAATCAAAGCAAGCAAAGTAACTACCTTTATCTGGAGAAAATTAAAAGTTGGTAAGAAAATGAGCATTCAAAAAATCAAGTGTAAATTATACATTCCTACTTAGGACCAAATTTCACCCCTGGATATAAATGCATTTAACAACAGGTACCTTGTATGAGCTACATTTGAATTCTGTTCAGTGTATGTTTACTGCCTTTTTTCACTTTTCCAGATGCTCAGCCATAGGAGTAAAGCAAAGCAAACAAAGTTTGCCTTGTAGCTCAAGAACATGCAACTGACTGTCTATTAACTGGGTGGGAACTCTGTTCAGTAGTGGTAACTTTGAAGGAGGGTTGAAAGACCTCTTTGCCTTCTCATTTCAGCTATTTTTTCTTCCCAACTAGTTACTCGTAAGGACAAAAGAGTTCCATGAATGCCTGAGTATTTACCTGATACATCTAGCAGTACTCCGCCTGCTTCAGTAATAATGATTCCAGCCCCTGCCATATCCCAGCAGTGAATCCCCATTTCATAATAGGCATCAGCTCCACCGGTTGCCACAAGGCACATGTTCACAGCTGCTGTACCAACAGCTCTAATCCTAAAGGAGACATAGTTGTTTTTTTAATTGAGAACAGTTTGTACTGTGTACACTGCACAGAGAACACAGAAGCATCATATGCAAAGCGAACTGAGCTAGACAAAATGTAGTGGAATGCTGCAGTGAAACAAATAAAAAATTGGGTATGAAGTTTTGCTTAAGTAGCTTGAAGAACTCTCCAAATACAGCAAATTTCCAGAAATTACATTTACAAATTCCACTAAAGAATTTTGTCTTAAGACTGCAAACACATATTAAACAACTTCTTAAACTAAAACATATTAGGGAAGATACCCACCAATGAAAAAATAACAGATATTCTACTTTGCTTTTCGAATACAAGAATTAGAGTGTACACGGTTCTCAGCAATGAACTTCAGTTCCTCTGATGATACTCAGTTAAGTATCTCTGACTTGAAAAAAACCCTAACAGCCGTAATCAAAAAAATAAATTACACAGCATGAATTCGGTCTGGATAACTTTATAAAAACCCTTGTGTTACAAATTCCACTTTCTTTTGGAAATGTTGATGCACTTAGTGTGACTTGTACAAATAACTGTAGTTATTTCAATTATCAGTAAAATGTACATTAACTTGTAACCAATAGCAGCAAAGTTACTGCAAGAAGCAACTTAAATCAATCCCAATATCAATTTATTGTTTACAAATAAAATACCAAAGTTGAACTGACAACATATCTAAAATGTACTCCCTACTTACAATTCAACATACATTCTTTAGTGACATCAGTTGACTTTTGGAAAGCAGAAAAAAATTCTACACCTTAAGTGTCAAAACGAGAATCCTGAAAACCTCAGCATAAAACTACAACCCGTTTTAGATCAGAAACATGAGTACGGTTGAGTAATAAAACACTGTCTAGTGAAACCACCTTTAGATGTAAAATGGCTTGCAGAAATGTAGGCTTTGGCTTATCTGGAGGACAGGAACCAGGCAATGTGACCACAGAAAGAACAGGTTATGGACAATTTCAACTACTTGGGACAAATTCAGAAAAAATTGTGTGGTGTTGAAAGGGGAAAGGGAGATCTACTTTTGCCTCCTAACATTAAAGAAACCACAACGATTTTCATTACTACAGGGAAAAGAAATGTCATATAGCTTCTGTTTATCCAGTTTTACTTCTTATGTGTTTCAGGGGGTGGACACACACAAAATTCTTTCATTTTTGTAACTAGTAAAATACAATACTTTTCAGTTCTACAACACCAAACATGCTTTGCTTCTCAATATTTATTGTTATTGTTAGGGCTCTCTTGTACATGTCCCTGCTTGAAAAAGTTAAACATACTTAGAAGCCACTAGACAAAAACTTTTAAATCGTATTTCACATTTAAAGTGTCCAATATCATGCAACCAACCCTTCCTAAAAATGATCATATTTACAACATTAACACTATCAGTAAATTTAAAAATTAGGAAGCATCTTACCCATGAATGGGAATACTGAGAAGTCTTTCCATGTTAGAAAGAATTATTTTTATAGTCTCTGGATCACGATTGGATCCCAATTCTGTTACCAAAAGGGACTTTGTAATGTCTGGAAAAGAAACAAAAACTCATGTTTCCAACAGTACAACTTATATAACAACAGTAATTAGCAGAGTTTACTTCATTGCTTTCTTACCAGACTGAATAAAAGTAAGGTATTTAAATATGAATATGACATATATTGGGTGTATAAAAATCTGTTATTACATGGAAAATGTCACGAAAAAATATAATACAGCAAACAAAGCAGATCTGCTTTAATTATGTATATACATTAATCGATGTAGTTACTAAATAAAGTTCTATTGCTATCAGAATTATAACAGTCCTCAGATCTTTAAAGGTCTCACCTTAATGGTGGGGTTTTTACTTTACATAATAAATAAGTATAGAAGAGTGATACTGATTTAAACCACTAGTTCACACCTGAAAGAAGCTGCCTTGTTTGGTAGATTTGCTACAGACTCTAAAGAACAATCACAGACAGACTGCAGATATACAGGGAATTAAAAACACACACACACCCCCAACACACAAGAGAATAAAATCCTCAGTTGCAGAGTCCTGATTTTGTAAAGATCACAAGCATGTTATATGCATCAAAGAAAACATAAAAGCTGTTCCTCAAAACTGAACAACCCATGGCCCAAAAAAGCCTCTTTGCAAAACAAAGCCATGAAATGGCTCTATGAGCCAAGAAACAGGACTATATCCAGGTCTAGAACTGTTGATGCCTCATTTGCAAAATAAATGTAATTGCCAGAAATAAGCACACGGTTCAACTTACCTTCTTGGCCCGATACTTGAAGTTTTTGACCATTGCAGAATGCACCTTTTCCTTTTCTGGCAGTATACATCTTGTCTTCTATACAACTATACACAATTCCAAATTCTATCTGCAAGAAAAAGTAAAGGTACCTTGAGGGTTTTTTCCCTTTCTTCCTATTTACTGTGAAAATATAGACCTTAGTTATAACTAGCAACAAGGAATTAATTTGTTTTTGATTGATTAGGTATTAAGTAATAAAAAGTATACCTTTTTGTTTACAACAAAGCCAATTGAAACTGCCACAAATGGAAACCTACAAAACAAAACATTTCACTAATTTATAGTGAGATTCTATGCTTCTTTCATTACCATGCTTACGCTTAATAAAAACAACGTTCAGTTAAATGTAACATACATTTCAGAAAGAAACCTGGACTATACAGAAAATACCAGTTTTCTGGAATTTGTACAATTTACTATGAAAACAGATCCAACAACACTAATTACTGTTTAAAATACAAACTTTTCCACACACTGAAACTAAGCCTGTTACAGCTTAGAGACTGTCACCCCTGTTACAGTTGTTACCAGCTTTGGGACTGTCATCTTATAGCCAAAGCAAGGTTAGTAGCGCAGAGGCTTTCTCAGAAGGAAGAAGCTGGCCAAAATGGTCTCATCAAAGAAGCCAGTCACCTCTCCCCCCAAGCAACAAAGACAGACAGATATTGAAGTGAGAAGGAAGAATGCAGGGGGAAGAGTGAACCAGTGGGAGTACAGAGAACATGGTGAAATGCATCTCAGGCTAAGTTTTTAATGATCAACCAATCAATTTTTTAATTATTTTTTACTCTTCCAAACTTGAAGTTCCCAAACTTTTGCTTTAATTACTATCTGCAAAAAATACAGATTTTTAATTCTGTAAAAAACAGCAAAATGGTTCTTTTCTTTGAGCTTTTTGAACACATTATTTAGCATGATTCACCAGCTGTTTAAAGCCATGGTGCACACAGTGGCAGTTATTTCACAGCTGGAATCAAGTAATCTCAGAAAAACTCGTCAGGGTTAAAATCTATCATGTTTCAAAGACAGAAGGAATAGGCAGTCAGCATTACACTGAAAGTATCCTCCTCATCCTCGTGCAAAATATCACTAGACAGTTACTGGTGATATTCTGCTTTATTTCATGGTAGCAGCTCCTAGATCTTAACGAATTTGAAATTTCTTGGAAATCTGGACTTGGTGCTGTTACCACCTCCCTGAAATTACTGCAACTCCTAATTCTGAGTCTTCTTGCTTTGCTGTTAACATTTGTCCACCTATCTTTGGCACCTGCGCCAAAGGCTGCTGACTCCTGCTATACAGTATGAGCCTCTCATGGAACAACTGCTGTTGGTTACAGAGCTATTGTAATACTTACAGAAATACAAAAAAGATTACAAAAAATGCCCAATGGTTCTCAGTAAATGCAATAACAATTTATAACTATTAACAAGTTCATAGTATCTCTTTCAAAGCCATTTAAAAGTGAAAAAACCTTACTTTCACGGAACTGAAGAAAAAAGATAATCATTTGAAGTTGCTAACATAACAAAATGAAAGGTAGACCTGTGTACGAAGTTGGTAGTTCCGTCGATAGGGTCTATAATCCATGTAGGGTTATCTGTCAAAATGCTGCCCTCTCCAGCTGCAACAGATTCTTCTCCGATGAAGCTAGAATAGCAAATACATTTAAAAGATACAAAGATATTGTTAAAAATGTCTGAATTACACCACTGTCCTTGAAATTAAAATTCTTAAAACAAGATGCAGGTTTTCATACCACCAGTGATTCATACGTAAAAAGCTAAGAAATACACAATCTATTCGGAAAGCACCAACCACATCTGAGCAACCTTGCATCAATATTTATGATGTCAGAAATAAGCACAGTACATGAGGAAAAGAAATTTATATGTTTTAATATTGATTACTGGAATTTAGCATTCAGAACCTTGAAGTTTTCAACATTTTTTCCAGTAACAGCATCAAATTTTGGTCAGAATACTTGTAGCTATTTATACCTTTCCGTTCATTTGTGCTATAAAGCACTACTTTTTAGCAAGAAAGCCTTTGTGGTCATATGCACCTGGTTAGACCGCTACAGTAACTGTTAAATTTGTAGTCTGATTTCAACTCAAATATGACAGAAAGTCTTAAAACTGTTTAATTTTACAAGGGTTACAAAATGGTGACATGGAAAAGGGATAAAACCCAAACCAGAGCCCCTCCTGAAGAGTACGGTAGAGTGCACACTCAACCATAATAAGAAACCCAAGAGATACGCAAGGCACAGTGCTACAGACACCCAAATATCACAATTTTTGCTGCTTGTGAAAATATTTGTTTTGAACTGCAAAATTATTGGGATGAGTCTAAGTGGGTGGAATTCTCTTCTATGTTGTTACATTTATTGCATATTACTCAACCTATGAAAAGTATGCATTAAACACATGCCTTCCCCCACAAACATGTAAAATGAAGAGAACTGCCGAGAGTTAACAATAAGGTCCCTTTAATATTGATTAGGAGTTACTCATCCACCTCAATAGCTATTCAGTCGCTTTCTTTGTGAAGATTTGCTGCTTTGTTGAAACATGATATTTCTTTCTGAGCAATCATTTTCACTTCCATAGTTAATCATGTAATTCATTAGAAAGAGAAATTCAACACCAGTATCAATTATCTAATTGAAAAGATGCTAAAGTACTCTAAAATGTTTATTAATGTGACAGAAACTGTTCTTTCAAGGTCATTCCACAGGTCTGTATACTTACACTAATTTGGTTAGGTTACTGGCATTTTGCATCACCTCAGTTGTTCCAGTTATAAACATATTTATTATGTTTCACATATACAGCTACAATAAGAAAATCTCCAAGAAAATGCAAGAAAAGTGAGCACACCCTCTTTAAGGAAACTGTATTAAACTTGAGCTACTATGTCAAAATAGGAAAGAATGTCTCATGTAAGTAAAACACATACAGTTCACCCTTCAAGAACAACTTTATCGGGGAGGGGGGGCACGAGGGGCAGGAGGAAGAAAAAAAGGGACAGATAATTAAAAAAAAAAAAATATCCGTATTCTGTATGACAAACTTTCAGTTACGCAGAATCAGATGATCCTATCTTCTTTTAAGAGGGTTTGATGTTCTTAAGCTGTATGAGATTTGCCAAAGGTACGCTTGGTACCACAGGACCCATCCAGCACAGACAGCAAATGCATGCTCGTTTCAACAGCCAATATCAGACAAGAAATTTGGGTTCTGGGTATGCTGGAGCCACCTCTGATTCTCCAACACAAGTAAACAAGAAGTTATTTACAGCTGGCTCAGCTGGAAGTGACCTTCAGCATAACCCCTAGGCAAGGCTAACCTCATGTCAGTAGATCCTGAGGACACCTTCTTTTGTTACTACAGCCCTGGACAAAACTTCAACATGTTGCTACTCTGAAAAACTGAACATATTGAGAGTAAGGGAGAATTCTGTAACTTGAAAGCATGCCAATAGTAATGAAATTTTACAAAGCAAAATCATTAACTTTCCATCTTCTTCTTCCAGCCTCTTCTCCCTTTTTCTATCAAAAATGTATCGAGAAGTCATACCTGTGAGAAGGATACTTTTCTTTTATCGAAGAAATAATGAAGTTTTCTACTTTTTGATCAGTTTCTGTCACTAGATCTACTGGTGAGCTTTTAGTCATAACAGATATTTCTTCTTTGAGTGCTTCACGGATTATCTGCTCACAAACAAAACAAAAAGAAAAAAATAATCTATCTTCACCAACAGTACAAAAAATATTAGTTTTCCTAACAATCTGAGCATAATTTTTACTGTAATTTTCTATACCGCACATACAAAACACAAACAGTGACAAAACCTGGATTTAACTGCAGCAGCTGAAGCTTACCCTCGCATGTATCTTCAGTCCCTACTCAGCACAAACTTTTACATGACCTTAAATCTAAGTACTACAATATCCACTGGTACATGAAACTGAGGTCTATTTTCTTAGGGCAGGTTTTAGATTTATAAATTTAAATACCAGAGTTGAATGAAACACTTATGACTGAGCTTAAGCCAGCTACTTTTAGACAAATGCTGCATTTATGATATTCAAACTACCAGAACTGGCCTAAGCAAAAATCCATGCCTCACAGACCACAGAATTGTTTTACTGTAACTTAGAAAGATTTTCTGAGGTAAGACTTTAATGAGGTCATTGAAGGACAATGTTCTGCAGGCTTTGCAGCTGCAGGGGACAGAATTAGTACATGTACCATCTTGCCTGGCTGCAATAGCATTCAAATGTACCAAGCAGAACTACCAAGAACTGAACATTTGGTAACCACTCTTATGCAGAGGCTCTGCCAAGATGTGCAAACTCTTCCTTGTTCTAAGCCATCTTGGATCACAAACGGGCAAAGTACCGCCACTGCAAGGGATGTTTCTTATTTACAGAAGTAAAGCAGTCTTCACAAAGAGAACATGTCCTGGTACCTTGTGCCAACAACAAACCACTATATAACATTGATGTGTTCGCAAGGAAGACTGTCAACAGCTTTCAGGTAGTACAACAGTAAGGCAGACAGGTGCAGCTTAAGGGGGGAAACTGAGATGTTCTTTGTTTTCCACAAATCAGAATATTTTCTTTTTTTAATCAAATTTAAGGAATAAAAGATACCTCTTAAGTCTCTAATCAGACTCTGATCCAAAGAGAAGTGCAAAGTTGTTTTCTTAAATTAACTAAGCTGTAAACATGAAAGACACTCCAATCCTGAACATCACTGAATGATTCTGCCAATTTATGTTTTTGACAAAGCACTCCTCAGAAGAATATCCACCACTAAACTCCTTCAAAAGCTACATACATATTAGACTCAATAAATAGTATCATTTATAAATAGTTTATAGTTACCTCCCCAGCTTTCCTTGCTAAAGCAATTGCATAATCCATACATTCCTGCCAAGGATCTGCCATTTTTTCTTAGATATCCAGCCTACCAAAAAGAGAGATTAACACAAAAATTATTATGGCTTTATCTTCTTTTTTTTTTTTCAATTTTATTTTTTATTTTTACAAATTCTGATTTTCTACTCCCCCTGTTCTGGACTGCACTGTTTTGTCCTTGCTAGAATATGGAATTTTGTCCTATCCCTTACTCTGAAACAAGGTAACTTAAAAAATATTGTAAGCTTGGTCTAAGTTACCAGATTTCTGCCCCCGCCCCCCAATTCTGTGATTATCAAAAAGATGCAACATAAAAACATTAACAAGTACAGAGCCTCAGCCTTGAATGATACATGCATATAAAGGACTCCACATTTAGACACTGACCCCAGTGTACATAAAGGCTCTGAAAAGTAACAGTGTTGTTACACACAGGCACATTCTCAAATACAATGTACAGCTCAGAGCCTTTTTGTTTAAAAACACTAGAATCTTTACTGTAATTTATTGCAGAAACTGGTGGCATACAGCTTAGTCTATTTTTAAGTACAGTTTACATTACTCTGAATATCTTAAATTAGAAGATTAAAATCTTAAACCCAAAATCTATCCTTTCTGTATTTCAATCCTCCATGCTTTGTTCTTGGGGCTTATTCCAAACACAAATATGAAAAAGGTTTTCATTCTACATGAGAAAGTTACAAGATCCCACAGTCATTTCAAAGTGCCTCCTATATTCTTAGGTATTACAAAGCAATGTTACCTTCTATGCATCTCTACTTTCATGAGCAACGTGAGATACAGATCAGCACATCATACATTATTTCTGCTGCACCCCCAACAGGACCACAAATTTATTCCATGACACAACAGCATTTTGAATTTTGGAAGTCCGTTTCATTTTTCTGCCCTAGCCCTTTCAGAAGCCTTCTGGGTATTTCCTACTTAAGTGATTCAGTCTTTAAGCAATGACCTGGGTAACAGTTTCGTAACACTTGCAGACTGACAAAAATTAGAGATAAACGATCATTAAAAAATCAGCACTGAACTAGTATAAAAAACCCCTGTGCAATTAACATGATCCACGAGTACCCAGTCCAATCACCCTGATCTAATGGTCCTTGCCTCCTTCAGCCTTCCTCCTGAACAGGCAGAGATGCCTAGAAAAGCTAGCTACAATGTGAAGAGTATGATGCTTCAGTTACGTTGATAATGTTCTTTACTTGTCATAGCCTTTAAAGCAGAGGTTCTGTTTGTTATATAAACCCAGAAATAATCTGTCAAGAAACAAACTGCGTATAATAGTAGTAGATAAAGTTACTCTGTTACCCGTAAAAGCCCGGCAGTATTAGCGGAACTTCAAGCACACCGACATCCAGCACCACGGCACAGCCTCACGTAGCAAAGGAGAAGAAGAAAAACAAACCAAACATTTACATTTAAAACCTCACCAACACGGTAACTCCAGAACACGTACTCTAGTTAAATACCAGCGCCTACACCGACTGGAAGTGCCTCTCGCCCCCCCTCCCCAGTTTAAGTTCAGTCCCCCGCGGGTGCCCCGCGAGGCGCCGCCCCCCGCGCCGCGGGCCCGCACTCACAGCAGCGGCGTGCGCGCCGGGCCGAGGGGGCCGCGCCGGGCCGAGGGGGCCGCGCCGGGCCGAGGGGGCCGCGCCGGGCCGAGGGGGCCGCGCCGGGCCGAGGGGGCCGCGCCGGGCCGAGGGGGCCGCGCCGGGCCGAGGGGGCCGCGCCGGGCCGAGGGGGCCGCGCCGGGCCGAGGCGAGCGCACCTCACGCCACCGCGGGGCCCCCGGGCCATACAGCCCCCAGGCAGCAGCGCACGCCGCCCTCCCCCCAGCACCCCGAAATGGCGGCTGAAGGAGTACGAGCTGGCTCACCCTTCCCGCCCGCCGCCGGCTCCCCTTCGCCGAGGCGCAGCCGCGCCAGTGCGCAGGCGCCCGGGCTGCAGCCGCCTCCCCGCCTCCTCCGGCCGGGGCGCCTGCGCCTGCGCCGGCCGATAGGTAAGGTAATACTAAAGATGTTGAAATTAGGCTTCAGTGTCGGTATCTTCTTAATAATTGTGATATGAAGAAACGGTGCGAAATAGGGACAATAAACATCGATTGTGATTGTATATGCCTGCTCAAGGAGTGTAGGTGTGGTGATTGGTCACGTAACCATATAGTTTTAAGGAAATAACTTATGAAAGAGTCTGTTCTTCCTCTAACAAAAGGGGCTATTTATAAAAAGGATGAGAAACATTCCAATGTTATCTAGAGGGAGCACTAAATCTCCTTGCTAGAGAAAACTGGATGGTCGACAAGGACATGAATTAGCTGCAAACTTGCAAGACCACCACATTCCAGGCAAAGGACCGATAAGCTAATTAACATACGAAACGAGAGTAGGCACGGTTTAGGTAACGAATATGTATAGGCGTTAATTGAATATTCATTTGGTTTATTGTATAAATATGAGATGGTTCGTCACTTCGGCTGTGCGTGACTTTGGTGGAGCGATCCCCCATGCACCCAGCGCTGCCGAATAAAAGATAATCTCCGCTCACTCGAATACTGGTGACTGATTCTTCAAATCAGTTGGACGTGGCAGGATGAAACTGCTCCCCCATGGAGCACGCGATTGACGTCTGCCTCGGCTTTTAGCAGCCGAGGGCGCCGCTGTTGGGAGCGGAACTGCGTTGTTTAGCGTGTGGGAAAAAAAGCACGAAGGCCCGTGAAAAAGAATGTAACAGGCCCCTCGAAGTAAAAGAGCGTTTAATCAGTTCAGGTTACAGTGCTTAAAAACAGTAAACCGAGCCAGTGTCTGACCGATGCGTGGCTGTCGGTCCCCTCCTCAAGCCCTGCGAGCGCTGCCCTTGCCCCCGCGCTGCCCCACCCCTGCTGCCGGCTCTGCTCGTTGCAGTAACACCAAATCGGTAACCATTTTCCAGAAAACTCTCTGGCTTTCAGAAAAGATTTTTGGAAACAATTTGAAGTTCAAATGATGCATTTTCAAGATCACTGTAATTAAAATTATACAGATGATGCGAGAAAATACAGCGAAAAACCCCTAAAACTCGGCAGGCAGCAGCTGCATAGGTAACAGGAACCATCAACAGGCAGGCAGGAGCCTGCTCAGCACTTCAAAGGGACAGTTGGTACTGATGTCGATGAGCCCCACAAGAATGTAAATCAGCCTTCTGACAAGGACGTGCTAATCGCTAAAAGAAAAACTACTGAAGTGATAAGACTCAAGGACACTAGGATAGGTAGGGGGAGATCTCGACCTCCTACTCAAATGCGCCCCCCTCCCCCAAGAGAGTGAATCCCCCGCTCTGCTCGGGGAGCATGCCCAGTAAATTTAAAATGAACTGTACCTTTAAATTGAAGCGAGAAAGCAACTAACCAATAATTAGCTAGTAGGTGCAGACTTTGGGCAGAATTAACCAACTTCACTGTATAAATAATGTAATTGTGAGTACAACTAAGTGTGCAATTTAGGAGGAGCGATCCCCCTTGCACTCGGCACCGCAATGAACATACCTGCTTTGTAACTTATCCTGAGTTATGGAGTTTAATTCTGCATGTCACAGAGGGGAAAAAAACCCTTACCTTTCCTAGCCTGACTGATACTAGTTTCGCTGTTTTTCTCTGGTCTTTTGACCCTGTTGTCTCTCACCAAGTAAAGGCAAAACTCCGAGGTGCTGTCTTCTGTTCACACATCGCAGCTGATTTAATTTACTGCTGTATGTAAAATGATGATCTACTGTAAACAGGACAAGGGTTGTTCGCTTTATGACTTAAAATGATCATAAAATATCTATATCACCAGAATAAGCAGCCTCACCCTGTTTCCCCAACGCCAGTCCAACCCACAACGAGGCACTTGTTCCAAGGCCAAATGGGGCTAATTCAGTCCTTACCGCACCAGTGAAGGTACAGTTTCCACTCCTAGCAGTGCTGTTGTTTGAGGCAAAGGAACTGTGCCTTTTCATGTTTCCTCCTTCCCATTTTGTGAACAGAAATAGACATATACGCCTGGTTTTTTAAATATTCAGTCATTAAAGAACTGCGGAGATGATAAAGGTTATTTTTATTAATTATTTTTCAAGTCATTCTCTACAAGGCTATACTAAGAGCATACAGCCAATTGAAAAGAGGCACTTTGGCTCTGATTCAGTTTTTGTTGAGGCAAACTGCCAAACATGCCTCAGAATATGGCTTCTTTGACATTATTAATAATATACTTAACATTACAGCAAGTGCTTTACAGGCTTTATACGGGGATTTCAAATTCTGTGTTGATTCTAAAATCAGCAGAAGTAAAACAAACAGAAATGGCTGAAATTCTCTCCTCCTAAGTGTAAGAATTGCTCTGATCCAAACCACAATTTCCATTCCAGCTGAAAGGAAATTTTGTATTTCATTTAAGAGGCTACTAAGAGGAGAACTGGGTGGCAAGGAGGTGTTTTTTTATGTGACACCAGATAAGCACGATGAACAAGTGTGATCTATTGATAAAGTCTTCAAACCAGACTGATGATGCTCCAGGGCACATACTTTTCTAAACAGACACACAAAAGGAAACTGATGAATATGAAAGCATGAGAGATTACTGCCTGTTTTCTTAGTGTGATTTATTATTTCTTGTTTGCTACAGCATCACCCAGCTGATCTAACAGGTCACACATCCAAGCAAAATTGAGCTCTTGAAGTTAATATAACCCTTTCCAAACTGTGTTACATATATCACAAATACATGCCAGGGAATTTTGTAGCAGTATTTGAATTGGGACAAGGCCAGGAGCTGCTACCAAGAGCATTGTCAGAGGTAAAATGTTCACAAAGCCTTAACCTTGTGCATTCTCTGAAATTACTGTACAGATATAACAATCAAAAAGTTTGACATTCACCTATTTTAATAGTTCAGCTGAAAGTACTATTTACTATGAAATCATGAAGTAGTTATTTTGACAAATTATTCTTCTCACTTGAGTAACTTCGCATGCATTTTCTTCTACTAGAAGTGAGTTTAACATTTTGTTTACTAACTGAAGTGGAACAGTTCAGCAACTTCTAAACACAAGCCTGTGAAATTAACAATGGTTTCAAATGTCAGATGGCTCCTCCAAAGTGTTTTTTCTGTGTTTGTTTTTTTTCTTTTCAAATCCAGTTGTTTAACTTTCCTTATTTAAATATGCTAAGATAATAAGCTTTAGAAAAACAAAAAATTGTATACACTATAGAGTGTAAACAGCTAAAATGTGAGCCATTCTAGCCTAGGCAAGGTCCTGATGCTCTGGGAAAGTTTCTGCTTTTGTTCCTAGAGTTGATGATTAGGACAGAGTTCTCACCTCTCAATTATTTATCTGTCAGACTAGCTTAATTTGGCTTTGCTTCTCAGTTTCTGAAAACCAAGTGGAATGAGCTTCTGTGTACAATCGCACATTCCTGGAATAAGATGAAAGTGAATGTGAAAACTTTTTGGAGTCTTATCAACTGTGACTTGTGGGTTTTGTGCTGTCATTTACAGGCAGCAAGCCCTTAGCAATTACTGGCGGTTGATGAAAGCAACGTTCCTGGTAAAACCTTTGAGATCCCCCCAAAGATTTTACTTTCTCCATCCAAAGTCTATCTTCTCTCTATCCACAAAAGAATGTTATTTTAATTATTTTGCCTGCAACTGCTAGGGCAGAAAAATAAGGGGCAAAAGCAAGTGAGTAAGTAGAGAATGAGGATTTTCTGCTGAAAAAAACCACCACCCTGCTCTGCAGCATCTTCCATTTGCTTCAGCAACATGGGGAGCAGGTTCAGCTCAGGACTCTTCCCTGACTCACTTGTCCCACAATGATGGTTGGCCTCTCATTGTATATTCCTTACCACAGCTGCCTAAGATACAAAGAAAATGAATTAAAAATTGTAGAGGAAAGGGAGGAAAAGAAATAACAAGGGGAAAGGGAACTGTTCCTCTTGCAGTGGAAAGTGAGATGACAAACAGGTGGGGATAGGCAGGGGAAAGTGGAGAAATGCCTGTGTACTTCCTGCTGCCAGGAAACAAAGATTTCTATAATATCCAGCCACTAAAGACCCTTTCCTTCATGGAAACCAGAAGCACCTTCCTCTTTGTGACATCCATACCAGATCCAGTAAAATAATTTGTCAATACCCAAGTCATGTTACAACTACAGTAAGGAGTACTGTACAGCAAAATAAGAACAATTAACAGTGACTTGCTTACTGAGATGTTTTTAGTTTTTATGCAAGTCCAGTCAATGGATAATAATCCTACAGATACTGCTGTTATAAAGGTATACTACTTGGTAGTACCACATACCATGGTAACTTACAGCCACTTGAACAAGACCACATTACTGTTCTGTGAATGGAGACTACCTTTGAAAAAGATGCTAGGCAGACTCCTCTTACACTGTGCTTTATGGGTTTTTATTACAGCTGTGCCTAGAATGGCTATGTCATTCATGGCTGGCTGTTTTCAAACTGGTACCAATGAACCAGAATCCAGCATTACAGCCAGTGGACAATGGTTCCCTTAAGGCAATCACGTACTACAGATAAACCCGGAGTTTTTCTGTTGGTGGACATGGTAACAGAATGAGCCAACACACCAAATCCATATTTGTGAATTCTCAGATGGCTGCAGGTGTCCATCTCCACTTGCAGGTCTGAGTACACCTCTCTGCCTCATGTCAGCTCTCCAGACCAAAGCTCCGTTTCCCACAGGAATAAAAATATTCCTTAGCCTTATGTCCCCTACTGTCCCCATAATGTTGCTCCCCACTTCTATGTATGTCCTGTAATGGCAGGACAACGTCCCTATAATGCATCATGTGAACATTTTTGAACAATGTGTAGACATTCAGTCTCCCTGTGGCCCAGTTACATCTCCAGGAATTACTGAGAACATCCACAACGTGCATACAAGCTGGCACATCCTTGTGTATGTGAGAACAGCACATGAAGATAGTTGCCTAAAAGAAAGGGCCCCACATCTGAAAAAAGAAAGGTAGCTCTTCTCTTTTCAAATTTGTTGAAAGGTGAGTCACTCTGATCTGTGAGTCGGGCTGTGGGAGACAGATTTCTCCCCCATCTGAATGCTGCGCCCTAATTGCTATGAGTGACTAGGTCATTTCAGTAGCAATGGATCACACCTTACATGCTGCAGCCAACTGCATCTGAGAATCTTGCTAGTCTGTTTAGTTTCCCATGAAGAGGGGTTTGCCTCAGTAGTTCATTCACACTGCACAGAATCATGGAGCAGTAGAAACTATTACGTGGAGAGAAGAAAATGTGGACCTGGGGCATGGACAGTGCTGGATTCCAAACTCAGCGAACTCTGTTCTTGTAGATGTAGAAAAGATGCTAGAACAGTGTAATGTGTTTCCTTCCTTCAGAGAACTGATACACTGCAAGTTTACATTTTCATTATTTATTAATACATACTTTTCCCATCATTTACACAAAAAAAAAGTTTAAGAAAACATTACTGACATTATATAGCTAAATAACGCAAGAATTTATTCTAGAAAGTGAATATCTGTAACATTAATTGTTATAATAACTAGTTTTCCTTTCTGGACATAGTTCTGTCAGTCAAGCAACAGAGAAATTGATGGGAACTGTGTCTCTACAACTGAGGACAGATTCTGGCACACCAGTAATTGTAAAATAAAACTGGACTTGGTTTGAATACCACACTTGTAAAAAATTTTTTTTTTGTTTGTCATAATTTACTAACTAAAGTACGACTCTGTATCTTCTATAAATAGAACATCATTATCAAGATACTCCAGAATTATATTTCCACCATTGTATAATGGACAGTCTTTATCAGATAGCCATGTTTCCAATGTGTGTTCAAATGGCAAGGCTTCTCCAGAGGCAGTATGGCATAATCTCAGTTTCTGCAAGACAAACAGCACAGAAATTAACATTAAGATATCCCTATCTGAGATGCAAGAAGTGGGGTGGAGAAGGAAAAAAAGGGTAAAAAAACCCCAACCCAAATCAAAACCCAACAACCTGGAAAACATTTGTTATTATTACTGATTTACCTGGGATGTTGATTTGTTGTTGTCATTTTTAAGGCTTGCTAAGGAAGCTGCAAAATCTACTACTTTGCCAATACTCCACTTACTGCAAAAGAACATAGGCTTGCTTTTCTCTTTGTTCCCCTTTGGTAAAAATACTTGAAAGTAAATTCTCTCTGTCTAGAAAAACAAATAAAAAATTATTCACAGAAGAAACACATAATTCCAGTCATACATATCTAATAGTTTCTCAGTTAAAAACTTACACTTCAGCCCCAGAATTACCAACTGAAACTTGTTGTATTCCATCAGGACCAAGGCCTGACTTTACTGCAGAATATAAATGACTGAGATCATCAAGTCCAATCTCCTCCAGCTACAGGCACATATATGAAGCACAGCAAGTTCAGAAAGGAGCAGAGAACATCTCTCACCGGAGTCCTACAACTAGACTATTTATATATAAACAGACATGAAGAGGTGTCTGTCTTGGGTTTACTAGACAATGACAACTGCTCTGGGGAGAAAAAGGTGAGTTTAAATAAGCAGTGGTGGCTTTTGGCAGCAGCATAATGTCTCGTATTGGAATACAAAGGCAGTTAGAACAATTAATCGTACTAGAAATGCCTGCTTCACAAACCAACACTCTGGTCCTGGCCAGCTAATCCTTTATCCTGTTTTTCATCCTTTTATGTACTGAACACTCTTTCAATATGTACTAGACTGAAACATTTGTTAAGAAATGTCAGGAGTAACCTGTGAGCCAGAGATTTGGAACAGGATTGGGACAATCCCTTCTTCAGGTTTATTTCTTCTTGACATTCAAGAGAAGACATGCAGCAAGCAGGACTGGTTTATTCATCAGTTAAGGCTGCCCTTGCTGAGTCTAAACCAGATACTATCCTATCAAACAAGACAGAAGTCTTCTTTTTAAAGGACTTACTTATGCCTTCCCTAGAAAAATATGGAACTACCTTCCCCCAGCTACATTCATAAAACTGAGTCTGAATTTCATCCTGTGCATTTTCCTCAAAACTTGAGAGTGCTCTCCACACACCAGAAAATCTTTAACACCCAGGAATATTACAAAGGGGCAAGGGAAACAGGACCTGAATCTTGCTTAAATGTAAATGACCACAACTTGTAAAACAGCTAACACAATGGCCATGCTATTATGGACACACGCTAACATCACTCAGCTGCCATCAGTGCCCTGGCACCTTCCTACAGTTGCTCCTCCAGTTCCAAGGATGATGAGACAGTCTCCCACAGTTCACTAGAACTTAATTCACAAAACAGCTCATTTTACTTTGCATCCCTAACTATGGGATATGCCTCCAGCAATTTCTGTGCCATATCTAGGAAAATACCAGTGAGTCACGGACACAATAAGTAACGCTGTTTTGCAGCATGGCCCTCCAGTTTTGAGCTGGTCAGTCTCAAGAGGGGTAACCCATATCAAGTCGGGTAACCCATATCAAGTCTGACACCAAAAGAATCTGAACAAAGAGGTCAGAGAAAAGATATTTCTAAGATAGTCTGATTTTCCTGATCATAGAATAAGAAAGCTCAGAAAGTACTGCTGGTGTCACATGGTCCATAACCATGCTCAAAGCAGAGGGAAATGTAAAGCTGGACCTAACTATAAAGGTAGATCATGTTGCTCCAGGTCAGATTCAATCAAGTTTTGAACATCCCAAAGATGTAGATTCCAAAAATTTTCAGAGAAGCTTGTTTGAATGTCTGACCACCCTCATTGTGATTTTTCTTCCTATTATCTAAATGGAATTTCACATGTTGCAGCTTGTGCTCATTGCCCCCTGTCCTTCTGCTCTGCACCTCCAAGAAAAATGTGTTAATCTTCTCTATATAGTGATGAGAGAACTAATGTGCCCAAGAGGCATTCCAGAAACTTCACATTCAAAAAAATCTGTCATCAAACTGGAACAAGCTGGGCAGAAGGAGGCTAGGAGGAGTCTAGGAAGCAATTTAAATAGAGGTGCTGAAGGTTAACAGGCTTAATTTACTAGTGTTAGAATTGTCACTATTCTAGATGATTAAACAATTAATATCCAAATGAGAAAATGAATAGTCAGAGAAATTAGCATACGGTAATTTGTGCTACATCTTTTAGAGTTTACTGGCTTTGGAATTAGGAAGCAACTTTTAAAAAAATTTCTTACATATATTGAGGGTGGATCTTTTAAATTATGTTCCACAATGTTTGAAATTAATCACTTTCCCTCCAGAACGTATTTATTTAAGTGGTACTATCTGTGAAAAATGCTACAAGCAGGTCTTTGTATTATGACTTCTGCCTAAGCAGAATTATCTAATCTTTAAGCTTGACAAAGTATAAAAACAGAAATTAATGAGGACTCAGTAATGGAACAGCTGTAGTTGTTTTAAAAACAGTAATTAAATATACTTTACAAAGATAAGACCTAACAATAAGAGTATCACATAGAATGTTTTCAGTATTATAAAATCAATATGGAAGGCCTAAACTTGGTGTGTTCCAACATAACAATGTAGTGAAAAGTAATTGAAATACAGGTCTTTTAAGAGGATGCATAAATACAGATCCAAAGTGAAACCCTAGAGGAAAGAATCAAGGTGTTTCTAAACCCAGTGTAATCCTGATATGTGGAAAAGACTTGAACATCAGGTCTGACTGGTCATGGTAGTGAAAAACAACAAGGAATCAGTGAAGTACTTCATGAATCAAAGAAATTAAAGGCTGAAAGAAACATAAAGCAACTGTTAAAACCCTTTTCCAACCCAAAGGCAGGAACAACTGACCTCACACCCTTCATACCTCATCCAGAAATGTAGTAAATGGCTACTAAATCTGAGCAGCAGAATAATGGAGCTTCACCAAACACAAAGCTCAGTTTCATATGAGACAGGTTCAATCTAACTGGTACAGATTTGTGCAAGCTTTGTCCTGTCTGTCAGCAGCCTCTTGGTACCCAGCATGAAAAGCATCATTTTGAGATGGGTTTGTCATGTGTGACCGGTACCCCCTGCTCCTGGCCCCTTGGTGATAAGGTTAGCATAACTAACACCATTTTATATGGCAAACAGACATTCTCTGTGACCAAGCTGGTCATGTATCAGTTCCCGCCCGCCCTCTCCTGACGGCCCCGAAGGTCCTGCACACCAGACAGACTTCTTCTCCCCCTCCGTATCAGCCTCAAGGTCCCTGGGTGCCAGGCTGACCACTCCCCTCCTTATTAGCCTTGAAGGTCCCAGGCACCTGGCCAACCTGATAGTGATGACTGCATCACAGAACAGGGGAGCATAGCAGCACACAGCACACTGTCCATAAAATCGAGCAATTACAAGCCCTAAGTGGATCTTGGGACCAGAACTGCTGCTGGCCTGCAAAACCTGTGATCACCTGGTGGCCAGGGACACCTTCACTGTCATCTGTTTCCTCTGAGGACCGAGTGAGTGACTCATATTCTTTTACATGTTTTAAGTCTAGTTGATGACTGTGATACTGCTACTGCAAGCCGAGTATTGACTGGACCCAAACTACAGAGGCTCCAGGTGATTAGGAACCACAAGCTAAGTTATGCTATAAAATTTTGTGCTATGCTACTTATAAAATTGTGCTACACCAATTCTGATTATAAAAATGGTGTGCTACTCTGATCATAAATTTCTATGCTATGCCTATCATCAAATTCTGTTAATAAAGCTTTAATTATAACTACAACTTAGTGCCATTATCATTCTGCCAGGGATCCCCAAAAGAACTTGTCTATTCCTGCAGTGCTGGGTGACAACCATGTGGCAGGCACTTCTTCTATAAAATAAAGGGATTTAACCTGACTGCTCCAAATTCCACACAGACACCTTATAACAGACATAAGATTAGTGAGATTGCTTTTGGGAAGCAGGCTGAAATATACATATAAATGATTGTGGGCTCCAAGAATTAAATCCAAAACCAAACTGAGGGAACTAGCTGAAGAAATTCAGAAAACTTCCCATTTCCTTGAATTGTGAATTCAATTATTGAAAACAAGCATCACTGACCTGAGGCAAGGACTTGTCCCCACATGCATGCATTTTCAGTTTCATTAATGCCACTTTTGCTGCTGTTTCACTGTTCTTTGCTCCTTTACATTTTTTGCGTTTTGATTCCTCACTTTTTTTAGAATCTGAGAACAATTATTATTATTGTTAGCGTGATGATTCAGACCGTCCCCTGTACATATCTTGGAATTAGCTTATTGCTCCTCATTATAAATATCTTCAAGGTTCCCATCCCTTTCATGTCCTTCTGAGGCCACGGTATCAGGTACTCCTAGTCAAGAATATCTGGAATTGTCACAGTTCTAGCAGAACTCGTTTACACTGAAAAGCAGATGAACACTATCACGAGGTAAACATGGGTTGCAAAAGCCAAATAGATACAAATTCTGAAGTTTCTACACCTGTGGCAATCACAGGATTCATATGGCAACAGTTTCAGGTCCTCCTTTCCACACATTACTCCACTGTCCAGTTAGGCAGTGCTGTTTATTCTCTTTGCTGTCCTAGAGCTTGTTTGAAAGCTGCAAAATATTACATTGGTTTTTGCCATCTTGGTTGTGTAAGTATAATCCCAGCAGGCTGGCATGCACACCCAATACAATACAATTGCATTATTTTCTCATGAATTAATATGCACATAATAATGGTTAGGTACAATTCATTACATTATAGTACTTGTAGAATGAGAACAAGACTATAACTCTGAAAGAAACCTGAGCCCTATTTAATCTTTAAAGATCCTCTTTACAGACACATGCTGCTGTTGTCCTGTCTCAGTCTAGATGCATGGCATTACATGCTGACATGTGAGTTTAAGGCTATTTAAACAAGGAATCCCCATCCTTCTTATTTGGTCAATCCTGAACCCTCAGAAGAGGTCACAAGCTCAACCAGCCTTCTGAAGAAAACTGTAGCATATATATCCCACTGTACTTGCCTATAATATTTTTAACTAGCTGCTGGGTGGCAGCCATTCGAGGTTTTGGTGTGTCCAGTCTCTCACATTCATGGTCTGATTGATGCCGGTGTCTGTAAACAACAGCATAACAGTTTTACTACCTTTTCCATTCCCTAATGAGTGAGCATTGTTGTTTAGATACACTGTTCCACTCACCTTAGACAAAAATGTTTTTCACAGTAGGGACATAAAACTGGCAAAAGCTCCTTTCCATTGCAGTCCTTGTATGAGCATGGGTAAGATCTGTGCTGGTCTGGTTTCATAGAATTGTTTCTTATATTCACCTAGGCATTAGTACAAAATATTTTCTGTAAATAAACAGACATACAAGTCACCACCCCATCTTTTCAAAAGAACTGCATGAACTCTTAAGTTCTATAGGCAAAACTAGTCCAGCTATTCTCTCCTACTTTTGTCCTGGTTAAGTTTAGCTCAATTAGGAAAAAACCCCAACATCCTACTCAAAATCAATTTACTTCTGACAGGCAGAAAAAGAGTAGATTCATTTTTTTAGGCTTGTCACATTCTCAAATAAATAATTCATACTTATATACTGCATGTATATATCTAATCTGAAAATAGACAGTTAAATTGCACTTAATTTTAAGGTAGTCATATATTATTAGATTACCTCAGAACACCCATGAGCATCCCGGCTCCTGTGCTGAAGGCTTGATGGCAAAAGAAGAAAATATCACACCATTATCAACATTTCAGGAGAAGAAAACTGCATGTGAAAACATTTACATGTTTGAAGTCATCTGACAAGTTTTATCACGGGAACACTTCAATTAAATAATCTTGTCCAAAATTTGTTCTAACCATTTCATGTCTTGAATGGATCGATCATATTCTTGCCATGTAAAACTTATGCCCCAAAATAACAAACCATTTCAAGAGAATAAGAATATTAGCATGCTTAAGAATTTAGCTCAAAGCAACTGGAGTTTGTCTGTTTTAATGGATTTTGAATCACTTTCCACAACAGTAGAAATCCTTTGAAGATTTCTAACATATTAAAAGTGAAATCTGCCCTCAGCCTATGAGTTTATCTCAGCTGCCCTCTGCTAATCTGAAGTATAAATCAAAGTGCAGGCCCTGATTTGAATCTTGGAAGAAGAATTCATTTTTTTTTTTCTACCAGAAAAAAATCTAACACCCCCTCACTCCCTACCCCAATCAGTACAAGACAGAGTCTAAGCAAGATCCCTTCCATAATAATCTACCTGCATTCTAAAGACAATCCCACTGATTTCAAACCTCCGCAACAACCACTTGGGGAAAAAAAGTGGTAAATTCAATGAACAGTTATTGTCAAGTACATGTATCTGAACTGAGTCACAGAATGTTTTATACAACATTTAGGTCTATACAACTGCCACACTGAGATCTTATAGGAAAACCAACTTAATTTCCTTTTACAACAAGGTCACCCATCTAGTTGACCTAGAAAAGCCAGTAGATGTGGCGGCTTTGGATTTTAGTAAAGCTTTTGATACTCTCACAGTAGCCTTCTGACAAAATGTCTAGCACACAGCAAGACAAGTCTGTAATATGATGGGTGAGCCACTGGCTGGTGGGTCAGGCTCAGAATTACAATAAATGGGGTTACATCACGCTGGCGGCCAGTCACCTGTGAAGTTCCTCAGGGCTCAGTTTTAGGGCCAGTGCTCTTTAATGTTTTTATAAATGATCTGGATGCAGGAATTGAATGTACATAAAGTTTACCAATGACACTAAACTAGGAGGAGCTGTGGAGTCCCTTGAGGGTAGAAAGGCCTTACAGAGCGGTCTGGATAGACTAGAGAGCTGGGAAGTCACTAACCATACGAAATACAACAAAATCAAGTGCAGGATTCTCCACCAGTGATGGCATAATCCTGGTTATACATATAAAGTGAGGGACAAGAGGCTGGAAAACAGCCCTGCAGAAAAGAGATCTGGGGATTTTGGTTGATGGTAAGTTCAATACGAGTCAACAGTGTGCCCTGGCAGCCAAAACGGCCAACTGTGTCCTGGGGTGTATCAAGCACAGCAAAGCTAGCTGGTTGAGGGAGGTGACTGTCCCACACAACACCACACAGGTGTGGTCCCACCTCAGGTACTGAGTGCAGTTTTAGGCACCTCAATGTATGAAGGAGATCAAACTATTAGAATGTCTCCAGAGGAGGGCGACAAAGATGGTGAAAGGCCTCCAGGGCAAGACTTGTGAGGAGCAGCTGAGGTAATCTGGTTTGTTCAGCTTGGAAAATTGAATGCTGAGGGGCGACCTCATCACAGCCTACAACTTCCTCAAAGGGGGCAGAAAAGGGGGAGGTGCTGATCTGTCTGGAAAGCAGCAATAGACCCGAGGAAATGGAATGAAGCTGCGTCAAGGGAAGTTCTGGCTGGACATTAGGAAATGGTTTTTCACCAAGAGGGTGTTTGGTTTCTAGAACAGGCTCCCCAGGGATGTGGTCACAGCACCAAGCCCGTCAATGTTCAAAGAGCATCTGGACGATGCTCTTAGTCATATGGTTTAGTTTTAGGTAGTTCTGCAAGGAGCAGGGAGTTGGACTTGGTCATTATGGGTCCCTTTCAACTTGAGATACTCTAGGATTCTATGAACTTACCAAAAGACACCTGAACAGCCATCACATACAAAGGGGAGAAAATCTGAAACAAAAAGGTTTGTTTTCAGATAGGCAACATGCATATTGTTTTGCTAATACTTTCTAGCTTAATTTTACATGATTAGCTTTTGCTTACATACATCATGGGGCAGGTGCCTTTACACAGTAAAAAATCTCTACCCCTCCATCTACACAGTACCTAAAAGTGGCTTTTGTAACACAGTTACACTGTTAACTCCCCTAGTTGGTATTACTGAAAAGCACGTAAGTACGTAAATTGTTTTTACATACATTCCAGAAGTTGGAAGTATGCTTTAAATGACATTTTTTTCAGTATCAGATTGGGAAACCAGAACATTTGGCTAGTCATCAAACTTAAAAGTTATGTTAAAAAATTGAATTTATTGTGAGACCACTCAGAATATTATTTACTGACTGCTGAAGCAGTGGGCAATTTACATTTTCATTATATGGGTTGCCAGCTGGAGGAGACGTTATACCTTCCAGAAGGCCAGCATCTCCTCCATTTACAAGTCCTGATCACGCCACTCCTTCCTCTCTGTCCTTCGTATCATACATACTGTCCTTGCGCAATTTAAATTGCACACACTTATTAAGTCTCTGCATACATCCCCCACCTACTGCATCAATTCTTACAGAAAAAATCACTTCACTGTCGGCTGAACTCAACCACATCACCAACAGCAGCAAACACCCACCTCCAGGCCATTACTCCGTTTCTCCATCCTTCAGGTTTGGTCTTAATGGACCACCATGCAACTGGACTACCAAGGTCAGCTCACAGAGATCTCGGTCACTTCGTCTATGTCAGACCAAGTGGTCCCATCAGAAAGCCTTCAGTACAAGCGATTTTGCTGCCTCTCTCATTTTCATTAACATAGTTTCCTCAGATCAGCGAGAGCAAGCAAGGGCGAAGGAAGGGAAAGCCGGGTAACAACAGCTGGCAAAGCAGGGGATTAACCACCCGGCCACACCACTGAGGCGACAGGCCGTGGCAATGGATAGCGCAGGGCTGCGGCAGCACGGAGGCCGCCCCGCGGGCCCCCCGCCGCCGCTACCGGTCCGGCCCCTCCCGGTTCCGCCGCCGCCCGCCCCGGAGCCCGCCCCCGGCCCCCCATACCCGCCTCCGCCAGCGGCGCCCCGCGGCAGGCCGGGACCTGTCTCCGCCACCGTGCCGGGGGCCAGCCGCGCCCTGCCTTACCAAGCTGGCGGCACTCCGCCACCCCGCAGTGCTGCCCCAGCTCCAGCTCCGCCATTTCCCCGGCCTCGCCAAAAGCGCGGACGGCGCGGGGGGGCGGGGAAACTGGGGGGGCGGGGAAACTGGGGGGGCGGGGAAACCCAGGGCTCGGCGCGCGAGGGCCGTCGGAGCGTGCCGCGGGCGCGGGGCGGGGCCGCTGAGCAGCTGTGCCGACGCTCCCCGCCCCGGGGCGTGGCCGGCGGCGGGGCAGCCGCGGCCTGAGAGCGGCGGGCGGGGGTCACCCGGCGGCACGGGCTGCGTCGCCCGGTTCAGGGGAACCTTGTGCTGACGGGCCCGTGTCGGCGTATGCGGCGTCTCAGGCTTCCAGTCGGCCCCGAGCCGCGGCGCCGGCGGGCTTCTTGCGTTAGGCGGCTGTTACCGAGGGAAACGTGGTTTTTGCGTCTTGTTTTTGCCGTCAGCGGCGCCGGCCGTACGAACGGGGCCCCCTTCGAGACGCGCAGGGAAGGGGAGCGCAGCTTTCCCAGCCACTTCTTGCGCTCTTGACGTTTATCAGTGCCGCCGTGGTTTCCTTAGCGGTGCGGCTGCACTTTCTAAAATCCACTCTTCTTACGACCGCGGCGTTTGTTTTCTCGCTCCGAACCCGCCTGCGGCTGAGCGGCCTGCCGGCAGCGCCGCAGTCCGTGACGAGCGGCCCGGGTCGCGCCACACCGGCTCCGCACGCCGCGCTGCCGGGAGCCGTCCCGTGCCTGTCACCTGCTCACCGCCGCGGGGCGCCCTGCCCCGGCCGTTGCCGCCGCGGCCCTCCCAAAATTGAACCACCTGCTGCGCGATAAAGGAAAGGGCAGGGAGGGAGAGCAACGAGGCGGCCAGCCCTGCCTCGGCCGGGACCGCTGCGGACAGCCCCGCGGAGCTCGCTTAGAGCTCCCGGCGCTGGCGGAGGGCGGCGGGCAGCGGCACCTCGGCGTCCCCCGGTGCCGCCCCTGGGCGGGCGGCCCAGCCCAGCGCCGCGCCCGCCCCGCCGCCAGGTGCGGTGCCGCCGCCCGCGGGCCCAGGAAGTGCCGTCACGGCGGGTGCCGGGCGGGGAGGCTCCTGCGGGCCGGGCAGGCCAGGCCAGACCCTTCCGTCGGCGGGTGCCGGGCCAGCCGCCATGAGCAAGATTTCCAAATTCTTCAAGGGGGGCGGCTCGGCCGCCTCCAAGGGCCGTCGGGGCCCCTCGCCGCAGGAAGCGTTGGCGCGGCTGCGGGAGACGGAGGAGATGCTCAGCAAGAAGCAGGAGTACCTGGAGACGAGGATCGAGCGGGAGCTGGCGGCAGCCCGGCAGTACGGCACCAAGAACAAGCGAGGTGAGTCTTCACCTCGCCGCGGCCGGCCCGGCCGGCCCGGCCCCCGCGGCCCCTCCGCCCGCCCGCCGCCGGGGAAGCCCGGGTGTGCCCTGCCGGGCCGGCGCCAGCTGCTTGGGCGGCTTGCGAGGCTTTACATTCCAGGGTGCCAGCGCCTCTAGTTAGAAGTGGGGGTCTGGCAGGGGCTGCCGCTGGGTCGGGTGTGTCGGCTCCGCCGGTGCGTGGGGCGCCCGCCGTGCAGCTGTGGGCGCCGAGCAGGCGGCACCGCCCGGTGGTGGCTTGGGGTCTTCGGCATCCATTGGTGTTCCGTTCGTTACGGCGGGCCGGCGATAGGATGCGTTATTATTCCTCGCTGGTTACCGTCTGTGGCTCCCCGAGCGATGCTGCTGTTGGCTCCGCGCCGCAGTCGGTGCGGGTACCGGCGGGCGGCAGTGCGGCGGGGGAAGGGGCGCGGGGCCTGCGGGGAGCAAAGGGCCTGGAGCACGTGAGGATCTCCTGTACGTTCATGGGTGGATTCCCGTTATCCCCACTGTGAGTGTTGGTGAATACACAGCTGGCAACTGAGGAACAAAGTGATTCAGTGATTTACCTCAAATCATGTAAGGAAGCACATGATACCACTAAAAAATGATAGTTCAGAGCATTAGTGACTGCTGGCCTGGACTGCTGTTAGCTGCAAAGCAGAGAGGATGCAGAGGGATAATAAGGTCTGTATCCTGCTTGTACCGATGTTGTCATCGCTGGGAAGGAAACAATGGTAGACAATGTCTTGTGGATATTATAAAGGCCTTTGAGAAGCAAGTTAATTCCTAAAGTCACCTGGAGTCCTGTTTGCCTACTCTAAGCTTTATTTTTCTTTGAATATATAAAAACAGAAGATCATTTTAAATTAAAGATTTGTGACATAGTGAGAAAGTAGCTCTTTGATCTGCTCTTTCTGTTGCTCGATAATTTAAAAAACTGCCATGTAACTTAGAACTTGTGAGGAGCTGCGTGTTAAAGGTGTTTTGGTTATAATGTATTTGTAATACTTTTAATAATTATTAGCAAAAGGAACATTAACTTTTAGTTAGAAAGGATTTTAAAACATGGGTTGAGATGGGACAGATTTGAAGGCACAGTCAGGGGGAGTAAAGCCAGTTCAGCAGCACCACTGAGCCTGCTGCTCTGCAGCATGGGAGCCATCAGGGTTGTCCCTGTCCAATAGTTTCTACTCCCTTGGCTTCATCTGGGATCTCTCTCTTGTCCCTTTGTGCAGGTACTGGCACCTGTGTGCTAGTGCAGTAAGCTAGTTCAGGAAGGTGATCCACCTTAACACTTAATTTGTTGTGGAACGAAGTGACCAGATAGCTCCTGGGCCTGGGTTCATTGTGCAAATGCCCAAGCAGCAGGGCTGATGCCAGAAAACAGGCTGGCTCCAGTGACTGTTTGAATTCTTGTTTAATCCAGATGTGCTGCTGTGGAACTTTATCCCAAGCCTGGACTTTAAGCTGGCATGCTTGCAGTAACAATAAATGCTTCCTTTCCTTGGCAGAGCTCCCTGGAGGGTGTGTTTCAGAAACCTGGATGCAGCTGTAAAATGTTGTGGGATTTTTTTTGGCTGGGTTATTTTTTTACCCAGGGTAGGTTAGGTTCCACTTAATCCAGTTGACTTGGCAGCTGTGTAATTGCTCAGGCACCTGTGAAAGAGAGGGTGGTGCACTGGCAGGAATGAGTATTTGTTGTTAGGAGAAGGTGGCTCTGCCCCTCCTTTAATTTGGCTGGTTGATACTGGTTTCAGGTGTTTTTTGGCCTTGTGCTTCAGGCATGCAACATTTGACATATGAAACTTTTCTCCTGGATTTTTGTTTACACTGCAGTGCTCAGTATGCAATTGTTTGTGGAGTCATGCTGAAAGCATGGATTGTTGAGCTGACCATGGTTAAAAATAACTCCCTTTACCTTGTCGTTTGCTCAGGGACCTACAGTTAAGGACAGTAAACAGACAGGAGTAGGGCAAGAAGTGTAGACTGGGATTTTTTTCATGCCAAAAATAGTTCTAAAGCTAAAATGCGATAGTGTAACTACAGTCAGAGGAGAAACAAGAGAAGCTAACCTTGCTGTGCAAAAGTGCTTAAATTTAGCAGGCTACTAAGTGAACTCAAAACCCCAGTAATTCCCCTTCATTTCATATGTAAATTGCTTTACAGTTTAATTGCTGTTGATTTACATATAACAGCATACTGGCTGGTATACTGCTCTATTAGTTCAGAGGAAATCTGTGCTAACCAGCATCTATTGTAGCATTATTTAAACATACACACAAATGAGAGAATAAAAGTTTTAATCTACATTGCCTTGTTAAAGTGAATGTTTCAAAGGGACCTTGCAGGTAATTTGCAGTGTTGGTTTTTCTTAATTGCATCTGTGGAGAAGCCTATGGAAGCTAAAGTGGGACTGTCTGAGACTGGAGCAAGATGTAGCTAGGCACTGTAAATGCACCAAATTAGCATGATCTCATCTGATTTTTAGGCACATGAGTCTGAGTCAGTTATACTGACACAAGAGAGAGCAGATTCAAGCACCAGGAATTTTTCATGAGTTCAGATGATTCTTGAATGGATTCATGTGACATCAGTAGGCTTAACTTGATTTAAAAGCTGTAACACATTAGCTATGCAAATAGATGTGAAGCATCACTTAAATATTTTTGGCTTCTCCTTTATGAAGTGATTATCCCGGCAGTTCCTGCACCTAATCTGAAATTGGGTACATATTTTGGGTGATACATTTCCAGCATTCCCCGTTAATATTTTACTGTAGCTAGACCACTTGAGGCTTTTCGAAACAGCAGTGTGTGATGGAATTCCTTCTGCAGAGGTTCTGTCATGATAAGCTAATTTACAGTTAGCACTGCCTTTTAATCTCTCCCCATTCCAGATACCCCAAAAAGTACAGCCAGACATATTAAAAAAAAAATTATGAGTTTGTATCTCAGTTTCAGCCAGTGCACAGGTGCCAATACCCATCTGCAAATTGGCCTTGTATCTTCAATATTTTGAAGGTTATACAGGAAAATTTAAATGACAGAAAGTGATACTGAATATTTGAGAACTCTGTTTAAAAGGAAATGTGTTTTCTGAAGTGTGCCTGTGCATGTGAAAATAACATACTCATGAATGTGTTGTTTCAACCTGGAATCTTTCACAGATCCTATGAAATGGCTAAATGAAACAAAGTTAAAAGAAATCATCCAGAATAGGTTTAAATCTTAACCGTAAAGAGCCCTATAGTACTAATGAGGACAAAACCTACATAGAAAGTTGGAATAACAGGTAGGCTTTTACAAGTATATGCTGCTAAACATGTTGTGTGGTAATTTGGACAGGTCTTGCGTAGCTGTACAGCATTCCTTTTCCTTGAGTTAGTTGTTTAGTTTCAACAGCTTCCAGGTGACAACAGTGTCGTAGTTGTGTGTTAACAGGGACAGGGCTGTCATGCCTGTGACAGGGTACATGACAGGTTGGGACTTGTTGCCGGTGGAGAGATAATGAGGAAGCCCTTAGTGTGTCTTTGTTCTGCAAGTTACAGCTATTGTTCTCTGATCTTCATGATCATGTTTCAAGTGTCTTGCTGTGAACCAGAATGGTTATACCAAGTCAGGTGCATTATTGTTCTTGAATTATCCCTGCAATTATAACTGTATGTGGCTTCCCCCCATGAGGTTTTAAGAATTGTGAATGCCAATAATGAGCTTACTTAGGGTGGTATGATTTTTATGGCCTCAGCATTTCTTTTGCTTGTCCCTAGTGTAAGGGAGATCAGAAGTTGTAATCCATTGGTCCCTTGCAAGACTGAAATGGCAGTTTGTGAACTGTATCCAAGAATAAGAACTGGTATTTTCACTGTGGTGTTATATCTTCTGAAGAAACATTCTTTTCCTTCACCAGTTTCCCCCTGGGAATTCTAAGGATTGCTAGACAATGTTTTTGTATATACTTCAGAAGATGAGATCATCAGTAATTCCTGTACTGATGGGTGTTGGTGGTGGGCTTGACAGGTAAAAGATGGTGTTACCACTGTTCTGTGTCTTTTCATTCTGATCTGTCATGAAACCACGAGGAGGGTGCCACAAGCTCTATGTCACTACTTCTGTTCTTTCCTTCTGAAACCTGGATATTCAGTGTGGGCAAGATTACTATTGTCCAGCTGGCCATTTCTGCTTCCTTAATGAAGTATCAGCATAGTAGTGATATTGGAAAGTGTCCTTCTGTATGTTAACTACAGTAGTTCTTTAATATGCGTACATAAACTTGACATAATCTACTGTTGTTGCAGCCACTTATCTAGAAAATAAAATAAAACCTCAGATTAAAGGCAGCGGTTCCTAATCTATGAGCTGTATTCTGCTTGCTGGACTCAGCAGCACAGGAAATGTGCTAAAGCCCAGCCAACTGCTAACCACTTCGTTATGAAATTCAGGAGTTGAATCGGCTTCTTTGGAGCACAACAGAAACTGTGTATGAGATTGCTTTTTTTGCATGGAAAGCACCTCCACCTCTTCCTGGTTGAATTGATATTCATTACACTTGCTTCCTCAGACTGTACCTCTCCTAAGACTCTTCCTCCCTGGGCTGTCTTCCTTCTTTGAAATCTTTGGAATGGGCCACACCCTTTTCCAGTCCTGTTCCTAGACCTTCACTGAAGTAAGTTTATGTTCCCTGCTCAATTTCTTTTTTTTTGTAGATATATTCTTTTTCAGTTTGGTTATTATAATGCAGTAGCATTTCTGTGAAACATTTAAATCCTTTTATAAGAGTTGCAAACAAATTTTAAAATGCTTGTAGGCACGGTAGAAAAGCACTCTAAAGTTCATGGTAATCTGTAAAACACAGAAAAATACATTTCAAACAACAAAGAAATTCTCGTATCTTAGCTATAGGAGCTACTGTAACAAAGCACCATGCAGCTAAGGGCATTCATTTAATATAAATGAGAAAAAATCATATAGTGTGGTGTGGGAATTTATTATGCCTTGGTTGGTAAGGAAGGTGTAGGAATTGATTTCCTATGAAGTACTTGGTTCTGTAAGTCACTGGTAAAACTAAGGATAATTAATAAAGATGATATGTTGCACTACAATAATTAGGAAAAGCTGTTTATGAATAGGTGAAGTCACACAGAGTTTAGCTTCTTCCATGGTTTCTTAATTTGGGTGTGGTTTAATTAAATTTTCATACAGGAACCTTCAGGATTTTGAAAACAAGTTCTTTGTGTGTAACTCAGGAAATCCATTTTCTCTCTGAGCAGCCAATAATAACAGCACCATTACAGAGTTCCATTTCTGAAAAACACCAACTGGAAATGCTGCCCTGTGGTAGCTGCTTACTCTAGTCGAAAACTTTCTGCGTCAGCTAGTTAGTGCATCCACAGGGCTTTAGAGTTCTCCCTAGCACAGTTTCAGACCATTAAATTTACCTGGCATCTCTGGCTTCCTAACCTAAGAATCCAGGATCAAATTTTGATTCAACTGAAGTGAAGGGAGGAAGTGGCTGGTGTCCTGACACTACCAATAGTAAGCATAAATAAGCAGGGAAATTCTAAGTAGGTAAAAAGATTATTTGGGATTAAGTCAAACTGATGTATTTTGGAATTGCCAATGAGAACTTTACCATTCTCACATCTGCCATTTGCATGACATCATCTGGTGTTCATGCATCTTTTTCAGAACATGCATGCTCTTCAGATCGTTCCCCAAAACCTGGAAAAATTTTGAATTTGAATACTGTGGTTCATCTGTTGTGATTGCGGTTTGCGGTCCTGAAACATTTTACTGCAGGTGTTGGAAGGCATTGTGTTCTTGGCCTGTGTGAATGCTTCTTACACCGCCAGTGATGAGCGGTTTCGAGCATGTTGACAAATGCTTGAATCAAAGCAATGAATCTTTTAGTGTGTGTTTAGACACCATAAATCTGTGCCCCCTCCTGGGAGGGATCCTAACTTAAGTTGAAAAGTTGTGTACCCCAATGTCAAGGTTCAGTGTTATTGCCTGTGGGCTATCATTTGAAAAGGACAGTAACTGTAATTGCTGCTGTCGGTTGAGTTTGTGGGGCTCAGTGCTGTTGTTGCTAGCTGGCTCTGAACCTGATTTAAAAATTAAATGTAAAAGACGTAGGAAGGGACACGGGTATTAACAGCAGTAAAAAAGCAATGGGTGACTCGGTCTTCTGTTTTCTTTTGGTATTTTTTTTCTTGCTAGGCACATACGTAGTTTGGAAAGGACAGTGGCGAGGAAATGCTTGTGGCAAGATAGTGTGTGTTCCACACCCAGAAGCCAAGAGAAAGCCCTTTTCTCCTCCTGCTTGTCACATGCATTTATTCTGGTAATGATTTACTCTGAGCAAAGTATGCTGCTCATAACTTATCAAATATAAAAGACTAATCTCAACGCTTTACAAAGATAATGGGGTGTAGCTGGGGTTGGCTGTGACTGTGTGTCTACATGGTTGCCTATGTTTTCAAGTTCTAAGGTTTAAAGGTCATGCTCCAAGTGATTGTAAGAAATAGATACAGCTGAAAGCCGGAGAAGTGTGAGTCCTCCTGTCATCTGACTCACCTGCTTGGTTAGGCCATTTGGGTTTTCCATTGCACTTGACAGTTTCTGCTGCTGAGACAAAGTTGAGAAAGCAGCATTGGTGGAGGTGTGGTTATCATGAGAGATCTTACACTATCTTTCTTAGTTTTTACATATGTTTTGCAACCTCTTATTTTCTTTCTTTTCCCTGTTTCTTCCTTTCTGGCTTCTCTCTGATGTTTTTCTTTTTCCTCCCATCTTCCCTGCTTTGCCTGTGTGCGTAGGATGGAGTTCAAGATCTTCCGCAGTGGAGGAAGAAGCTGCTCTTCCCTGTGGTGCTAAAAGGAGTTAACCTAAAAGAGGCTTCCCAGCATGTTCATGCAACAGCATGTTGGTGATAAACAGGCTGCTGATCTGGTGGGGTCAAAGCCTGTCTCCCTACTAGTAAGGTAGGAGGGTGAGAATTATAAATGCTGCAGGTTGGCTTGGTGCTGAAATGCCTGTCCTTGCATTTTGCTATGAAAATACACAGTGCACTTTGCCTCTTCCCATTCCAGCTGCCTTACAAGCACTGAAGAGAAAAAAGAGATATGAGAAACAGTTGAGTCAAATTGATGGGACACTTTCAACCATTGAGTTCCAGAGAGAGGCATTGGAAAATTCCCACACCAACACAGAAGTGCTCAAGAACATGGGTTATGCTGCACAAGCTATGAAAAAAGTACATGAAAATATGTAAGTGCTTTCTAATAGCTTTCGAGTTGAGCTTACTAACCACTTTCATTGCTACAGACTATTGTATCAAGGCAGCCAGTTTTCACTTCATTTTTGGTTCAGGCATTTAGTGTCAGGAATGGTTATGTTATATTTGGCAGAAAAAGATCTTTTTCTAACAGCAAGCCTAGATGGAAGTCAACTTAACTAGACATCAGTGTGGTACCTGTGTTTTCTAAAGTCTGCAGTGGAGACTGGCCTCTGCCCTTAGTTTCTTCAGCTGAGTTTCTTCTGGAAAAAACAAGTGGACTCTTTTCCTCAAAGTCCGTAAGATGGACTGTGTGCTTCAAAGTATTAATTAGACCTAAATAAAAGAGTAGGTAATTTTTTTGTCTGTGTAGTATTTTTATATGTCTTATATTGTTTCATGAGGAATTTTCCTATCTGGATAAACAGAGTTAAGTAGAAAGGTTGTTCTGGGAGAAGTAAACAGGAACTGAAACAATAATGAAGCTAACAATAAAGGGAAGCTTTTAAATGGGGTATAGTCCTGTTAAGTTCCCCTAAGTTTTGGTGAAAGCTTAACATCAGAAAAGATCAATCTGTAAAGATGCTGACCTTGGGAGGGAGATGGGATCTGCCCAGGGGATGTGGCTGTTGGCTGGTAGAGGTATGAGAAGCACAGAGAGGGAGAGACACACAGACTGCTGCTGTTTGACTTGTGTTATAATCCCGAAGTGGAAGAAATTGGACTGGCTAAAACACACAGAAGCTTGCCAGGGAAACATTAAGGTGTAGGTGAGGGAAATTACTCCTGGTGAGTTCTGCTGTTTATAGAGCTACGGGCATAAAAAGAAAATAGGGTCTGCTCAAGTTTTTCTGAGTTTCTTCTGTAAGATTTTAATGATTCATCTTTAAAAAATGTTTCCATGTTATCTTGCCAGGGACTTGAACAAAATTGATGATTTGATGCAAGATATCACTGAACAGCAAGATGTTGCCCAGGAAATTTCAGATGCTATCTCAAATCGAGCTGCCTTTGGTGAAGAGTTTGATGAGGTTAGTACTTCAGCCCTATGAGGTTTTAGCTGTTAAATGACTCCATAGTCATTTTGTTGTGCAGGGGCTTGTTCCGGGGGTTTGTTTCTCAAAAGGTGTGGATGTGAAATTCCTTGGTTCTAGCCTACCCTATCTAGGATGTGTTTAATTTACATATAAAATTACTTAAAAAATTATTAATATATATAATCTAATAAAATCTGTAAAATGAAAAATATTTTTTATTTATATATAAATTTTAAGAAAGGTGATTTTAACTGCACTCCTGTAGTTGTTATTCTCACTTGCACCATGGGAAGAGGAGGTCACTAAAACCTGTAATTTGTACTGTTCCAAGTGGACACTGAAACCTGTAATTTTTTGTGCTCTGAATAGACATCTGTTTGACTAAGTGCATGTTTCTGTGCCTTGAATGGGCTGCAGTTCACTGGAATATTTGGACCAGTTTTTAAGGTCACTTTGGTGCTTGGAGGTGTAGGTCCTTTCCCTGCTTTCTAGATTTTCTACAGAAGTAGATCCGTTAGGTAGAAGTAATTCATATTGGAGGCAATAGGGTTCCTTCCTTGAGCTATTTTTTTCTGAAGCCCCCACAAGCACTTAGGACCTTCTGAAAACTTGTTGCAGTAGCTTTCATCCAGTTTCCCTGGCCTTGATTTTGTATATCCAAGCAGGACACTACTAATCTCTGATAAGACCATGCTGAAGACTTAGGGGTCAAGTATACTAAAAATTCTTGCAATCTGTGGAATGCAGAGCTGGGGATCAGGCTCAGTATCACAACCAGTTTGATTTTGGTTTTTAGTTATGTTTTAAAATGACCAAGCACTAGAGATCATTTGAGGAATGTCCTAAAGAATTAAATAATTCACTCTGTCACCAACTAATTTGTTCCTGTGTGCCCAAATGGACAAAAAGAAAAATGCATATGCTATATGATATTTAACTGGGGGGGGAAGGTTTCATTCAACAGTTAGAATTTATTGATGATAGTAACGATTCTTTGCGTTTTGTTCCCGTTATCTGCTCTCCTGTTTTTCCATTTTGAATATAAATAGACTTTTCAAGAAACTTTTAATCAATATTGGCACAAGGAATGGGATTTAGCCTGTATAAACTGGGCTTCAAACAACTGAAAAGCATACTGCTATCCTGAACAGCTATACAGCGTCACTCGCTTTTCATTGGTGTTTTAACTTTTAGGAGTCTAGACTTAGAAAGCATGTTTTAGTTTGACCTGGAAGTTCCTAAGAGATACTTGTCTAAGTTTGATGGGCATGTTTCCTATGAGAAAATAAGCCACTGTCACATGGGGTGTTGTAGTAACAGCAACTACTTTTGCACAGGACGCTAATACTTACAGCACTTGGTCAGTAACTGGGAAACCTGGTTTGCAGGCCACTTCAGCTTAAAAACACTAGAATCTTGCTGGGTGCTAGAATAATTGCTGGGTTATGAAGTGATTTGTATTGGAGGATGATGTTAAATTTTATTTTATTTTGACCACAAACTTTAATTTCCTCTTCAAATATGTGCTATGGGTGTAAAGAGAGCATGGGAGCATGTAATTTGTCCTGCCTCAGATAAACACAGAAACATAAATGTTCTTTGTCCCTGGGCTGACACGGTGTATGTCATGAAAAATGCAAAAAAGCTCTGTCCTACCTGAGCAGGATGCTCACTGGGAGAGGTGGTCCAATATGTACATTCTGGTGGATGAAGCCTGGAACCCGAGAGTTAACATGATATCTTCCCGCTGTACTCATTTTTACTTAGGTTTGAGAGGAGAAAGGGGATTTGTTACAGCTATTGCAATACTTCACAGCCTAGTTGTAGAGCAGTTTCTGAGTTGTGGGAAATGTAAGTAAAATGTATGCTTGAGGGTGAGAGGAACTTGAAAGTTGAGTCTCCCACTTCGAGAGCAAATGTCCTAGCGATTACATTGTACTGTAGGGGACATGATCACAGTTTCATTTACCCTTTTTTGTGTGTTTTCCCCTCTCCCCGCCCCCCCCCCCCCTTTTTTTTTTTTGAGCCTGTTATGGCTGACACTACCCCTTAATTGTTTACTTACTCAGCAGAGGTTGGTGAGGACTTACTTGGTGTGGGAGAGGGTTAGATGACCATTTAGATGTCTTCACAAATGCCTGTTTCCTTTGATTTTACAGCTTGGACACTAACTTCTTAAGAAGCTGGTATTTACAGCCGTGACATGGGCATTTAAAAGTGCAGACACATTTGCACCTCAAAGGAAGTCCTGTGGTGGCTATATAATTATAATTTTAATTTACATATTTGTGATGAGCATGGTGTAAATGGGTAGGCAAAGCACAATACCAGTAGATTTCATATAGCCACTCTTTCCCTAGCCAGTTTTGCCCATTGTTTCTTTGTAAACCATTTTATCAACGTGGCAATGGTCCATTTCTTTACAAATACATGATATTTAGCTTCCTTTCTTTGGGAAGCTCCAGCCGAAGAATAAGCCCTTGGCTTTTTTAAAATCTATGTAGCCTTTTTATTTTTAGTATTATACAAGTGGATTAGATAATCTGTCCAAATCAGCTTCTGCAGCTAAAAGCCCAAGAGTGTTACGTGCTTCAGGAGTGAATAACACAACCCAGGAGGACAGCTCTGATTCCAGTGGTGCTTTGAGATCAGATATAATCCTGAACTTCTGTGACAGAACTGAAGCATACTGTTTTAATGACAGTCTGCCATATAACTAGTGGAAGCTGTTTGATTCTTAAAATGGGAGAAATTGCACATTAAAATTAGAATTGGTTAAAAGAGTACAGGCTTAGATTTGGAGCAAATCTGAGGATGGCAGAGGGACTTCTTATTATTTTTTTCTTTATCTCCTGTGTTTGCCTTTTTGAGTATTACACTGTTACCTGTTTTCTTTCTAATTTTATTCTTTGTCTTGTTTCTAACTTCCATTGTCCTCAACTTTCAATTAAGATTTACTGTTGTTGCCCACATTTAGTAGGAATTATACTTGTGATATGATAGGTTTTGATATTTGTTTTCAGATGTAAGGTCTTTTTCAGTAGTGGTTTGCTTCATGGTAGTTAAATGTTCCCTTGCCTGAGATCAGTCAGGACATTGAATTTGTAAATAATGTTTTCCTTGAATTTAGGATGAGTTGATGGCAGAATTAGAAGAACTGGAGCAAGAAGAATTGAACAAAGGAATGAGAGATATCAGGTTGCCAAGTGTTCCGTCCACATCGCTGCCTTCTCACCCCGGTAAACTGCCTGCTTGCCATTTTACATTTCTTGTGATTGTTATGCTGTGAGACGAGGGAAGGAAGAGAGAGTTTCAAATATGGATTTAACTCTGTTTTAACTTTTAAAGTATTATAGATTCTTTTGCCTGGTTTTGTATCTGTTTATTAGAAAAAGCAGAGTGTAAATCTGGTTTGCTGTATGAAACATTTAGGACCAAATTCTCTGTAGATTTGGAGAAACAAGCTCAGGGAACTTGACATTGTGCACATACTGATGCATCTCCTACTGAAATATCGTGAGGGATGGGAAGACTTTTTTTTTTTTTTTTTTTTTTGGCAAATAAATCCTTAGTCTTTTTTTAATTAGTCTGACCTACATTCAAAACGTTTGTGTTACAAAGATCCAGCTTTGTAGGGTTGTGGTTTGATATTTGCCACTGATATTTTAATTAGAAATGGAGGAGGGAGCAGGAGGTACGCATTTAAAGAAATAGTCATTCCTTTTCTTTCTACAGAACAGACTTATTCCTAGTATTAAGCAGTAGTCTGATTTCTCTGTAGTTCTGCCCTGTTCATTTTGAATTAACCCAGAGACAGTCAACTTCTAAGTACACCTTTCACCATGTCCTTGTCCTCTCTCAGCTGAAAGACTTGCTGTGTACTGATTGAAGCAAAAGAGCGTAAATATTTTATGGTAAGGACAGCACTCATGTGGCACAGGCTGTTTATGGTACATTCTGCTGCAGAGCAGGCTACCTAGACCAGCTTAGTTCAGAGACTCTTACATGTGTTTTGGCAGATGGCATTTTTAAATCCTGAGAAGCAATTTAAAATGTCCAAACTGGGGTTGTGGCCTCATCTACTGCAGTCAACTGCAGAATAGCTATTAGAAAAAAAATAAACTTAGGAAAATCCAGTGCAAATTGCAGTCTTGGCATTTATGGCTTGCTCATACATCCTCTTCTAGATCCGGCTGTGATGGCTGACAGTTTTATTAAACGCAGACCACCCCCATATGCTTCTCACTATCTTTATTTGCTACTCCATCTTTATGTATGGCTGCTTAAGGCAAAATTAGCTAGTTACAATTATATAGTTTAAGGCCTTGTGAGACCAGCTTATCTTTTCTGAAACTCCATGTTTACTGTTACACAGCAATAGCAAAATAAGAACAGTTCATGCTTCTGATTGGAGGTGCATGTTACCCTTCTGATTTTGGAGATGAGGAAAATGAGACGAGCAAGGCATAGTGACATTTCTCAGTTGTACAGTGAGCCAGTCGTACTTGCAGAGGAGGGGCTGAATCCCTGGTCTCCCATGTAGTCCTTCCACCTGCAGCCCCTGAAGGTGGTAGTTGCAGCTCCTGGCCGTACAGCTGCCACAGCTGGGAGACAGCTGGCTGCTGTAAATGTACACACGAGGGTGGTATTGCAGCTGGAACAGTATTCCACTGATGTTTGAGGAATGGAAACCCAGACTTGCAGAGCCCACAGATGGGGACAGCTTGAGGTTGAACCTGGGCTGTAGGGCATCTGGTTTGTAGGTCAGTGAATGAAGGCTACCTGGGTAGAGGCTTTAGTTCAGTGAATGCAAAAGATATGTGGTAGTAGATTTGGGGGGTGGGTGGGAAAAGAGCAAGTGTGTGTGGGACCGGGTACAGAGCTGAGGGTTGCTATTGCTGTGAACACAGCAGTTAACTGATGTTACCTGAACAAAGTTCAGAAATTTCTTTCTCCCTGTTAATAAATGACACCTGTTATTAAAATGGGGTGAGTCCCATTTGGAGACTGGGCCTGCACACACAGAACCCTTCAGCACTATTTGGAAAGGCAGCAGGATGCACGGCTGGCCGGGGATAGGTCACTTATGCTTGCTAAAGTGGCAGTGAGAGAACTGGCAGCTTTCTTGTGGATGCTTGCTCTCTGTGACAGCTTTTAGAGATTACATGTATTTTCTGTTGGAGTCTCTCAGTAGCAGTTACCTCAGACCTATATTGTTAACTTCAGGGCTGTATGAGGGAATGGTGGGGCAAAATAGTTGCATGTTTCATCAGCTTCGTTACTGCATTACCTGTGTTTAGCTTGCTACTCAGTAAATTAATTTGAGATACTCAAATTGAAAAGCACTATGCAAGTCCACAAATGAAATGGCTCTGATTGTTGTATTAGTTGATGGTTATTGTTAATCTCTCTTTCTCTGCAGCATCAACCAGGAAGAGAGCAGAGGATGAAGATGAAATGAAGAAGTTGGCTGCCTGGGCTTCATAAGAGCATGGTCTTTTTATAACTCTGAACATTACAGTGCAGATGTGAAGAGCTGTAATGCTGTGTTATAACCTTACCGACTTAGTGTGGTTGCATTTCATACAGGCTGGGTTTTTTTTATGGCCAATCTTAGTAAGAGTAGTGTTACGGCCATATTACAAAACTATTTGAAAAACAAACAAAAAAATGCAATAGTTGCCAAAACGTCCAAGCATCAAAGTTTTTTTGGCTTTGGCCAGAGACTTGTTCTGTTATTAGTATTGGTTAGGTATTGTTATTAGGTAATGTTTACTATATGTGGCTGGTTTATAAAACCTGTGAGCCTCGCTTATGCACACAGATGGATTAATTGTTGAAATGAAGAAGTTCAGTAAGTCATCAAAGCCCTATCCTAGAAGGTTATTTGGTTCAGGTTATTTGAATATTAGTAAAACAGCTTTATACATGTCCTGACTTGCAAGTTCCTTCGAGCCCAGGAGCTAACAGATGTTCGTTTGGGCATGGAGATTTACATAGTCTGCCTGGAGCAACTTACGGTGTCCTAGATATTAAAAGGAGACTCTTCTATAGTTTTTGTTTGAAGTGGGATAGGTTTTTTGTTTTAACTTAAGCCCAAATATCCCACACAGTTCTATAGGTCAGCTTGAATAGTATTTTGAAAGATTTCCAACTCGGTTAAAGAACAGTTTTTACAGTCATTGGGGAAAATGAAATGTCCAAGTTCTTATAGATCTCTGCTGAACAAAATTGATTTCTGCTAACCCTGTCAAAAATCCAGAAGAGATTTGACCTTCCAGTGTTCTCCTCCACCACCATGTCTTTCTAGGGTAAGTCATCGTGTGATAGCGCCCATCCTCAAAGGAATTAGTAACACATTTTTAATTAAACAATTCAAAAATGTTTTTAATTTCTGAGTGTTCGGTTCTTTTCTCTTACTCAGTTTCTGAATGGAAATAGTGCCAGCATGCTGTATTTGAAATGTCTTTTTAACCCTGGTTAAAAAGCTGATTCTCGATTACTTGTGAAGTTGATGTGTTACTGTCCAACTGACAACTTTTTAGCTTAAGGAATAAATGCCACTCTGATTGCTAAACTACTACATATATAGAGACGTTACCGTTCAAATACAAAACAAAAATTAAATAGGCTGCTTTGTAGTAACAAATTTTATTAAGACGAGCTCAATGCTAGAAGCCTGCTGTCAATCACAAGGAAATAGCAAAACACTGTGGAGTTTCTAGGGGTGTGGGAAGCAGAGTCACACTGCTCTAGGTTTCTTGTTTTCAAATTAATTTAAATTTACTGATGATTAAACCACTTGGTGAATAGTGGGAGACTTGGTTTCTATAGATCTATAGCAACGGAAGACTGCCCCCTTCTCCTGTGGGCTTCTGCCTGTGGCTTGCCGGGTGTTCAGCTTTGATAGGCCATAATAGCCTTTAGCTTCTTGGCTTCTATGTTAAGCATAAGCTAATGTGTGTTTCTGGATGTGGCATGCTGCTATGTTCACAACCTTTCAAGTTGGGTTCTATAGATGAAACCTAAAATTTACAAACCCTGTGGAGAGATTCAGTTTTTCAGGGCTTTTTAATCGGCTGTAGTGGAATTGCTTTTGGTTTGCATCCATATGAAGGGAGAATCAAGCCTTGCCACTTCAGATAAATTTCCTGCTGGAAAAAATTGTGTTAATTCTGTTCCAAAGTTTGGAGGTACCAGGAAAATTGTCCCTTTCTGTTGAGAGTAGAGAAGACCTGGAACCATTCAACTTTTGTTTTAAAAACAAAAAGAACCCCAAACTAAACCAAAACAAAAAAATCCTTAAATTTTACATTTTGAACTCTCAGTTGGAAACCAAATGCTAACAGAATGTTACTCAGTTGTGATGCTTGCTGAAATTCAGGATGAGATGCCAGCTGGGAGCAGGCATATTTATTACAATGAATACTCTGAGTTATTTAGAATCCATTTGCTAATCCTTTTGGCTGGAATTCTGTTTCAAGGTGTGCAGTCCGTGCAAGTCACTGAATTGGGTAGAGAAAGTATTAGGGTGCACGGATTGCATCGCTGTGCGAGGCTGCCTGTGTGCTTTTGGACACGTTGTGGACACTAATGCGAGGCCATGCCAGCATAGTCCTGTGCTTAGCTTGGAAGAGCTGGCTGCTAGCACCTGTGCTTGGTCAAATGAGTAGTTTTCCCATGCTTGGCACTTAAATAGCACTTAGCGTATTTAAAGTGCTGTACAACCTGACCAAAATAAGTCTCTACGCTTCCCATTTGAGACTCAAGGGATTTTCAGTCTGCTTTGGAAAATGTGCACCTGTGCTTGTTGTGCAAGAGCTTCCTGTGTGAACACCCGGCAGGGGAGAAGAAATCCTAGGGAAGGACTTCTCCTTTGCAAGCTGGTGTCTGGCTGCTGACCTCCAGCCATGTTTTGGCCAAGTGTTGATCCTGAGAAGTTACGGGTGTCTTCAGCTTATTGATTTCAGACAGGCACTTTAGGAACAAAATTTGTGGATTTTTGTGAAGGGTGAAGAAAAGAAACTGGTGATTTGGATGAGTTTATTTAAAAACTTGTGTGTAGTGGTTGATGATGCTGGAGGACACTCTCACGTGCCAGTTACAGGCTAGGACATGTGTGGTTGGTGAAGCTATACTTAGAGATACTCTACTCATGTACACAAACCAAAATACACTGTGGACCTCCAGAAGTGGAGTGCTTTGTTGCCGTATTTGTCTGGGAGACAGTAGGTGACTACTTTTTTTTTCAAAAGCAAAGGGAGTTCTAGGGATTTTAATTCAGTTGAGGAGGTGTCTCTTACCTGTGTAAATTCAGATGACACTGGGACAAATGGCTTTTCCTGCTTTTGAACGTATGTGTCTTCATCCCAAGATATATTTGTTTAGTATGTAAGCAGATGAGAGTGAATAGTGTCAATGTGTTATTGTAAATGTACTCTCTATTAACTGCAGCAGATGGTGTACTATAGCTGCCTTCCTTTCTTGTTTCTTATTTATTTTGAGAATGTTTTCTTCTCTTAACAGGCTTGGGCATTTTTAATCTTGAAAGCTTTAAAAGGGGGGAAATGTATTAATAAAAAGTAAGAATTTCTATATATGCTGTAAATAAAAATATTTGTGTCGTATTTGTGTTATATGATGATCGTATTAAATTTATTTTCATATTATGCAAAACTTCAAGTGATCTCCTTACACTGTCATCAGGGTACAGTGCTCTTAGAGCACGTAAGGATATTTTGAAACATTTTTTGATGTATTAATCTTTCAGCATCAGGTTAGAATTCAGTTCTTCTTCAAAGGTGGTTTGGCTAAAAAACCCAACCAAATTAAAAAAAACAACACCAACAACAAACCCAAAACAACCTAGTGTATGATAGGGTGTTTGGGCTGCTTTCCTTCATGCTTAAGTTGTGTTGCAAGATACCTTTTCATCCTAATGTGTCCAGAATACCTACTTCCCCCTGCCCCCCAGAAGATCTGTTAATTGGTTCAGGAATGTGTGTATTTCACTTTTCCAGGCCTTAGTTGAAAGGAAGAATAGTCAGGTCTTTTAAATGTGAAAAATTACTATAGGCAAGGATGAATTGAAACAAGCAATGCATTTTTTCATGCATCTTAGTAGAATCTCCTTAAATAAGTGTGGGTGTATAGTATGTCACATTTTATGTATACACACATGTATATTTACCGACATGTATGAAGTGTTGGAGCAGTGATTTAAGGTTATCATTCATTATGTGGTCTGAAAGGGTTCAATTACTTGGAGAGCTCATCTTTGCCTTTTTGTAAAGCCTAAAGGCTTCAGAACAAAATGTCAGGAACTGTTCGGTACGTACAGATGCCTGTTGTGTAATACAGCTGTAGGGGGTGGAAGAACTGCATGGGCATGTATGGGGAATACTTCTGATGAGAAAATCTCATGTTTTCGTGATGGCCTAAATTATTTTAATGATGCCTTTTTTTCTTTTTTTTTTTTTTTTTTTAAGAGATGTAAGGATGAGGCTTTAGTCTCAAAAATGACTTAACAGCAGGGACTAGATTGAACATTTAAAGAAATGGCAAATAGCATAAATCTAATCTTACATAGCTGTCACTTTCTCATGTGTGTCCCCATTGCAGAGACCATCGCAAGACCCACCATCATAGCACTGTTCAGTCAGATGTATATTGTAGGGAAAATCTGCCCAGTTCCTGTGACTTTGATCATGGTTTAAGTGGTTTATTGTTTTATCAATGCATAATTAACTGGCCGTTGCTGAACTATACACTTGGGATCAGTATCTGCAATGCAACAGATAAAGCTATGCAATATAGTTATGAAATATTAGTGCATGTCTAGACTCTAAACATTGTTGTAACTAGGATGGCTGTGTCTGACAGGGTCGTGCTGGCCCCTCTGCTGCCCTGCGTTCTTCTGCACACTGCACATCCTCACGTTCTCACATTTTGCTTGTATTTCTGTCAGCTGACTTCCACTCACCAGCTAAAAGTCTCCTAGTAATTCTCCATTTGCTTTTTAATACAGTTGATTGTTGTTGTCTTTACCAAGATGAGCTTTGGGCAAATGCCCTCTCACAGTCTGGGCATCCCCCTCACCCAGTCCCCTCACCCCCCCTATGCTCTCTCACCTGCTGGTGTTACCCAGGTTGTGTTTAAGGCATTGGGTGTTACTCGGCTGGTTTTTCTCAGAGAGGAGACAGCTGAATCTCCAAGACCTGCATGACAATGTGTATCTAAGTTTTTAGTTTGTAAGCTAAATTTAATGAAATAGGTAGGAGGCTAACTGCTGGTGGCCTTTTCCCATGTAGGTGATGAGTCTTGATACCTTCCATTGGTGCAACCTCAGCTTTTGAAAACATGCTGTCTTACTGGGTGAGGAGAGTTTTGTGGGTTCAATCAGGGTTTATGCGCCCCCTCCACCCTGAGTTTAGCACCCTTTCCTCAAAAAATAAAACACAGTTTAGGAGGAATACAAGTCTTCAGATACATCTGAATACATTTTTATATTAAATATTATCTTTACTTTTGTGATTGGATTTTATTACCAAAGGGACCTTGGTGCAGCTGCTAAACTAACCGCAGTCAGCTAGGACTGGCTACATATAGGCATATGTAGGGTTACTATATTGCCCTTTACCCATCTATTGTGTACACCCTCCATGTATATAGGGTTGTTGAGGTGCCTGGTGGCTGCTGGTTGTGGGCAGCAGCAGCGATGAGCTCTGGCAGCGGCAGGGCTTGGACTCTGTGGACTCCAGGAGGAGCTCTGGGTTCAGCCTCCAGCAGGAAACTCCAGCGCGCTGGGAAGGCTGCGGTTCTCACGGAGGAGCTGGTTTCAGTCTTACTGCTCATGCTGATGGGAAAAGGGTCTGCTTGGAAGTGCTGCTCAAAAAGCAGGACCGGAGGGGGGAACTCTCCCACTCTCCCCACAACCCCCACTTTTTCAAAGCTAAAATGCCCTTTTAAATACTAACCTATCCTCTTGGCTGCTTTTCTGGCTGCAGTCTCTTCTCTTACTTCCTCTGTCTGTGCACTTGCAAGCATGCAGGACACCAGGTCCTCAGAAGCAGACCTTCATGCAGAATTTTCCAGCCCTCTCTGTACGTGCTCACACCATGACCAAGTAGAGCCAAGGCAAAGATTGAATCATTCAATCTTCATTCAAAGTACCCATTTTTGAAGAGGAGTTCAGCCCAGCATGATGAAGGGACTTACCTCTTTAATACCAGTTCAGCAAATTTTGCTTTGCAGTGACCAGCTGCAAGCTGGGTGTTACTGCAGTTTTGCAGTGAGGGCACTGAACTGTGAAGAGGGACTTCCCGGTCGGGTCTGTGTGTCAGCCCTTGCTGGGGCTCACAGCATGGCTGTGCTACGTTGGCTTTGGTGGGAACACATGGGATGTGCCTATAGGAAGGTACTGCAACTGTTGGTTTGGAGGCTGTTGAGGACATTGAAGTGTAGAATCAATCACTTTGATTTATTGAGGATTTGGATCTTAAAACATAATTTTATCAAGAAGGAGAGGTCTTATTCATCAAAGGAAATTCAGTCTGATTTGACATGTTCAACAGATTGGCCCCACCAGCTACGCATTACGAGCGGATATGGCTTTGGGCCTTTTGTCCACTAAGGAACAAACTCTGCACTCAAGTTAGTTGTTCTAGTGCTGTGTCTATGTGTAACTAGGGTCATTTACTGAGGCCTCCAGAACAATCATTCCAACGCTTGAAGATGCTCTAGAGCATCTCATGTATCCCGCTCCTACAGGTACTGTAAGAGTACCTGAAGTAAGGCACTACAAAATGTTTCTCCTGAAGAAAGATAACAGGCTGGAAAGAGGAAACCATAATAGTAGAATATTGAGAACAAGGAGTAAATCATATAGATAATGCTTTGATTCTTTCACCATGCTTTGCAAACATAATTTTTACACTGCACAAGCAAGAGCTTGAGAGAAGAGAGCCCTGCAGATCTGCAACAAGATGCTGCTAGAGTGTCTTGGCAAAGCTAGAAACAGTGGCAAATACCACATTTGGTTGCAAGAGCAGGTAAAAAAAATGCTGCCTTTGGGTCAGCTGATTTCTGCGAAAACAAAACCAAATACAGTGAAAACTGCATATAAATGCACAAGGAAAATGGATTATGTTACCAGTGACCTTCCTGTGACTGTTGTGCCAAGTTTCAGAAGTTAATAGCTGAATGCAGGTAGCACAGACCACCTCACACTTCTTAGCTTAACACTGTCAGCTCCTGGTGCTATGCAAGCTGTCAGCAAAATGTGTCTGATTTAGTTTCCTGGGATACAGAAAAAATCCACCTGCATAGACCAAGAAATTCTGGAAGTTTTGTAGTATCATTAGCCTGACAACAGGTCTTATCTATTTGTTGTAACAGACACTTGTGGTTGAACAAAAAGGGTTTTAACTCACAAAGATGACAACAGGGGAAAAAAAATGATGGGGGAAAATGATAAGTAGTCGACACATTAATTTATGTAGCCTGAGAATCTGTCTAGAGCACATATTGTGTCTGAATAAACTGAAATCTGAGCCAACAGCTGCTTCAGCAGGGCAGAACAGAGCAGCCTCTTTGTTGAGAGATCTTGTGCTCTGACCCTTGGATGATCATGAGTCTTGTGTAATTCACATCATTTGAGAAGTGAGAGATGTTGGTCTTTCCGTGGTTTTCTAGATTCAGAACTGAAACACGTATCTCACAGAGGATGCCAGTAAACTACAGCATGCTGACAGCAAAAAGATAAATAAAAGTAATTATTTACCCATGTTCGGTTTCTCAGGTTAACTCACAGCAAGGTTGACCTTTATTTTTTTATTGTTTAATACTCCTTCATAACACATTACTTTGCACATTCATTTTGCAAGACTTCCAACGTTTTTAAATTGCCTATTTAAGTAGGGATGATTGAGTCAGATCTGACTGGTGTGAGACCAAAAAGCAGTCATCTCTACAAGAAGCTGGCTTATCTGGGCTCTTCTTGTACATGTAAGCAGAAACACCACCTCTATGGGCACATCAGCATCTTACTGAACAGCACAGCTGACTTTATTGCTTTTCAAAAGATTATATAAATAAGATAGTTTTCTCATCTGCTTTTCCCACATATATTATAAATCATGATCCCCTTGCCCAGCTCAAATCAGAGTAATTACATGATGTTTTTGTTACGTTTACATTATCCTAAAAGCAGCGCTGTAAGATTTCTAAATTAACAATGCACATCAACACACAAAAAATAAACCTCTCAGGGAAAGTCCTTTCTCTAAACGTACAAAGCAGTGCTATAATAAGGTAGAACTCTTGCCTCATGCCTTAGTTTATCCCTGTAGTGGCCATATTGATACTGATGAGGGGGAAAGGAAGATCCCTTCACATCACCTTACAACTATCCACCTTATAAGCCAGTTATCAGAAATGCTGAGAACATCTAGGAAAGAGCCACAGGGAATTTGGAAGGAGAGATCATGTAGGAGGTTTGCTATATGTTGCAACTGCTTCCTAAACTATGTTTATCTATATCTGTTTACTTTTTGAATATGCAAAACAGTAATGAGATCTTGAAAGGTCAATGCGCAACCTGCTCCCAATAGGCACTTGCCTGATGAGCAATGCTTGACAAAGCCACATTAAGTGTCAAACAAACAAATGAACAACATTTCATAGTCATCCTCAACATTTCCGTAAAGCAGTTGTGGTTTTCTCTAGATGAAAAGCATTAATCCACAGGCGGTTCAGAGAGCAGAGGCATGTTCCTCCACCACATTAATGCAAATGTCCTGGTGTTTTCAGTTTGAACTGGTAGAAGAAAGGAGTATTATAAAATCTACAAGAAGCTAGTAATTCATGAGCAAGGATATTTAGACCTACTTGAAATCCAGTTGACATATCCCAAGACACAGTTCCTGTATTATACAGACAGCAGCCTCACTGGATCAGCGAATCATCTAATTTTAACCTGCTGACAAGTCTATGGGATCAGCATTAACACTAATACTACACCGACTGACTTACCGTGCAATTAGGGTGAATCATATAATTGCTTTCTTCCTCATTTTCCTTATTCACAAAGCAGAGGGAAATACAATACCTAACTCTTGGATACAAAGTAGGGACAAATTCACTATTTGGAGAGTGCCTTGATGATTCTCAAGTCACAGAAGTGCTGAGTACAAATGCGCAAGCATTTAAGATCTCCATGAAGAGCTTAAAAAGGATAAAAGGAGACAAGTCTCTATGAAGATTGTATTGAAAGTCATGAAGACATACGTCAGCGTACTACTTCTGGAGACTTAAAGGGTCGTGCAGAACCTCACTGCCCTTTAGACAGATGAGACTCAGCCAGTGCTGGGAGCAAGCTGAGCCCAGAATCCCATTTATTAGACCACTGTTTTAATCAGTTGAACCACAGCACCCACTGGCAGGAAGACCTATGCTGATGGTTCCTGTGCTGTGGGGAGCAATCTCTTCTCTGATGATGCATGTTCCTATCTCCTGAAGCCAAAGGGTTCAGCTCTGGCTAGCAGTGACAGCACTTTTGAGAACTGAAATTAATACATGAAGTTTACCACTTCAACTTCCAAGTCCTCTCTCCAGAGCCATGCTGCCTTGCTTGCAGTTTTGGATGTTTACAAGCAATACCAGAACTACAACACTGGCTGAATGCTGCGACATCCCTCATGAGACAGAGAAGGCACGAGTCTCACCAACAGGGACAGGAAGAGTGTGAGGATCTGAGTTACAATACAAATGCATTGCAGACGATTTTTCTGCCTGTTGGTTGGAGGTTAAACATATAGAAAGATAAAAAAAAGCTTTGCCAGTTCAGCTAGAACATCATTTTTCCAGCAGTCAGGTGCTGTCCTGTTGCAGAAAGACTTCATGCTAAAAATTGTCATTATTTGTTAATTAAGAATGGCCTACACACCAGGCTTTCTGATTTACCCAGCTACGCAGAATTACACCCAAGGACACAGTAACTGGCTATTGGCATAGCTCCTTCAGCCTGCCCATTACCTCTACGTGACCATGAAAAGTGCTTGTCTTTCAGAATCACCCTGCCTATGCACATCCTGTGCTCTGGGCAACCGAAATGTAACTCTGACTGACCCTTGTTAAAAGAGGATCCTTCAATACAAGCATCCCTTTGTTTTGATGACGCTGCATAAAACTGCAGTTTAGGGCTTTAAAACGTGCCCACCAGAAGAAAAAAAGATGCTTCATAGGTGACGTATGGGGTTATGCTTAGACACATCTCATGACAGCCTTTTCCTGATTCTGGAACAACCATCAGAATGGTTCTGAATTCATCAACCCACAGAGAAATTTTAAGAAATATTTCCTATTCCAGTGTAACACTCAAGCTATCCAACTGGAAAATAATCTATAAACTAACAGCAGGATATATGGCCAACAGTCACTATTGCTTTAAGTGGGGATGACATAAGTTTGTGACAGATATAGATGACAAGATAAGAATATGCTAATCTTTCGTTGTTTAAATAAAGGACTGCATTTTTCTTAGGTTTCCACTCTTCCAAATCTGTACAGCTGCATCAGGAACAGAAGATAAATCAAACTTTGGAAGAAGATTGAAAACATTTAACAAAATCTCTCACTCCGTTTTCCTCACAATGCACAACCCAAGGAGGAACAAATACAAAAGGTTGCCCTTTGAAAGAAGACTAGGATAAAGGTTAGCACAACAAGGGGTTGTGAAGAACGCCAGTGCTACCTAAGAAGAAACCTTAGAAAGGATCCTGAATGGTTGAGATGATACAGAACCTAAAGCATTCACTACACAAACTAACATTTAGTGGAGAAGCGATTCTGGTTAGCAAAGGATTGAATGAATTTTCACTTTCAAAGGGGAAGAATCCTCAATTGCAAACTATGGAGAAGGCCATCTCCCCTTTCTCCTCTGCCTTTTCCATGCTCTCTCCCATCTTTTCCTTTGGCTATGAGGTTAAGATCCTATCATTAAAAATGCACTAAAGATTATTAAGTAGAACAAAACACTCCACTGTCGGTAAACTGACTGCTCATCCAGAATACAAACTGTTTAAAAGAGCCATCTTTTGGAGACAGCTGCATTATCAGTTCTCCATATTCAACTAAACATGGATGTGAGGATATATTTTCTCTCTCATCTCTTAAAGCAAGTCCTGTATTTTGTAGGAAAAGTACCCATCTAGTTTTGAATGTTGGACCTGTCTAACAATCTGAATGTACTGATCTACAGGACAGAGATTTAACTGAAATACAGAAAGGTGTGATAGAAATAAACACCCCCAGAGCTGGTACTCTTTGAAGAGAGTGTTTCCTACAGGATTCGTCCCTTCCTTGGTGATTCATGACCTCAGACTATTTATTCATGTTATCTGTCATTTCTTAAAAAAACCTGATTGCAGCAGCAGCAACTTCACAGCACAGTTCTTAAGAATTCCTCCCTCTGTGTGTGGAAAAAACCCCCACAAACAAAACCAGGTAAAACTTCCTAGAAAAAGCTCTATTTGTTATCAGTTCCACTAGAAATGAAAATTTCTAGCAGGATAATTGCTAGTCCTTCATAGCTACATTTCAACAAAGGAATCACAGAAATCACAGAGAGAAAAATCAAACTACTCAGTGGTCTAATGAGATGCACAGAATCAAAACCGTCTGGAACAGACACGCACCACCTAGAACAGGAGCTTTCCACATCCCTTCTCTCTGCAACTAAAACCCTCCAGAGCAACAAAGAGAAGCTAAACACAAAGAGGTGAGTAGAGCAGCCCACCCGAAAACACACTGCGTAGGTTATTCATTCTCTCCTACAACTGTCAGGTGCAGTTTCACAAATCAGTGCATTTGCCGCCTTGCTTGAGCTGGTTCAATAGGACTATTATACTCACAGTAACTAATGCTCGTCACTGTGGGAAAGGTATGAAGTGGGAGTTTTATAGGGACTCATTCTTGACTCTGTACTAGTCAGCATTTTAATTGATTTAGGACTATACAAATCAAAAGCAGAGAAGTGGTGTGGGCAGAGAGCAAGTGCTTTGGAGGATAATCCTGCAGGATTATTAAATTTAAGATGTAGTATAAGAAAAAGCAAAACCCCAGTAAGATTAAGCTGGGTACAAATTATCACAATCTAAAAGTACTGGAAAAAAACCACCCATTGTAAATCAGTGGCTAAACTATTAAGACAATTACCTTTGGAATGATTTAACTACAACAGAAAAGAACGAAGTGCTACTGGTTGCAATTCTAGCAATTAGTTCACTCTGCTCCAATTCCAGTTTGAATATTCCTCTGCTCATTGTGAAAAGCACAGAACCCCACTGTCAAATTCTCATGAATGAAATAGTTGAAAGTTGGCTTCTTCTGTACTGAAACTGCAGCAGCAAGTGAAAGCAGAAGGAAATGAGTGAAAAATAATGCCAGAATGAAAGCACGCGTACCAGAAAAAAAATAAATATCAGTATGGGACAGACTTGGTAGCCATCCTGATCAGAATGTTCAAGGCCACCATGGGTTGCACACCTCCAGTTTTGCATGTTCCTTAAGGGTGGTAACCATTCATTAACCAATAGCATAGGCTAAGTGATACCACATGGATGCTGGACAAATTCACATTTTTCTGTCCAGTTTAATTAAAAATCAAGGCCCCCCTAAACAAAAATGTCTAATGTGACGCTAAACATTTTGGGCCAGCAAAATATCTTACAAACCTTAAAGACAAAGCACAACAAAATTTCCATTTCTTTGCCCTCTCATGACTAAATTGGAAGCTATATTAATGCTTTCTTTAGTTAATAGATTTGCAGATTTACATGAAGTACTTTAGAAACTCCTAGCATGCATGACCCAAGCACCTTTTCAAGATTTTTAAAACACTTACAGTTGTAAACCCAACACCGTTTTAATACACACAGTTCAATCTTCCTTTCAAATAGGTGACATCTGACAGAATTTCGTTAGTTTTCTGTAAGGCATCAAAACTTTGAGTTCACTCAACTACTATGACTATTTATGTAGAATATATAAAAAAGATTAGTACCTTTTTTACTTTAATCTTCAACAGAAGTACAGTAAGTTTTCTGGTGTCTTGCTACAGCATTCTCATTCATTTTCATGCAGACAATTTCTGGGACAAACCAAACTCAGAACAAAAGTTGAGCGCAGGAAATCACTGAGTTAAGAAATGTCTCTTTCTATTAGTATTTTTATCCTTCTACTAGGTAAGACATTGAATGTGGGTGGGTTTTTTTCCTACAATGGAAAAAAGACGACAGGTGTTTTGTCCATAGTTTTATTTCACCAGGAAGGTTTATACAGTTCTGCATAAAGGTCATTGTATGCACAGCCTGAAGTACAAAGCTCCCTTTGAAAACTCCAGCACAAAGACACTGCATATTGACAACATTAAACAATGTTGTGGGTGGTATAGGGTGGGGGAAAAAAAAATTAAAACAAAACAACATTCTTCCTATTAGAAAAGCAGAATAAAACAAGGCACTTTCAGTAAATAAGTGAAGAACAGAAACAAGCTGTATCAAAAGATTCCACAGAACTGACCCAGAGCACTGTAACAAAATTCTGCAGTAATGAACAAGTGAATACAAAAAGGCACTGCATAATCCTCTCCCTGCAACTCTCCCCTTTCTCAACCAATTAGCCAACTGAACTTGGCACAATGGAATCTTAATTATAAAGTGCATCTCCTGTCTTAATACATTTTGAAAAATAGGCTATATAACATATGGAGCAACATCCCCACGTGTACAATATATTGAAACAAAAATACATTGCAACTAGATTCAATCTAGTTATGAACTGTGCAGAAAAAAATATGGCTTCTTTACAAGTCTTTCAATAACCTCCATATAATCTGGAACATTTTTAAACAAACATGAATGCATTAGCAAGATGGTAAGAGGTAGTGTTCCAAGTAAAAGGCAAACTCACCAATTTTATTGTTACATGGGTATATAGCAAAGGTATCCCAGTTTTTCAAAGCAGCATTACTGAACAAGATGTATTACAGCGTGCTATCTTGGGATGAAAATACACAGTGTTTTGGGGGTCTCATTATTAGTTCCTTCAGCAAAAGTGACCTTTTTTTTTTTTAAAAAAAAATGTCCATCTACAATTCCATTTTCATAAATACTCTTCTCTTGGTACTCTAAGTTTTCCTATTGCATTGCATTAAAATTTCCAGAGAAATATTCTTCAACTTCAGAATTTAAAACCAAGTCATTCTACACTCTTATTAAATGTAAGATGAATCCGTTTTTACTTCAACAAGCATTAATTTATGGCTATAAGAATATGAAAACACAAATAAACAGATGAACACATCCAATGTGTCACATCAGTGGCAACATATGACATGCTAGATGCGTTTGGCGATTTCATGTGAAGCTTTCATCGGTCTGCTACGAAAGTCAGCCAAATTGTGTTTGTACACTACCTAAACTTCAGCTGATTTTAGCCCTTATTAGACTTTAATATATTAAATATACAAAGGCTAGATAAAAACTGAAATCAAAGCAGCACTGGGTATATTTATTACGTTAATAATTTGTAAGGATTTATGTAAACATTCAATATGTGCATTCTTGCTCTTTGCTGTAAATTCTTCACAGCTACTCTATGCCCCTACCCACAGAGTATGTCCCACACCTGAACCTTTCCCAGGTAACAACAGCTGCTATTGATCTATTATTCTTCATCAGCAGTATACGCTACTTCAGCGACTTCGATTTCTGGCACAGAATTTTCAGCCAAAGAGCCACTCCAGCATGTCTCATGATTCTCTTTATCTGAGCTGCAACAAGAGATCAATAAACTTTGTCAAATGAAAACTAATATGATCCTCCATAGTAATTTTATGACGGCGATCCACAAAACATTTATAAAGCTTGTTTAACTTATTGCTTATTCCGGATCTAAAAAGTATCTATCCTGAGGGCCTTTATGCAGCAGAGGTGTGATAAAATGCTGAATTCCTCAGCTGTGCAGAATCTATGCAAGACCGAATATTGAAAAACAAACTTTAACAAAAACTAAAAAGATAAGTAAAAGAATAGTATTTACCAGCTGTCCTCACCCAGGGTACCCTGGTCTGCTTCAACTGCAGAAGACTCCACCTCGCCACTGCACTCACTTTCTTCTCCTGACATTTGACGAGTCATTTTTCCTAAAGACAAATCCCTACAACAGATAAGAACAGAGTACCACCAATCCATACAGCAAATGTTTATCATTGAAGAGCTGTCTAATTTTAAACTTTGCAGTTTCTGGGAACCTATCAATCTCACTCCTACATGCCCCATTTCTTTTATTACTACAGAGATGCAGGGCTTGCACTGGATAGCTATTTAAACAGTTTATTTACTCCAGCTGCTTATTCCCCAACTAAATTAAATCCTCTCCTTGTACCACAATTTGGTAGCTTTACAAAGTTCAAGTCCCAGAGGAGCAATTATGACTTTAGGTAAGAAATTACAAGCAGATGATCCAAGCCATGCACATCTTGCCTAAATGGCAGAAGGATTACAACCAAACATACTCAGAAAGACGACAGGCAGGATGATAAAAAGATTTCTTCAACAGTTTCCCAAGTTTGTCATTGTAAATTTAGAGTCAGCTATTAAGTTTCAGAGCAATACATTTTCCCATTAATGATACAGAGACAGGTAGTAATTTCTTCTTAACAGCAACGCAAATTGGCAGTCTAACTAGCTTGGCTATAAATGAGAATATTGTCATGTAAAATTACCAAAAAAACTTGTTTCCAAAGTATTGCTCTGTGTGGAAAACATACATCAATTTAGTTTAATTTAAATCAATCAAGCTGCCACCTGAAGTTCACAAACTGGATATGGTATTCAAATAAGCATTTTCAATAAGCCACAAGAAGTCCATTTAAATCCTTTTCCAAATATAGTTCACTTAAACCTTATGTCCAAAGATGTGATTTGTCAGTCTGCCTGGATATACTAGACTCAACAATCCAAGCAGTATTAGAATAACTTCTGAAGAGACCATGGGAATTCACTCCTTTGCTAAGAAAACCCCACAATGACTGACTCAGCAGGTTTAGCAGGACACCGAACAGCCCAACATCAACTGCTCCGGGCCTGCTACAAAGTTTAGCAGACAGGCACCATAAAGTTTATTGTGAAACTTCACCATTTTTCCCTTTGATTTAAATGGACAATGTCCAGTGCTATTTAAATGCTATCTGCGGCAGCATTCCAGGCAATTCAGTACAAAATTAAAGACATTAATACAGACATATAATTGCTTGATCACTGTGCTCATCAAAACTTTGAGTACAGAGTTGTATAACTCAGAGCTATTTTTCCACTGCTCTCATCTCTAGCAGGGCATTTAATATAGCCAACATTTCAAAAGCAGAATAGAAATTTTGCTTTATCCTCAGAAGACTTAAAGGATTAGGAAACATAATCCCAGTTACTTCAGAGGGAAAAGATGGGACAAGAAGTTTCTCAGTCATCAGTACTAAACAACAGCTTTTTAGCTAGCACATAAGAAAGAGCCTACTGAAAATATTGCTCTGTGTGTAATTACGTAGGGAAGATTGTTTTCTAAGAACACATTTAAAGCTGGTGCTTGCAACTATATAGAGAAAATGTTTTCCTGAAAAGAAACTCCTAAACCTCACAAAATTTCTACATACCTAATTCTTCTTTCAACAGCATCTATATGAAGTTGCTTTTCACTTAACAATTTCTTCAGCGATTCAACTTCCCTTTGTTTTTCAAGCAGTTCTTTTTGTAGGCGGTAATTTGTTTCCTCCAGAGTTTCACAGAAAGCCTAAAAGGCAGATTTAAGAACAGCTTCCATTTAACTTCAGTGAACTGCCTTTATTGATTTTTCTTTTAGAAACATCATCCTGTAACAGAATTATAGCTGCTTTCCTTTGTATTGATTACTATAAAGAGCTATGTAAACTTTTCTTTTTAAAGTTCTGTCCTTAATGAAACAATGCCACTTTGCTCTGAACAATGAATTTATTACGTTAAATTGCCATGCAAATACTTTATCACATCACTGATATCACAACAAGACAGACTTTCGAAAGAGGTTTATTGCCTTTGATGAGCGGTCCCTAACTTTGAACCTTTTTGCCTATATGGAACATTAGCTGAACTCCCTGCTTCCTTTTTCCCCTCATATAAACTTTGTTGTCACATGATTCGGAAGTCAATTTCAAAGTCTCCAATTACTCCCAAGATGCTAGGAGTATTTGGATAAAGTCTGTATTCTTCCCTTACCCAGGATAAAGAAAAAGTTTTAGAATTCTGTACCCAACAGCTGTTAAAAATACAACAATCATGAGAGGAGACAAATACAAAAACATTTTGAAAAAGTTTAATGAAACACTAAGAACACTTAACTACTCACCCATGGTATGTTGTGTTACTCTGCTGAGCATGACATGTATATATAATACACCCTGATGAATCTGACAGCAAATAATCTCAAAACGTAAAAGTGAAGAGCCAATGTATAATGCAACATCCACCAAATGCAGGAAGTGATAGAAGCTTTGGCACAGAGCCTGCTTTTCTATTACTGGAAAAGAGCAAGTCTACCAACAGTAATGTGCAATTCCGATTTAATAATTCACATATTCTCACTAAATAAGAAACCCACACATAGGGACCCTTGCTTAAAGTCTCTCTTGCACTGAGTTTTAATTTCTTTTACCGATTCAGATAGCAAATTTATCTTAGCTGACAGCCAACGAAGACCAATCATAAGTTAAGCCACATTTATTCACATCTACCAGAGCTGAGAACACATGGCATGGAATTCATCCTCTTTGGTGATTCTGGTTAAGCAGTCATCCTGTTTCATCCAAGTCAGTTAAGTGAATTCTAGTGTATTTTGTAAAACTGTTCAGGGTTGCTGGTGCCCTAACTGAAAATTGCCCATCATTTTCTTAAGAACATAATTAGGTTATATTACTCCTATCTTTAGATTTATGCACATGCACATTTTCCTCTTCAGAGATTAACTAAAATTATTCCACAGGTGGTGCAAACTGTTTCATTGTTCTACATGAAAAATGAACAAAGCCTTTTGGAAAAAGTCATTTCTTAATGCAATCTGTGTATCAGCTGCCCAAGGAAAGGAAGTCACTGTTCACAGCCAAGAAAACATAAACATTTCTGAACGATGCAGTAACAGCAGAAAGGTGAACTGGAGTTGAGAAAGACCTATCAGGGAATTGTGTGTAATGAGGTATCTTGCTCCTTGAAGAGCTGGACACCTGGAGTGTGGTACAATTCTAATACTCAGGCGGGACCAATTTTTCCTCTAACTTCTGGAAAGGCAACAAAACTAGGCCAGCTGGAAGACAGCTTTGATTCCTTCTTCAGTGGATCATGAAACACATATGTCTGGGAAAGGACCTGTGGAAATAATTACCAAGGATGTGACAAAAATAAAACCCAACCAGATTGCTTTAGTGAATATTTTGCCTACATTTCTGTGATTAGTTTTCTATATGGCTGAATTGATTTCTAATGAGGGAGGTACCTGTACCCCTCCCCAAAAAGATAAATATGTTTCGGCAAGTCTTTCTTGAACTGGAATAATAGATGTAGAACAACAGAAGATATCCATATTTTCCATTATTAGGAAAATGGTAACAAGATTATTTTTTTTTGCAATGCTTTGTATGACAACAGTAAAGCAAAACAGAAGTGATTTTTGAGATCCCTTCAAAAATGATCTCCAGGAATAAGTGTGAACCATAGTGCTTGTCCTACAGTTAGGCATTGTTTTGGGAAAAAAAAGAGTGTGAGGGATGGATATACATGCTGTCTGATACGCAGGAGTTCAGGATCCTAACAGGCAGGAGCAGGGCAAAAACCAGGACCACCATCACTGATTTCAGGTGAGCAGACTTCAACCTCTTCAGAAACCTGATTAGAAGAAAGAATCCATAGGAAACCACCTTGGAGACAAGAGCAGTCCAGGAGAGCTAGCTGATAATCAAGGATCATCACCTTCAAGCTCAGTAACAGGTCAGCTCAACAAGTAGGAAGTCAAACAAAGGTTGCAGGAGGCCTGTATGGATAGGCAAGGGACTCCTAACCCAACTCAGACATAAAAAGCAAGTGTACTAGTGGTGGGAGCAAGGAGAGGTGACCAAGTATAGCTCTGCTGTCTGATCTTACAGGAACAGTGCTAAGAAAGTGAAGGCCAATGGAACTGAGTCTGCCAAGGCATGTGAAAGGAAACAAGAAAAGATTCTACAAAGATTCTACGTATCAATAAAAGGAAAACTAGGGAAACCATGGACCTGCTGCCAAATCGACAGCATGTGACAAATCACACTGAAAACATTAAGGTACTCGATCCCATCTTTGCCTTGTCTTGACTGGTAAGCCCAGCCTTCAGGAATACCAGACCTCTGCAACCAGAGGGAAAGACAAGAAAGGGCAAGATAAATTTACCCTCAGTGGAAAACAACCAGGTCAGGGAATATTTAAACAAATTGGACATACGTAAGTCCATGAGGCCTGACACATCGCACCTCTGAGTGCTGAGGGAGCTGGCTGATCTCCAGTTCGCTGTCCACCAGCACCCCAGGTTTCACAATTCAAACATCATAATTGAAGTTTGTAATCAATTATTATTGAGCATCTTTCATGTGGTAAGAGGAGGAGAGAGCTGGGACTCCTCAGTCTGGAGAAGAGAAGGCTCAGGGGGGATCTCATCAATGGGTATAAACACCTGATGGGAAGGAAAGAAGAGGGAGCCAGACTCTTCTTAGTGATGCTCATTGACAGGACAAAAGACAACAGGGTACAAATTAAAAAACAGGAAATTCAATCTGAACACACAAGGTAACTTTTTTTTTTCCGTGATAGTGATCAAAGACTGGAGCGTGTTGCACAGAGAGGTTGTGAAGTCTCCTCTGTAGAATATTCAGCACCTGACTGGACATGGTCCTGGGCAACATGCAGTAGCTGACTTTGCTCGAGCAGGAGAGTTGGACTAGATTATCTCAAGAGGTCCCTTCCAACTTCAACCACTCTGTAATAAGGTGGAGTATCCCTTGGAGACCAGAATCTTACGACAGCTTTCTCAAACAACTTTACAAAAATGGTTAATAGATCAAACTACAACAGCACAGCTATTTTAATAGTTTGCCTGAATTCCTATGGCGGAAGAATAACCCTGAGACTCCACTGCAGTACACATGATCAAAACCTCAATGAAGGCAGCACTTAAACTTCTTTATTAATTATCTGACCAAATAATTCCTGTAGTTCTTGGTAATTTTCATCAACTTAAATAGCTATAATGAAAAGTGATTGTATAGAAATCAAATATGAGTTTATGACACAAGAAACATATCAAATCCTTCAGATGTACATAGTAATATAGCAAGAGCCAAGGTACTCTCACTTACACACAAAACTGGTAACTGAATTTATTTGAAGGAACATCACTTAACGTTCGTGATTTCTACAGTATTAACAATATATGTGCAATTCCAAAATACAGTTATTCTAAAGCAAGAAAACTAAGACCACCTGTTCTAGTCACACTTGATACACCTCTGCATGCCAGTGAAACCTATTTCTAATAAAACAGGCTGCAGCATCCAGTATTGTTTGCTCAATGTACTCAAATGCATGTTGAAAGGCTCTTTTACACCACTACTCACAACAGTTATCTGCAAGAACACTATTCTGGTGGTCAGAATTATCCCTGTTGTTACATTTCATAGCAAGAAACATTTTACTGCAAGACTTGAAGTCTAAGGTCACAATGTGTTGAATGTAAATCTACAAAAAGTTCTCCTTATATTCAACAGTTGACTTAAAGACAAGTTTCATCCACTGGTCATAAAAGGCAAAAAGGAAGAGATTATACCTTGGGATGAAGTACACTGGTCAGATTATCAGTGTGTGCCAATAATCAGACTGTATCAGTTTTAGAAATACATCCATTTGCAAGTTTTTGTGAAAGAACAGAAATAAAAGTCTTTCATTCCACACTGTTCAGCAGATTTTATAATATTCTAACTACTGCCTTCTGCTTTTGTCATATTATGTAGCACTTACCCTGCTCTCTTCTAGACTGTCAAAAGGACCCGGAGGATCATCCAGACAAAGAAATTCTCTCACTGCAAGGCTTTAGCAAATAAAAGAGAGCTAATTACTTGAAGTACAAAAAAGTAACAATGCAAATATGATTGTACATGCACAGTATTTCTTTAACGGACACAAACATCTACCCTCCAATTTACTCTCAAGTATTCAAAATAACATTTACAATATTGTCTCAGTTGTATGGCTTAACCAGAGACAGTATTTAACATATGATTTCAGAAGCTGTGCAAGTACAGAGAGTTAAGCCAATTCAGAACATGATTTTTTTCAAATCTTCATAGAATTCGTCACTACATGACAACTGACAAGCAAGTTTATCACTTTGGTATTGAAGAAGTTTGAAAAATTCTCCTAGTGAAAAATAAATATTAAAAGATGGATGAAAAAGTATGTTGCTAAAATCCATATGCAGGTCCCTTCAGGAAATAATAGTGGAGCTAAGCATGGGTACTGAAACATGCTTATGTGTCTCCATGTTGCTAAGATCATAATTCATTGATATATACACAATTTCTAACTTTTATACATACAGTAGATATTTTTATATATGGAGGAATAAGTTAGAATAAGAAGTGACAAGGTTAACAGGGCATGGATATACTACATCGCTATCTCTAAACACATTTAAAAATTGTGTAAAACTGTCATCTCCCTTGTGCATTGTTTTGCACAGTCCAGAAGAAAGAAGTACGTGTAATCCTGTGCTTTACTATAGAGGATTTTGAGCATCTTGCTCATTCTATCTTCCAAGTTTAGATTACTTTTCACAGAACTCTTCAACATCTCCAAACATGTCACTTCAGCCACCTTTCTAATACTTTCCTGCTCTGTTGTAGTCATTCTTCTGTAAATAACCTCCAGTCAGAATACTGTATTCGCAACCAATTAGCAAGTAGTAACTTACTAGCCATTCTGTGCTTGCACTTCGTACTATAAATCTTTAAATCATCTCCTACTGCAATCAATGCACAAAACCAGAAGATGTAAATCCAGACTAATTCCTTCCCTCTTCTAAGTCCCATGGGAAGGTAAGAGTAAAAGGAAGGAATTTTCTGCCTTCTGCTCATTTTCTGTGTTTGAGGCAGATGCAAAGTACAAACACATGAAAGGAAACTTTTACCCAACTACAAACCTAATCAAACAGTTTCAGGTTTGGCAAGCAAAACCAGAAGAGAAATTTCTTGTGCAAACACTAACCATTGATTATACCATCACTTTTAGTTTTAGAAAAGCTCTGGACAATATTTATCTAAAATATATTAAACCTTTACTTTGTTGCCCTCTCCACCGTCTCACATTAGTCAATCTGTGCAAGCCATAGCCTAAACCTGTACTACTAAAACCAATTCCTCCATGTACTTTTAGAAAAAATAAAAAAATTCTGCTACAGAAACCAAGATCACCGCTCCAATTGGCACAAAAAATGATAGATGGTAACAAGTCATTAGTTCAATGATTAGAAAACATAACCTCAAACCAAGGGACATGGTATTCAGGCATATAAAATACATTTCAAGGAGAGCAGCAGGGTTGGTTTTTTCCTTTCCAAATAGTTTAATGTCCGAAACGACCTTTTTCCAACATGATGCTCAAGTCCATTCCTTAATGGCTGAATTGTTCTTTTCATAAAGATGCTGAAGGAACTCACGTATGCCTAATGCAGAAGAATTCATTATGTGGAAAAAATTTTGCTTACCATTTTCTTCAATATCTTCACCCTAATTCACACAGCTCAGTTCAAACATTTTAAAAGTATTTAACTTCTAAGTTTTGCGAGTAATTTTATTGTGTTATGAAAGAGTAACATTGAAATGTCATAACATGCAGTAATGCTTGTGAGAAAAAAACAAAATATCCAGAAAAATAACTCTGCAAAAATATCAAATCTACATATATCATCAACTTACATCAGATCAAACACATTTTCTTTGGTTTCCTACAGCTGCTGACAGAAAACTGTCTTTTTCTACAGTTTTCAAAACTTCTGAAATTGGAAGTTGTAGATTCACTATTTTCCATAAAGAGATCAAGAAACTTAAAAGCCACAGGTCACCGAAAACATTGTTTCATTATTTAAAATACACACCTGATGGCACAAACATTCAATTGCAGCCTAGCTGTACTGTCTGCTCTGACCCTGCTCTCCCCTCCTGGGGTTGCACCTCTTCCTTTCATTTACAAACAGGAGAAAATTCTGCTTTAAAAGTTTCACAGAATTCTTGTACATCACATGACAGATTGCTGTACGTGGCTTCTTTCTTTACTCCTGTGCTACCTGGCATCCTCCTTAAGGGAGGCAGCGATGCCAGCTCACACCAGCACTACAAAGGGCAGCAAGGGCCAGTGTGGCACAGGGGATCCCTGACAAGACTCAACAGCTGACCGAGTTCCTCCCTTTCAAGCTTCTTACACAGGGTGGAGGCAGAGGAGAGCTGTGTCATCTAGATAAAGCCAAATTACACTTCTGTTTAGCAGGTAAAACTTCTTTCTCCCGCTCTGTGAATTGTATGAAATTTTCTTGAACACATTAAACTCTGTGGGTGGATTTCAATCTGATCTTTCACTGAATCTTTAATAGAAGGCAAAATATAAGAAATCCATAGAACACAAACTCTAAATTTAGTCACCTGCATACCATCCTACATTTTATCTTCAAACTACTTTGTGAATCCAGTTTTATTAAAAAGTAGGTGTACCAAATGAGGTCTCCTATCCCTGAAGGGCAAATTTCCTACTGTCAGTATGTCTCAATGATAATATAGTGCATAAAGAGAAATAAAAGAGACTTCAAAGGCTCATCTGGTTTTGGTGCTACCCAAGCAATTTGACTTAATTGCAAAACTGTAGAAGTAAATTGTGCACTTTTAAGGAGGAAGCAGAGTCAGATGCTCACCACCGCTCATATAAGGTGCAAATATTATTTTTCATTAATGGTAACTTATTCTTTGATAAGTAGGTAAAAAAAATACTAATAAAGAAATCAGACAGATCAAGTTTCCCTAGTTCTAATCTCTTCCCAAGGTATCCAGACCTTCCATAGATCCAAACAGTAGAACATAAGCTGTAACAATAGGTTATAAAGTCTATTAAAAATCTTAATCTTCATGTAGAGTCTTACACAGCCAAGGTCAGTTTTCCTCAAAACCACGTTTCAATTAACTATCTGTTCATTAACCAAAATACAAACTGATTCCACAAACATTTAAATGCCTTTTTCCATTTCGTAAGTGATACAGTCTAAAAGTTATGTTTTGGAACTTTTTGCCTTAAATTATGACAAACACCATTTTGTCCAATATGGACCACCATCAAGATACAAACAAGCTAGCTGAGACACCAAACTAGCTGCAACAACATGAAGCATAAAGCCTTTGTGTGCTGTTATTCCATCTGAATATGAGAAAGAACTTCTTTACTTGGAGGGTGACAGCACTGGCACAGGCTGCCCAGAGAGGCTGTGGAGTCTCCTCTGGAGACATTCAAAACCCGCCAGGATGCTCTAGGTGCAACCTGCTCAGGTGAACCTGCTTTAGCAGCCAGGGGGTTGGACTGGGTGATTTCCAGAGGTCCCTTCCAACCAGACCATTCTGTGATTTTATTCTATTCAAGCAGACCAGTCACTTATGTTATGCTGCTGCAGACAGACATTGAGAGGATAATTCCTTTTTTTTGGCACACCTATTATTATGTAATTTAACAAACAGGAAGTTCTTAAACTTATCAGCCACATAGCTCACGCATATAATCATGTTTAATTGCCACTGACAGAAACTCCCAGGTTGATCCCAATTTCTTTTTCTATTTAAGCTTTCTGTCTCTGATATCTCACAGCAAAGCTTCGCAACTCAGTGTGACATACTGAGAGATGACTATGAATCATCCAAGACATTAACATTCCTTACCTTCCCTATACCCTTGATGATTTCATATGCCTTGTTTAGCCAGCCCTTTCCTAAGACAGCATTCTTGCAGGGATGTTTGTCTGTAGTTCCATCTGTTCTTGCTTTTTTCCCTGTACCTCTAGCAGACCCTCTTTTGAAACTAAATGCTATGTTTTAGCACTGGACTATGTGGAAATGCAATTCAGATTCCCACAGCAAAAACTTCCCCCCTCCCCCCAGTTCCTCTTCAGCAGTTTTTATGCAACTTTTTGACTATTGCTGAATACTGAACTGATTCAGAAAACTGTATCAATACCAATAGTTATTTTCCAGGTTGTAAAACACAATTGAGTTTATGATTCTGTATGTACATACTTGCTGTCAATTTGCACTTCATGACATGAAAATGAGTGTCACTTGGTGCCTCAGGATCCCTCTACAATACTTCATAATTTCATTGTTCATTCCCTTCTCCAGATAATTTCCAGATATTCTGAACAACAGTGCCTGTAAACTGTGATCCAGCATGCCATGTATAATACCCCGAGATTTTCATCAATCCTTTTCCCCTTGCCTTTCAACCATTTTATACAAGCTCCTTCATAACTACTCGTTAGATACATTTCCCTCTGCAAAAGACATTATTGCTTTTCCAAGTATTATTTTTATTTACCTGTTTATCACTTTGGTTCTTTTTTATTACAAGCAGTACCAAAAGTCAGACTGACTTACTGGTCTCTAGCTTTCAGATGCAACAGTCAAATGCCTTATAAAAGCGTGCCAAATGTAGTAATAGCCATTCTACTAAAAAGCAGCTACGAGCATTATATAGTCTCACACCACAGCTCAGCAATTTCACATTTTACTTCCTCTAAAATTCGTAAGGGAATGCTGTTTTCTCTAGAGATTTCCTTACTCTTTGTTTTTAATGAAGTTTTAGATGAAGACAGTTCCTCAGAATCATTCCTCAAAGAATCTCTGATACAGCAACCTCAACTTTTTTTATTTCTGGTGTTGCAAATGCTCTGCCACTGCAACTTTCTTACTCAAATTCTCTTTTGGGCTATATTAAAACGATTTTAGATTTCATTTGCCAAAATTGTGTTGTGCTTATCTTCCAGTTTTGGAAGAACCTTAAACTTTGTATGAAAAAAGAAAATGTTCAACTAGACTTCTGCACTTGTTTTTTTTAGACTCTTAAACTGTTTTGATTTGTGGTTAACATTTACTTATGTAAAGCAGTCTGTAAAGGTACTTCTATTACTATCACGTTGTATAAATTAAAAACGTTCAGTTTAATACACATTTTAAGAACTAGTCGTATAATAGTGTAGGTACTTTGCATTATGAAAGCCTAACATTTAATCTCAATATAAATTAACAATGTAGCAATTCCACATTCAGCACACAGAAGTAATGTTTTAGGAGTAAACATGGGATTAGGCTAACATTTTAAATATTACAGCTTTCAGTTAGTAGTTAACCATATACAATTAAAAATACTGCACACACACACACACCCCCCCCATGTTTTTTTTTGCTTAGGTTCGGACAGGATTAATTTAATAAGATATTAAATAATTCACATAATGACCAAACGCACAAAACTGATGTTACTAAATTCCTTACTGAATTGCTCAAAGATATACTGTCTGAGTCTAGGCACCTATATGAGGAATTTAGACAAAAAAAAAAAATCCAAATCCACAACCAAAGTTGAATCACATACCAGTTAGCAATATCTTTGTGAGCTACTAGGTTCTGGAGGAATGCCTGTAGTCCCAACTGTCGATCTTCCAAGAAGTCAGGATTGTAATTATCCTTGAACCAGCGCTTTGGGGGAAGAGCCAACCGAAAGCCTGGAAACATATCTTTTAGCTGAAATAGAAATCAAAGCCAAAGAAAACCAAGGGGAAAATGTCTTTATGAAATACTGAATTTGACACAGGCACTGACTGTACTCAGAATTACAGGATCTTTCTGTCTATTGTTAACTTCAAGCACAAGGTAAGTCTCAAACATAAATACAATCACACTATAGCATAAATTGTGGGCACATTTCTGTCATTTGCTGTGATACCTCACACAATCAAATAACCTCTCAAATTTACCACATAAAACAGGAAATGTAGAATCTTACTTTGTTATTTAACATCTCAGAGTCTGCTATTTAATGCCTTTCAATCAGTAAATCCAAGAAAATTTTATGTAAGTAAAATGTATCAGATAAGTAAGCATTTCAGTGGAGTTTCTTCTAAAGCACTCAGGGATAGCAAGTACTAAATAAACTTAAAAAAAAATATGCAAAAGCCCATTACAGACCTACAACTCTGCAACTCATCTTTTTTGGGGGGGCTAGCAGAATGAATTACAACACATGCATGAGATACTTCTAGTAAAGAGTAGCTCCCTTGTACACCCAGAATATTAAAATTTCAACATACATTTGAATGCGGCCCAAACCCTAGTACCAACATGCAAAATTGCTTTTTTAAGTCACTTAAATAGTAATAGGGTATACTCAACATCAGAAATACCTACAGTTTTTCTTTGAATTCATAAATTAAATATGCAAGTGGATGGAAGCATAAAATTCTATAATGATGGATCTGTCCAAGGATGCCAATTAATTTATCTAATATGCATGAATATAAAAAAAATTAACACTTTCATAAACCCCAATTTTTAGATGTGTTTTATTGGAAGGGATGCTTGACACAAAGAAATCTTGGAAGAGGATTTACAACCAACAGGAAATTTACAAAATCTAATGTTCCTCCAACTGCCACAAGAATCATTTATTCTTTTCCTGAAGACAGGATTAAGTCAACTTCTGTCAGGGATATACTGCACACACCTAATAGTTGTATGAATTTTCCAGTGACAGGGATTCCAGAATCTGCCTTGAAAACAATTTAGCACTCAGTGTTTACCTAGCTACAAGGTAATTCTTCAGAGGGTATCTTGATTTAAGCCTTCTGACAATAACTTTACTTATTTAACTACTCCTTCTGGACTCATGAAAAATGATAACAGATTGCTCTTTCAACAGATTAAGTTTTTAAGAAGTTAAAACCACAAACTATTTCAGCTAGAATCTCTCTAAACAGTTTAAAGGGAGAACCATGTTAGTGGATCATCCTTTCTCATCTAAGTGCCATTTCACAGGACAAGAAAGGTGCTTTTTTCACATCACAAGTATTGTATATTCCAAAAGCCCATGATAACTATTAGTTTCTTATTTATAGAATGCTTTATTATTAAAGCCTTGCTCTATTTCTGCATTTAATTATTTAAGCATATGTTTTCCTCCTCCTAAATTTCATCTTGATATTAGACTCTTCTTGGTAATTTTTAAGTTTATCTTTGGTCATGCAAAGTTCCTTCATCTTCTTACCAAGCTATTATTAATACCATATATGTTAGCATCCTCTATGCTTCACAACCCCTCTTAAGTTAATAAAATACTGAATAAAACTGAACCCAGAGAAGATAAAAAAATGCGTTCCTGTGTTAGATGTAGAGAGGACTGCAGACAACCATTGCTGGGAAAGCTCTTCAACCACACAGATTTCTGCTTAATGGTAATTTCACTTGTCTGGTAATGCAGACCATGTAATTTATTTCTAAGGAAAGAGTATGCCTACCCACAGATTACTCCTTTTGTGGATGAAGACAGTATGAGAAAGCTAGCTGCTGTCAGCAGAGTAATTTTCAACAGCACAGTCCTAGGGCACTCTTTCCTGAACACTCCTCAGACACAGCAGGAAAACTGTGGGTCAGAGAAGTTATGCTGGCTGTGATTGCCTGCTTAGATCCAGCATCTTTTTTAGATGTCTCTCCCCTACATCATCAAATGATACACTATGCATATCACATGAGGCACATGCTCAGGGAGAAATGGGTAACTTCTTGGTTCTTAAGACTGGCCTTTAAGATAATGAAATCATTATTTGCATAATATCAATACCAGCACAGTAATAAACTTTACAAAGTTCTTTTCCCACCATTTATGGGACCAAAGAGCATTCTTCACATACTTCTCCAATCCACTAGGCTTTCTTACAGAAAACCATGCATCTAGCCAAATGTCTTTACTTTAGCCTTTGCTCTTAACCCCTCAAGCTCTGTCATGTTCTAACATCCAATAAAATAAAATTTCTTGTTAACATTACAGCAAGACAGTATTTCAGTCTTTGCTGTAACATTCGCTATGTGCTTCTTACAGTTTGCTCTCAAGTAACTGAGTTATTTTACTGCCTCCTTCCCTTACTTCCATCTCTAATGAATTATATAAAACTTAACCTATCGCTTTTAGCATCCTGTGACAGTTCATCGTGCATCTCAGCACTTCTGCGTTAAGTCTTTCAAAGACTGTACTGCTCTTCTTGTGCTTATCTCTTTTTTTTTAAAAAAATTACTTTTGACTTAGATCATTATGTGGCTTCTTGTGTACCTATACTGGCATTATCTCATTCTTCCTTTACTTTGGATTACTTTGCCATCATCATCTATTTGTCTTCTTTCAGTAGGTGTGGAGTTTTCATAACCTTTTCATTGCCTGCAAAGTAGATGGCTTCGACAAAAAACATATTGTTCACACTTGAAATCTGTTCAAGTCTTAACCTGCTGCTGCACTTATTAGTTTCATTCGTTAAAGCTAAGTTAATGGTTTTGAGCTCTTTTACTCCCACTCATTTCTGTTTTATTAGCTGTTCCTTACTGAAGTATTTCAGAAACCAGCTGAAGAACAAAACACTTTCTAAGATACTCTGGTCATCTGTTTTGTGGCTTGTTTTTCTGTTTTTTGTCGGGGTTTTTTTTTTGAGAGATCAGGGCAAATAAAGAGTGCTATTAAAAAGTTCACTAGCTGCTTCTGTTAGTTAACTGAGCTGCATTAATTCATCTAGTCCTGATTTTGTCTAAGCATGTCCCTATAGGGACACTGTTCTTATTTTCACATTTTCTTCATTTTTAGCCACTGCCAAAATCCAACTCTCAGTTTGGACTTGTGAATAAGTATGTACCTGACATATACAAAACATACTGCTCTTTTGCCTTTACCTGGTCTTCCTGAAAAGCCATTCCCCTCTCTGTTAATACCTCGAACTTATACATGTAGTGATCAATTATTCAATTCAGTTGGCATTTAATGCCAAGTTTCAAGTACTGTTTCAGGGAATGAGTAATTGCCACCAACTTCAAGAAGGACGGTGGGGGAAAGGATTTATAAGATAGTATAATTCTCTTGTTCATAGTGGAATTCTAGGAGATACAGAAAATCCTGACAGTACACATGCATACAACTTCACGTCTGCATTTGCCATTAGAGAACAAGGAATTGCCAGTGTTGCACTGCATCTTTTTAACCACTGATGGCACATTTAACCATTTAATCTTCAGTTTGCAAGACATTATGCTTTTTATGATACAGAAATGCCAGTTCCAGGAACTGAAACATACCATAATTCTAAAACTTCTAGAGAATTATAGAACAGCAACATATTAAAGGTTTAGATGTATACTGAAAGATGAAAAAGCTTCAGTAAGCAACACAAGGCAATAATAAAGTTCTTCCTTTGAAACAGAAATCCTAATACCCATGAATAGTGTGAGAAGCCAAACATTTTTGTCTAAGATTTGACTGCAAAGATTAAGGACTTCACTTGTAAAATCTAAACATCTATTCTAAAATGAATACCTGTGGCATTTTAATTTTTCAGACTACTGATAACCACACTGAAAGTCAATGTATGTAAACCAGTTCTTGACCTGTATCTGACATAGCTGACCAAAATACAAACTGTTACATGACTTGACTTCTGAAATTGGAGTTGAAACTCCCAGAACACAAACATTTCAAAAGAAGTCAGGCTTTCACCAATATCAAGGCATTCCTTAATTTAGGATAAACTGAATTAAAGGCAGAAATTTCTTCAGAAAGAAATCTCTAAAGTAATTCACATTCAACAATATGTATCAGTTTAGACTGCATTGATCTTTTAAAGATAGCCTAAAAGACATCCAAATAGGTCAAGCCAAGAACCCACAGAAATGTGTAAGTTCGTGTCCATAATCAAAACTAAATCAGAATTATGTTTTTATTGACTAGGCACGTTGATCCAAGGAGAAGAAAAGATATACAAAAAGCCCCTTACTATAGGTAAAAAAGGGAGTGTTAAAATGTTACAAGCCTGAACATGAATGAACATAATAGCAGAAAACGCGTTAAACTTGCAATGAAAGATTATTCTTAGGAGTTGACAGTAGGACAAAGAAAAGTGTACTTCTGCTTTTCTAGTTCAATGATTCTATAGATATAATGCTGAATGCGATAGCCAAACACTATTTACCAATTAAAAAAAAACCCACAACTTGTACAAATGTTTTTTTTTCTTTCAAGTGTTCTAAAAATACGAAGTTGCTGACTCAGAACTCCTATTTACCTATCATATCTGTCTTCAGCTTTAAAGAGCTGAAATATTTCACAATTACCTTTGAAAACACTGAAAACTACTGACTGACCAGCATACAAAGAACTACTTATGTTCATGAAACTTCAGTTTTATCATGAAAAAAGCAGAGATTATTGCACTGAAAAGGACTGAAAAATTATTGGATCATTCCTGCAAGAGAATACAGGCCCCTATTTCTACTTCCATGCAGGGGATACAACTGTTTAATAGTTGTATTACCTTTATCACATAGTTTAGGAATAAAGTATGAAGCACACCAACAATTTCAGATGAAGAAATACCATCTTTACATTAGTTATTTCATGCATCTTAGGAAAAATGAGGAATTGTATGTTTTTCAATCATTAATACAGTATGCGTTCTATATGCAGTAAAAAATGGCAAGAAAAAAGGGTGACCAAAATGTGAGACAAAGAAAATGAAACATGAAAGAAGAGAGGCAAGTTAGCTGAGAATTTAACGATGTTTAATTCTCACCTTGTCGTTAAGCCTGGAGAAGTCAGTGTACCGTCTGAAAACCACCCAACTTTCCTCTGGACTTCTTTTTACCAGTATTTTGTACACCTGTGTGGAAAAACAGGAAAAAAGGTACAGAACTTCACATTGTATTGGCTGAAGGCTGAAGTTATCCTTTATTTCTTAATGCTACAAAACCTGTGGATAAAATGAGACTCTTTAATTGGATTTAAAAAACCCCAACACCACGAACTTAATTTCAGTACAAACAGTATAAATTAATTTCAGAATTTAAGGAAGGAGTTTCTATAATTCTTAAGTATATTTAACTATTTTAGGTCTCTAAGAAAGGGCTTGTGCAACTGCATCCAGATTTCTTCCACAGAGAAACAAGCCTCAGCTATCAATGGGGTAAATCAAGTATGTTTTAGTGATCTACTTTAACCTTTGCTGAATTATAGTTTTACTCATTAATCCTTGAAGCTAATCTTACTTTTAAGATGACTGTAATAATCAGGTACTGAGTGCTATATTGTTTTAAAATGTCTCATCTGACTTGCTTCAAAAGGGAAAGTGAGCCAGGATAAAAATAACATCCTCCCCTGATTTCATTTGTCTCGAACATTAGGTTTTGTCTTTCCAGGCAAAATATGACCACTTCCCTAGATAACTGCACCAGAACGGTTATACTAGCACTGTAGAACTGAAGTAACAGACCCTTTGAATCAGGTTTAGCAAGACAACAGCACAGCAGTACCATCTTCCTATTTAAAAGCAAATGCATTAATAACAGAAAAAAAAAATCAATCACCTTTTACAGAGGACTGATACTCAAAATGCCTGAACACAATGAATCTAACAACACACAACTTCATCTAGAAAATACCAAGCAGTGTCTAGGAAAGAAGAGTTCTTATCTCACAACCTTACTTTCACATAAGGAAAGAGAGGCTCTGTGATTGTACTGTGTTAGCTTTCCTAGGCTAGGTGCTTGCCAGTTAAAAAAAAAAAAAAAAAAAAGAATACAAGAAAGAAAAAGGTATTTTTGGAATCATAAACAATCCCTTATACTCATTTAACCAAATTCTATTTAAAACATTTTCTAATCTGTTACACAGTAAACTCTTCCATTATTTCATGTTTTCACAGCAAGTTGTCTTAGCTGATGAATCTTTTTCTTGTTGTAGTCCCAGTAGGCATTAACCCCAGTGCTAGCCAGCTTCTGTACACATGAAACCATTTTTAGCATTTCTGTATTCTATAATATATTGTTGCAGACGGTTACACAAACTACAGATAACTACAGTGCAAATTAAAAGCAATTTTAAAAAAGTACTTCTCCTATTTACATTTTAAACACAAAATTTCCACCTTCAAGCAGCATTCACCTGTGAAAGTCATGGACTGTGACAGAGGCTGTATTTCAGCCATTAACAAAAAGCTATCAGCTTTTAAAATTCAAGCTGGAAGACATGCCTGTGAAGCCAGCATTATAATGCAATTCTTCTGTCTTACATTTTCTGTATAAATGTTTGTCCCAATGTTTTAGCTTTCTTGTCATACCAAAAGTAGAAACAGTTTATTTTACGAAAATTTCATAAAGCAGAACTACTATATAAAATTGTGAACACTCTTTGCGACTACACAGTAAAACACAGAAAAAAACAGCTTTGGAATATGTTTGTGGACTTGCTAATCACTATTTTATTCTTTTATTCTACTAAAATTTATGCAGAGGCATTGCTTACAAATGAACACATGAAAAAAATCCAGTTAGTATGACCTTCACTTTGAATGGTTCCCAAGTAAATATTACACAACTTTAAAAAAAATCTTCACAAATTACAGTCAACTTAATTGTAATAAGGACCACAATCACCTTGTGATTACTGGCCCAAAACACCATGGTCAACCCGAAACAAACATGTTTGGTTTTCTTGCCAAAGTTAAAAAAAAACCCCAAAAAACCACAAACTTTTTTCAAGATTTGTAATTAATAAACCAAGAAAAACTAGAGTATTACAAAACCAACAGTCAGTTACTTCACACAAGGTCTTGGGGAAAAAAACCCTACAAATTAATTCAGGATTGACTAGAATGACATTAATGTCTTGAATTGCCTTACTCCACAAATACAAAATATTCAATGAAAATACGCCAATATTTAGTAACAACCTCTGGCTGATTCAGCATCTCATTGTCATTTCTAGTTAGCTTAAAAAAATAATTAAAAAAAGAAGTACTAATTGAACATTCCAGGACTGCTAACTCATCTGAGACCAATTGCTTACAAAGACATTTTTTAGCCTAAGTTTTTTCTCCCATAAGCTTCAGCAGCCATGCACTCAAACACGCACTAATATTTAGCTCTTGAAGTTAGTAAATCACCCAGCTTAAGTAACTCAGATTCATATTTTTGGGAACTAAGAGATGCTTACTGTAGAAAAATTCCAGCTGTTAAGTCTCACCTTTTACAGGTGATTTCAATTTAATTTCTGATTTTGCACTGCAGAAGCAACCAAAATTTCTAAGACTAATTACTCATTGGTTTTAATGCACAATAGCAAGCTTATTTTCAACATGCAACTGAAAAAAACCAGTAATTATGCGCTTTCAGAAACAACAGCAACAGAAGTGAATTCCAAAAGAGAAAAAATGCATGCAAACATTTTAACCATGAAGAACGTGTCATTTGTATTGTAACCTGGCCTTCTACATAAAATGAGTCAAAGTTGTCACTGTTACTATAGTTGAAGAACATCTTACACGCACACTGGAATATGCCTTGGCACATTTTCAGACTAACCCTTGTCAATATAACAATACTAATTGCTTCTTTAGTTTTGAAGATATTATTTAAAAGGAATCTTTTTAAGCTACACATAAAAAAAAATCTGGCTCTTGTCTTCAATATCTTGCATGAAGATATTAGAAACTGAATATATCAATATCATGCATGAAGATATTAGAAACTGAAAAACTTATGACAAGCCAAGCCATCATTCTCAAATAATTAAACCCCAGCATTATTTAATTCTTTACAAAAAGAACTTGATTTTATTAGTATTTCAACTGTCATAAGGGCATTAGATTCCACGCGTTTCCAATCTAGAAGAATATAGGAGAAAAAAAATTGCTTTTAATTTCAATTCTACTGCAATAAATATTCTCTCAGCAACATCCTACGGTTGAACTCCTCCAGCACCCAACTCTCCTGCAAATACAAAGAAGCGCAAATAACAAATGATTTTGCACTACAACCTCCAGTCTGAGTGCTTCCTTTTTTTTTTTAATCATAACATTATCTGCTATTACTCTTCTTTACTTATTTCTGATTAATGTTGCTCTCAAAGTAACATAATAATAAAGAACAACTTTCATCAGTCCCACAAGCATTGCTGAATTATCTCAAATAAATATTTCAACCACATCCACAAAAACAAACGCACAAATGCGTTAATATATTTATGGCATGCAAAAAACCCTGAATTGCCAGCTACAGTACATTTTAAGAAAAATCATTACAAATCAGTTAAGCTGGTGTTCTGTCATGAGATACTGTGTATGTGACATCTCATACTGATGTTTTCAGAACAGATTTCCCCTTCTTGGAAACTAAGCGTAGCAATGCAAGAAGCTGAAACCTACATGTTTACATTTTAATGCAAGTGTTTTATGTTCCTAATCACTGTAAAAGGCAAATATCAGGGTGTCTTATCATTCACTTCAAATAAAAGACTACATTTTACTTAGTATGTTTAACTATCCAGAACTTCTGTAAGTTCGATTTCACAAGGAACTGTAACTTCACAAGGACTTCCTGACTTTTCTAGCAGAAACTGCTATCTGAAGTAGAATGAACTTCTATTCCATGTACACAATTACAGGAAAGACTGCTTCTAAGTCTCTGTTTTCCCACCTGTATAATGGGAATGATACTCTCCTCTCATGACACCAGTACTTTGAAGCCAAATTGGTATTTGTAAAGTACTCCAACATTCCTGCACTGCAGGACTAAATACTGAAAGAGAATGCAAAGTACTTTCAAGTGTTATCTTGTCATTACAGGATGAACCATACTATCCCCATAACTTACAGTGAATTTTGCCCTTTCCTCCATCACCTCATAACCTAGTATAGTAGGCGTGGACGGTCGATCTTCCCAGCTCCTGGAATCTGTATTCTGCTCCATTTCTTCTACAGGCTGAGTACAGTATTCTATCGATGTATCCATACGCGTAAATTTAGTCCTAACAAGTGGACTACTACACACAGATGACGTAGAACCAATCTGATCAGGCACGCTCATCTTTTTAAAACTACCAACTGTAGAGTCCTCCAGCTGTCCTTTTGAGGAGCTGGAACTTGTTGAGATGCTCCCAAAAGAAGAACTTCTTTGGTTTCTGTTTGTAAAGCTGGATGATGAACTTCCAATAGGAATAGGAACAGGAACGTATGGTGTTGCCATCCTTCATGAAAAAAAGAAATAAAACAGTTTCTGGTCCAGGAGTTCAAGGTTTATTCACTGTGTAAGCCATGTTTTCTCTTCTTTTCAAGAACAGTACCTGCAGCGAAGGACAGAAAATATTGTAATTTTTAAGTGAATACAACACTGGGATACTACTTTGAAAGCATCTGTATCAGCACTGAGATGGTACATAGCAGTACTGATGGTTAAGTATTTTCATACAGAATTTGGCTTCATATGAAATGCTACTTTTAAATTGTATTTCTGCACTTTGATGGACAGCTTTACAGAAGCTCTGTCTTTCACAACTATTAAAATTAAAATGACAAAGTTAAAGCAAGATTACAAAAGAGAAAAATCTTTTTATCCTTTCTGATTTAAGTGCTATTTTGTTTTATTGAAGTCAGCAATTTCTAGGCATATAAGAAGCTGGTGTAGTTTTAGTGACTGTTTAGCATGAACAATACAAAAGCTTTTCTCAGAATTGCTACTGTTAGATCTGGAACAGACTACATGAGCCAAACATGCATGCAACAATATACATGACACGATTTAAAAGACAGCATAGTAAACAATGAAGGTGAAAAACCTATTTGCATATATTACATATTCACTGAAGTACAATGGATCTGTTTTCAAAGCAAGATATTTTTTCCAAACAACTCTGTTGCATATAATGCTGCAGACATTTGTAGGTGTTAACTGGGCACATTTTCTCCAGCATGAATTGGAACAACTAAGTTTTACAAGCATGCACATCAAAAGCAGTACTGTAACAGCCACTAGCTTTCCATTCCATCAGATAAAATGTAAAGAACAAGTTCAGGAAAAAAAGATAAAGAAAAGATTTGATATTTTTTCTTCAAAAACCATTTCAGGCCAAAATGAATCCTTTGTGTGCATATGTGTACATTTCTAAAAAAAAAAGCAAAAGAAAATTAAGACAGCAGTATCAAATTGCCAAAAATATACCATCTCCTCATTTTAAGAAAGTACCCAAAGAAGAGAGCTCTTACAAGATCCAAATAAGATGCCACCTCTTTGGATTAATAGGATTTGCGTCACCACCCATTTCACTCAAGAGTATAGCAACCAACCACAAGGTTGGAGGTAACTGTGAAATGGTAAACCATCAACCTGGTTAACATCATATACAGAATCAAGAACCCAAATCTGTTCTGAATTGCCAGGGTGAAGTGATGCTTTCATTCTCTTGATCTAAATAAATCCTAGAGAACATGAATAAGGAAATGAATATGAAATGAACCAGCATCAACAAGACTGACTGAAAATGCTCTTGAAGGAATTCCTTGAAGGAAAACCCAAACTTCCTCATCCTTGCAGCTACACAGGGAAATCCCACACTCTGTATGTCAGAAAGCTCAGGGAACTTGACCAACAAGAACAATTCTAAACTGGCAGTGACTCCTCAGAAGCACTTCTGCTTCACTGTGGGATGAGACTGGACACTTGGCAACATCCAAGGGAGCAGAAATGTCAGCATTATAAACCCCTACTGATTGACTTTGCTGGTCAGGTACAGGATTTGGAGTATCCAGCAGCTTCTGTTGAAGCATAGTCCTGTCCTTGGTTGCGTGACTTTACCCCGTGTCTGACCCGCTTCAGCCTTACATAGTTCAAAAGAAGCAAGTCATACCTGTCTTCGAGACGAGATATTCTTCTGGAGCTAGACCAGGATCTAATTCCCTTTTTCCACCTTTATCTCAGTAAGCAAATCTATTTTCTGCCTCAAACAATAAACTTGACAATATTTTTTTTTATTAGAGCTAGAAATACCAACACACAAAGTATTCTCTGGCAGATTTTCTCTGGCAATACTTTTGTCTGTATAAAACGCCGAACAAGGTTAACTCCTTTTTCACTTGCCACTTCAGTGACTCTTCCATGTTACCAGCATAAAGAATTGAGAGTATGCCCTTAAAGAATGCCTCACCCAGCTATGTTCCTGGGAGGCGTGCGATTAAATCTCTATAAACAGAACCCAGTTGAGTCCAGGTTCGCAACAAATCAAAGGATCTGTAAATAAATAAAAAAAAAATACTTATCTTCTGCTGCGTGACTATGAATCTGAACCAGGAAATAAAAATAAGCCCACATCTCTGGGAATCTGGTGAAGTTCACTCAGGAGTGAAGAAAAAAAAGAAGTCTGTGCTTTTCAGCACTTTTTGGGAAAAAAAACCCCAAACCCCAATCATAAAGCATGACAACATTTACAGCCATTACAACACTTGTGAACAGTGTCTTTTCTGGAATTACTTTTTTCTTTAAAATGATGCCAGTCGCGATAACTTACTGTCTTGAACTTACAAACTTACTCCTACTTTTAAATGCACATACATTACTGAAAGGCTATACCTATATTGGCAAACAACACAGCTCAACACAAGAGACCTGCAAAGCACTTGGTATTAAGAATCCAACATTTACATTGTACATGCTTCAGCGGCTTTTATGTCAGACTAGCTGTAATTTGGTACCATTGACTAAATGCTTATTAGCAGCTGGGCTGCATTAGGTCTGCTCTCAGGGTACATCTTCTGTTTCAGTTTCTTTTGTACTCTACAAGACCACCCCACACTGTGGGCCAATGCCTCTTAGATGGTGATGATCACAGTATTTGCTTCTAAAGAACATTCTTGACTAAATCTGACACAATGAACATACCCACAGATAAATAAAAGGGGCTGATACTACCAGTGTCACATCCAGACTCCAGTAACTCTGAAAGGTAACAGAAGAGTATTCTCTGAGTAACAGAAACGTCAGGTCAAGGAAGCAAAGGGCACACTGTGTTACTTGTTTGGTTTCTACCCTCCTCCCCCCCACCAAGAACACAGGAAAAGAAACATACAAAGATACTACATTAGAACATACTAGACTCATGAATATATATATATATGCACATATATTTGTATGTAAATCCATCTTAAACCATGAAAGTATCACGATTTCCAAATATCTAAAATGTTTACATGCTATGAATCACAAGAGGGTTTAAGACTGTATTAATTTGCAGTCTGTGAAGGCTAAACTTTAGAGAAAGAATGCAATGCTCAAACGAAGGTCACAACCTTAGGACTCAAGCCTTTTCTATGAACACAGAAGTTTACTGCCAATTCATGCAATAAAAGGAACAGAAAATAATTTAACAGAAAAACAACTTTTAGACATGCCATATAACTCCTTGCTTGCATCAGTGAAGCCAGGAGGGAAGATTTAGCCACACAGTGTGCCACTACACAAGCTTCACCCTGGACTGGTGTCACATGTCACTGCACTAAACCAGTAGATTCATTGCACCACACAAACTTTCAGAACAAACGGATTGCTCACAACACCTAGAAGATAATCCAGTGACCGCACTCTCTTACCTAGATATTTACTTACTTCACTTCTTGTGCAAAATTTGTTTCCTGTTCAGAATCTGTATTTGGTTTAGTTTGATTCCCAACTGTAAGTTAAGAACGAAATAAAAAGGCACATTTGCTGGAGGTACTGAACTGCTAGATCTGAAACAGGATAGGACAGAGTCCCAGGAATCCTACCTACTAAACAGCATGACACCAACTTATCTTACTGGGCGTTTACAACAGCCACCTCCCTCTTTGTGGGTGAAGCAAATAGGTCATAACAAAACCAGTTTAAAAGGGTTTGCCTCCAGCTTGCAGCTATCGCAATTCCAAACCCTTTTAAGCTAATGGTTTGTATGTTCATTGAGAAACATATAAGCCACGCGATTCAAGGATAACCGATTACAAACCAAACAACACTTACTTAACAGTTCTAATTGGATTCAGTAGACTTTTAGCTATGCAATACTATCTGTGCTCTGGTTACATATACCGTGTCTCTGGACAACACCGCCTGACCTCTGTTGTTTAGGATCCAAGTGCTACCAATGGAACGTCACCTGAAGAACTAGTAGAATACTTAGAGGCACTTTGCTGAGTTAGGTTTTACAGAAGGTTTTAAAAATAGTAATTTTGTGTTGACTTCCATCTAGCTCCTTAACAACGTATTTCACCTGTTTCTGAACTCAAACCGGGGCCTATTTATCACACCTCGCACACACACGCAAGCACGCGGAGGGGGACACGCTCCCTGCCCCAGGGAGCCCGTTACCGAATTACAAACAACCGAAGGTAACTCCCCCCCGCCCCCGGAGTTCCACACTAGGATGTGTCTGCGCTGCCCACCAATGCCTGCGAGTTAACGGCTCTGAAAGGGATGAAACGCCGCAGACCCCGTAGCCCCCCTCGGGCCAGCTATCGGCACGGCCCCGCCGCGGGGGGGACCCGCTGCCCGCGGCCGCCCGGCCCCACCAGGCCCCGCCACGGAGGGTCCGCAGCTCCGCCCGCGGGCGGCCGCGCTCGCCCCGCTTTACGTAACTTGAGAAGCAGCCGCCAAGCCAGCGGTTACCGGCGGGGCCGGGCCGGCGCAGCTGCACGGCCTGGCGAGCCCTGCCCCGTTGCAAGGCTCCGGTAACCGGCGGGACCCACAGCGGCGCCGGCTGAGAAGCCACCCTCGAGCTGGAGGTGCGGCGCCGCGTCTACCCCGGCCCCGCCCCGGGGAAGGGAGGCCCGGCCCCACCGCCCGCCCGAGCGGCCCCGACCCCACGCCCCGCGGCGCCCCCACCGGCAGGGACCGACACAGCCGCCTCCGCACAGGTGCGCGGGAGCCGCGCCCGCGGCCGGCGCGGCCAGCAGGCGGCGGGGGCCGGCGGGGGCCAGCGGCGACCAGCGCGGGGCGAGCGGTGGCGAGCCGAGACCCCGCTCCCCGCGCCGCCCCAACTCCCCGCCGCCTGCCTCCCTCGCTCCCCTCCCCGGCGGCGACGCCCCCTGCCCCGCTCGCCCCTTCCCGCCTGCCGGGTGGCGGTGAGGGGAGGGCGAGCGCCCCCACTCACCTGTTCGCCGCCGCGCTCGCCTCCCTCTGCCGCCCCGCCGCTGGGGCCGCCCCTCCCCCTCAGCCGGCCCCGCCCCTCCGCGCGCCGAAAGGGAGGCGCAGGGCGCCCGGGGCCGGGGGCGGGGAGTGGGCCGGTACCTGCAGCGCGGGGCGGGCGCGGGCCGGATCGGCCCACAAGTACCGGCATGCCCCGCCTGCCGGTAAGGTTTTCATCTCCCGGCAAGCAGCGCGAAGCCGCCTGTGGCGGGGGCTGGCCGCGGTGCATTTCGGGTGCTGCGGTTCTCTGGCGCCGTGGTGCCCGCTGGTACCTGTAGTTTCGCGGGGCGGGGGTGGCTTAGGGGAGCGGGGCAGCGCCCTGCTGGCTCACGGGCCTCCGCGGCGCGGGCCCCGGGGCCTCTGGCCCCCGGATAGCCGCGCAGGGGGAGCGGGGAGGGGGCTTCAGGCACCCCGGCAAGGTCAGCCTGCCCCTCGGCCGGGCGGGCCCTCGGCGGCCCCGCCGCGGAGAAGGAGGGAGGAGCGGGGAGGGCAGGGGCCCGAGGGCGCGCCGGGGAGGGCCGCGGCGGCTTTGCCACCTCCCGCCTCACGGCGCGGAAGTCACGGGAGCTCTGTCGGAGTACCGGGTGTTAACGTGATTTCGCATAGCACCACTGTAAGGTCGTGCTGCAGCGCGAGGTGTTTTCACGTGGTGGTGTAGCAGTGGAGTGTCCTGTGAAATCTCATGGATGAAAGTGATTAGCGAAGTTGCTGGAGAGGGAAGAGGGGGTGGAATTCAGTCTTCTTAAATAGCGGTGGGAATAAAACAGTGCCTTGTTGTCTCATAGTCGCTTAGGTATGTAAAGAGGAATATGATATTCTGGAGAAAATGAACACAGCACAATTAGTGTTAAAAGGTACATTTTCTTTATATATTTTGTGTTCTTTGTATGTCACATAAAAATGTGATGCCTAGAATTTCAGAGAAAGTACTTCTGTTGAGTTTTCATCTGGAGGCTATCATATGCTTGGTTTTCTGGGACTGCCGTTTTCCCCCCTTGGGATCTTTTATCTGGAAGGTACTTGAGCACTTTGGGATTTTAGGGTCTTGGCAGTCTGCTAGAACAGTAGCTGTGACAGCTGCCTAACATCTGCCTTGTGTTCATGGGTCTGGAAGCGGTTAGATGCTTCCAGAATATATTGCACCTCTTGTCCAAGTGCTATGCAACTGTGTGTTTATTATAAACTTGATACTTTCTACAGGGTATGGGTGCACAGGTTGTGTAGCAACACTATGCTAGTAAGGTGATCAGATGTGTCATTTGCAAATAGTAGTAAAGGCATGGTGCCTTACCCAATGTCAATATATCCTGCTCTGGAGGCTTCTGTTACCGCTGGAGTGTTATTCTTCTGAAATTATATTCTTAGGGTCCTGAGGAATTTGTTCTTTGTTTTTTCCTGTCTCCTATTGCTTAAGCAGTACATTGGACTGCTTGAAATTAATTCTGAACTTGGTGGGTTTTATGAATGTCTTTCAAGCAATTGCCTCAAATTTGGCAGGGTAGCTAGCATTCATCAAGAGTAGAATTAATAGATTTTAAAAGCATTTGTGAATGACTAGTTCAGAAGACATGCCATGGGGAACTTTTCTGGATCTAATTCTCTTTTTAACTTCCCAATTCTGTTTTAGATATGTAGTACTCAGAAGAGATAATGCACTGGGTTTTTGAAATGTGCTATAATAATGCATATATTAAATCTAGAGAAATTAAATCAATGGCATTTTGAAAATTGCCCTGCCAAACCTGATATGCTGAGCACATAACTATTATGAACTTTAAGCTGTTTCTCACTCAAGATGAAAGCGTCCTTTAATACATAGCAGCAGAGGAGAAAAAACAGTTAGAAACAAGAAAATTCTGATTCCCAGTTATTCAGAACACTTTTTTCTATATTAGTTGATGATGTCTAAGCATTACAATTACTTAGTTACTTTACAATAAATAAAAAAAATAAACCAGAATATGTTATTTTTAAAGTTTGCTGCTTACACCGATCTAGTTTTAAAAAATACATGAGGTTTTTTCACCTCTAGAAACATTTGATAGTTATAAATGCATGGCTTTTTGGTTTGCTAGTCAGCTGGCCTAACAGCTTGTGATATGACATTTATTGTACAGGTTAACCTAAATTTTTTAACAGGCCCCTCAGTTATAATGAGGTCGGTGTTTGCTATGACACTGTCGATCAAGAAAGAGTCCCGTCCCAACTCCTTTGAAGAGAACAGGACGTCTTTTGTCACGGTGAGCAGGTATAGGAACAAGGCTTGAGGCTGCATTTCTTTAGTAATTTGGAAATTCCAAGGAAGTCAGTGGGATCTTTGGCTGCTGAGGAATGTGGCTCAGTGCCTTCACGTCACAGGCTCTATCCACCTACAAAGTCATCAGGAATGACTGTTGCCTCGCTGGGGTGAGGGAAACTATGCAGGGTTAAGGTGAATTAGAACTGCGTCTGCGCCCTTTCCGGTTTTCGCTCTATAGTAGCTCTTCCCTGCGTACTGCGGCTGCAGCAATCCGTAAAGCTTTGAGAGTGCCTGGCTTCAGCCGCTTGTGTGAGCAGAGCTGTGGCTTGCATGGCAGGCTGGGTGAGCCACCCTGTGGCAATGCCGTGCATTTCACCTTCGTTGAGTCGAAAGGACAGCAAAACTAGGTACTACGCGTGTAAGAGTGGAAAGTACTTGCAGCGGTTTTTTTTCTGCGGGTATGGTACCAGATGCCACCCATGTTCTGCCTCCCACCGCTAGTTATTTGGTTTTCTGGAGGATTGGTACATATATTACAGGCCTAATCAAGATCTGTCAGGCCATCTACACATACATACAGTAATCCTTTGTGCCAAAGATGTGATTTTTGCTAATGCTAGCTGGTTAGCTAGCTTAATTTAACCTTGTTTAGGGGCTAGGGCTTCCAGAATCAGAAAAGCTTATTAAGGTAAAAGAAATTTGTGCAACTTCTGTGAGCTTCCCAGCACACTCTCTGGTGGGAAGAAAAATGAAGGAACTGCTGATCATGTAACACTATTGGTTCAGCAGTGTCACCTGCTGTTGTAAAAAATATCCAATACAAATAATCCTATAGGTGAGAACTCTGGGATAATCTGTTATTGACCTACAAGTAGCTTCTGCTGTGCTAGCTGAGGCATGATGTGGTATGTATTCAAAGCCCCATCTGCCCTCATGATCAGGTGAAACACTGAGGATAGATTTTTCAATCAGGTTATGGGATTTAGGTGCTCAGATCTCATTACTTTTCAATTGGATGCAAGCACTCAAACTGGAAGAATTCAGGGATTCAATCCCATTATATTCCAATGGGAATTAGGCCTTTGTGTCTCAGGATAGTGTGAAATCTGTGACTTGGAGGATATTGGTTTTGAGGCAAAACAGCCAATTTTCTTTCTCAGCTGTAGAGCCTTCAGCATTAGAAACAATGCAGTTTCTCCTAAAGGCAATTCTTTCTGTAATTCCTTCCAGGAGCAAAACCTACATATCTTTAAAGAAGTATAGCTGGATATTTTGAAAGTAGACATAAGCATTGAAACTGGGAATTTCATAAAATGGGGGCATCCAGATCCTGATTTGTGATCCTGTAATACTTCAAGTGGTTGATATGTCATTCTAATGCGTCTCCATAGTGTATCTAGCATTTGTATGTTGCATCTTAATACTTCCTATGTCTCTGTGATGCTACTTTAGCACGTGTTCAGAAGCACCTTGGGTTTTAAAGGGCTGAGAAAGTTGACCTTTTTGAGAGCTCCTGTCTTTTGGAGATTGTAATACACAGTTTCAGATATCCAGGTGTCAAAAAGGACTGAGGGAAAGGTAAGAGATGGGATTTAAATTGTTGCTGGTCTTTGCTGGTTTGGTCTCTAGATGTTTGTGGTTTCTAGGACTTTGTTCTAGCTCGGGTTTTGAATTTCAGACTCATCCCTTATCCAAAACACTCTGGTGTAGGATTGCCCCTTTGTCTCATAACTGATTATTCTCAGCCAGGTGACATCTATTATTAACTTCTGATGCTTGCCATAAACTTCACTGTTAATACAGTTTTACGCCTAAATTAGTTTCAAGGTGGTGTCCTGATAATAGACTTTTTGTGGATTAAAAATGGACTTAGTAGACTTTTTGTGGAATACCAGATTCACAGATATAGTTCAGCTGCTGTGTGTAATTATTCTGGAAATTCACTGATCTACAAATGGGATTTAACAGCTTTCTATTCAATTATGCCTGTTGTGCTTCTGTCTTAAACGTGAGTCCTCAAGTAAGGCAGCAGAGGCAGGAGCATCTAAGGAGTTAAGAAATCCCTGCCTGCCAGAAGCTAGGTCTACTTTGAGTTATAAGGAATTTCTTTCTCTCAGGGATTGCTTCTGGGCAGAGAAGCTTGCCAGTGTTATGGCCAGAATTTTCAGATGAATGAACTATAAGTGTGGAATTCAAAATAATATATGGGTTACAACATTTGCTTCTGTCGTGTGGCAGGTATTGAGAACCCTAGTAAATTGTGTCCTTACTTCTTTCTTCCTTTTTTGTCCTCACCATCAGCATTTTCAGTCCCTGTCCTAGCTGTGTCTATCTTGCTTTGGCTTTAAAATACACAAGTAATTGTGATCGCCAACTGCTAATAATGATGTGTCATTAATAAATAAGAATATATGGAAGTATTCTGATAATTGATTGTATTGATGCTTGGGCAAAATTGACCTAGAAATTGACAACTAAAGACTTGTTGACATTTGGCTACCTTTCTGGAAGAACAACAAAATATGCAGTTTTGACAATAGGTAGACTGTGATATTCCCCGGGGGGCCTGCTTTCCCTGCCTTCTTTGCCTTGGTTACTGGTAAAATCAACTTGCAGGGACTCTGTCCCCTGTGATCAATAGGAAAGTTTGGAGCAAGGCAGAAATACCTTGGTGAAAGAGGATTACGTTGGTGAACATTAAAACAAACTGGTCATACGGAAGTCCAGTGACCCGGTGGGATGCACCCGTGACTGTTGAGGAAGCGGGCCAATGTCCCTGCAAGGCCACTCACTCTTGATCATCTTTGAATGTTTGTGGGGTTTGGTGAAGGTTCCTGGGGACTGACAGGAAGAAAATGTCACATCCTGGTTCAACAAGGATGAGAAGGTGGATCTGGGGAACTACAGGCCAGCAGTTAATCCCTGAAAGGTGATAGAGCAAGTAGTTTGGGGAACCGTTTCTGAAAATGAAGGACAAGAAGGTGATCAGGGGTAGTCAGTATTGTTTTAGGAAGGGGAAATCATGTCTGACCAACCTGATAGCTTTCTGGGATGAGATGACTAGCTTGGTGGGTGAAGGAAGAACAGTGGAAATTTTTTATCTTGACTTAATTAAGGTTTTTGACACGGTCTTACATAACATCCTCATAGATAAAGTGATGAAGTATAGGCTAGATAAGTGGAAAATAAGGTAGGCTGAAAACTGGCTGAACAGCTGGGCCCAGAGGGTTATGATTAGCAGTGCAAAGTCAAGTTGGAGGCCAGTCACTAGTGGCGTGTCCCAGGGTTGACACTGAGTCCCATGCTGTTTAACATATTCATGAATAATGTTGATGATGACACAGAGTACAACCTCATCAGGGTTTTGGACAATAAAAAACTGTGAGGAGTGGTTGATACACGAGGTAATTGTGCTGCTATTCAGAGGGACCTCAAAAGGCTGGAGAAATGGGCTGTTAGGAGTCTCATGAAGTTCAACAAAGGGAAATGCAAAGTCTTGCCCCTGGGGAGGCACAGCCCCAAGGGATAACCAGTACAGACTGGGAACAAACTAGCTGGAAAGCAGCTTTGCAGAAGAGGCCCTGGGGGGGTTCCCAGTGAATACCAAGCTGAGCAGGAACCAGCAATGTGCCCCCACAGGAAAGGAGGCTAATGGTATCCTGGGCTGCCTTAGCCGGAGTGTTGCCAGCAGGTTGAGGGGAGTGGTCCTTTTCTTCTGCTTAGCACTGGCAAATGACATCTGGAGGGCTGTGTCCAGTTCTGGGGTCCCCAGTATAAGAGAGATATGGATATACTGGAGCAAGTACAGCAAATGGCCATGATGATGACTGTGAGCTTGAAGCATCTGACAGTGAGGAGAAGCTGAGAGAGCTGGGACTCTTCAGCCTGGACGAGACAGAGTTCAGGGGTGTCTTATCCATGTGCAGAAATACCTGATGGGAAGGTGAAAGAAGTTGGAGCCAGGCTTTTCTCAGTGGTGCCCAGTGACAGGAAAGAGTCAGAGGACACAAATGGAATTACAGAAAATTCCATCTGTACATAAGAAAGCACATTTCACCCTGAGGGTGATAAAACCCTGGAATAGGTTGCCCAGAGAGGTTGTTGCTTGATGAAATTTAACACCTGACTGGACGGAGCCCTGAGCAACCTGCTCTAGCTAACCCTCCTTTAAGCAGGGGCTGAGCTAGGTGATCCTGAGGGGTCCCTTGCAACCTCAACCTTTTGTGTTTCTGTTAGCTCTGAGGCCTGCTATTCTGCTGTTGCTGCAGAACAAAAAGATACTAGACACTGTTTCCATTTCTGTTTTCTTAAAAGCACCTACTCTTTGAAGAGTATGGGAACAAATTTTTTTCTCTGCATTTGCTGTTGTGTGATGAAATAAAATTCAACTTGTTGCAACTTGACAGGTAATCTTTGAATGTACTCCCTAATAAGTTCTTTCTGAGTAAGTTATTCTTTTGTCTTCTTTTTTCTTCCCTGTAATCGATGTGAAAAGAAAAGAACATCGTAAGGAAAAGCCAGGGAGCAGAGAATAAAGAATTATTGTTAATTGAATAGTAGACTACATGGTTTCTTTTCAATCTAAATAAAATTATTATGGCAGAGATTTCAGGCACTTTGATTGAGGAGTCATATTCATGTGCAATAATGACTTCATTACATGCATTTGAAGCTTCAAGTTTATAAATTGTTAGTTTGCTCTTAGCTAGAAGAAGTAATTTAAAATGTTCTTTGCTTTACATCATTGAAACATTCACTTACTTTCCTTACAGGGAAGAGGCAGTTGTTTCCCGGCAATAACCTTTCGGACACTATACCGGAGTTACACACCCTACATTGTAATTTGACATGGCAAGGCTTTTGGTTCTTTGATAACAGCCTTTGTAGAAGATTCTGGGTTTTGCTCCTAATGCTCTACAGCTTACCGTTTTGTATGGCACAATGCATTTTAATATTGATTTCTGGAAAGTCTCCAAAGTATTTCTTCATCTGTGGGGTAAAGAAGAAACCTGGTCTTGTTAAAACGTGAATGACCTTGGACAAATAACTTCAATTTCACTTTACTGTTGGTTCCCAGGTTTTACTGTAGGCTCATCAAGCAAGCTAACTTATAAGTTACAGTGAATATAATCTTCTCCTAAATATGGAAGACATCACTATTACTTGCACAACCCTGTATTCTGAATTTTAAAGTGGTACTTGTCTTTCCTGCACAGCACAGCTCTATTACAATGCACTCCTGCACACAATCACTAATACAGCCCTATAAAGGGCAGCATTCATTAACTGTATCCTGTGCAGAAAGGATGTGAGTTTCATTGTTTCTAACAATAATGCAGAAACCTTTCTATTTATTTCCAAAGTTCAAATAGCAGCGGTGGTGTGAAACAGCTTTGTCTTGGAGAAACCTGTGTTGCATTGATATGGAAATGAGCACATTCTGTGCTTCAGTAGGTGCCAGAGTGGCAGCGTTCACTGCTGCCACACATAAGTGAGCTTCAGCGTTGTGCTCAGTTTGTGTTCAGCTAGCCAAAATTCTAGCAGTGTGCCTTTTCTTTCGGAAGTAGTCTTTGAAATACTGCCATACTTGACATCCTTGTGTGTAAAGCTGGGTAGAATCATACTCATATTACACAACAATGTATTTTGTTTATGGTAAAAAACAGCAGATAATTTGGACTTTTGTCTTTGAAGGAGAGAAAATCTCTGTCCTTCAGAAGGACTCCGTCTATTACTTTGTGTTTATTTAGCCTTTTAGTCTTTCTATTTCAGCTTTACCTCGTGAATTGCAATTCAAGAGTATGTTGCACACTGACATGTTAATTTAGCATTAACATTTGTAGGCTATTCTAAGGCCAGAGGCTACTGTTTAGTGATTACTGTTATTGCTTATCTTGCAGAGCCCAGAATTGTGCTAAACATTTGCAGATGCATAGAAAAAAATATATTTTCTGGGTGGATTTGTAACTTTATATTGAACAGGAAGAAGCAAGTGATGATAGCAAGTGTTTCAGGCAGAAGTTGATAAGAGAGAACGAGGGTTATCACGTGAAGATCAATCACTTATTTGAGGCCTTGACATAGAGTTATTTTTTTATTCTCAAACAGTATTTATCATGATGGATGATTACATGGAACAAAGATTCGTAGGAGAGAGGGGCTCTAGTGGGAGTGCCTCAGCTATCTCAGCTGTGGCAAATTTCACCGAGGGAGCATGGTAGGAAACCACCAAATCACAGAAACTGGGAGGCAAGTCCATGGCACAGCTGTGTTCTGTACTACTTTTCTCGCTGTCATCCAGACACAGTCCCAGTGGCTGGAATACCCATCCTTTCCTTCTGAACTGCCCACATATCTAATTTCTCAGTGAATGTAAGAGTATAAGAGGGAAGCAGAGTGTGGGATGGTCCCAGCATGCCAGTAGGACACAGCCACATCTCACACCCTCACGCAAGACTGGGGAAGAGCTCCCGTGTACCACAGCTCAGAGGTGGTAATAGGTACCTGAAATGTCATTTTGCCTAGAAACCTGGACACAACAGATCACTAGCATAGTGCAGCATTCCCAAAAACCCAATAATTTTAAATGAAGGGGAAAATTAGGCAGTTGTATGCATGAATGTCTTTTATGTGCTGAGGAGGAAGGCAATCTTTAGGATACCTCTTGAAAGCCTTGCTGTGGCTGGATGTGGCTGTGGCTGGATGTAATGGAAACAGCAGGCATTGTAAGTGTTGGGTGAGATGGCAGAAAACATAAGGGCAATTATAAGATAAGCAATGTTAAATGGAAGTTTGCTGTCAGAACTGTCACAGATATATCTAAAGAGATACTGACTTTGTTTCATCACATACTATATTAAAATGGCCAGGTTTTAATAAGAAATGGATATTGCCTTTCATCGCTACAGGCATGGATACCCACATCCCCACAAATGCATACTACCTGGATAATTTAAAAACAAACTTAATTTTGATGGTATTACTTTCAGTCGAACAAGTGTTCCTAAATGGTCTCAAGTGTTAGTCTGACTCTGACTGTGCAATAGTAAGGACACAAAGTTTTAGCATGAAGACCTTGGCTTACTAAGTCCACAGTTGTGGCTGAAAATTGTTTTAATCTTTGAATGAAGATACAGAAAAGAGAAGAAAAGTAGTTAGAGAATTTGAAGTGTAATTTATTAAGTGAGGTTTTTAAATGTATATTTGAAAACAATACCTGTAACTATAAAAATACATAATACAATAAAAAGTAAAAAGTTTTCATTTCACCAGCATCTCCTAATTGCTTTTGTTTGTATAGAAGAAGATTTTAGAAGGAAGCTCCTCCTCCTGTTAAACTACATTAGTACTGACTATAAAGACTTTATCAAATGTCTTTTTTGGAAAAAGGAAAACATATTTTAGGTGGATTGAAGCTATTGCTTTTCCTAAGTTTATGCTTTAATATGGCTTTGCTAGGAACAAACCAAGACAAATAGACACAAAAGGGGAGAGAACAACAAAAGCTGACATTGCACTTTTAATTATTGATGCCGATTTTTAACTTGCAGCTTCATGAGTTGGCATAGTGTGCCTGTCATTCCATCTTGGCATCCAACCCAAGACCTAGAAAACCTGCATTA